>NC_086120.1:8184000-8902500 GCF_963921235.1 Mobula hypostoma
GGGAAAAGTGGGACGATATTGCCCAAACACTGAGATTGCATGCATAATTGTTTTGTATACATGTATGTACAGTCAGATATGTGATCAGATCAACGTGTATTGATCAATCTAATGGCCTGTTAAAAGAAGCTGCTCTGGAGCCTATTAGTCCTGGTCTGAATGCTGCCGTACTTTTTGCCAGATGAAAGCAGCTGAAACAGTTTGTGGTTAGAGTGGCTCCATCCCCTGATGATCTTCTGGACCCTTTTTTATGCACCTGCTACAGTCAGTGTACTGAACAGAGGAAAGTTCACATCTACAGATGTACTGGGCTGTCTATACCACTCTGTGATTGAGGGCAGTACAGTTCCCGACCAGGCGCTGACACAGCCAGTCAGGATGACACGCACAGTCAAGATGCTCTCAATGGTGCCCCTGTAGAAAGTCCTGAGGATCTGAGGACACATGCCTACCTTCTTCAGCAGTCTGAGGTGAATGAGGCGCTGTTGTGCTGTTTCCACAACACAGCCGTATGTACAGTCCAGGTGAGATCCTCAGTGGTACACCAAGGAATTTGACCTATTCACCCTCTAAAAATACAGTCCCATTGATATCAGTAAGGCCAAGGTTGTCTCCATTCCTCCTGTAATTTATGAGCAGCTTCTTTGTTTTTCTTGACATTGGGGGAGAGGCTGTTTTCTTGGCACTACTGCATCAGGGCATTGACTTCTCCTCTGTAGGCTGCCCCAGCATTGTTGGAAATAAGGCTTGTCAATGTTGTGTCATCTGCACATTTGATCAGCAGATTGGAGCTGTGCAAGGCAACACAGTTATGGCTGTATAGTGTGTAGAGTAAGGGGCTCAGGATACAGCACTGGGGAGCCCCTGTGTTGAGGGTCAGAGGGTCAGAGGTGAGGGAGCTCATCCTTACCACCTGCCGGTGATTCAACATCAATACCAGGATCCAGCTGTACATGGCGGGGTGCAGACCGAGGTCTCTGAGCTTCTTGTTGAGCCTGGGGGGATTTATGTTGTTGAATGATGAACTGTAGTCTAAGGAAGCATTCTACATTGGCATCCCTCTTCTCCAGGTGAGTGAGGACAGTTTGTTGTGCTGTGGCTTTGGCATCATCTGTGGATTGGTTGTGTCAGGAAGCAAATTATAGAGCATCCAGTGTGGGTGGTAGCATGCTGCAGATGTAGTCCTTGACCAGCCGCTCAAAGCAATTTTTTTATGATTGAGGTGAGTGCGTCAGGACGCCAATCGTTCGACATGCTACCTTTCATTTTCTTTGGTACAGGGACAATGGTGGATGTTTTGAATTAAGAGGGCACTACACACTGGAAGAGGGAAAGTTAAAAATGTCTGTGAACACACCAGGCAGCTGTGCCAGGCACACTTTGAGTACTCGTCCTGGTATGCCATCCAGCTAGCGGTTGTTCCCCTTCACTGGGTAAAGGTCCATATACATTCACAGTCTAGAGACCGCCATGACTTTTTCAGCTCTGTACAGTGACTTCTCAAACTGCTACGTTTGAAGGAATAAGGTCCCAGTCCTACACATGCTGTCCAAATAAACTGAAACCTGGTGACCCAGTTGCAGCTTTATACATCTTCTCTACACTCTTTCTAATTTACTGATGTCTCTTCTATAACATGACGAGAAAAACTGTGCACAACACTTGAAGAGCAGTTTCAAAATCATCTTGCACCACTGCAGCGTAATGTTGCAACTCCCATACAGTGTCTTGACTAATTAAGGCCAGCGTGCCAAATGCTTTCAAACACCATCTTGTCCACCTGTAATGTCAACACTTCACACTTACCAGAGTTGAAAGTCTTTTGCCACAGTGAAAACCATGTACTACTGGTGCCACCAATCAGACTGCATGTTACTGGATTCCCTTGATGATGTTGGCCGGGATGTGTTCCGAGTTGAGGACGTCTCCAATTGGAAGTGGTCACAGGTTTCATCCGGAAGTGCATTGTGGACGTTGTTCCCCAAAAATCGCTGTGGGCCTACCCAAACCACACACCCTGGGTTGGTAGTTCCGTATACGCTGCACTACTGCGCAAGACAACGGAGCAAGTGCTACATATGTCTTTACACTTCCTCCCTTAACCCCACTCAGGGCCCCAGACAGTCCTTCCAGGTGAGGCGATACTTCACTTGTGAGTCGTCTGGGGTGATATACTGCGTCCGGTGCTCCTGATGTGGCCTTTTATATATTGGCGAGAGCCGACGCAGACTGGGAGGTCGTTTTGCTGAACACCTATGCTCTGTCTGCCAGAGAAAGCAGGATCTCCCAGTGGCCACACATTTTAATTCCACATCCCATTCCCATTCTGATATGTCTATCCACGGCCTCCTCTACTGTAAAGATGAAGCCACACTCAGGTTGGAGGAACAACAACTTATATTCCTTCTGGGTAGCCTCCAACCTGATGGCATGAAGATTGACTTCTCAAACTTCCGCTAATGCCCCACCTCCCCCTCGTACCCCATCCGTTATTTATTTTTTTCTCCCTCTGTCCCTCTGACTATACCTTTTGCCCATCCTCTGGGTTTTCCCGCCCCTCTCCCTTTTCCTTCTCCCTGGGCCTCCTGTCCCATGAACCTCTCGTATCCCTTTTGCCAATCACCTGTCCAGCTCTTGGCTCCATCCTTCCCCTTCCTGTCTTCTCCTATCATTTTGGATCTTCCCCTCTCCCTCCCACTTTCAAATCTCTTACTAGCTCTTCTTTCAGTTAGTCGTGACAAAGGGTCTCGGCCCGAAGCGTCGACTGTACCACTTCCTAATGATGCTGCCTGGCCTGCTGCGTTCACCAGTAACTTTGATGTGTGTTGCTATATCATGTTTATGCTTGTTTCCAGCAGGTCAACACTGAACCCGAGCGAAGAGCCACCAGCCCAACCCGCACCTTGTTCATCTCTGACGCGGAGGTACTAGATGAGTGGTGACATTTGTTTGCTAGCACTGAGCATCCGTTTGTTGTCTCAATGGCTCAGACGAATTAGCTTTTATCCAATTTTCATTTCTTTATAACCGCTTTAATAATGTCATTACTTATCATCCAAGTTCCAAGAACATAAAACCTGACACCCTATCTAAGCAAGCTGAACCCCCACCAACACACCTTCATCAACCCTCCCCCGCCAAGCCTGATTCAATTGATAGGCCGGAGTCGGTACTTCAGGAGAATTAACTTTTGGCTCATCTGATAGTTGATCCCCAAGTAGAAACACACTGGAGGGCAGTAAACTAGTTTCCAGTAATGTTCCCCTAGATCACCCTTTCTTGCCACCTGAACTTCGGTTGGATGTCCTCAAATGGGGGTATGCATCCAAGATAAGACCCCACACTGGAATGTCACATACCCTAGAATTCATAACAAAGACATTATTGGTGGTCTGGTATTAAACGGGACATCAAGTCATTTGTCCAAGCCATTGACATTTATGTCCGTTCCAAACAATTGAATCCCACTCCGTTCCCTCCCCATCCCCTCCATACCCTGGTTCCATCTCCCTCTGCGTTTAATTACTGCCCCCCTCACCACTGCCACCTTCATGCTCCTTTACTCTTATTTTAATCACTGTTGCTCGATTTTACAAGGCTTCTATTTTTTTCCCTCCTTACTGCATTTTCATCATCTCGTGATGACATAGCTCGTCATCTTTTATTGCAGCAGGTGTTTTGGGTACATAGGTTTCCTTCTGATAATGTCTGCACAGCAGTTTATAATTTACTTCCAAGTTTCAGAAAGCATTTCGCAAACTTCTAGCTTTACTTCCAGTTTTCACCCACAGACGGATGGTCAGATCTAAGGGACTAACTAAGGTTTGGAACTCACTCGTTGTTGCCCTGTTTCTGGTATCAACCCTCTTGGAGTGACCGTTTAATTTGGGCAGGATTAGTTCATAACATCCTTCACTATTATTAGCTTAACACGTCTCCTTTCAAATGCCAATTTGGGTTTAAGTCTTTTCTATTTCTCGAGCATGAAGTGGAAGTCAGTGTTGCATCGATTAAGCAGTTTGTCGAGTAATCTAAACAGCGATGGCTTAAAACCAAGAGGATATTGACATACTTCAGTGAGTCAATAAGAGGAGACAACTGAATTATTCTTTTGCTTGGGTCTACCCAAGCCGTTCCCCTTAAAATAGAATCATGGAAGCTAGCTCTTAGTTTCATTGGGCCTTACTAAGAGGATTGTTAAGAGAATAAATCCTGTAATTTAAAGATTACAGCTACACAGGTCTTCCTGGATCCTTCTCAATTTTCACATCTCTAAACTTACATTAATACTCTGTAGTCCTGTGGCTCCTATTCCTAAGCCTATCCCTCCTCCTAGAAACATAGATCTAGCTCATAATTACACTGCTCAGAGATTGCTTGACCCCTGGCAAGATAAGGGGCAATTCCAGTCTTTAGCTGAGCGAGGGAGGAGAGAAGTTGGGTTCCAGTCCAGGATATTTTAGATCCTGATCTGATTACTGGTTTTCATTGGCTTCACCTCAATCACCCTAAGCTGCCAGGAGTCGGTTTTGATAGGGGATTCTGTCACAACTAGGAGTCATTTTTTCACAGTGGAACCTCATGAGTATGCAATGTTCCTTGGATTGTTTACCCTTGTTGTCTAATTATTTATCTTTGGACGAGCACTGGGTTTTTGCTTTGTGATTCTGGTGTTCCATTCGGTATCATGGAGATTGTTAAATTATGCTTGTGTTTATCACCTTTGTTCAATTTGTGCAGATTTAATTACCACACAATTTTCTATGTGTTGCAGCCTGCTTAATTTTATATACCTCCAAGTCTGCGTATCATGAATGATGCAGTTCTTCTAGTTTCTGTATAGTTTCTCTGAGTTCTTGTTAGGTTTGCTGCTTAATATCTGCATTTTTTTTTTGTCCTGATTGAACTGCCAGAGTTTCTAGGATTCCAGCAGTTCAGTTTGCATGTGACCCTGACAAGGGTCCCTTTTAATTCTTTCTCTCACCTTAAACCTAAGCACTGTAGATTTAATTAACTTTCCCTTGGAATAACTGTGGGTAATTACCCTGTCTATGCCCCTGTACATTTTAAGCACCAATGTTAGGTCATCCTCAATCTCTTGCTCTACAAGAGAAAGGTAATCACCTGCCACTATAATACAGGCCCTCAGCCGTAGCAATATTCTGAAAAATCTCTCCTTTTGCACTCTTTCCAGGGGTTATCGTTTCTTCAACAGAGGGATGAAAATTGTACAGATGCCTCAGGTGTAGCCTCACCATTGTCTCATACAACGGCAGTATAATGACTTGGCAACAATACTCATATGCT
The DNA here is from genome assembly GCF_963921235.1 of Mobula hypostoma. Taxonomy (NCBI): domain Eukaryota; kingdom Metazoa; phylum Chordata; class Chondrichthyes; order Myliobatiformes; family Myliobatidae; genus Mobula; species Mobula hypostoma. The sequence continues at coordinate 8,189,308 of NC_086120.1, forward strand.
GACTGATAAAGGATGTTGTGCCAAATCACTTTGCCACCATTCTGTCCATCTGTGACACCACATTCAGTGAACAATATACTGGCACTCCTACATCCCTTTGTTCAACAGCGCTGCCTAGTACACTAACGTTTGCTAAATTCATATCATCCTGTTTTGCCTTCCCAAATTTAAAATCCCTGCACTTAGCTATATTGAATACCATTTGCCATTCCTCCGTCCACTTTCCTCACTACTCTAGATCCCCTTGTAATTTTTAATATGTATAAAAATATTCAGTCCTCTATTGTCCAAGGAATCCTCACCAAAAGTAAAATATTTTATTAGCCTATTGTTCAAGAACAAACACAAGTTTGGCTCTCGTAATTTGAGAGGGTTTCTCGGGTCACCACCTCAGGGAGAATCAACGCCAGGGTCTTAATTAGCCACCTTCATCAGCGCGCCAAATGTTCTCAGAATCACAGTGTAAAATGTATTCATGCATAGCCACAGTGAACGTGATCTCCATTGTAAAGAAATCCCTTTAACTACACCCACCAGGAGAGTTTATTGAACAATCTCCTCAAATTTGGTTTGTAATAAAAATAATCTCCATTTAACATTTGCTCCAGAAACATCTGACAATACAACAAAGTTTCAATCTCTCCTGAACACTTTTCTCGGTCAGTCTTTTTTTGTACATAACAGTTGACCTCGAACAACCCTCCTGAGGAAGTGGAGATCATCTCCAGGACAAATGGGAATCTCTTCTGCCCTGATGACTGCATTCTTGAATCAAAGAATCTCAAACTTCACTGGTCAACCTGCTATATGTGTTAATACACGCACCCAACCGCGCCACCATCCATGGTTTAGGCGCTCTAACTATCTAGAATATGGACAGCAGGCTCAGACCCTTTAAAGATTCAGGCCGCATCACAAATAGCGGAGGTGTTTTGGCACCAGGATTTAATATTTAAAGTTCACCTGAACTGAGGATCAGTGCACAACCGTAGGCTCACTTAAATTATTGGCTAGTATCTTGTTTTCTTCTCAATTCCAGTTTAAATCTCGTATCGTGCCTCGATCCTAGTCTTGGATAATCCAACACTCGGATATTCCATCCTCGTCAAGGTCTCTCATCAGAATACGATTGCAGCAACGTGGAACCGGAGGGGTATCAGAGTCTTTCGTCAGCTGTGACCAGCAATAGCGAGAAAATTTCAAGATAGCGCCTGGAGATACACGACCTCCAGGTCGCCGTGTGCCAACTATCGCAAGCAGGGAGCTAGAGTCACTTGGGTGAGGCTGTTGGTTGCTCTGTAGCGCCAGTACCTTTTCCGGCCACAGAGAGAGATTCGATGGTAACCTGGGATCTTACCATGGCTTCCTTATTCAATGTTCGTTGGTGGTCGAACTCCTGTCGGCCTCGTTCCGTACAATACGGAGCATCAGATTGAGTAATTCATGGACGCCATGAGAAGAAAGTTCCATCATCCCGCCTATGTCGTTGGAGTGGGTACACGTTGTCTCAACGGCACCTTCGGCCAGTAACCTTACTTATATTCAGAAGGCCAAGAGACTGAATTCCAGGCAGGCCAGGCGGTTCCTTTTCTTTAGCTGTTTTAATTTTGTCCTGACCTATCGACTTGGGCCAAAGCATCAGAAACCAAATGTCTTGTTCTGTCAGTTCGACGAACCGGAACGAGAGGAGCAGCCAACCACTGTTTTGCGCATTTGTTCAAAAGGCCCAGGTGCAAGGGGAGTTTCCCGTCAAAGGGTCTCCGGATCAGCTGCTCGTTCCTAGTTCATTCCGGTCTCAGGTACTGCAATGGGGGCAGGAATTGATAATGACCGCTTAGTCAGGGATTGCCAGGACCCTCTTGTTCATAAGAAGGGAAATTGCTGGACGAGAATGGTGAGGGAGGTCCTTCAATACGTTCAGCCATGTAAGGTGTGCGCCCGGAAGAATGAGTTTCTCACCCAAACTCAAGGGCTCTTTCTCCCTCTGCTTGGTCCGGAAAGACCATCTGTGCACATCTCTATTGACTTTATCACAGGTATTCCTCATTCCAAGGAAAAGACTGTTGTCATAATAATTTTGTATCATTTTTCGAAGGCCTGCATATTCATTGCCCTGGACAGACTACCATCTACGGCAGAGACAGTTTATCAAGTGATGTATCGAAATTGTCTTACACCCGATCTTCAGGATCCACAGTTTTCCGGTAGACACTTGTCGCATTGCAGTCCGCACTTTGCATCATGTTTTTGGAGGACGTTTTGTAAGATGATTGAGGCAACAATGAGTCTTTCCTCTGGATTTCACCTGCAATTCAACGACCAGATGGAGCGGGTGAACCAAGATATGAAACGAAACCTAAGATGCCTTGCCTCTGAAAAACTGGGTGAGCGGTACGACCATTTGATGTGGGCAGAGGTCATTCACAACACTTCACAGCATTCTGCGCAGGGGATGGTCCCTTTCGAATGCCAATTTGTGTAATCTCCGCCAGTCTTCCCTGCACGGGAGGCCGAGCTTGAGTTCCTACGGCCAATTATATCGTCCGACGCTGCAAGAAATGGACTAGAACAAGGGATGTTTTGTTATCCTCTACCCAAAAAAGTTGGAAAAATAGTCTAACCACAAGAGAAGACAGGATTCCATTTTGCAGCATGGGCAACATTTCAGGTTGTCGACCGGGATTTGCCTGTCCGGGTGGAGTCCAGGTAATTAGCGCCCACGTTCATTGGACCCTTCAGTGTTCTCAAAATAGTAAACCAAGTGGCTTATACCTTACAGCTCCCCAAGACACTCAAGATCAATCTCACTTTCCATGTTTCCAAATTAAAACCTGTGAACACCAGTCCATTAACCCCACCACCATCAGTCCCGCCACCACCCAGGTTTGCCAATAGAGAACAGGTCTTCACCATGAGAAGAATTTTGGATCCATGAACTGTTCGGGGTGCTCGGCGGTTCCTCGTGCAATGGGAAGGATTCGGACTGGCGGAATGGTGGTGAGTTCCTGGAAGGGACATCTTGGAGCCGGTTCTCATTCATGACTACAATTATCGCCTCTCCGAGCAGCCAGTGCTGTCAGGAATAAGTCGTAGGGGAATGTGTCCTGCTATCAGAGTCGCACCGAACCGCGGCAGGTTCCGGGGTTTAGATGCTCTGACTCTCCGGAATTTGGATAGCTGGCGCCACCTTTTTAATTATTCTAGCTGCCCCACTAATTGGCGGCATGTTCTTGAGCCAGGCCTTAACATTTAAAGAGCACCTGAACTATGCTCAATCGTAAATTTACTTGGATTATCGCCGAGGGTCTTGCATTGTGCTCACCTCTCTATGCAGTCTTGTGTCATGACTTGATCATAGTCTCCGATACACCCACTTGGGTCCTAACCATCCTCATCAAGGTCTCTCGTCACAATATGCAGTTGATCACAGCATTGTACATACTCAGAGGCTGTGCTCCAAAGCGTTGCTCACCATTTTGTTATGGAATGCAGTAGAACTAACCTTACACTCAATATTCACAAGACAAAAACCCTCCACCAAACTGCATTGTTCAAGCCGTGAACTCTTCCTTGATCGCAGTCACCACTCAGTGAAGACAGACATTAATGATGAAAGTCAGCACTGCCATTAATGAGCCGGAAAACAATTTGGTTGACTAAGGATGAGGGTATTTTAAGATCCAGACCTCAATCCTCTCACACAACTCACAGTTCACCAGGTGGCAGATATCTCTGTCCTCTGAGATACATCTGAGCTCTAACTTACCTGCAGCAGACATCTGAAGGCACCACAACAGTGCCATAAATCCACAAAGTTTATTGTAAGGACAAGTGAATCAATGTTAATGGTCTGTCCCAGATCAATACCACCAGGTCTGATTCCATAATTAACGCTCATTTAGTCACAGAGTCAGAGCACAGAAACAGGCCTTCAGTCCAGGTACTGTGTGCCGTTCCACTTAATTTGTCTTGTCCCATCGACCTGCACTCCGACCATAACCCCAATGTCCCTTCTACCCAAATTTCTCTTAAATATTGAAATCAGAATTGCATCCACCACTTGTGCTGGCAGCTCGTTCCTCCAAAAGAAGTTACCCCTCATGTTTCCCTTAAGCATTTCACCTTTCACTTCTAGATGTTGGCTCACCAAAGCCTCAGTGAAAAAAAAACTGCTTCCGTTTAACCTAGCTACACCTCTCTTAATTTTATATACCTAGATCAACGCTCCCCTCAATGTTCTAGACTATAGGGCAGTCCTTCTCATCCTGCTTTGCCCTAAATAATTTACAGGTCTCAGGGAACATCTGCATAAGAATAATTATATCTACAGTTCAGAGTACATTAGTGTGATCAGTAAGTCGTAGATATAATAATCCCAAAGTAATTGCCAACGATCTTTTCTGCAGGTGGTTTTCAATGAGATCAGAGGCTTTCTGATCCTTTCTCACTCACACGCCCAAGCAGCAATGGAAATATTTCAAGATTTCCTTTTGCAACATGATTTTTCCAAAGATTCAGTTTCCTTTTAAACCCAAGAATCCTGTTACTTGATATCAAATAATTTTAAATGGGGCCTTGCAGAGACTTGTTCAACTCATCTATATGAGGAAAAATGTATGCTAAGTAGGCTAGTTTCTGCTGCCATTCTTCATTTTCAAAGCACTCAGCAAAATCTGGCCTACTGTTTTATTGAAAGTACTGCTGCATTTCAATTTTCAGCTCAAATATCCTGTTAAGAATTCTAAACCACCGGATTTCTGTGTGTAGTAGGAGATTGATGTGTTCTTTGTCCAGATTTTCACACAGTATTTTAAACATTCTTGAGTGAAATGGTCATCGATTAATAATATAAAACATTTTTGTAACATCATCCAAAACATTTTTCATTTCATCTCCAAGAGTTTTTGACATCTGAAGAAAGCAGTGAGCTGTGACACTATCAGGATTTTCTTTTTTTTTACAGGAGAAATGAAACCTCTAATGGAGGGAGCCATTGATGGGGCAACATCAGTACAGATGCCAACACAGTTCCTCGAAGACAGACCATTTGTTTCCAGATATGAAGACAAAACTTTAAACATATCTTGGCCTTTCTTTGTTTCGGGCAGCTCTTTGCAACAGGATTTTTGCTTTTTTGAATGTCATCATCATTTACAAATCTTACAAATACTACAACATGTTATTCGTTGGTGAAATCTGTTTCCTCAACAACCTGGATACAGAAGCTGTTGTTTTTTTCAGTTTATCACACAACATCTCTTCAGCATCATGCGACGTGCAATCAATACGTCGAACTATCGCACTGTTTGAGAGTGGCAGCGTTCTCAATGGAAGAACAACAGAACATGCAATAACACGTTCAGAAACTACTATATGCGGACGGCTGTGCTATTCTCATGCTCACAGAGGACGTGCTACAGGCTGCAGTTACTCAGTTCGCCAAGGCTGCAAGAGCATTCGGGTTAATGGTAAACCTGAAGAAAGCAATGATCCTGCATCAGAAGCCCCCTCGTGGCGTTTACAATATACCTGGAATCAACACTGACGACCACCCTCTCACCACCGTTGAGCAGTTCACCTTCCTGGGCAGCGTTACTTCCAACGGCGCTACTGTAGTAAGGGATGTTAGCAATCGACTCGCCACAGCTACCAGTGCCTTTGGGCGCGTCCAGAATCGTGCGTGTTAAAATGAGCAGCTGCGCGTGTCCACAAAAAATCAGGTGTACAGGGCTGCGGTCACCAGAACACTGCTATACAGCTCGAAAGCCTGGGTCTTGTACCGCAAGCAAATCGTGTTGCTCGAGCGCTTCCATCAGGGCTGGCTACGATCCATCACGGGTATCAGCTGGCAGGATCGTGGCTTCAACAACGAGGACCTGGCCAAGGCTCAACCTCCAAGCACTGAAGTCACTTTACTGATCAGGCAGCTCCGGTGGCCAGACCACGTGTCTCGCAGGGACCACTCCGGATTACCGAAGACAGTACTCTACGGAAAACTCTCTCAGGATTGAAGAGATCGTGGTGCCCCGTGCAAGAGATACAAAGACCAACTTAAGCAGTAGCGCCCTCAGGCAACTATCGAGGTCAAAGAGTGGCAGGTGCTGGCTTGTGACAGAGACCGCAGGAGAACGTTGAACCTCGGGGCGGCCAAGAATTTTGAGGGATCCAGATGAGCCACTGCTGAAGAGAAGAGGGCACGCAGGATAGGTCCTACTATGCAAGCGCCCGCATCCAAATTGTTCCGGTGTGCCTACTGCGCCGGAGTCTGCAGATCCAGCATTGGCCTTTAGAGACACCAACGATCCTGCTATCCCTCCTGTGAGCTCTTCTTACCACCTGATCCTGGCAAGCGAAGAACCAGCCACCATCATCATTGAGCGTGAAACCTTTTCCATTTCTCGTACTACATCTTGCGTTATACCAACGATATTTTTATATGCTGGCACTATTAGGTTCTCAGCAACTGTGTGACTGCGTTAATAAAAATATGAAATTGGGTGAGTCAATTAAATGCACGGAAAACGATCGTCACGCTGCTTATCATGGAGTCTTCCCCTCCATGCAATACAGGGCTCACCAATTATCAGCCACTGTCCCACCCCCCCACCCCGCAATACAGCGCTCACCAATTATCAATGGCCTTCCCTACCTCGCGTTAAAAACTGAGAATGAACTCAACTAAATAAACGCGATCCGACTGCACTGACAGACCTCTAACGAGGCGGGGCTGCTCGGCCACTGTCCGCCACTGCGAGCGCCAGCATCGCGCGCTGCTCGAAGTTGAATAATCTTAATTTATCTTTTAATTTATTTATCACGAGTTCTGGCGGAACCTGGATTGAGGAACCTTGATCTAGTTAACCAATTCTTATTGATAGAATTCCTTCCCTTGTTAAACTCGAGATGTTTTGTGAGCACAACCGTTCGTAGGACTAGTCTAAATGCCTCAGCTGATGCATGAAAGAAATGACAGTACAATCTGTGAATAGAGAACGCAATATTAGATCTAAAATTAAGGACATATTGCACCACAAACAGGAGAGAACAAGCAACGTCCTGTACTCATAGATGTGCATTATTGAAAACAAGATGTAATGTGAAAGCACCCCCTCCTTGATTCGCTGTCATCGCATAATCCAACCATTGCAACATTTAATTTCAAAGAGTTTAAGCTCCCATCTGGACAGAGGCCGCTTCTGAGCGGCAAGATATTTGCACGGTGCATGACACCAAGCTTTGGAAAGTTTTTTTTTTAAATCAACACAATTTTCACAACGGTCCAAGAGGCTTTGTGGTCAATGCTTCTTTCATGTTAAGGCCTGTCGCTCTTGCCGCACATCTGCAATTCAGTAATTTGTCTATGAATCCGTGATTACATTTGTTCACATCACACGCACTGATACATTAGTTATGTGTGCTGGCGACAACTACTTCTATGCTTGTGCTGATAAAGAATTTCTTTCTGCTGCGACAGTGTTGGGTATGTTAGGTATCTCCCCATTATTGTGCCAGGGCATACAGACACAAAGAAATCTGCAGATGCTGGAAATCTAAAGCAACGCGCAGATGAAATGCCAGAGGAACCGAGAAGGTCAGGTAGCATCAATCAAAAAGAGTAAACAGTCAACGATTTGGGCCGAGACCCTTCATGAGTACTGGGAAAGACGGGGTGACGTCAGGGTAAGAAGGTGGGGGGAGCGGAGCAAGGTGGCAGGCGACAGGTGAAACCGGGAGGGTGGGGGAAGGTAAAGAGCTGGACGCTGATTGGTGAAAGAGAGAAAGGTCTGGAGAATAGCGCGTGAAGACTGCAACATCAAAACCAGCGAGCTACTGGTCTCCCTCTCTCTGTGCCAGGAGTGAAACCTTTCTCTCCTTTGTTAGTCTGAGAAAGGGCCTTTAGATGTCGATGTGTTGGGATGAACAGTAGTGTTTGATGAAAGCTGGATCATGGTCACATTGGGGACTTTGTTTTCGCTTGCATGACGGGTGGGCAGTGAGCTAATGCTTTTGCTGAGGCAGGTGGGAGGAGATTTCATGTTTTGCTGCTGCGTGGGCGCGGCATATTGGGGTTCTAACATTTTCCTGTCATTCATTCTTTGCGGTTTTTCTTCTGTTTCGTGGGTGTCTGTGAAGAGTAAGAATTTCAGGTTGCATATATTCATATATCAAATTGAACCATTGAACCATTGATTTTGATCGGAAAGGATAAAATACCTTGGAAGAACGTGGAAGGCGATGGGCATGTAAGTTGATAAGATGAGAGATGAGAGAGGGAAGTAGGAATGGATAAAGGTGGAGGAGGGGTGGGCAATTAGAAGAACTTATAGAAATTGATGTTCATCCTATCAGGTTGATGGCTACCCGGATGGAATATAATGTGTTGATCCTCTAACCTGAGTGTGAGCTCTTTGAGGCAGAGGAAAAGGCCATGGACTGACTTGTCAGAATGTGTTTGGGTAGCCACTGGGAGATTCCACTTTTTGTGGAAGAGAGAATGAGGTTGCTCAGTGAAGTGGTCTCCCAGTCCACATCAGGCCTCACCGACATGCAGGAAGCCACACCGGGAGCACTAGATAAAGTGGATGATGCTAATTAACGCGTGGGTGAAATGTCAGCTCACTGCTAAGGATTGCTTTGTGCCTTGAATGGTAACGAGGGAGGAGGTGTGGCACTTGCTGAGTTTGCAATACGAAGTACCAGGACAGAGATCAGTGGGAATGAATGCGTGGACATGGGAGTCACGTAGGGAACGATCCCTGAGGAAAACAGACCGTTGGGGGGGGGGGGATTTGAGGAAAAGATGTGCTTGGTTGTAGTAATCTCATTGGCTGTGTTGTAATTCACAGATAACTGCATGCTGGACGTGAAATCGACTGAGGTGGAAGGTGAAGATAAGAGGAACCATTTCCCAGCTGTTTCGGTGAGCAGAAGGGGTGAGGGCAGATGTGTGCAAAATGGAAGAGATATGAATGAGGGCAGCGTTGATAAGGGAGGAAGAGAAGCACCTTTCTTTGAAGAAGGGGGGCATCTCAGTTGATCTGGATTGAAAACCTTAACCTGAGAGCAAATGCAGTGAAGACGGAGGAACTGAGAGAAGGGGATGTTATTTTTACAAGTCAGTGGGTGGGCAGAAGTGTAGTCCAGAAAGGTGGATACCAAAAGTTTTTCAGGTGTACAAAGAATAAAAAAGAGATGAGAGTGGATAGCAGACAGCTGGAAAACGATGCTGGAGACATAGTAATGGGGGAAAGGAAATGGCAGATGAATTTCAGTATTTTGTATCAGTCTTCACTGTGGAAGACCGAAGAAGTATGTCAGAAATTCGTAAGCGTCAGGGGGCAGAAGTGAGTTTAGTTGTTATTTCTAAGTAGAAGGGGCTTGGGAAACTGAAAGGTCTGAGGGCCCATAAGTCAGATCAGATGGATTACACCCCAGGGTTCTGAAAAGATTGTGGAGACAGCAGTAATGATCTTTCCACAATTGCTAGATTCCAGAAGACTGGAAAATTGCAAATGTCATTCCAATCTCTAAGAGGGCAGTGGTAGAAGAGGATATTATAGGCCTGTTAACCTGATTTCAGAGGTTGAGGAGATTTTGGAGTCTGTTATTAAAAATGAGATTTCAGGGTATTTGGAGATACATGATAAAATAGACCAAAGTCAACATGGTTTCCTTCAGGGGAAATCTTGCCTGATAAATCTGTTGGAATTCTTTGAAGGTATAACAAGCAGGATAGACAAAGGAGAGTCAGTGGATGTTGTTTACTTGGATTTTTCATAAGGCTTTCGACAAGGTGCCACACATGAGGCTGCTTAACAAGATAAGAGGCCAATAGTATTAAAGGAAAGATACCAGCAAGGATGGAAGATTGGCTACTGGCAGGAGGTAAAGGGTGGCAATAAAGGGGGCCTATTCTGACTGGCTGCTGCTGATTAGTGGAATTCCACAGGGGTCAGTAATGGGTCTGTTTCTTTTCACATTATATGTCGATAATTGGATGATGGAATTGATGATTTTGTGGTCAAGTTTGCAAAAGAGACAAAGATAGGAGGAGAGACAGGTAGTGTTGAGGAAGCAGAGAGTCTGCAGAAGGGCAGACAGGTTGGTAGAATGGGTGAAGAAGAGGCAGATGGAATATATAGTGGGAAATATATCTGTGTATAGTTTATAGTCACGCACTTCAATAGAATTAATTAGGGCATAGACTGTACTGTATACTAAACAGAGAAAAAATGAAAAAAAAAATCGGGTAAAAAAGGGACTTGGGAGTACTTGTACAGGATTCCCTAAAAGTTGGCCTGCAGGTTGAGTTGGTGGTTAAGAAGGCAAAGGCAATGTTAGCATTCATTTTGAGAGGACTAGAATATAAGAGCAAGCATGTAATGCTGAGGCTTTATAAGGCATTGGTCAGACCATATTTGGAGTATTGAGAGCAGTTTTGGGTCCCTTATCTAAGGAAAGATGTGCTGTCATTGAAGTAGATTGAGAGGAGGTTCATGAGAATGATTCTAGGAACAAAAGGGTTAATGTGTGACGATCGTTAGATGGCCCTGGACCTGTATTCATTAGAGTTTAAAAGAATGGAGGGAGGATCTCACTGAAACATTGAATATTGAAAGGCTTAGATAGAGTGGACATGGAGAGAATATTTCCTCTAGTGTATCCGTCTGGAACCAGAGGGCACAGCCTCAGAACAGAAGGACATCCCCCTTGAACAGATGAGGGGGAACTTCTTCAGCCAGAGGGTGGTGAATCTGTGGAATTTATTGCCACACATGGCTTTGGAGGCAAAGTCATTGAGCAAATTGATAGAGGGTGTTGATGTTCTTGGTTAGTCAGTGCATCAAAGGTTACTTGGAGAAGGCAGGAGATTGGAGTTGAGAGGGATTATAAAACTACCATAATGGAAGAGCAGAGCAGAATCAATGGTCTGAATGGCCTAAGTCTACTGTCTTACAGTTTGATGTGTCCCTCATCGAGCCTTTAATGGTTTGTTTTTCTATTGATATTGCCTGATCTGATGAGATTTCCATCACTTTACATTTATTTTTAATCTCATGTCAGCTCAGTTTTTCCCATCCTTTTCATACAAAAATCTAGACTGTCTGGCAAGTTCCATGGCATCTTATTAGCTGCACATAACACAGTATGTATCAGTACCTGCTCCATAAGCCATTTTGACTCACCTACGGCAGTGATTCCCATCCTCCCCACCTACTCTGCTACCAAAAACTGACTTGTATACCATTGATCTAATTCTGACAAAGGGTCAAGGAATCAAAACATTGATGGTTTCTCTTTCCACAGATGCTACCTGACCAGCTGCATGTTTTCAGTGTTTCTGCCTTATTTTCAGATGTCTAGTATCCAGAGTAATTTTTGACCTCAGAATAGGTTATGAGGTTTTCTATTCAGTACTAATGCAGGGATAAATTCAAGGGCTTCATAAAATGTGGAAAGCAATGTATTATAATGATGGAAAGAAATCTGAAGATCCACAAACACAGATCATTAAAATATAATAGTCAGGTACAAGATATAATGATAAAAGTGATGGAACATCACCATTGATAATTAAATTGCTAGCATATTAGAGCAAGGAGGTTTTCCTCCAGCTGTTTAAATGTTTGGTTCGACTACATCTGTGTGTTCATTCAGGATACACAAGAGCATATGAGCGTGAAAGACTTAACGGAAAGTTTTCAGCTTCTCAGAGTTACATTTTCAGGTCATATTATCAGATTACACACACTAAATTTGTATTCCCCAGAAGGGAGATACAGTAAAGCCATCTATCATACGTGAACAACTCCCGCTGGCATCTAATCTGCCTGCACTGCATTACCTGAATGGTAGAACATAAAGGACTGATGTGTGGCATCGACAGCAACCGAAACCGGTCCATATTCGGCCGTAGCTTGAGCTAGAGCTTGTTCGTTACCTTGCGAAACAAAATAGTAATTGGAACATCTGGAAGCTTTGAATTCGACTTCATAAGCACAGGTACCCTCCAGTTTAGAAAAACAAAACATGCTTTAAATACAATGTTATCATCATACAACCGAAAGGAATGACCAATGAAGGTATTCTGTAAATTCAGTGATATTCCAGAGAAATGAAGTGTACTTAAACTTAAAAAAAAGTACCAGAAGGATCCAATCCAATAAACTCCACAAACTACATTGCACTTTCATTCGGTGTTGAACTCACTGATGTCAGTCTCACTCATTTCCGTACCATTGCACTCAAGGGCCAGTGCAATTCTTCACTGCAATTTTAATTAATTTCCCAGTCCTATCCTCTTGGTTCAAGATTGTTTAAAGTTATTTCCAGTACACAAATGTAAAGGAGAATAAAATAATTGTTCCTCTGACACTGATGCAACACATAAAAAACACAAGGTAATGAACACTAATAGAAAACCCAATAAATATAAATACACAAGATAGCTTAAATAGATTGTAAAGAATGCCCATAAAGTATTGCTGGGCACAGGAGTGTCTGTACATTAGGTAACTCTGACAGGTAATGATAAAGTAGTGGTGGTGGGATGGGTTAGTGGGTCGGAGTGTTGATCAGCCTCACTGCTTGGGGAAAGTAACTGTTTTTGAACCTGGTGGTCCTGGCATGGATGCTATGTAGCCTCCTCCCTGATGGGAGTGGGATACAGTCCATGAGAGGGATGGGTGGCATTCTCCATGATGTTGCTGCCTTTTATCCAGCACTTTTCCGTATATATTCCTTGATGGTGTGCAGGCTGGTGCTGGTGATGCGTTGAGCACTTTTAACAACCCTGTTGTAGAGCTTTCCTGTCCAGCACAGTGCAGTTTCTGTACCATACATTGATTTAGCATGGCAGGATGCTCTCTGCTACACATCTGGGGGCAGTATGAGTGTAGACTTGCATAGTCCAGCTCTCTAAGCCCCCTCAGAAAGAAGAGGTAGGTGTTGGTGAGCTTTCTCGATTGTGTAGAACATGCTCTGGACCATGAGAGGTTGTGTGAGGTGTGCACTCTCAGGAGTTTGACACTGCTTGCAGTTTCCACACCTGTGCCACTGATGTGCAGGGGGGAGTGAGTGGTGCCAGTTCTCCTGAGGTCGATAACCCATCCCCTTTGTCTGATTGACATTGAGGAAAAGGTTATTTGCCTGGCATCAGACCTTGAGGAAAGGGATCAATGTTTACTTAACCCTTCCTGTTTATTTACGTGCAGAACCTATTATTATATTTGCATATAAATTGCTAAGTTACTCTTAAACTCCATCTGTTTGGTAATCAATTTCAGTTGTCCTTGGCTAGTTTCTAAGAAGTACCCAATTCTCTGGCCTGCCACTAATCTTTGCAGCATTTTAAGTCTTTATTTTTCATTGATACCATCTTTAACTTCCTTAGTCATTCATCCTTATCATATGGCTTTCCTTCTTAACAGAACATATTTCTGCTGAGATTTACAAATTATCTCCTTAAATATCTGCCTCTACTGATCTGGTGTCTTACCGTTTAATCTAATTTCCAGTCACCTTTAGTCACCTCTTGTCCCTATTGTAATTGCCTTTGAACTATTTCAGTCTTTAGTCCCAGAGTCATAATCAAACAATTTGAAATTCTGAATATGGTCACTTTTCTGGAAGTTTCTTTCCACCATGAAGTTATTACAGGAAATCTGTCTCATTACAAAGTACTGGAACAAAACTAGCTTGCTCTTTGGTTGACTTTTCAATGTTACTCTAAGAAACCTTTTCTGAATATACCCTATGAACTCATTCTCTTAACTACCCTTGCCAATTCAATTTGTCCAATCTATATAAAAATTTAAATCCCCCATAATTATTGCAGCATCTTTTCTACAAATACCCCATAATTGTCCCACAGTTTAGCAACTGTTAGAAAGCTGATACATCTCCCATTGTCTCAGCTTGCTCCTGCCCACCAAACTGATTTCTGCATACCTCGACACTGTTTTATCCCCCCTTGTTTAATCCCTTCCCACCTCTGTTCATGAGACTTCTCACGCTTTGAATTTTTTCCATGATTTTAAGTTCCCTGGCCCCCACCGCTTTATTTTCACCATGGATGTCCAGTCCCCATATACTTCCATCCCCCACCAGGAAGGTCTCAAAGCTCTCCACTTCTTTTTGGATTCCAAACCTAACCAGTTCCCCTCTACCACCACTCTCCTCCGTCTAGCGGAATTAGTCCTTACTCTCAATAATTTCTCCTTTGGCTCCTCCCACTTCCTCCAAGCTAAACGTGTAGCCACGGGCATCCGTATGGGTCTCAGCTATGCCTGCCTTTTTGTTGGCTTTGCGGAACAATCCATGTTCCAAGCCTATACTGGTATCTGTCCCCAACTTTTCCTTTACTACATCGACAACTGCATTGGAGCTGCTTCCTGCTCACATGCTGAGCTCGTTGACTACATTAACTTTGCCTCCAACTTTCACCCTGTCCTCAAGTTTACCTGGTCCATTTCCAACACCTCCCTCCGCTTTCTAGATCTTTCTGTCTCTATCTCTGGAGACAGCTTATCTACTGATGTCTACTATCAGCCTATGAACTCTCACAGCTACTTGGACTATTCCTCTTCCCACCCTGTCTCTTGCAAAAATGCCATCCGCTTCTCGCAATTCCTCCGTCTCCGCCGCATCTGCTCTCAGGATGAGGCTTTTCATTCCAGGATGAAGGCGATGTCCTCTTTTTTTAAAGAAAGAGGTTTCCTTTCATCCACCATCAACTCTGCTCTCAAACGCATCTCTCCCATTTCACACACATCTGCTCTCACCCCATCCTCCCGCCGCCCCACTAGCAATAAGGTTCCCCTTGTCCTCATACATACAGCCCCATCAGACTCTGGGTCCAACATATAATATTCCATAACTTCAGCCACCTCCAACGGGATCCCACCACTAAGCACATCTTTCCCTCTCCCACTCTTTCTGCTTTCCACAGGGATGGCTCCCTACGTGACTCCCTTGTCCATTCATTCCGCCCCGTCGCATCCCTTCCCACCAATCTCCCTCCCGGCACTTGTCCTTATAAGCGGAACAAGTGCTACACATGCCCTTACACTTCCTCCCTCACCACCATTCAGGGCCCCAGACAGTACTTCTAGGTGAGGGGACACTTCACCCGTGAGTCGGCTGGGGTGGTATACTGTGTCTGGTGCTCCCGACGCGGCCTTCTATATATTGGCAAGACCCAACGCAGGTTGGGAGACCGTTTCACTGAACACCTATGCTCTGTCCACCAGAGAAAGCAGGATCTCCCAATGGCCACACATTTTAATTCCACATCCCATTCCCATTCTGATATGTCTATCCATGGCCTCCTCTACTGTCAAGCTGAAGCCACACTCTGGTTGGAGGAACAACACCTTATATTCCGTCTGGGTAGCCTCCAACCTGCTGGCATGAACATTGACTTCTCTAACTTCCGTTAACGCCCCACCTCCCCTTCGTATAGCCTTACCTATAGCCTTATTTTTTTAACTATGCTCCGTTTACCTATCTAAAAGTCCCTTAAAAAGACCCTATCGTATCTGCCTCCACCACCATTGCCTGCAGCCCCTTCCATGCACTCACCACTCTCTGAGTAAAAAACTTACCCTTGACATCTCCTCTGTACCCACTCCCCAGCATCTTAAACCTGTCTCCACTTGTGGTAACCATTTCAGCCCTGGGAAAAAAGCCTCGGACTATCACAAGATCAATGCCTCTCATCATCTTATACACCTCTATCAAGTCACCTCTCATCCTCCGTCACTCCAAGGAGAAAAGGTCGAGTTCACTCAACCTATTCTCATGAGGCATGCTCCCCAATCCAGGCAACATGCTTCTAAATCTCCTCTGAACCCTTTCTATGGCTTTCACATCCTTCCTGTAGTGTGGCAACCAGAACTAAGCACAGTACTCCAAATGTGGTCTGACCAGGGTCCTACCCAGCTGCAACATTACCTCTTGGCTCCTAAATTCAATTGCACCATTGATGAAGGCCAATTCATTGTATGCCTTCTTAACCACAGAGTCAACCTGCGCAGCTGCTTTGAGTGTTCTACGGACTCGAACCCCAAAATCCCTCTGAACCTCCACACTGCCAAGAGACTTACAATTAAGACTATATTCTACCAACATATTTGACCTACCGAAACGAACAACTTCACACCTATCTGGGTTGTACTCCATCTGCCACTTCTCAGCCCAATTTTGCATCCCATCAATGTCCCGCTGTAACTTCTGACAGCCCTCCACACCATCCACAACACCTCCAACCTTTGTGTCATCAGCAAACTTACTAACCCATCCCTCCACTTCCTCATCCAGGTCACTTATAAATATCACAAAGAGTAGGGGTCCCAGAACAGACCACTGAGGCACACCAATGGTCACCAACCTCCATGTAGAATATGACCTATCTACAACCACTCTTTGCCTTCTGTGGGCAAGCCAGTTTTGGATCCACAAAGCAATGTCCCCTTGGATCCCATGCCTTCTTACTTTCTCAATAAGCCTTGCATGGGGTACCTTATCAAATGCCTTGCTGAAATCCATATACACTACATCTACTGCTCTGCCTTCATCAATGTGTTTAGTCACATCCTCAAAAAATTCAGCCAGGCTCATAAGGCATGACATGCCTTTGACAAAACCATGCTGACTACTCCTATTCATATTACACCTCTCCAAATTTTCATAAATCCTGCCTCTCAGGATCTTCTCCAACAAATTACCAACCACTGAGGTAGGAACCACTGGTCTATAATCTCCTGTGCTATCTCTCCTCCCTTTGTTGAATAAAGGAACAACATCCGCAACCCCCCCAGAACCCCTCCCCTCCCCACTGATGATGCAAAGGTCATCGCCAGAGGCTCAGCAATCTCCTTCCTCTTCTCCCACAGTAGCCCGGGGCACATCTCACCCGGTCGCGGCAACTTATCCAATTTGATGCTTTCCAAAAGCTGCAGCACATCCTCTTTCTTAATATCTACATGCTCAAGCTTTTCAGTCTGCTGCAAATCATCACTACAATCACCAAGATCCTTTTCCATAGTGAATATTGAAGTAAAGTACCTTTGCTATTTCCTCCAGTTCAATACATACCTTCCCACTGTCACACTTGATAGGTTCGATTCTTTCACACCTTATCCCCTTGCTCCGCACATACTTGTAGAATGCCTTGGGGTTTTCCTTAATCCGGCCCGCCAAGGGCTTCTCATGGCCTATTTAGACTCTCCTAATTTCCTTCTTAAACTCCTTCCTATTAGCCTTATAATCTTCTAGATCTCTAACATTACCTAGCTCTCTAAACTTTTTGTCAGCTTTTCTTTTCTTCTTGACTAGATTTATTACAGCCTTTGTACACCACGGTTCCTGTACCCTACCATAACTTCCCTGTCTGATTGGAATGCACCTATGCAGAACTGCACACAAATATCCCATGAATATTTTTTTTTAGATTATGAGGATACGCAGTCCACTTTTATTGTCATTTAGTAATGCATGCATTAAGAAATGATACAATATTCCTCCGGTGGGATATCACAGAAACATAGGACAGACCAAGACTTAAAAACTAACAAAACCACATAATTATAACATATAGTTGCAACAGTGCAACAATACCATAACTTGATGAAGAACAGCCCATGGCACAGTAAAAAAATTCAAAGTCTCTCGAATGTCCCACATCTCACGCAGACGGACGAAGGAAGAAAACTTTCCCTGCCATGCCCAACCACAGTCCGACTCTGAGTCATCCGAAAACTTCGAGCCTCCGATCAGCCCTCCGACACCGAGTACTGAGCACCATCTCTATCCGAACGCTTCGATCTCAACCTCGGTCGCCAGCAGCAGGCAAAGCCGGGGAGTTTGGGGCCTTCCCTCCGGAAGATTCTCGATCGCACAGTAACAGCGGCAACAAACCGGCATTTCAGAAATTTCTCCAGATGTTCCTCTGTGCTTTCACGTATGTCTCCATCAAATCAGAATTGTCCATGGCCTCTATTTAACAGATACGATATCATTTCACTGGAGAGCTGCACGCGCTGCCATCTTCTCCCGCTTTATATTTGCCACATTTCTTCCGTACTTTTGCCTGAGAACATCTGTTTCCAATTTAAGCCTCCAATTTCCTGTCTGATAGCCTCATGATTCCCCTTGCTAACTTGTCTGTTCCTATCTCTCTCCAAAACTATAGTAAAGGATATAAAATTATGATCATAATCTCCAAAATGCTCTCCCACTGAGAGATCTGACACCTGATCAGGTTCATTTCCCAATACCAAATCAGGTACAGCCTCTCCTCTTGTAGGCTTATCTACATATTGTGTCAAGAAACCTTCCTGAACACACCTAACAAACTCCTCCCCTCTAAACCCCTTTCTCTGGGGAGATGCCAATCGATATTTGGGGAATTAAAGTCTCCCATGACGACAACTCTGTGATTATTACACCTTTCCAGGATCTGTTCCCCTATCTGCTCCTCAGTAGACCTGTTACAATTGGGCGGACTATAAAGAAGCACCCAGTAAAGTTATTAACACCTTCTTGTTCCTAACCTCCACCCACAGAGACTCAGTAGACAATCCCTCCATGGTGTCCACCTTTTCTGCAGCCGTGCACTATCTCTGGTCAACAGTGCCATGCCCCACCTCTTTTGCCTCCCTCCCTGTCCTTTCTGAAACATCTAAAACCTGGCACTTGAAGTAACCATTTCTATCCCTGAGCCATCCAAGTCTCTGTAATGGCCACCACATCATATTTCCAAGTACTGATCCACGCCCTAAGCACATCCGCTTTGTTTCTGGTGTTAAAATAGACACAGCTCAAACCTTCTCTATCACCTGGGTGCCTATCCTCCCTCTCGCACTGTCTTGAAGGTTTCTCTATTTGTGAGTCAACCTCCTCTTCCCCATTCTCTTCAGTTCAGTTCTCACCCCCAACAATTCTAGTTGAAACTCTCCCCAGTAGTATTCGCAAATTTCCCCGCTAGGATATTGGTCACCCTGGGATTCAAGTGTAACCCGTCCTTTTTGTACAGGTCACAGCAGCCCAAAAGAGGTCCCCATGATCCAGAAATCTGAGTTCCTATCCCCCGCTCCCATCCCTCAGCCACGCATTTATCCTCCACCTCATTCTATTCCTATTCTCACTGTCGCATGGCACAGGCAGTAATCCCGAGATTACTACCTTTGTGGTCCTTTTTCTCAGCTTCCTTCCTAACTCCCTGTAGTCTTTTTTAAGGACCTCTTCCCTTTTCCTACCTATGTCATTGGTACCAATATTTACCACGACCTCTGGCTGTTCTCCTTCCCACTGCAGGATATCTTGGACACGATCTGAAACATCCCGGACCCTGGCACCTGGGGGACAAACTACCATCCGAGTTTCTATCCTGCGTCCACAGAATCGCCGGCCTGACCTTCTAACTATAGATTCCCCTATCACTGCTGCCATCCTCTTCCTTTCCCTATGCTTCTGAGCCACAGGGCCAGATTCTATGCCAGAGGCACGGCCACTCTTGCTTCCCCCAGGTCGGCTGTCCCCCACCCCAACAGTACTCAAACAGGACTACTTGGTATCAAGGTGTACAACCACAGGGGTACTCTCTAGTACCTGACTCTTCCCCTTCCCCCTCCTGACTGTGACCCACTTGTCTGTTTCCCTTGTCCCCGATGTGACCACCTGCCTATAACTCCTTTCTATCACCTCCTCGCTGTCCCTGACCAAGCAAAGTTCAGCGAGCTGCACCTCCAGTTCCTTAAAGCGGTCCCTTAGGAGCTGCAGCTCGACGCACCTGGTGCAGGTATGGCCGTCCGAGAGGCTGGGAAACTCCAGGACTTCCCACATCTGACAGCGAGCCCAGAAAACTGGCCTCACACTCATACTACTTCCTTTCCGCAATTAACACAGGTGAACCTACCACGCCTCTTCCCGTTACCGCATAACTCCGTTGAGCCAAAGCCCTATCACTCTATTGCCTCTCACTCCGCTGTGCGTTGGATATGGCGGTTTTCTTTGTAAGCCTTTCACGCTCTACTGGCTGACGTCACGCGCCTGCGCAGTCTCGCCTCTCTTTTATCCTGAGTCATAAAAAACTTCCTTCGCAAGCGCAGCCGCAGCGGTTCTTGATGTGGGCTTTTGGGGTCACATTAAAAAGCAAATGCATAAAATTGCATTCCTGTCTTTTACAGCTGGAGAGTCCCAGACTCTGACTCAGTCTTCGACTGTGTCGGTGACTCCAGGAGCCATGGAGACGATGGAATGTAACATCAGAACGAAGTATACCAATAATGTATGTCGGTACAAGCAGACACCTTGAAAAGCCCCGCAATAGCTCCTGTACTACCATCGCTTGCACCGCACTCCGACCTATGGGTCTGGGTTTAGCCAGAACCGTTTCAAGTGGTCAGCCAACAGCGCCGGCATCGTTTACCAGTTAAACATAAAAAATGTGGAGCAGAATGACACTGCAGTCTATGCGATCGGAAAGTGGGATTTATCGGGCAGTTATTACTTGTTCGGCCCAGGGAACAAACTCTTTGTTACGGGTAAGTGACAGGTAAGTCAATTCTGCAATTGCTAGCTGCATGAGTATGGTCAACTGACGATAATATTTACATTATTATTTCGTGGCTAATTTTACAATGAAAACACAAATTTACGATCCAATCGTACTCCGTATCGAGTGTATACAGAGATGTGTTCAGTGAATATAGAGTTGTGTTGTAAAATGTTATCGTCTTTTTTCAAAAACTCTCTTTTCAGTTGTTTGTTTTTTTTTCTGGTGCCGTATGTTGTGTCTCAGGCATCTGCACGTCAATATTTAGCTTCT
The DNA here is from genome assembly GCF_963921235.1 of Mobula hypostoma. Taxonomy (NCBI): domain Eukaryota; kingdom Metazoa; phylum Chordata; class Chondrichthyes; order Myliobatiformes; family Myliobatidae; genus Mobula; species Mobula hypostoma. The sequence goes on from NC_086120.1 coordinate 8,210,138, forward strand.
GAAATTGACCGCCCAACTCACTGCGCGGTTGTTATCCCATTCGTCTGGCCGATTTTGCTCTGGTGTGTTAGAAGCCAGCGTGAGGAGTTCCGGCTTCCCAAAATGCTGCCTGAGGTATAACTGTGGACCAGATGTAGCCCATTGTTGGCAAGACAGCAGATCGACAGGTTTCATGTTATTGTATGAGGATGCTCCAGTGAATCCTCCGTCGAGCTTTCACTGAACTTCCATTCCTCGGCGTCTGGGTGGAACACTCCAGCAGACACCCCAGCTGACGAAGGGTTCCGGTCCGAAACTTTGACTGATCGTTTCCACGGATGCTGCCCGACCTGCTGAGTTTCTCCAGCGTGTTGTGAGTGTTACCCAACCAATTATCTAGCCCTTGCTTCTATCCTGGCACTTTTTCACTTGAGCGCTGCTTCTTTTGGGGTACGGACCCTCAGTGATTTCGGTCGGTGCACCGACTAAGGCCGGAGTTTCGGGTGTGTGGAGAATCCCACGTTCGTTCTACATCGTCAGAGATCACAGGGTGACTTTTCTAAACCAGCTCTTTGAAACTTAGGACCACGCACATGTCGCCCTACACACTGGGTAAACACAGACTTATGTGATATGTTCTCGTTACAGCTGTGGGGGTGGGGCGGGGGCACAGTTGGGAAGCGGCTCATTAGAGATGAGTGGATGGGTACGTGTCACCCGGTAACAAAGGCTGGGTAGATACCGAGAGCTGGAGGTGGTCACTTAGCGGGTGATGCTGTAATTCAGCGACTCAACAGGAAAATCCTCAAACAGGGATTTGACAGCAAAAGTCTAGTCATTCAGTTTTGACTGAAATGTACTGCGCTCCGTGAGCACTGACCTGTTCCCTACAAAAGCCCTGGGCTGCATTCTGGGAAGGCAAAACCTTTCATTCGCCCTTCCATCCGACTGTGAAATGTCGATAGATTATCCTTGATCAGAAACATGTGTCCTCTTGTTTCAGATCAGCAGCTCCCGGACCCTTCCGTAAAACTGCTTGGACCGTCTACCGAGGAGATCTCCGCTAAAGGAACCGGCACCTTAGTCTGCCTGGTCAGTAAGCTGTCGGTGGGCTTCCCTGTCATCAGCTGGACAGTGGACGGGAGTCCGACCTGCCGAGAGGTGAAAACCAGCGCCGTGAGGCGGAACACAGACAACACGTTCATTCTCAGCAGCTCCCTGACGGTGCCGGGCACAGACTGGAACTGTGGCAAGGTATTCTCCTGCGTCGTTAAGCTAGGAGCAGCCTCGACAACATCCGCAACTATCGCACAATCAAACTGTTAGACAGAGCGTGATTTCGTACATGTTTGCTCCCAGCTGCAGGGGTTAACATTTTTGCTTGCATTATTCACCCTCTAACACTCTCTTCACTGAACACCGAACTCTGATCAGCTCTCTGTGGTTACCATTGTGTTGTTAGAATATTTCCAACTGAGGCCGATTTTGTTTCGTTTCACACACCGGGGGCTAAGTGGGGTAAAATTGGCCTGTTACTTGTCATCATTAGAAATATCAGCTGGTGAGTTGTTTTCTCTGTTACCAGGGATGGATCTAACTGAAGTTATTAATAAGTCTGTTAATGATTTCTCAGCAGTTTCAGACTGACAGATGGTAACGGCCACACACTGCTTATAAAGATGTTCGGTGCAGGAATGATTTGCGTGTGTGCGTCTTGTTCTCTTGTGTGCGCTTCCCATTCTCATCCGGGTGGGAGGAGGGAGTAGACTCGCGCGCGTTGAACGGCACTGACCAATGTAGTCCGGCCGTCTGAAATCCTACAGTCTTGCCGTTGGTGAAGTAGGGAAGGAGGGGGCGAGGGAGGGAAATAGGGGGCGGTGGAGAGAGGAGGAGAAAGAGAGACACCGACAGACAAACAAACAGCCCTGGGGGTGGACAGAAAAGGTGAGAAAAATAGACCTCTAAGCGACCAGGGAAGGAGGTCGGAGTGGGTCTCTCTCGATGTCCTTGTACGTATTTACAACTCCAACTCTAGACGTGACCCAGCACAAGATCGCAACGTACAAAAGATTGCCCTTTTTCATACCTTTCAACTCACCTTGCCCGAATCATTTCCCATGGGACAGTACCAGGCTACTGGGTCATTTTGCCTTCAAAAACAAAGAGCTTTTCCGCCATTATCTACTCTTTGGGATGTAGAATATTACTCACACTCATTTCTCCAAACCTTGTTGTGGACAGGTCTCTTTGTCCTTTCTCAGATCATTCCCACATTCCAGACCAATATCTTACAAACCCCCAGTGTGCGGTATACATTTAGCAAAAACTAACAAGGAATCAATTTTAACTTTTTCCTTACACTCCACCCATTGATTCCTCTTTTGTAGATTATACAAGAGCAAAATACAGACTAAATCCAGGTAGCAACTCTAATATAATCGTCTAAACAGTGGAATTACCATAGTAGACTTCATAAAGGCAGTCGGCTAAATTAACTGCTGAACAAGCACAACAAATAATGCGACTATAGCAATTTATGATGGGAGGCTAAGCAAAAGTATATCAGAAAGTTTGTTCCTTAGCTTCCACGAACATGTCGGGGAGAAGGTGTTATCACATCGGAGAATGTCATCTTCCATACTGGATATCTCCGTGTCCTTTTCAAGCATCCAGGATGTACTCTCTATATCTCGATTCAAAGGAAGGCCTATATTGAGGATTGCAATAGTTCTAGCACTCTCAGTCTACCTGAAGCAGAACAATACACCGTTATTACCAGTTTTTCACAGTGTTAAAATTATTTCCATTTGTTATTCACCCTTTTTAAGCACATCAGATATTCTTTCCCTTGCACTGATACTAAGTATCAAGGATGTGATAACAGCACATTTGGAAAGCGGTGAAATGATCGGACAAAGTCAGCATGGATTTGTGAAAGGAAAATCATGTCTGACGAATCTCATAGAATTTTTTGAGGATGTAACTAGTAGAGTGGATAGGGGAGAACCAGTTGATGTGGTATATTTGGATTTTCAAAAGGCTTTTGACAAGGTCCCACACAGGAGATTAGTGTGCAAACTTAAAGCACACGGTATTGGGGGTAAGGTATTGGTGTGGGTGGAGAATTGGTTAGCAGACAGGAAGCAAAGAGTGCGAATAAACGGGACCTTTTCAGAATGGCAGGCGGTAACTAGTGGGGTACCGCAAGGCTCAGTGCTGGGACCCCAGTTGTTTACAATATATATTAATGACTTGGATGAGGGAATTAAATGCAGCATCTCCAAGTTTGCGGATGACACGAAGCTGGGTGGCAGTGTTAGCAGTGAGGAGGATGCTAAGAGGATGCAGGGTGACTTGGATAGGTTGGGTGAGTGGGCAAACTCATGGAAGATGCAATTTAATGTGGATAAATGTGAAGTTATTCACTTTGGTGGCAAAAATAGGAAAACAGATTATGATCTGAATGGTGGCCGATTAGGAAAAGGGGAGGTGCAACGAGACCTGGGTGTCATTATACACCAGTCATTGAAAGTGGGCATGCAGGTACAGCAGGCGGTGAAAAAGACGAATGGTATGCTGGCATTTATAGCGAGAGGATTCGAGTACAGGAGCAGGGAGGTACTACTGCAGTTGTACAAGGCCTTGGTGAGACCACACCTGGAGTAGTGTGTGCAGTTTTGGTCCCCTAATCTGAGGAAAGACATCTTTGCCATAGAGGGAGTACAAAGAAGGTTCACCAGATTGATTCCTGGGATGGCAGGTCTTTCATATGAAGAAAGACTGGATGAACTGGGCTTGTACTCGTTGGAATTTAGAAGATTGAGGGGGGATCTGATTGAAACGTATAAGATCCTAAAGGGATTGGACAGGCTAGATGCGGGAAGATTGTTCCCGATGTTGGGGAGGTCCAGAACGAGGGGTCACAGTTTGAGGATAGCGGGGAAGCCTTTTAGGACCGAGATTAGGAAAAAACTTCTTCACACAGAGAGTGGTGAATCTGTGGAATTCTCTGCCACAGCAAAGTTGAGGCCAGTTCATTGGCTATGTTTAAGAGGGAGTTAGATATGGCCCTTGTGGCTACAGGGGTCAGGGGGTATGAAGGGAAGGCTGGGTTCTGAGTTGGATGATCAGCCATGATCATAATAAATGGCGGTGCAGGTTCGAAGGGCCGAATGGCCTACTCCTGCACCTATTTTCTATGTTTCTATGTTTCTAAGTATGTGTTATCATTTCGGTTGCAACCATCTCCCACTTGCAAAGTCGTTAAGTTGGAATATGCTCACATACTATCCCTCCCGCTCATCTCATCCATCACGTCTATTCAGTGTCCAAACATTCCTTCCGGGAGAGGCAACACTTCACCTGCGAATCTGCTAGGGTCGTCTTATGTAGCCTGAGCTTTCGGTGCGGCCTCTCTGCGTTGGTGAGACCCGTCGTAGCTCGGGGAACAGCTTCGTCGATCATCTCCAAACCATCCGCTGCAGGCGGAATTTCACGGTGGCCAAACATTTTAATTATGCTACTCATTCTTGTTCGTGTTCCAACGTGACGATCCATGGTCTCCCCTTGTGCCAAGATGAGGCCACCCTGAGGATGGAGGAGCAACAGCTCAAATTCTGTCTGAGTACCCTCCAACTTGATGGCATAAATATCGATTTCTCCTCCCGTTAAACAAAAAATGCATCCCCTCTTTATTCACCATTCCGAGCTTTTACCTGTCTATTAATTCAAACTGGGTCCCACCCTCCGTACCTTTCTCACAGTGTCCGCTCTTCTGTCCTGTCAGTTTCTTATTTCCCTATTCCTTGAACTATCCCATCCACCTGGTTTCAGCTATCACTTTCCTTTCCCTCCCCCACCCCCACCCCCACCCTTTAGTTCAGGCACCTCGCTCCTTCTCTCTCAGAGCTAAAGAACAGTCACGGTCCGATTTTATCATGTTTGCACTTTCCCTCCCCTCTGTATGAGGCCCGTTGGCGCCCGCATGTTCCTCCTGTTCTGAAATATATTTGCGATCTTGGGGTCAGGATCCGTTTGTCAGGTTGTACAAGGCTTGGGATAGTGTTATCAGCAAGGAATGGGTTGATGTTAATTGGCGAAGAATAATAGGATGTATGAAACACCCAATGAATGCCATTGCTGGAAGTTCCGTCTTCCAGTGCTTGCCCTGAAAAATAAGACCAATTGTACGATGATTGTATTCCTTGCGGGTTCCCATAACAAATGATTAACTTCTGCAATCCTTTGAGATTATGATCTGATCCGTCTATATACATGGAATTGTCATTATAATACTAAGATAGGCGTCAATCATACTGTGCAAATATTTAAATCGTAGCTGCCGTGGAGTGTTTCTGATGGAATCAATCTGCTATATATGGACAGGCCAGTCTCTTTCCCAATATGGGCGGCTGGTTTCTCCGGAAAGCTTTGCTTTTTGAGCTGTTCCTGCAAAAATGTTCCTGCATCCAAGTTAAATGCATCAACATTCTACTCTGGTAATTCCCCCTGGACGGTCCCAAAGAGGGCAGGGAAAGGAGAAGGATTGGACATGGGTGTAGCAACCAAATTCCGTAAAAAAAAACGAGCTGTAGAAACGCCAACAGAAGCTCCAAAGACCCTACACCCGGGGAGAGTAAGGATCTTCCAAGGTGAGCTACTACTTGAAAGTCTGGCTCAGGATAAAGGACTCTGTCAGTGGCCTTCGCCTCAGAAGGGCTTAACTAAATTTCCTCACCGATACGTCGGCTTTCCTGGGGCGTACAGGGATAGAAACTTCCGTAAACTTGGTGTGTTTTTTTCTTAATCCGGCGCTGCCCATGTAATTGGTGCTGCGGATGGGATTTTGGGGATGAAGGAGGGTGACACCAAGGCGGGACGTTCAGTAGTCTCTGTGTGTCCATCCACGGGCATGCAACATGCTGACACCCTCCGAGTCCTCACTTGTTGCTTCTGCAAAGTATCGCTTCCGCTTTACAACTGACAGTTGCCGTTTTGTTAGTGGTGACCTCCAAGAGCTCCCACGTCGGGATGAGGAGATAGGGTTTCATAACGACGTCCTTTCCCTCTGTAACAGCTTCTGTGCCCCCTAAAGTCAATATGTTCGGGACGGCAACAGCTAACGCAGGATTATGTTCATTTAGTGTATACACACAAAAGCTGGAGGAACTTCATCAGGCCAGACAGCATGAATATGAAAATGAATAAGCAGTCCATGTTTTGGGGCAACACCCTTCATCAGGACGGGAATGGAATGGCGAACACACGAGAATAAATGTGGTGGAGAGGGAGGCGAAAGACAGCTGTGTCCCATGCTAGAAACATAGAAAATCTACAGCACAATACAGGCCATTTGTCTCACAAAGCTGTGCCGAACATGTCCTTACCTTAGAACTACCTAGGATTACCCATAGCCTTCTATTTTTCTGAGCTCCATGTATCTATCCAGAAGTCCATTAAAAGGTCCTATCATTTCCGCTTCCACCACCAGTGTCGGCAGCCCATTTCAGGCACTCACCACCCTCTGCGTAAAAAAAAACTTACCCCTGACATCTCCTCTGTTTACCACTTCCAAACACCTTTAAACAACGCCATCTTGTCCAAGCTAATTCAGCCTTGGGAAAAGGCCTCTGACTATCCATATGATCGATGCCTCTCATTATCATGTACAATTTTATCAGGTCACCTCTCATCCTCCGTCACTCCAAGGAGAAAAGGCCGAGTTCACTCAACATATTCTCATAGGCCTGCTACCCCAATCCAGGCAACATCCTTGTAAATCTCCTCTGCACCCTTTCTATGGATTCCACGTCCTTCCTGTAGTGAGGCGACCAGAACTGAGCACAGTACTCCAAGTGGGTTCTGGACAGGGTCCTATATATCTGCAACATTATCTCTCTTCTCTTAAACTCAATCCCATATTTGATGAAGGCCAATAGACCGTCTGCCTTCTTAACCATAGAGTCAACCTTTGTAGCAGCTTTGAATGTCCTGTGGACTTGGAACCCAAGAACCATCTGATCCTCCACACTGTTAAGAGTCTTGCCATTAATGCCCTCCACACTATCCATAACACCCCCAACCTTGGTGTCATCAGCAAATTTACTAACCCATCCCACCATTTCCTCATCCAGTTCATTAATAAAAATCATGAAAAGTTGAGATCCCAGAACAGATCCCTGAGGCACACCACTGGTCACTGACCTCCATGCAGAATGTGACCCCTCTGCAACCACACTTTGCCCTTTGTGGGCAAGCCAGTTCTGGATCCATAAAGCAATGTCCCCTTGGATCCCATGCCTCTTTACTTCCTCAATAACCCTTGCTTGGGGTACCTTATCATTTTTTTAATGCTGAAATCCATATACACTGTATCTACGGCTCTACCTACATCAACTTCTTTGGTCACATCCTCAAAAAAAAATCAATCAGGCTACTAAGGCATGACCTGCCTTTCACAAAGACATGCTGACTATTCGTAATCATGTTATGCCTCTCCAAATGTTCATAAATCCTGTCTCTTAGGATCTTCTCCATCAACTTATCAACCACTGAAGTAAGACTCACTGGTCTAAAATTTCCTGGGCAATCTCGCCTCCCTTTCCTGAATAAGAAAACAAAATATGCAACTATCCAATCTTCCGGAACCTCTCCCGTCCTCATTGATGATGCAAATATTATCACCAGAGGCTCAGCACTCTCCTCCCTCACTTAACACAGGAGCCTGGGGTACATCCTGTACAGTCATGGTGACTATCCAACTTTATGCTTTCCAAAAGCTCCAGCACATCCTCTTTCTTAATATCTACATGGTCAAGCTTTTCAGTCTACAGCAAGTCCTCCCTACAATCACCAAGATCCTTGTCCAGAGTGAATACTGAAGCAATGTATTCTGTAAGCAGCTCTGCTATCTCCATACACACTTTTCCACTATCACACATGACTGGTCCTATTCTATCATGTCTATACACTTGCCCTTCAAATACTTGCAGAAGTCTTGGAGTTTTCTTTAATGCTGTCCGCCAAGGCCCTCTCATGGCCACTTCTGGCTCTCCTAATTTCATTCTTAAGCTCCTTCCTGCTCTCCATATAATCTTCCAGATCTCTATCATTACCTCATTTTCTGAACCTTTCGTAAGCTCTTCTTTTCTTCTTGGCGAGATTTATAACAGCCTTTGTCCACCACAGTTCCTGTACCCTGGCATCCTTTCCCTGTCTCATTGGAAAGTACCTCTGCAAAACCCCACGCAAATATCCCCTGAATATTTGACACATTTCTTCCGTACATGTCCCTGAGAACATTTGTTTCCAATTTATTCTTCCAAGTTTCTGTCTGATAGACTCATTATTCTCTTAACTCCACTTAAATGTTTCCCTAACTTGTCCATTCCTATTTCTCTCCAGTTCTATGGTAACGGAGATAGAATTGTGATCACTATCTCCAAAATATTCTCCTACTGCGAGCTCTGACAACTGACCAGGATCATTTCCCAATACCAGATCAAATATAGCCTCTCCTCTTGTAGGCTTGTCTACATATTGTGTCAAGGAACCTTCCTGAACACACCTATCAAACTCCACCCCATCTAAAACCCTCACTTTAGGGTGAAGCCAATCAATATTTGGCAAATTGAATTTCTCCCACCACAATAACCCTGTTATTATTACACCTTTGCAGAGTCTGTCTCTCTATCTGCTCCTTGATGTCCCTGTTACTATTGGGTGGTCGATAAAAAAAAAAACTCCCAGTAGAGTTATTGACTCTGTCCTATTCCTAACTTTCACCCACAGAGACTCCGTAGGCAACCCCTGCATCACTTACTGCTTTTCTGCTGCTGTGACACTATCTCACAGCAACAATGTCATGCTTCCAGCTCTTTTGCCTCCTTCCATGTCATTTCTGAAACATCTGAAGCCTGGGACGTGAAGTAGACAGTCCAGACCCTGCACCATCCAAGTCTCTGTAATAGCCACAACAACATAGCTCCTTTTTAATTCTTATACATGTAGAAATACTTTTTCTCAGTTCTTACATTCATGTCGCAATTGTTCTCAGACATTCCATTCTAGAACATGGGAGATACGAGATGTCCTCATTTATTTATAAAAGAGGGATTTCCTTTATCACTGATGCTGCGCTCACCCAAATCTCCTCCATTTTACACACATCTGCCCCATTGTAACAGGGATAGGTCATTCTTTCCAAATGGACTCCACATCCAGATTATAACTTTTCGCAAATCTGCCATCTCGTTCAATATTCCATCAACAGACACATCTCAGTGATGGCCTTAGATATCAATCCTACATTTTTCCCTTGTCCACCCATCATTCACCTCAAATCCTCCTCCTGGCACCTATCCCTGCCACTGTCACAAGTACTACTCCTTCATCCTCACTATTCAGGTCCTCAAAGTGTCTTTCAAGGCGAGGAAATAATTCAACTGCGAATCTGTCTGGGTGATTTATTGTATCGGTGCTCTCGGTGCTGAGTTCTCTATACTGGTGAGACCGCTTCATCAAGCATCTTCTCTCTGCTCTCTGAGAAAGCCAGGATCTCTCTGTAGCCACGGTTTCAATTCAACTGCTCTGCAACCATGACGAGGCCAAACTGAGTTTGAAAGTGCAGCACCGCATATTCCGTTTTGTTAGCCTCGAACCTCAAGGTATGAACAAAAATTTCGCTAACTTTCAGTATTTTCTAACCCCTCCTATTCTCCTCCCCTTCTCTTTTTACCTTTCCCTTTCAGGTTACCTTTTCATGCTTTCTCTTCTCCTCCTCCGCTCTCTTTACTATTTTCTGCCTCTGGGACCCCCTGCCCTTTGATCTTTGATCGACTGTCATCCTCTATTATTTGCCTACCTCATTACCCCTTTGCCCAATCCATCTATCATCCACCCCTACCCCAACTTGCTACCTCACCTGGTCTCACTTATCAGCTGTCGGCTTGTCCTCCCGGTGATCACTCCCAAACAACTTTTCTAATTCCGGCAGCTTCTGATGAAGGCTCGCGGCCTGTAACATTGACTGCTTATTTCCCTGTATACATTCTGCCTGAGTATATACAGTGTTCTTTGTTTGTTTGCATATCTGGTTCACAAAGACATGAAGTGTGACATGAATCATTTCAATAAGACTTTTGAAAAAGGAGGGCTCTGATTATTTTGTGTATGGTCACAGGAAGCAATGATATGGATTAATGATTCAATGGTTGCCCTCTCAGTTGGACCTGTAAAACACAATGTAAACATATGTCAGCTGAATATATGAGCAGCAAAACATTTCAAACTGGAAATCGCACACTCACTCTACATGACATTGACAATGACCCTTTCCCCCTTTGCTGATGAGCGAGAGTAGACAGATTAGACACTAATTAGCTGGATAGATTTTTTTTTTGTTGTTGAACAGAACAAACCATGCACACAAAAGTTCTGAATTTCTCCTGGACCCTCGGATGCCTACTCCCATGACCGTTCACAATCTATCAGCTGTAGATTCAGTGTGGCAGGTTTGTCACTCAATGGATAGACAACTTGTAGTGAAGGGACTTGAAGCCTGCATGGGTCTCGTTAAAGTCTATTATCATCATCCTCTCAATTTATGGTGCCAGCTGTAAATGTGAAAGTTGTGCCCCCTGAACCCAAATGCAAGTCATTAATATGGATGAAGGACTGACATCATACCGGCACCTGGGTACTCATTCACACTTCCATCCAGTCTGATCAGTAACATATCAAGTTACTCTCTCTTTATTATATTACCGTATCCATGGAGACAAAAGGAGGGAAGAGAAGATAGCGGCGGGACGCAGTGTGCGCAGCCGTTCCGAATTGATATCATATCTGTGAAATAGGATGCCGTGCACAAACCTGATTTGATAGAGACAGACGTGAAGAAGCAAAGAGTAGCATCTGGAAAAAAATTCTGAAATGCCTGCTCCGCTGCTGCTGCTACTGTGCGATCGAGAATCTCCAGAGGGAAGGTCCCAAATCCTCAGCCTTGCCTGTTGCCTGTTGCATGGGCCGGGGTCGAAGCACTCTGCAGCGGCGGTGCTCGGTGCATCGGTGTCGTGGAGCTGGTCGGAGGCTCGGAGTTTTCGGACGGACTCGGAGTCGGACTGTGGTCGGATGCTTCCGGGATGCTGCATCGGCAAGTTTGCGGTGCTGGAGGTTTACCGCCTGCGTGAGATGATGGGACTTTCGAGACGCTTTGAGACTGTACCGCGCCCATGGTCTGTTCTTATCAAATTACGTTATTGCTTTGCACTGTTGTAACTATATGTTATAATTATGCGGTTTGGCAGTTTTTCAGTCTTGGTTTCTCATGTGTTTCTGTGATATCATTCTGGAAAAATATTGTACCTTTTCTTAATGCATGCATTACTAAATGGCCGTGTTAAGAGGGTTGTTAAGAGATTCAATCCTGTAATATATAGATTACAGCTTCCCTGGTATTGCCGAATCCGTCCCAGCTTTCACATCTCCAAACTTAATCTCTGAATCTGTAGTCCTTTGGCCCCTATTCCTAAGTCCCCCTCCTCCCAGAATCATAGATGGAGCACCTGTTTACACCATCCAGAGATTGTTTGACGACTGGCAAGTTATGGGGCACTTCCAGTGTTTAGTTCCTTAGGAGGATTGTGACATGGAGAGGAAGAGTTGGGTTCCAGTCTGGGGTATTTTACATCCTGATTTGATTACTGATTTTCATTGCTTTCACCCCAAACTCCCTAAGCTGCCATGAGATGGATTTGGAAGGGGAGTTCTGTCACACCAGTAGTCATTATATATAAAAAGAATCACATAGGATGTGGATTGTATTTTCACAGTGTAATCTCATGAATATGCAATGATCCTTGGATTGTTTACCTTATATTTGTACTTTGTTTGTTTTTGGACTAACTCTGGACTTTCGCTTTCTGATGCATATGGCCCAGTTGGTATCTATCATGGGGATTGTTAAACACTCTTTGTATTTATCACCTTTGTTCAATTTGCACTGATTCGATTACCATTGGATTTTCAATGTGTTGCATTGTAGTTGTTCTCTCATCTGCTCCCCTCATAACTTTATATACCTCCATCATGTATTCTAGATATCATGAGTGATGCAGATCTTCAAGTTTGTCTGAGTTCTTCCTGCTTAATTTCTGTATTATTTTTGGTCTTGTTTGAACTGCCGAACTTTCAGGGATTCCTAAAGTTGCAAGTGAACCTGACACAGGTCCCTTCCAAATCTTTCTCTCACTTTAAACCTACGCCCTCTAGTTTGTAATTCACCTTCCCTGGCAAACAACTGTGTGTATTCACCCAGTCTATGCCCCTCTACATTTTATAGCAGTCTCCTGCTATTCAAGGAAACAGTCATCGCATGTCCAACATCTCCGATAAAACAGGCTCTCAGTCATAGTAATATTCTGAAAAATCACTCTTTATTCTCCTTTTCCAGCTTGATGACCTTGTTCCTTCAACAAAGGGATCAAAACAGTAGAGGTGCCTCAGGTGTCGCCACACTACTATTTCATGAAACTGCAGTATAACGTTTTGACACATATACTCATATGCTGACTGATAAAGAATGGTGTGCCAAATGACTTTGTCACCATTCTGTCCATCTATGACAACACATTTAGGGAACAATATACTGGCACTCCTTCATCACTTCGTTCTTGAACACTTCCCTGTCATGGTCCGGTCTGTGAATTCCACATTCCTGTTCATGATCTGGTCCGTGATCCGTATTCCAGGTTTTCTGGTTTTCCTTTGTTCTGTTGGGTACTGTAATTAAGGTACATTTTCTCGTTTGGGCAGACACAGAAATATTTCCGGAGACCAGGGCTTGGCTGCTGGATTGTTCCTGTCAAAACCCCCGTCTGAGTTCCTTCTCGGCCCTTCTTCCTGAAGCCTTGCCCTGCAACCAGTGTCTGAAGCCTTCCCTCGCCTGTTACCCTCACCTGCAACCTTTGCCTGCACCGCTGTCAAGGTCAACCGCTAGAGCAAGATAAGGAACTGTCTATCGTTGTTTTGAACTGTCTCTGTGTCCACGCCTTCACTAGCTGGGTCCGGCCATTTGCCGCTACCTTGTGTTGGAAACCGTCTCTTTGTGCCCTCGTCTCCGCTGGGTATGTCCGGCCATTTGCCACTACCTTGAGTGGAGATCTGTCTCTCAGTGTGTTGTGTATGAGTCCTGGTTCTTGTCTCCCGCGTTCTTGTCTCCCTCGACCAAGGCTCTGTGTTCTACGTTCCTGTCTACCTCGACCAAGGCTCTGCGTTCCTGTCTCCCTCGTCCAAGGCTCTGCGTTCCTGTCTCTCTCGACCAAGTCATGCCTTCGTGTTCTCGTCCTGTCCATGTGCTGGAGTTCCCTCGTCTTGCCCGTGAGTCTCACATTCTGTCCTGTAGCCTCGCCTATTCCTGTCTCCCAAGACCGCGTTCATGTCTTCGCCTAGTTCCGGAGTCCGAGCCCGAGTCAAAACCCTATTTATCGGTCCTTGCCCAGTATTTGGCTCGAAGTCAGAACTCAAGCCTCGTCATGACCTCGCCTCGAAGAACCCAAACATCGTCATGTCCTTACCTCGAAGAACCCAAGCCTCGTCATGTCCTCACCATGAAGTACCCAAGCCATGTCCAGTCCTGTATCCACGTAATGTCCTTGCCAAGATCGTAGTCCCGAGTCGCTGCCTAGTTCCGGGGTCCCAGCCCGAGTCAAGACCCAGGTTCTGGGTCATGTCCAGTCTCCGGCTCGGAGTCCAAGCCCAGGCTTCTAGTTCCTAGTTCCTACTCCAGGTCCCGCTTGCCTAGCCAATGTCCTAGCCCAAGTCTGTGTTCTTGTCCCAGCTCTCTAGCCTCGTCCAGGGCTAGTGATAATGTCCAGCGTACTTTCTTCCCGACTTCCCTTGCTTTCTTGACACTCCGAGTCCTGTTCCTAGTACTTCAGTGTCTGTGTCTTGCATTTGGGTCCACTCCCAGATCACCCCTTTATGACATCCCCAGGGACTTAGCATTTGCTGTGATCGTATGACACTGTTTTGCCTTCCGACACTTCAACCCCTTGGACTTACGTAGACGGAATGTCATTTGCCATTCCTCCACCCACTTACCTCGCTGCTTCAGATCCCCTTGGAATTCTTAATATATCCAACGACATTCAGTCCTGCATTGTACAAGGACATTCTCACCAGCAGTACAATATTTCAATTAATCTACTCATGGACACAGATTGTCACAAAAACAAGTTAGACTCTGGTAATCAGAGAGGGGCCTCTGGGCTCTCCACCTCAGGGATAATTAACGCAGCGTCCTTCTCAGCCTACTTCATCAGTGGCCCCAAATTCTGCCCAAACGCAGTGTGAAATTTATTCAGTCGTAGACACAGGGGACATCATCTTCATTGTGCAAAAATTCCTTTGACTCCATCCACCAGACAGTCTATTGAACTATCTCCTCAAATTTGGTTTGCAAAGAACCTTCTTGGGAGGAAAAGATGGAGACGCAACGCAGCTTGCAGCCACCAATCCGGTGAATGACGTCTGTTATCTGTCAAGTAGGGTGCCGTGCATAATCCTGATTTGATGGAGACAGACGTGAGAGTACGGAGGAACATCTGGTGAATCTTCTGATATGCCCATTTCGCTGCTGCTGCTACTGTGTGATCCAGAACCTCCAGAGGGGAAGGCCGCAAGTCCTCGGCTGTATTTGTTGCTCGGTGACCGGGGCAAGGCGGAAGTGCTCGGCAGAGATGGTGCTCAGTACTCGGTGTAGGAGGGCTGGTCGGAGGCTCGAAGTCTTTGGACGGACTCAGAGTCGGCTGCGGTCGGGTGCTTCCAATGCATCGACAAGTTTGCGGCGCTTGGAGATTCATGGCAGGGAGAGTTTCTCCCGTCTACCATCGACGTGAGATGATGGGGCTATCGGGACTTGAGACTTTTTTTTTTTACCGTGCCCATGGTCTGCTCTTTATCAAATTACGGTATTGCTTTGCACTGTTGTAACTATATGTTGTGTGGTCACGTAGCCAAGTGATTAAGGCATTGGACTAGCGACCTGAAGGTCGTGAGGTCGAGCCCCAGCCGAGGGAACGTACTGTATCCTTGAGAAAGGCACTTAATCACACATTGTTCATGTGACGACACTGGTGCCAAGCTGTATAGATCCTAATGCCCTTCCCTCGGACAACATTGGGGTCGCGGAGAGGGGAGACTTGCAGCATGGGCAACTGCTGGTCTTCCATACAACCTTGCTCAGGCCTGCGCCCTGGAGAGTGAAGACTTTCCAGGCACATACCCATGGTCTCGTACGACTAACAGATGCCTTTACACTTTTTAACTATATGTTATAATTAGGTGGTTTTGTCAGTTTTAGTCTTGGTTTGTCCTGTGTTTCTGTGATTTCTTTCTGGAGGAACATCGTATCATTTTAATGCATGCATTTCTAAATGACAATAAACGAAGACTGATCGTCTTCATAATCTAAATCTAAAAAAAAAATCTCCATCTCACATTTGCTCCAGGAACATGTGACAACAAAATCATCTGGTGTTCAACGAAGTTTTTGAGAAAATCACTTTTCTCAATCTGTCTTGTTTTTCTGTTGCATCTCTCTCCCAGCGACTTTCCTGAGGGAGTGGAAATGATCCCCAGAAGAAATGGAAATCACCTCAACTGACATGATTGCACTCTTGAACCAAAGACTCTCGAACCTCGCTGGTCAACCTGTTACATGTGTTATGACAAACACAGAATCGCACCACTATCTATGGTTTAGACGCTCAAACTCTCTGGAATATGGATAGCAAGCACGGCCCCGTTAAAGTTTCAGGCGCCCACAAATTACCGACATGCTTTGGCTCCAGGAATTCATATTTAAGCAGCACGTGAACTGAGGTGCAGTACTTAAACGTAGGCCAACATGGATTATTGTCAAGTGCCGTGTTTTGTTCTCAGTTCTAGCTTCAGTCTCGTATACTCCCTCGATCAAAGACTGGGACAATCCTCCTTCCTCTTCAAGGTCTCTCATCACAGTACGATTGAGGCAACATGGACCCAAAGGGGTATCAAAGTTATTCGTCAGCTCTGGCCAGCAACCGCCGGAAAATTTCAAGATTGCGCCTGGAGATGCATGACCTGCAGGACACTCCGTGCCAGATATCGTAGGGAAGAAGCCAGAGTCGCTCTATGGAGCCACTACATCTGCTGATGCCACAGAGTATTGCACGGTGCTGCCGGAACTTGCCACGGCTTCCTTACTCAATATTTGTCAGTGTTCGAACTCCACCCGCCCTGGTTCCATACGGAGCACAGAAAGGAGGTCTTCAAGATTTCTCTTTCCTGACTGGGCCACCGCGCACTGGGAGTGAAGGTCGGAGATTTGCGCTGATTCGGAGGAATTCCTGGACGGCATGAGGAGCGTGTTCCATTTATCCCGCCTCTGATGTTGGAGTGAGTGCATGTTGTCTCAATGGACGTCTTAGGGCAAAAAACTGCTCCCACGTGTGTCCCCCACCCACCGCGCCCCCAGGCAGCTGTCCCGGCAGACATGAACTACAAGTTTGGAAATAGAGAGCTACTTGTCGTCAAGTTGGCTCTGAAGAAATGGTGACTCTGGCTTGAAGGAGCCAAGAACCTCTATCGTACTAACAGACCAAAAAAAAACTGACAAATTCAGGAGGCCAAGAGACTGTATACCAGTTTGATCAGTTGGTCCATATTCTTTAACTGCTTTACTTTTGTAAATTGTTCAATTAATTGAAAGGTTGTGAAATTAAAAGGTTTGGTCTGGCTTGGTCCCCGGCCGCTCGACCATGATTTTCAGTCGGGCGCCGGATGCTCGAAGAGATTATTTTTTGTCCTTTTTTTGCGCACAAATACTCTATGTCGAGCTTGGGATAAGCACACACAGATTTCACCTTGAACAGAAATGAGATTATCTCAATCCTTGTCCTTGATGCTTGACAAACAAGAAAAAGCTTGCTCATAAATACAAAAAGTTGCAAACTGCAGCAAAATGTTCATTGTTTCCCTATGACTGCTGGATACACTTCTTTCACTGAAATCCAGAACTTGTTCAGTGGTGGGTTATCTCGGCTGAACAAACAGACTGCATCTCACAAAGTTCCTTTTCTCTCAACATCAAGTGCTCAGGCTGAGCAGATGATTTAGAGAAAGGGTCCCTCACCCAGTCATACACTTGTGTTGAAAGAGAAGGAAAGTACAGTTCAACTTTGTTCTGCAGATCTTCCAGGTGGTCTTTCCAATGAGACTCGAAAATTTCTGATCCTTTCTTACTCTCAAGCCTAAGCAGCAGCGGAGATTCAAGATTTCCTTTTGCAACATGATTTTTCCAAAGTTTGAGTTTCCTTTTCAATCCAAGAACCTTGACACTTGATGTCAAAACATTGTAAACAGTGCCGCGCAGAGATTTGTTCAACTGGTTTATTTGACGAAAAACGTCTGTTAATTAGGCTAGTTTCTGCGGCTATTCTTAATCTTCAAAGAACTCAGCAAAATCCCGACGACTATTTTCCTGGCAGTACAGCTGCAATTCCCCACTGTTCTGCTCAAACATCCTGTTGATAACTCTAAGCCAACGGATTTTTATATGTAACAGGAGCTTGGTCTGCTCTTTGTCCCGGTTTTCACACAGTATATTAAGCATTCTCGTCTGAACTGGTCTTCGTTTCATGAAGCTAACCATTTTATTAACGTCATCCAGAACTTTTTTCATTTCATCTCCGAAAATTTTTGACATCAGTACCTCTTTGTGACGAAATCAGTGCATTTTTTTTTTCTTGGACAAGAGAAATGAAACCTCTCGAGGCGGGAGCCATTGATGGGGCAACGTCAGTACTCATGCCAACACAGTTCCTCCAAGACAGGACATTTGTATTGAGATATGAAGACAAAACTTTAAACATATCTTGGCCTTTGCTTGCTCTGGGCAGCTCTTTGCAACAGGAAGTTTTTTTTTCTTGAATTTCACCATCATTTCCAAATCTTAAAAATGCTGCAACATAATATATATTGGAGAAATCTGTTGGCTCATCAACCTGGATACAGAAGCTCTTGTTTTTCAGATTATCACAGGAAACCTCTTCAGTATCATGTGACATGCAAACAATACAACAATACGTCGAACTATCGTACTGATTGCGAGTGGCTGCATTCTCGCCCGAGCATAAGACCAGGCAAGAACCGATTCTCAATGCATATGCGGACGACTGTGCACTTCTCACGCACACGGAGGACGCGCTACAGACTGCAGTCACTCAGTTCGCCAAGGATGCATGGGCATTCGGGTGAACGGTTAGTCTGAAGAAAACAATGATCCTCCACCAGAAGCCCCCTCGTGGCGTTTACAACAACCTGGGATCAACACTGACGAATACCCTCTCACCACCGTTGAGCAGTTCACCTACCTGGGCAGCGTCATTTCCAAGGACGCGACCGCAGGAAGGGATGAAAACAATCGAATCGCCAGAGCTACCTGTGCCCTCAGTAAAGTGCGTGGAAGAACCACCAGCTACAGCTGTCCACAAAAATCCATGTGTACAGGGCTGCGGTCATCACAACACTGCTATACGGCTCCCAAGCCGGGATCTTGTACCTCAAGTTCCTCGAGCGCTTCCATCAGCGCTGCCTACGCCCCATCATAAGTATCAGCTGGCAAGATCCTGTCTCCAACAACGAGGTCCTGGAGAATGCTGAAAGTCCAATCATTGAAGTTAGTTTGCTGCTCAGGCAGCTGCAGTGGCCAGACCACATGTCTCGCATGGAGAACTCCAGGTTATCGAAAACAGTACTCTGTGGAGAACTCTCTCAGGACAAGAGGGATCGTGGTGTTCCCGCGCAAAGAGGTACAAAGAACAACTTAAGCAGCAGCTCCCTCCGGCAAATATCGAGGTCAAAGAATGACAGCAGCTGTCTCGTGACAGAAATCGCTGGAGATCGCTTGTCCACGGGGCAGACAAGAATATTACGGAATCCGGAAGAGTGGCTACTGAAGAGAAGAGGAGACGCTGGAGGGATCCGACTACCCAAGCGTCCGCATCCCCGCTGCTCTCGTGCCCCAACTGCTCCAGTCTGCAGATCCAGAATTCCACATCAACAACGATCGTGCCGTCGCTCCTGAGGAGTCTTCTTCCCTCCTGATCTTCGCAATTGTAGAAATAGCCACCATCATCGAGTTTGAAACTTTTTCAATTTCTTGTACTGCATCTTGTCCTGGCATTAGACTCAAGATAATTTTATATGCTGGCATTATTAGATTCTCGGCAAATATGTGGCTTTTCCGTTTCTGGATAATAAATTCTGCTAATAAATAACTTGCTTCCTGAGCACTTTAAATAATTGTGAATTTATTAACAAAAACTTTACTGTTTTTGTTTTGAGATTCCAATAGCCGTTTAAAGTAACCAGCACTTTTACGTACATATGGCTGTAATTTGTAGTTAAGTGTCTTTTTAATTCTACTGGAGCCATTGGTGAATTTTAAGTTGTTTGCCGCAGATGAGGCACAATGGAATACGACAGGTTGACTCACCAGGCCATGTAAAACCGATTAATAAGTTCCTTCATGCTAAAGACGGACTTTTTTGTGTGGGTTGTTGCACGACTGCAATGAAATTACTCAGAAGATTGTAATTCAAAAGTAACTACATTGGCCTGTCAGACAAGTCTGTAAAACGGCGGCTAATAAAAATAAATAAATAAATAAATAAAATTAGGCGAGTCAATTCAATTCTCGGAAAACGCTCTTCACGCTCCCCATTGGCCTACAGTCCTTTCCTCCGTGCAATACAACGCTCAACAACTATCAATGGCCTCCCCTATCTTGCGTGAAAATCTGAGAATGGACTCAACCAAATAAACACGGTCTTACTGCGTCCTGCCAGTCCGGGCTGAGACCTCGAATGAGATTGTAAACGGGGCTGCTCCGTAACTGCTCACCACTATAAGCACCAGCATCGCACATCGCGCGGTTCAAAAAACGATGGTTTATTTTTCATTTATTACAATCCCTCGCAGAACCCGACTGAACTCTCGCGGAACCCAGGTTGGAAAACTTTGATCTAGACCATTCCGGCCGACTAATTCTTATTGATAGAATTCCTTCCCCTCTTAAAAGAGAGGTATTTCGTGGACACAACCATTGTTAGACGTGAGTCTCAATGCTGATGTATGAATAACAAGACAATACAATTTGAGAATGGAGAACCCAATATTACAACAATAAAAATGAGAAGATATTGTCCAACAAACAGGAGAGAATGAGCAAGGTCCTGTACCCATGGAAGTGCATTATAGAAAACAAGATGGAATGTGAAAACACCCCCTCCTTGACTCACTATCATCGCATAATCCAAACATTGTAATATTTATTTTTAAAGACCCGAAGCTCCCATTTTTGTGTCAGGCCATAATGACAGAAGGAAATCTGCAGATGTTGAAAATCTAAAGCAACACACATAAAATGCTGATGGAACTCAGCAGGTCAGGTAGCTTGAGTGGAAAAAGTAAATAGTCAAAGTTTTGGACTCAGACCCTTCATTGGAACCAGAAAACAAAGGGAAAAGTCAGATAAGCAGTTAGGGGAATGGTGCAGGAAGAAGTACAAGCTGACAGGTGATACGATAAAACCAGGAGTGGGGGAAAAGGTAAAGAGGTGGACGTTGTTTGAACAAAAATATTTAGGGCCGGAGAAGGGGGCCAGCAGACTGCAACATAAAAGCAGCGAGCTATTGGTATTCCTCTCACTGCACCCGAAAATGAAACATTTCTCTCCCTCGTTCATGGGAGAAAGGGCCTGTGGATGTCAATGTATTGGGAGGAACATTTTTCTGATGCACTCTGGATCATGGTCTCATTGGTGTTTTGTGATGGATTGCATGGCGCGTGATGGAGGTGACGCTTTTGCTGAGGCAGCTGGGGCATGGGTTCTTGCTTTTCCAGCTGCATGTGCGTGGGGTTCTAATACTTTCCTGGCATATATTTATTGCAGATTTTCTTCTGTTTCGTGTTTGTCTGTGAAGAGTAAGAATTTCAGGTTGTATACATTCTCTGATATTAAATGGAACTATTGAACCATTGATTCTGATCGGAGACGACAAAATATCATGGAAGAATGGGAAGAGGTGGAGCACTAGAGGGAGGTGATGGGCATGCCAGAGGATGCTGAGAGCGAGAAGTGTGAATGGGGAAATGTGAAGGCGAGGAAGAAGGCAATTATCAGAGGTAGAGAAATTGATGTTTGTTCTGTCAGGTTGGAGGCTAATCAGATTAATTAAATGTGTTGCTCTTCCCACCTGAGTATGATCTCATTGTGGCAGGGGAAGTGACCATGAACTGACTTGGAGGATGAGAATGGAAAGGAGAATTGAAATGGGCAGCCCCTGGGAGATCCCACTTTTTGTGGCAGACAGAGTGAAGGTGCTCTCTGAAGCAGTTTCCCAATTTATGTTGGGTCTCACTGACATTCAGGAGGCCACACTCGTAGTAGTCTGTACAGTGGACACCCCAACAATCTCGTATCTGAAGTGCTATCTCACTGTTAGGAATTGCTTGGGGCCTTGAATGGTAGTGTGGGAGGATATGTAGGAGTAGATGTGGCACTTGTTCCACTTGCAAGAGTAAGTCCCATGAGGGAGATCGGTAGGGATGAATGAGTAGACAAGAGCGTCATGCAGGAAAGTGGAACGTGGGGGGGGGGGCGTGTTGAGAAAAAACATCTGCTTGGTGGTGAGATCACACTAGAAATGATTTAATTCATGGAGAATTATGTGCTGGACGTGGAGGTGTGGAAGGCATGGATAAGAGGAACCGTATCCCTGCTCTGGCGGTGGGTAGATGGGGTGCTCACAGTCATGGAGCTTAATGTCATTGCAAAGATAAAGAGCGTGTGAAGTGTTGCTAATGTGGGTATGAAAGAACTGAACCAGGAGGCATAAAACAGTGTTGAGATATGCAGGCACAAGTTCAGTGGGCATGAGCTGATAGAAACAATGGGTCTACCTCGACAGTCAGGTTTATGGATTTCGGGTTGGATTTACAAACTGGAGATGTGGGGTAAGGTAATTATGAGGACGGTGGTAGTGGACGGGAGATCCCTGGAGTCAATAAGGACGGTGCAGAAGACAATGGCCTGGTTCTCCGTAGTGGTGTCCTGTTTGAAGGATGAGTAAAATGAAGTGTCTGAGAGTTACATCTGGACTAAGGAGGGTAGAGATCAGTTGGCCAGACTCCCACAGCACCACCTCCCTCCATTTAACTGCCAGTTAGATGTTGGGATTTATGCAGAGAAAGTGGAGAGCAGTGCATTGAAAAGGAGTGAGGTTAGAATTGGGGAGTGGAGAGTTCAATTCGAAATGGTTAAGGTCCCATCAGCCGTTAGCAATAAAATAATCCAGAGCAGGCAGAAGACCAGATCGGAGTGTTCAGGAAGAGCATGAACGTCGGAGATGAAAGAAAGGGGTGATCGGTGCGGACTGGAGAGTCTTTGCCAAAGAAGAAGGCATGGAGGCAGAGGTAAAGGTGACAGAAGAAAAGCTCGGCATCATGGAGGCGTGGAACTCACTGATGTGCAGGCTCAGGTATACTGAGGGGAGGCCCTTACTGAGGAAAGAAAGTTTTCCCTTAGAGAGGAGATGGTCCGAGGGAATTGTGAAGACCCGGCAGTGATTAAAACTGAAACCAGGCAAAAGCTGCATACAAGGATGAGCACTTGAGTTGAAAGTATTTCTTTGCTGGGTCAAAATCCTGGAAATTTCTACTCAGACACACCTGCTCGTATGTGAAAAGGACTGCAGCGTTTTAAGGAGGTTGCTCACTACCTTAGCAGCATTCATCGTCCACTGCTTGGTATATGTGGAATCCGCTGGTATATCTTACTGAATTGGAGCCTTAGCTTCAGGAGTGCTTGAAGCTAATCCTGACAAATGGACTGGACCAGAATGTTCCTTGGATAAATGGGGAACTATCATAATGTATCACGATGGGATATGATTAGGGTAAGGAGCTGTCTGAGTTCTCAATCAAGTTCAACAGAGCTCCATTATACTGAGAAACAATATTGGTACTTGCATCATGGTCTTGCAAGTAGCTTTCACATTACTTCCCATGTAATGTGAATAAATTGATAATTATGCTTGGACATGGCAAATTTAAGGAAGATTCTCTGAATAATTAATGACACATTTCACGCCACCCGAATGCGTAGATGAAACATTTGTACAGGAAGTGATTCACAGCTCATCTCTGTTTTCTTCACCATTTCACACCTCACACACTGCACCCATCAATTTAAAATACACATGATGCAGATGCAGGAAATTTGTAATAAAAACTGAAAATGCTGGAGTGTATTCTTTTACCATTTTCAGACTTTTGTTTTCTTTTTCCTTTCTTGGGTCATTGAAATAAAACTAACTTTCTCTTTCCACTGATATGAACTAAATTCCTCAGTATTAACATCACTTTAATTTTATTCCATCTATCCAGCTTCCAGTGATTACAAATGTTACGCTTTGCTATTAAGTTTAATTTGTTCCTTCTGAGGTTCTTATTTTTTACCGTGAATCTCTCTGTTCAAGAGCCAGGGTGGTATCAATTTTCGCCAATCATTGGTTCCAATGTTGGCGGCCCTGAGTTGGCATTGCTTGGTGCATTCCGTGAAGTATGCAAGTCACCAGACTGCTTCAATGGTTTGACCCAGGTTGAAGAGATGATCTAAGGTTGTAGGTATGCCGTGGAAATCTTTTTATTGGTTTGCTATGCTGTGTTCAAGTTGAGACCAGGTTGTGATTAGTTGGAAATGGGTGCAGTAAAATCGAGAAGCAATGGAAAGCAAGTCATGTAATAGATGTCGACATCTTAAGTTACTTATAATATTATTAAAATTTATTGGTTTATTTAGAGTGCACTGGAAAAGAGCTACAGAGCCATAAATTTCTGCATCAATTCCATTGTCACATTTCAGTATCAACGGCATGTGGCATACACTGTTTATTGATTTATCATGTGGCAAAGTTTCTTTTTTTTTGCACTGATTAGCTCGACCATTCAAACAAAATGTCATGTCTTCTCTTCTTACAAAGGTGGTGTCTGGTGGATGCAACCATTGGTAGACATCAAGAGTGTAGATTCATGAATGTTATGTTGGTACATTACTGTGAGTCGAAGTTGTGATAGAACATAGAAAAATACAGCACAGCAACATACTCTTTGGGTGAACTAATTAAGTTGATGATTCCTAATTCCTTCTCCCTGCACTTTGTCTTATGGCTCATATCTCTGCATGCTCATCTGCCTCTCTAAGAGCCTCATAAATCTCATATCTTCTTCCACCATCACCTTTCGCAGCACATTCCAGACACAACATCTCT
Source organism: Mobula hypostoma (assembly GCF_963921235.1). Taxonomy (NCBI): domain Eukaryota; kingdom Metazoa; phylum Chordata; class Chondrichthyes; order Myliobatiformes; family Myliobatidae; genus Mobula; species Mobula hypostoma. Next base: position 8,234,491 of record NC_086120.1, read on the forward strand.
GTGTCAAAAACAACTTTCCTGCACCTCTCTTTTGAACTTTTCCTCTCACCCACACAGTGATGTAGAATTAGTGTGATACTATTATAATGCCAGTGACCTGGGTTACGTTCGGCCACTGTGTAAATAATTTGTAGTTCTATGCATGACCACCAGGTGGTACAGTTTCCTGACACTTTCCAAAGACATGCAGGATTCCAGGTTAATTTGGCACATGGGTGTAAACGGGCAGCGAGGCTCTCTGGGCCAGAATAGCCTGGAACAATGCTGTGTCTAGAAATTTTAAAAGATACATGTTGTTCAGTGCAGTACATTTCAACACTGGGAAAATAATATTGGCTGTCCACTGTATTTATGCTATATCTTAAATTTATAAACATCTTTTTGCTCCCTCCATAGCCTCTGCCATTCTGATGAAACAAATCTAGTTTGTCCAAGCATTCCTGGCAGTACATACCCTGCAATCAAGGCAGCATCCTCTGTACCTATCCATCATCTCCATATCCTTGCTACAACAGGGCAAACAGAATTGGTGGTATACATAAAGCTATGGAGCTCTCAGGCAGCAAGCTGAGGAGAAAGAGCAAAGACCTGTACCTTTTCATATTCCATCAGAATTCAATGCCTTTTCTGCTCACTTTAACTGGCAGAACATGAAGCTATTTTCACAAATCCCCACAGAGCCAATGACCCTGCCATCTCAGTTTCTGCGGCAGAGATGAGCGATTCTATTGGAGAGTGAACTAAAAGAAATTATCTGGTTCAGTTGGCTTACCTGGATGAATACTGTTCTGATCAACTGGCTGGAGTGTTCACGTACATTTTCAAGCTTGTGTTTTTGGCATTCCAAGACAATCGTACATAATTTAAACAAGTGTGCAAGAAGGACATGGTATTCTGCCTCAATGACTATTTTCCAGTTATGCTTATATCCACTGTGATGTAGTGATTCAAAAGGTTAGTCATGAAGCACATCACCTCCTACCTAAGGAACAAACAAGATCCTCTCCACTTGACCAACCATCACAACAGTTCAACAGTTAATGCCATTTTGTTGGCCTTTCACTCATCTCTGGAACACCTGTATACTGAAGGAGTCTCGTGAGGAAGTTCTTCATTGACCACAGCTCAGTATTGAACACTATCACCCCCTCAAATGTCATCACTAACCTCCAAGACCTGGGCCTCGATACCTCCTTAGCAACACTCACAACATGCTGGAGGAACTCAGCTGGTCGGGCAGCATCAGTGGAAACGAGGAATGAAGTTCCGGCCCGAACGTCGACTCATCGTTTCCACTGATGATCCCCGACCTGCTGAGTTCCTCTAGCGTGTTGTGAGTGTTGCTTTGATACCAGCATCTGCAGATTATTTTGTGTTTATTTTACCTCCTTATCTAACTGGCCCATCCATTTCCTAATGGGTAGATCCCATTTAGTACGTATTGACAACACTCACAGTCACCATCAGCACATGAGCACCATAAGACTGTGTGCTTAGTCCCCTGCTTTTCAAAATTGTTGATGACATCAGTATTGCGAGTCAAAACAAAAGTGATAATAAATTGGCATATGAGGTAAATTGAAAATCTGAGTGGTGCCACAACAACCCAGACATCCCACCTCTCCACAGTGATCCTGGAGTCTCTCGCATATCGATAGCGGCTCCCTGATGCCCGCAAATTATATATAATATCCCGGAAATCGATATTTAGAGAGGGAGAAGGAGAGGGTAAAAAAAAGAAAGAAAGAAAATGAATGAATCCTGCTTGAACTCTCTTTGAGCTAAGTAGACCTATCAGTTTTCTCTGTGGGTGGGCTTTGCTGTCGACCTCTCTCTCTCTTCCATAGTCCATCCGTTCAGTTACCGCCGTCTATAATGACGCTGAAATGATCCGGACCACTGTCGGTGATGAATTACAAAAGCCTGGCGAAGAAATTCCCAAGGGGTGGTGGTGACAACCTGACTACGTGAGGCTGTCCTATACGGGTGGTGTGCGTTGACGTCCTAAAGGGGATTAGAGCGGGGTTTAAAATGGAGCAAAATTCCAAAATCGTCCACTAAGACATCTTTAAAAACGCGCTCGCAGCAAGCAAATTCTTCGTTTTTTTTCCCTGAAACACTTCCACTTACAGGCACATCGAAGCCCGCGATGGACTGGGTTTAAGCACAGCCGTTTTCAGAAGAAAAACCGACATTAATAAACATCCGGTCCCCACCGAGGTCTTGTGGAAAGCGAACTTTTTACCTTTTCTGCGCACTTTATATGCATTTTGAATTATAGTTTATTAAATAATATTTTAATATACTGTTTTATGTGGTGTGCGTGATATATGTATTGTGGCTACACCGTGGTCCGGACAGAGGCTGTTTCGTTTGTGGACAATTAGTCAGATGACAATAAACTTGAACTTGATTATACAGAACCTCTAAATACCCATTTCGATTGAAAAAAAGTAAGTTCTGCTCCGGACTATTGCAGGCAATGTCTGAGAAAGAGAGAGAGAGAGAGAGAGAGAGAGAGAGAGAGAGACCACATAACGGACGTACATGCGATCGGACGTTGTTCGAATGGACGTTAAGCGGCGCACATCTGTAATAAGGATACACCTTATGCTTTTATTTCTTTTAGGAACAACATATTAGTGAGGCTAAGCGCAGGGAAGGCTGCTCAAGTATTTCACAGTTCTTTTCAGCAGAAAACTGAAGTCTGACAGGGAAGATCGCTAGAGCTGTGGTGTACTTTACATCTTTCATTGTTGAGCATAACCTGCCATTCCAGGTGTGTAAGCACACAGGCAAGCTATTCAGGAAAATGTTTCCTAATTCAGAAATAGTAAAAAACTATGCCTGCTCATCAACCAAGACAGCAGCTATTTTTACAGCAGCTATAAGAACGTGGCACATTAAGACAGAATTCAGAAGTCAGCTGTCTCAAAAGACATTTTGTGAATCTGATGTCTTGCAACATTAACAAATTCATTGACACAGACTGCTATGAGGTTGAGACTTCCGGTTAAGACCTCCCTGAAATCAGTTTTTGCAGGGTGGGATGTCTGATAACCTCTCCCTCATCGTCAGAAAAGCCAAAGAGCTAATTATCATCTACAGGAGGAAGAAATCAGAGGTCCATTAGCCAGTCATTAGCAGGTAACAGAGGTAGAATGGGTCCATAGCATTAAATACCGTGCTGGTTACATATCAGTAGAACTGTGTAAGGACTAGTTTATGAGACACATTATTAAGAAGATACAACAGCACTTTTACTTTTTTACAAGTTTGCACACAGTTGCCATGTCACCAAAAACTTTAACAAATTTCTATAGATGCACATTGATGAGCATTGTAACTGGTTCCATCACGGCATGGTATGGGAACACCAATCCCAGCAGCAGATAAAACTACAGAATGTGGTGTACCACATTGAGTACATTTACTTGGAAGGCTGCCACAAATAGCAGCATCCATCATCAGAAATGTGTACCTTCCAGGCGCTGCCTTCCTTTCATGACTACCATCAGGTGGGAGGTACCAATCAAAAACTACCAAATTCAAGAACAGTTATTGCCCTACTGATTCAATGATTTATAAACTGACTTTCAAGGACTCTTCAAAACTCAGCTTCTCAATATTATTTTATTTGAATTGCTTATCCTCCTTTGTAAAATTGTTGTTTGTAAGTTTGTGTTTATGGATTTTTTTCAAAAACTTCTCCTGTATTTGCTTCCAATGAAGACCAGCAAGAAAATGAAGATGAAAGTAGTCTTTGTTTTGTGTACATACTTTGATAATAAATGCACATCAACCACAGCCTACTGGTCAACCTCGACGCTTTGCAATTTGACTGCTGGAGCAACAGGTCAACGGCAAATGCCATCTCTTTGGCCCTACATTCCTCCTTGGAACACCTGGAGAATAAAGACACATATGTAAGGCTCCTTTTCATTGACCACAGCTCTGTCTTTAATACCATCATTCCAAATAAACTGATTCCTTATCTCCAGAACCTGGGCCTTAGCACACAGATCTGCAGCTGGATATTCAACTTCCTCACAGACAGGACCCAGGCTGTAAAAATAGGGGACAAGCTCTACTCTACAATCACTCTGAGCACCGGTGCCCCACAATGCTGTGTATTCAGCCCCCTACTGTACTCACTGTACACCCATGATTGTGTGGCCACGTTTCTATCAAACTCAATATATAAGTTTGCTGATGACACAACAATTGTAGGCCGTTATCTCGGGTAATGATGAGTTTGCGTACAGAGAGGAAATTAAGAATCTGGTGGCATGGTATGAAGACAATAACCTATCCCTCAACGTCAGTAAGACAAAGGAATTGGTTGTTGATTTCAGAAGGAGTAGCGGACAGCACGACCCAATTTACATCGGTGCTGCACAAGTAGAACAGGTCAAAAGCTTTAAGTTCCTCGGGATCAATATCACAAATGACCTGACTTGGTCCAATCAAGCAGAGTTCACTGCCAAGAAGGGCCACCAGCACCTTTACTTCCTGAGAAAACTAAAGAAATTTGGCCTGTCTCCTAAAACCCTCACTAATTTTTATAGATGCACCGTAGAAAGCATTCTTCTAGGGTGCATCACAACCTAGTATGGAAGTTGTCCTGTCCAAGACCGAAAGAAGCTGCAGGAGATCGTAAACACGACACAGCATATCACACAAACCAATCTTCCATCCGTGGACTCACTTTACACCACACGCTGTCGGAGTAGTGCTGCCAGGATAATCAAGGACACGACCCACCCAGCCAACAGACTTTTCGTCCCTCTTCCCTCCAGGAGAAAGTTCAGGAGCTTGAAGACACGTATGGCCAGATTTGGGAACAGCTTCTTTCCAACTGTGATAAAGCTTGCGGGTGTGAATTGGGATAATGCTTTTTCAGGGAAATGTACTATGGACATGTGGTCGATGTTTAGAGATCTCTTGCGGGATGTAAGGGATAATTTTGGCCCGGTGAGGAAGATAAAGAATGGTAGGGTGAAAGAATCATGGGTGACAAGTGAGGTGGAAAATCTAGTCAGGAGGAAGAAGGCAGCATACATGAGGTTTAGGAAGCAAGGATCAGATGGATCTGAGGAATATAGGGAAGCAAGAAAGGAGCTTAAGAAGGGGCTGAGAAGAGCAAGGAGGGGGCATGAGAAAGCCTTGGCGAGTAGGGTAAAGGAAAACCCCAAGGCATTCTTCAATTATGTGAAGAAAAAAAAAGATGACAGGAGTGAAGGTAGGACCGATTAGAGATAATGGTGGGAAGATGTGCCTGGAGGCTGTGGAAGTGAGTAAGGTCCTCAATGAATACTTCTCTTTGGTATTCACCAATGAGAGGGAACTTGATGATGGTGAGGACAATATGAGTGAAGTTGATGTTCTGGAGCATGCTGATATTAAGGGAGAGGAGGTGTTGGAGTTGTTAAAATACATTAGGACAGATAAGTCCCCGGGGCCTGACGGAATATTCCCCAGGCTGCTCCACGAGGCGAGAGAAGAGATTGCTGAGCCTCTGGCTAAGATCTTTATGTCCTCGTTGTCCATGAGAATGCTACCAGTCGATTGGAGGGAGGCGAATGTTGTTCCCTTGTTCAAAAAAGGTAGTAGGGATAGTCCGGGTAATTATAGACCAGTGAGCCTTACGTCTGTGGTGGGAAAGCTGTTGGAAAAGATTCTAAGAGATAGGATGTATAGGCATTTAGAGAATCATGGTCTGATCAGGGACAGTCAGCATGGCTTTGTGAAGGGCAGATCGTGTCTAACAAGCCTGATAGAGTTCTTTGAGGAGGTGACCAGGCATATAGATGAGGGTAGTGCAGTGGATGTGATCTATATGGATTTTAGTAAGGCATTTGACAAGGTTCCACACGGTAGGCTTATTCAGAAATTTAGAAGGCATGGGATCCAGGGAAGTTTGGCCAGGTGGATTCCGAATTGGCTTGCCTGCAGAAGGCAGAGGGCGGTGGTGGAGGGAGTGCATTCAGATTGGAGGATTGCGACTACTGGTGTCCCACGAGGATCTGTTCTGGGACCTCTACTTTTCGTGATTTTTGTTAACGACCTGGATGTGGGGGTAGAAGGGTGGGTTGGAAACTTTGCAGACAACGCAAAGGTTGGTGGTGTTGTAGATAGTGTAGAGGATTGTCAAAGATTGCAGAGAGACATTGATAGGATGCAGAAGTGGGCTGAGAAGTGGCAGATGGAGTTCAACCCGGAGAAGTGTGAAGTGGTACACTTTGGAAGGACAAACTCCAAGGCAGAGTACAAAGTGAATGGCAGGATACTTGGTAGTGTGGAGGAGCAGAGAGATCTCGGGGTACATGTCCACAGATCCCTGAAAGTTGCCTCACAGGTGGATAGGGTAACTAACAAAGCTTATGGGGTCTTAGCTTTCATAAGTCGAGGGATAAAGTTTAAGGGTCGCGATGTAATGATGCAGCTCTATAAGACTCTGGTTAGGCCACACTTGGAGTATTGTGTCCAGTTCTGGTCACCTCACTATAGGAAGGATGTGGAAACATTGGAAAGGGTACAGAGGAGATTTACCAGGATGCTGCCTGGTTTAGAAAGTATGCATTATGATCAGAGATTAAGGGAGCTAGGGCTTTACTCTTTGGAGAGAAGGAGGATGAGAGGAGACATGATAGAGGTGTACAAGATAATAAGAGGAATAGATAGAGTGGATAGCCAGCGCCTCTTCCCCAGGGCACCACTGCTCAGTACAAGAGGACATGGCTTTAAGGTAAGGGGTGGGAAGTTCAAGGGGGATATTGGAGGAAGGTTTTTTAATCAGAGAGTGGTTGGTGCGTGGAATGCACTGTCTGAGTCAGTGGTGGAGGCAGATACAATAGTGAAGTTTAGGAGACTACTAGACAGGTATATGGAGGAATCTAAGTTGGGGGCTTACATGGGAGACAGGGTTTGAGGGTCGGCACAGCATTGTCGGCCGAAGGGCCTGTACTGTGCTGTACTATTCTATGTTCTATGTTCTATAAGCTGATGAATGGCTCCTGACCCAGCGCTGGGCTGTATCCTCCAAATATCCGGATCTGCCTTTCGGTGTTTTTGCACTACCTTACTTCCCATTTTTCTATTTTCTGTTTATGAATTATAATTTAAGTGTTTAATATTTACTAATTTTAACTATTTTTAATATCTTTAGTATTTAATATTTGTAATCCAGGGAGTGTGAAGCGCAGAATCGAATATCGCTGTGATGACTGTACATTCTTGTACCAATTGTTTGGCGACAATAAAGTACTTTGAACTTTATATGGGAACATATACTGACTTTGAAAACAAATATATTTTGAAACATGGCTCTAGTGTTCAATAACACAAGAGTGTTGAACACTGGATGGTATGTAAAAACACCTCATCGTTGTCTCACAATGGCTATATTGCAATTTTTGATCACTTCATTTCATATAATGATCTGCTCGCATCTGGCCAAATCATCTGGTGTCTTGATTTGACTCTCACACCAACCATAATAGAAATGGTCAAATTCTGGATCATGCATACTTGCTTGGACCTGCATGTCCTACAGCCACAATAGAAGTGGAGGGTAACCCAAGTGCCAGTTTCACAGAGGAGAAGTCTGTACATGAGGCATCAGGAGATGACTTTCAAGGAGTAGCGTGCAGATCATTGTTTGTGAGGTGAAAACCTACGATGTTTGGTATGGAGGTTGGTGCATGCGCTGTGTGCATATGTCAGAAATAAAAAAAAACTGGAAAAATCTACTTGTCACTCCAGACATATCTTTGTGGTGTCTGAACCACATCCATTCCAGGATGGATGTTGAATATCTCTATTCTAACAGCGATGGATTAGATGGCTCATATTCCAATTTTCATTGAAGCAGATGCAGAAACCACAAAGTGGGTGGGTGATGATGATCAGACTCCTGCTGTGAACGCTCGTCAGTTTGTATATCAGAGGTCACAGTATTTCAATGCTCTGTCATTCCACTGTTGCTGGAATTATAAAGCTTCTGCCTCCAGTAAGGGTAGCTGGGTGTACATCTATTATGCTCTTCCAGAATTACACTGTTATTCTCACATCAGTACCAATTCAGCCAGCCAGCTCAGATGGCTGATGCATGTGGACAGAAGATGCAGCGTGAAGTCAAACATGAATCTCCAAAGCTGATGATACAAGCCAACCACACTAATGTGCAAAGTACAGTCTTCACAGCTGGGGCAGGTAGTGAAAATGAGAGGGGTTTGTAAGGTGGTCTACTTCTTCTGCTTTGAAAACAGGGTTTCTGTGTGTTTCTGATTCTAGACCTTGTGACTCTCAATACAATCCCGAAGGCTCCTTCTCCACTTTGGCTGGTCATGGGCCAGACATGCCCAGGAGTCAGTGTGGCGATTGCATCCCTTCTGATTGCATCTTCGGTCTGTCCTTAATTTTTGTGATTATCAACCTGAAATCCCTTTGCATAACGGACCTGAGCATAGCAGGGTGGAAACACACAACTGACATTCTGCCCAGTGTAGCTAACTGAGAGTAATGAAGCGATTGGTACGATGATGACACTGATTCACTTCTCCTTGCAGTGTATGGTCAGTGACAGCTCTGGTATTTTTTTTTTCCAATTCTTGGTGATACCTGCTGTCAATATCTAAAGAGTAAGATGACACATGACAAATGCCTCCTGAAGCAGAATTGATTTGTTGTCAATTCACAGAGGATCGGCACATACCAAATGAGAAACATTGAGCAGGTTGGGAGCTAACTTGTTAAATTGTTGCAATCGTCTTAAGCTACCAGCCACAGCTTGTGATTAAGAAATTCTAAGACATTGATTCAGCAAAAAGGGAAATGAGAAATATTACCGAATTGGAATGACTTGGATTATTGCACATCCTGCTATTTCTAATCACACTGTCCTTATTATCGTCTTTGAGACCAGGAGGCCACAGCAGGTTTATCGCAGTTGGTAACGCTTGTTTAAATGTACAGAAGGGACAAGCGGGGTGGCTATGGTTGGGAATAGGCTACTGGTGAGAGTAGGAGTGTCAGGCACTGGCTCCAAGGAGGCTTCAACTCAAAAGAGATGTGGGCTCCAGATAAGATTCAGTTAAGTTTCCCATTTTTTCTCTCTTACTGTACCTGGTGAATCATGTGTGTTCTTCATGCCAGATATTGGAGTTCAGGAAGACCCTGAGTCTCCCAGGGAACTACATTTGCATGAAGGGCATCCAACCTCAATTCAGGATCTGGAGCAGCAGCTGAATGACCTTTGGCTTGTATTGGAGAGTGAAGAGATAATCGATCAGAGTTAGTGGGAAGTGGACACTCTTAAATTACAGGATGTGAGTAGCTGAGTGAATGTCAGCAAAAATGGAAATGTGATTAGCAGCTAGCGCACAGCAGCCATGTGGCCATTCATCTGAATAATAAGTGTACCGCTTTGGATACTGTTGTGCGGGATGGCCTCCCAAGGGAATGCCGTGGAGACTGGGTTTCTAGTGCTGAGCATAGGTCCATGGTGCAGAAGGTTAAGAGGGAGAATGGGCGGACGGTAGTGAAAGGGGACACAATAGTCAGCGGAACAGACAGGAGATTCTCTGCAAATCAGCAGGGCACATGAATAGTATGTTGCCTCCCTGGTGCTAGTGTTAGGCACATCTTGGATTGCATCCACAGCATTTCAGAGAGGCAGGGTGTGCAGCCAGATGTCTTGGTAGATACTGGTACCGACACATGAATGTAAAGCAAAGAGGACCTTAAAAGAGAATTTAGAGAGCTAGGTAGAATGCTGAGAAGCAGGTCATCCAGGGTAGTAATTTCTGGTTTGATACCCATGCCACATGCTAGAGAGGATAGAAACAGGATGATTTAGCACATGAATACATGGCCCAGATGCTGGTGCAGGGAGCAGGGCTTCAGGTTCTTGGATCATTGGGATCACTTCTGGGGGTGGTATGACGTGTTCAGAAGTGACAAGTTGAACCTGAAGCTGAGGAGGACCTATATTTTGGTAGGCAGCTTTGTTAGAGCTGTTGTGGAGGGTTTCAGCAAATTTGGCAGCGGTGGAAGGGGGTGGGACTAGAGTGAAGGGACTCAGGAAAGGACGAATGGTAAAATAAAACAGAGATAGCTTGCAGTCAAACTTTCAGAAAGGGCAAGCAGATGAAAGGACAAAACTGCAACCAGCAGGTTGAGTATCAGTGCATCAGAGATGCAGAATCAAAAAGGATAGCAAATGCAGCACTCTAAGTGTTAAATTATAAGAAACAAGGCGAATGATCTTGTTTCACTATTACAGATTGTCAGGTGAATGACCTTGTTGCACTATTACAGATAGTCAGGTATGATGTTGTGGCCATCACTAAATCGTGGCTGAAGGATGGTTGCAGTTGGGAGCTGAATGTCCAAGGTTACATGTTGTATCAGACAGATAGAAGGTAGCCAGAGAGGGTGGAAAAGACTGGCAATAAATCAGTAACAGATAGAAACATAGAAACATAGAAAACCTACAGCACAATACAGGCCCTTCGGCCAACAAAGTTGTGCCGAACATGCCCCTACCTTAGATATTACTAGGCTTACCCATAGCCCTCCATTTTCTAAGCTCCATGAAACTATCCAAAAGTCTCTTAAAAGACTGTATCGTATCCACCTCCACCACCATTGCCGGAAGCCCATTCCATGCATTCACCACTCTCTAATTGAAAAACATACCCCTGACATCTCCTCTGCACCTACTCCCCAGAACCTTAATCCTCTGTCCTCTTGTGGCAGCCATTTCAGCCCTGGGGAAAAGCCTCTGATTATCCACATGATCAATGCCTCTCATCATCTTATAAACCTCTGTCAGGTCACCTCTCATCCTCCGTCACCCCAAGCAGAAAAGGCCATGTTTACGCAACCTGTTTTCATAAGGCATGCTCCCCAATCCAAGCAATATCTTCGTAAATCTCCTCTACACCATTTATTGGCTTCCACATCCTTCCTGTAGCGACCAGTACTGAGCACAGTGCTGCAATTGGGGGTTGACCAGGGTCCTATATAGCTGCAACATTATCTCTCAGCTCCAAAATTCAATTCCACAATTAATGAAGGCCAATACATCATACGCCTTCTTAACCACAGAGTGAACCTGTGCAGCTGTTTTCATCATACTATGGAATCGGACCTCAAGATCCCTCTGATCCTCCACACGGCCAAGACTCTTACCATTAAGACTATATTCTGCCATCATATTTGACCTACCAAAATGAACCACTTCACACTTATCTGGGTTGAACTCCATCTGCCACTTCTCAGCCCATTTTTGCATCCTATCAATGTCCTGCTGTAACCTCTGACAGCCCTCCACACTATCCACAACACCTCCAACCTTTGTGTCATCAGCAAAATTACTAACACAACCCTCCACTTTCTCATCCAGGTCATTTATAAAAGTAACAAGAGTAAACGTCCCAGAACAGATCCCTGAGGCACACCACTGGTCACTGCCCTCCATGCAGAATACGACCCGTCTACAATCATGCTTTTCCTTCTGTGGGCAAGCCAGTTCTGGATACAAAACGCAATGCCCCCTCGGATCCATGCCTCCTTACTTTCTCAATAAGCCATGCACCTTATCAAATCCTTGCTGAAATCCATATACACTACATCTACTGCTCTTCCTTAATCAATGTGTTTAGTCACATCCTCAAAAAATGCAATCAGGCTCGTAAGGCACGACCTGCCTTTGACAAAGCCGTGCTGACTATTCCTCATCATATTATACCTCTGCAAATGTTCACAAAACCTGCCTCTCAGGATCTTCTCCATCAAATTACCAACCACTGAATTAAGACTCACTCATCTATAATTTCCTGGGCTAACTCTACTCCCTTTATTGAATAAAGGAACATCATCCGCAATCCTCCAATCCTCCAGAACCTCTCCCATCCCCATTGATGATTCAAAGATCATTGCCAGAGGCTCAGCAATCTCCACCTTCACCTTCCACAGTAGCCTGGCGTACACCTCATCCGGTCCGGTGACTTATCCAAATTGATGCTTTCCAAAAGCTCCAGTACAACTTTTTTCTGAATGTCGACATGCTCAAGTTTTTCAGTCTGCTGCAACTCATCACTACAATCACCAAGATTCTTTTCCATAGTGAATACTGAAGCAACATATTCATTAAGTACCTCTGCTATTTCCTCCGGTTCCATAAAGACTTTCCCACTGTCACACTTGACAGGTCCTATACTTTCACGTCTTATCCTCTTGCTCTTCACATATTTGTAGAATGCCTTGGAGTTTTCCTTAATTTTGCCTGCCAAAACGTTCTCATGGTCTGTTCTGGCTCTCCTAATTTCCTTTACATTAGATTATGAAAACACGGAGTCTTCTTTTATTGTCATTTAGTAATGCTTGCATTAAGAAATGATACACTACTTCCTCTGATGTGATATCACAAAACACAGGACAAACCAAGACTGAAGAAAAATAAAAAACCCAATAATTATAACATATAGTTACAACAGTGCAACACTACCATAACTTGCTGAAGAACAGTCCATGGCACAGTAAAAAGTTCAAAGTCTCTCAAATGTCCCACATCTCATGCAGATGGGAGAAGGAAGAAAACTCTCCCTGCTATGCCCGACCACAGTCCGACTCAGAGTCATCCGAAAACTTCGAGCCTCCGATCAGCCCTCTGACACCGAGTACTGAGCACCATCTCTATCCGAGTGATTCGACCTCAATCTCGGTCGCCAGCAGCAGGCAAAGCCGGGGATTTTGGGGCCTTCCCTCCGGAAGATTTCTCGATCACGCAGTAACGACGGCAGTGAACTGGCGTTTCAGAAATTTCTCCAGATGTTCCTCTGTGCTTTCACGTCTGTCTCCATCAAATCATAATTGTCCACGGCCCCTATTTAACGGATACTACATAATTTTTCAGCGGAGGGCTGCGCGCACGCGGCGCACCGCACTCTCTCCTCCCGCCATAAATAAATTTGCTTTATAAGCTCCCTCCTGTTGGCCTTATAATCTTCTAGATCTCTAACATTACCTCACTCTCTGAACCTTTTATAAGATTTTCTTTTCTTCTTGACTAGATTTATTACAGCCTTTGTACACCACGGTTCCTGTACCTTACCATTACTTCTCTGTCTCATTGGAACATACCTGTGCAGAACTCCACACAAATATCCCCTGAACATTTGCCACATTTCTTCCGTACTTTTCCCTGAGACCATCAGTTCCCAATTTAAACTTCAAATTTCCTGCCTGATAGCCTCATACTTCCCTTTATTCCAATTAAATGCTTTTCTAACTTGTTTGTTTCTATCTCTCTCCAATGTTCTTGTAAAGGAGCTGGAATTATGATCACTATCTCCAAAATGCTCTCACAGAGAGAACTGACACCTGACCAGGTTCATTTGCCAATAGCAAATCAAATACAGCCTCTCCTCTTATAGGCTTATCTACATATTGTGTCAAGAAACCTTCCTCAATACACCTAACAAACTCCACCCCAGCTAAACCCTTGGCTCTACAGAGATGCTAATCGATATTTGGGAAGTTAAAATCTCCCATCACAACAACTCTGTTATTATTACACCTTTCCAGGAGACGTTTCCCTACCTGCTGCTCAATATCCCGGTTACTACTGGGCAGACTATAAAAAAAGACCCAGTAAATTTATTGACCCATTCCTGTTCCTAACCCCCACCCACAGAGACTCCACAGACAATCCCTCCATGATGTCCACCTTTTCTGCAGCCGTGAAATGATCTCTGCTCAACAGTGCCACGCCCCCACCTCTTTTGCCTCCCTCCCTGCCCTTTCTGAAACATCTAAAACCCAGCACTTGAAGTAATCATTTCTGTCCCTGAGCCATCCAAGTCTCTGTAATGGCCACCACATCATTGCTCATCATAGATGTGACATAGGATTAGAAGACGTTGAATCCTTGTGGGATGAGTTAAGAAACTGCAATGGTAAAAGCAGCCTGTTGGTAGTTATACACAGGCTTCCGAACAGTAGATGGGATGTGGACTACAGATTACAACAGGAAGTAGTAAAGGCGTATTGAAAAGTCAATGTTTTGAAATTCATTGCAGACTTGAACAGGACAATTGAGAAAAAGAGGTTGGTAATGGATATCAAGAGAGTGAGTTGCTGAATGCCTATGAGATGGCTTTTTAGGGCAGTGTGTCGTTGATCCTTCTTGGGGATCAGCTATACTGGGTTGGGTGTTACGCAGTAAACCAAAAGCAATAAGGGAGCTAAGGGTAAAAGAAACTTAGCAGGCAGTGATCACAGTATGATTGAGTTCAACTTGGAAGTTGATAGGGATAAACTAAAGTCTGACATAGCAATATTTCAGTGGAAGAAAGGAAATTACAGTGTATAAGAGAGGAATTGGCTGAATTAAATTGGAAGGAGCTGCTGGCTGGGTGACAGGAGAGCAGCAATAGTTGGGTTTCTAGGAAGAATGAGGAAGGTGAAGTATAGATGTATTCCAAAAGCAAAGAAATACTCAAATGGCAAAATGGTACCAGCATAGCAGACAAAGGAAGTCGAAGTTAATGTAAGATCAAAAGAGAGGCCATGCAACAAAATAAAAATTACTGGTAAGACGGAGGGTTGGGAAGCTTTTAAAAACCTACAAAGAGCAACAAAAAGGAGAGAAAGATGAAATATGAAATCAAGCAAGCAACCAATATCAAAGTGGATAGTGAAAGCTTTTTTCATGTATGTAAAAAATAAAAGGGAGTTGATAATGGATATAGGACCATCAGAAAATGAGGCTGGAGTAATAATGCGGGACAAGAAGATAGCAGACAAACTAAATCAGTATTTTGCATGAGTCCTCACTGTGCCAGCTGTTGAAGGGTGTGAGGGAAGAGAAGTGAGATCAGTTACTCTTATATGGGAGAAGCTGGGACCTGATGAACTGTACACTAGGGTTCTGTTAAAGGTTGTGATAGAGATTGTGAAGGCATTAGTAATGATCCTTCAAAAATCACTGGACCCAGAGGACTAGAAAATTGTAAATGTCATCCCACTCTTTAAGGAAGGAGGAAGGCAACGGAAAGGAAATTATAGACCAGTTAGCCTGACCTTAGTGTTTGGAAAGATGTTGGAGTCTATTTTTAAGAATGAGGTTATGGAATACTTGGTGACACAGGACAAGATAGGACAAAGTCAGCATGGTTTCCTTGAAGTAAAATCTTGCCTGACGACAATACACCAGATACAATTAAATGAATTACAGTTTATAGATATTTTGGGAACTATATAATTAATAGAGATAAAATATAAAAGGAAAATAAAAGGCACCACACTTATCAAAGTTCTGTCTCTTCATGCACAAACAGTTGGTGCTTAGGACCCTCCTTCTTCACCTTGCGTCTCCCCTCGGACCACCTCGACCTGCCACCTGGGACCAACAACGATGGTCGACCAGATGCTCCACACGAGTCCATCTCCGTCTCGTCTCCTCGCTGAACACCCTGGACCTCGGACTCCTGTTTGGAGTCCGATACCATTAGCTGACTCACAGGACCTTGTCCATCCTCCCTGTCTCTCTCTCGCGCCTTCTTCCCAAAAGCCCACGCATCACAATAACTTACAGACACACAAAAAGAATAACATCCATCCCAATTGGTTTGTTCATCCTCTTATCAATAACATAATCCAAACAAACTACTAGCGGGAGGACTTTCTCAGCAGTTAACATAACAAAGAAGCCACTTTAATTAGCCTACGCAGTAACATAAAAAAAGAAACCCCTTACATATTTAAGAATCAGATAGGTTTTTACATAGTAGAGGAATTAAGGGTTATGAGGAAAAGGCAGTCAGATAGAGCTGAGCTTACGCACAGATCAGCCATAAACTTATTGAATGGCAGGGTAGGCTCGATGGGCCGCATGGCCTACTCCTGCTCCTTTTTCTTATGTTCTTATGTAGATCATAAGAAGTTCTCAGACTAAAAGCAGATGGAAGACCATGATGGTCTACGTCATATGACACAGCACATAATGATGATGATGACACCAGAGAGAAATGGACATTGCAATTATTACTGATGTACTAATGCCATCTGACTATCGTATACCAACTTGCTATGAACAAACAATAGAAAATTGAGACCCTTATTTTCTACTCATTTTCATAATTTATTTGAGATTGTTAGATACCTTATATACAAAGTGGACACTGAAAGGCAATTGAATTCCTTTCAATGCAGAAAGGTGATTGTTTGAGGAAAGGATGCAGTGAACTGGTCCTTCACCAATCAGTTTACAGTAATATAAATGAGCTTGGACTATGCTATGAATGGAAGTGGAGAGTTATCTAATGCAGTGCAAAAGAATTGGACATTTTTAGCCATGTTAACATGGGGGAAAGAAACCATTTATGTAATCCAATTTTAAATGTAAAAATTGCCTCATCATTTAAAAAAGTAGCTTTGGCACAGTTCAGATCTGCAACCACCTGGGTGAGAAAATAACAAACATCTGCTGTCCCAGGAGGAAATGAAGTGTTATTTTAAGGAGAGGGATGGCCCAGAGCTGAGTCAAGATGATTACACCTGCTTTTTATACCACACTACCCAAATATCATAGTTTCAGTACTAGCTGATTTTACTTTAAATGTCTGTCAGATACTTGATTGTTTAAAGGAACATTATTTCATGTGTTCTTCTGTTATGGCAGTCAGAACACGAATTGTCTCACAAATTGTGCCCTTTTTAGTTTTCTGAGTTAGCTAACCTTACAGAATTTTCATTGAATACTGAGAGTAGGAAATGTTAATTAAGTCTGATGGTTTAACTGGGTGACAGTAAATTCAGCTCCCTCTTCACCGACCTGAATACTCTACATTTACTGAATATTCTCCACTTCAGTTGCGACAAATCTCAGGAATTTTAACATCATCCTTGACGCAACAGCCATCTTGATTATTACCATCTGGAATAATTCCTCTAAGTACTTACTCCCTCCACAACCACCTCACTACGGCTGCACAGTGGAATATCTTCAAAATGCAGTTTAGTTATTTACACACCTCCTCCAACTTCCCCTCCCTAACCACCACTCAATCACTAAAGCAGGGATTACAAACTTGGCTTCCACAGACCTCTCACTTAATGGTCGGGGTCCTTGAAATACTGTAAAAACAAAGGTGTGACAAGTGTGGAAGATTCAGAGGAACACGAACAACTGTTGGTTCCCCTCCAACTGGCAAACCATCTAGACCTGAAAATGTATCGCTCATCCTTCATCCAAGTTCAGGAACATCCTCCCTGATATCACTGTGGGAGACCTTCCCCAGACGGACAGCAACAATACAAGACCACAATTCACCATCCCTCCATCAAGGGATGAGTAAATGATATTGGGCCTTCCAGCGATGCCCAGATGCCTGAAATTAAGTTTAAAGAATGAGCAAACATACTGAGATTTGTTTTGAACATTTACTGAATCACGTTTTAATTTGTTTACTAAGTTTATCTCATATAAGGAATATATTGGCAGACTGACTTGTACATATTGTACATATTTTTACATAGAACATGAGAGCACAATACAGCATAAAAGCAAAAGAGAGGGCAAATGAGATTGCAAAATTTCGTGGGAAATTGAAAGACCTGGATTTGGTGATGGAATTCAATAAAAAGTAAATTACAAAAAAAAAAAATCACCAGCAGGCAATTAAAAAAAAAACTTAAAAAGTTCAAAGTACATTTATGGTCAAATGGTCAAAGTATGTAAACATTCTACAAACTTAAAATGTGTCTCCATAGAGTCAGCCACAGAGCAAGAAACCCAAAAGGACCCAGTGAAAAAATGGAACAAACACTCAACATTCAGAGAGAGAAAGATAAAAAGAAACTGTGCAAACAATTAAAGCAAGCAAACAGCATTCAGAACAAAAGTGAGTCCACAGACACAAAGCCCACAGCCTCACACTCAGTTCATTACACACCAGAGCAAAACATTGCAGAACCCGCAGACACGAAAGCTGGAGCAGCTGTAGCAGGCCCACAGCCTCAGCCTCGGAGCAGCAATCAGAACAGACCCGACCCATACCTCCAGTTTGATGATGAAATCATCCAAATATCAGGGCATTCCTCGCTCTCGGACCCAAGCCCTGTCACATCAAATCTCTTTGGGTCTGGACAATCAGCTCTATTGTCTTACAAACACTGAGGTCAAGGTGGTTACTGTGACATTACTCATCTAGCTGGTATATCTCATTCTTGTACACCCTCTCGTCTCCGTCTGAGATTCTGCCAGCAATGGTTGTATTATCAGCAAGTGTATAGATGGCAGTTGAGCTATGCCGAGCCACACAGTCTGTGAGTCTAGAGAGAGCAGAGCAGTAGATTAAGCATATATCCCTGAGGTGTGCCAGAGCTGATTGTCAATGAGGAGAAGATGTAATTACCAATCTGCACAGGTTGTGGTTTTCCAGTTAGAAAGTCAAGGATCCAATTGCAGAGAGAGATACGTAGTCCCAGGTTCTGTAGCTTTACGATGAGGACAGTTGGAATTATAGTGCTAAACACTGAGCTATGGTGAATGAACAGCATCCTGACATCGGTGCTTGTATAGTCTAGATGATCTGAGGAGCAAAACATTACAGAGCCCGCAGACTTGAAGGATGGAGCTGCTGTAGAAGGCCCACAGCCTCAGGCTTGCCGTGGCAATCAGAACAGCCCGCTGGGCCAGGAACTCCCTGCCACATTCTGGCCTGTGCTCAACCTTTCCAAATTGGAAATCATTTACCATAACTTTTACAGATAATTCTTGCTTTCAGAACCATCAGTGAAGCAAGAGTGCACAGCCATAAGAACATAAGGCCATAAGATGTAGCAGCATCACTATGGCTGATCATTTATGGAATCATGCATGGTGATTCCGAAGTTACTTTGCACCTTGGATGTTTGAATATTCTCTTTTATAAAATAGTCTGTGCTTTTATTCCTTCTACCAAAGTGCATGACCGTACAATTACTGATACTATATTCTATCTGCCACTACTATGTCACAAGATCACACAAGACATAGGAGCAGAAGTAGGCCATTCGGCCCATTGAGTCTGCTCCGCAGCTCCCCCATGAGCTAAACTATTCACCCATCTAGTTCCAATTTCCGGATTTTTTCCCCATATCCCTTGATACCCTGACTAATTAGATACCTGTCAATCTCCCCCTTAAACACCCTCAATGATCGGGCCTCCAAAGCTGTATGTGGCAACGAATTCCACAAATCCACGACCCTCTGGCTAAAAAAAATTTCTCCTCATCTTGGTTTTAATTGGGTACCCTCTAATTCTAATACTATGGCCTCTTGTCCCGGACTCACCCACCAAGGGAAACAACCTTTCCACATCTACTCTGTCCAACCCTTTCAACATTCGAAATGTTTCTATGAGATCGTCTCTCATTCTTCTATACCCTAATGAATACCATCCAAGAGCCGACAAACGCTCCTCATATGTTAGCCCCTGCATTCCAGGAATCATCCTCGTAAATCTTCTCTGAACTCTCTCCAACATCAGTACATCCTTTCTAAGATAGGGGGCGCAAAACTGCACACAGTCTTCCAAATGAGGTCTCACTAATGCCCCATAGAGCCTCATCAACACCTCCTTGCTCTTATACACTATTCCTCTTGAAATGAATGCCAACATAACATTCGCTTTCCTTACCGCCGATCCAACTTGGTGGTTAACCTTTAGGGTGTCCATTCTCCGAATCTGTTTCAGTCCTTCTGCAGCCTCCCTGCTTCATCAACAATACCTGATCCTCCTCCAATCTTCATATTGTCCACAGACTTGGGCACAAGCCATCAATTCCATCAATCAAATCATTGACATTCAGCGTGAAAAGAAGCAGTTCCAACACTGACTCCTGTGGAACACCACTAGTCATTGGCAGCCAATCAGAACAGGTTTCTTTTATTCCCACTCTTTGCCAGTGCTGTATCAATGCCAGTGTCTTACCATGGGCTCTTAGCTTGTTGAGCAGCCTCATGTCACCATGTGTGGCATCGTAAATGAGGTCTTCTGAAAATCCAAGCACACAACATCCACCAATTCTCTTTTGTCTTTCCTGATTTTATTTCTTCAAACAGTTTTGTGTGGCAAAATTTTCCCCTTAGGAAATCATGATGACTTTGACCTATTTTAACATGTGCCTCCAAGTACCTGAATCTACATCCAATCAACTCCAGTCATCATCCCAACCACTGAGGTTAGGCTAACTGGTTTGTAATTTCCTTTCTATTGCCTCCCTCCATTCTGGAAGAGTGGAGTAACATTTGCAATTTTCCTGTCCTGAAGAACCATGCCAAAATCGATTGATTCATGAAAAATCATTACTAATGCCATTCCAATGTATTCTTTTATGTCTTCAGGACACTGGGGTTTAGTCCAACTAGCGTAGGTGACTTACCTACTTTCAGACCTTTCAGTTTGAGAAGCTTCTTCTACCTATTAACAACATCTGCACTCACTTCTACCCCTGACATTCTCAAATTTCTCAGATACTATTCGTGTCTTCCACAGTGAAGAATGATACAAAATACTTATTTAGTTTACCTACCATTTCCTTGTCTCCCCCCATTACTATTTTTCCAACATCATTTTCCAGCAGTCCAATATCTACTCTAGCCACCCTTTCACTCTTCACATATCTGAAAAAAAATCATTTGGTATCCTCTTCAATATTATTGCAGAGCCTACCTTCAGATTTCATCCCCCCCCCCCCGCCACCTCATAGTTCATTAAGTTGTCATCTGTTGTTTTTTTTTAAGTTTAAAAATCCTCTCTCTTCCCACTGAATTCTGCTCAATCATATAGCATTACTGTAGCTTTTATGTTAGCTTTGACTTCCTTTATCAGCCACAGCTGTATCACCATGCCTTTAGAATACCTCTTCTTCTTTGAGATGTGTCTACTCTGTGCCTTTCTAATTGGTCCCAGAAACTTCAGACATTGATGCTCTGCGATCATCCTTGCTAGAGACCCTTCCTGATTAACTTGGGCCAGCTCCTCTCTCGTGCAATTACTGTACTGTAATACTGATACATTTGACTTCAACTACTGCCTGTCAAATTTCAGGGTGAATTTTATCATATTATGATAACTGCTCCTAAGGGTTCTTTAACCTTAGCTCTCTAATGAAATCTAGTGTATTACACACCACCCAACGGAGAATAGCTGATGCCCTGGTGGGCTCAACCAAAAGCTGTTGCAAAAAGCCATTTTGTAGGCATCCTTCACTCTCTCTCTTAGGATCCAGTAACAAACTAATTGTCCCAATTTACCTGCTTATTGAAATCCTCCTTGACTATTCCAACATTGGCTTTTGACATCCCTTTGCTATTTTATGTTCTCGTTGTAACTCACGTCTTGCTATTACTTGGAGACCTGTGTATAAGTCCAATCATGATCTTTTTACCCTTGCTGTTTCTTAACTCAACCCACAAGTATTCTACCTCTTCCAATTCTGTGTCACCTTAAGGATTTGATTATATATTTTGCCAAAAGATCCATGCCACTCCCTTGGCTTATCTGCCTCTCCCTTCTATACAATGAGTACCTTTGAATGCGAAGCTCCCAAGTATAAACTTCTTTCAGCCATGACTTAGTGATGCCCACAATGTCATATCTGCCCGCTTCTAATAATGACTCTACAAGCTCATCTACCTTATTCCGTATTCTGCCTGAATTCATATGTAACAGCTTCAGTCCTGTTTTTTATTTGTCTTCCTTTTACACTACAACTGATCCCACTCACTGCAGTCTTGCACTTTCACCTGCCTCTCCTTCCTGACAGTCTCACTACACACTGCCTCTGTTCGTAAACCAATAGTCCAATTCTTAACCCTATCACTGTGGTTCCCATACCCCTGTCACATGAGCTTAAACCCACCCCAATCTACCAAACCTGTCTGGAAGGATATTTGTCTGCCTTGGGTTTAAATGTAACCCGTCCGCTATGTACAGTTCATACAGTACATTCCCACGAAGAGATCCCAATGGTCCAGAAATCCAAAACCTTCCCCCCTGCAACTAAACCTGTAACTAAGCAATCCTCTATCACTACTGCAGTCCTCTTCCCCCCCCACCCCCACCCCTTTGCTGTTGGAACAATTTCATTTCACATGAAATGTCAATGATTTGGGTGATGCAAATGATGGCTATAAGCTCACGTTTGTGGACAATATGAAGATAGTGTTAATGAAGCATGGAGTCTACAAAGAACAGCCAGATTGGGAGACTGGGCATAAAAGTGGCAGATGGAATACAGTTTCAGGACGTGTATGGTCATGCACTTTGGCAGAAGCAGTAAAGGAGGAGACTATTTTTTAAATGAGGAGGCTATTCAAAAATCAGAGGTGCAAAGGGACTTGGAAGTCCTCCTGCAGGGTTCTGTAAAGATGAACTTCCAGGTTGAGTCAGTTATAAGTAAGATAAAAGCAATCGTAGCATTTATTTTGAGAGGACTAGAATGCAAACAAAAGGATGTAATGCTGAGTCTTTCTGAGGCATTTGTCAGATCACATTTGAGCATTGTGAGCAGCCGTGGGTCCCTTTTTTAAGAAAAGATGTGCTATTATCAGAGAGGGTCGACAGTTGTAGGAGCCATGTATCTATTTTTTGTCTGTCTGTATTGTATTTGTGATGTGCATTCTCACTCTGGATTAATATACCTTATCACATGTATTTGGATGGCAGTAGAAATAAATGAACAAATGCACCTGTTCTCCACATGACAGCAGAGCGAGAGGGTGAGTAGGGAATGCACATTATTTGTTGACCACTCATATAGTATTATTTGATCTATTTACACTCATCTCACTTGTCTGTGTTTGAATTTGATATAACTACACTTATCTCCTTCATCAATGTTTTAGATAAATTAAAGAAGAGTCAAATAATTCTATTTGTGGTTTGTAATAAGGGATTAAACCTACTGTTTCTGACTTGGAATGCAATTAGTTGGTAACGTGTTACACAGTACGATACTCCCTCATGTAGCATCTCAGCAACTTTTAGTTTATTTTCAAGTAGTTGTGACAATGAGTGATTCCAGGAATGAAAGGGTTAACATTTAAGGAGTGTTTGATGGCTCTGAACCTGTACTCAATGCAGTTTTGAACAAGGGTTGGTGATCTCATTGAAATCTGTTGAATATTCAGAGGACGAGACAGAGTGGATGGATTGAGGATGTTTCCTATAGTGGAGGAGTCCAGAACCAGAGGACGTAGAGTCAGAATAAAGTGACATCGATTTAGAACAGAGATGAGGAAGAATTTGTTTAGCCAGATGTTGATGAATCTGTGGAATTCATTCCCACAGTTTGCTGTGGAGGACCAGTCATTGGGTAAAATTAAAGCACAGATTGACAGTTTCTTGATTAGTCAAAGCACAGAAGGTTAAAGAGTTAATTCTGCTCCAAAGTCTTATGGTCTTATTTCAGCCCACAATGTTCTGCAAGCCTATCAAATTAATCTAATAATAATCTGACTGTTCTCTCCTACAATGCTGTATATTTTTCTACCATCCATGTGCCTATCCAAGAGTTTTGTAAATGCCCCTAATGTATGTATCCAGCTTTACCAAGTACCATGGGCAAGGCATTGCAAGCACCCACCGCCCTCCATGTAAAATTTGACCTTCTAAAATCAATCACCTCACATTTTCAGGATTCAACTCCATCTGTCACTTCTCAGCCCAGCTCTGCAACCTGTCAATGTCCCATTGTCAAATACAACACACCTCCATTCTCTCCACAACTTCACTCAACTTTTCATCATCTGCAAACTTACTAGCCCACCCTTTCACTTGTTGATCCAAGTCATTTATGATAATCACAAAGAATAAGGAACCTGGAATAGATCCCTGTGGAACACCATGGTCACCTACACTCAGGCAGAAAATTCTCCATCTATAACCTCTTCCTGCCTTACATGGGCAAGGCAATTCTATATGCACACAGCCAGATTTCCTTAGATCCCATGCCTTCTGACTTTTTGATATGGAGTGTCTTATTAAATGCTTTACCAATCTCCATATATATATTAACTAAAATCCTTATACAGTGCATCCATTGCTCTCTCTTCAACAATATGCTTTGTCACATCCTGAAAGAATTCATCTGGGCTCATAAGACGTGACTTGACCATCTCAAAGCCATGCATTAGGGTTCAGACTATGCTTCTCCAAATACTGTCTTAAATGGTCATAAATATCTCTGAGAATCTGACTGACTGGCACTGAAAATATACCAATATACACTGAGGTGCAGAAGTGCAGACAGTAAAACTGTTTTAATGACACCCAAATCAAAATAAATAGCTTTACTATTCTGAAAACTTTATGAATACTCATTGACAACTACAGTTTTTAGTTCAGTCAACTTAAAACTTTCCTTTGGAATATAAACTCTGAATGGCTGACACGAGCATTGAAGAACATCTTTTAGTCAATGTTACATGTTAAATTTAATTTCAGTGATTTATAGCCGATTAATCATTTATCCATTTTGTTGTGATCAAAGAACTTTTTAAATCTGGATAACCCATTAGAAGTACAAAACAAACATGATAGCCTGTTGGGAATCAATGTTTCTTAAAAAGTAAGAGAGTATCTGAGGTGTTCAAAACTTTATCCCAAAGCAGCAATTCGGAATTAAGGTCATTTAATAAGTATAAATATCATACCTGTAATTAGACCCATGATTTGTAATTTAAATCAACCATAATTGAAAAGGTTTTGAAAAAAATCAGGTAATTAATTCTTTCTAATTTAATTCAGAAAATAAACAAAGCAAACAATATAGCTAGAATAAAAAAACTTGTGTTTAAACTACAGAAAACAAAATCCCTGCAGAGTCATTTTCAATGACTAGATAGGCGTAGGATGTGGGAAAGGTGTTTCCTACAGCTGGGGAGTCTCGGACCAGAGAATGTGGTGTCGGAATACCAGGCTGACCCATTAGAACAGACATGAGGAGAGAATTCTTCAGCCAGAGGTTGGTGAATCTGTGGAATCAAGTGATTGGGTTTATTTAAAATGGTGGTTCATAGGTTCTTGATTTGTAAGGTCATAAAGGATATGGGAAGAAGACGGGAGCATGGCGTTCAGCGAGATAGTAAATCAGTCATAATGGATTGGCTTTATTCTGCTCCTATGTCTTATTGTTTTATAGTCTAATGGTTTCTCTCTTTCTCAATCTATTTATCTATCTTTCTCTCCCTCTCCCTCACTCCCTCACTCTCTACTTTTCATTTGTTTGTATCAAACAAATTAAGGTCAAACTTTCCCAAATGTCTGCAAAATTTTAAAGCCACACATTAGTCAAACATTCACTCTGAAAGGTAAAACAGACAGAACAGCTGAAAACACAGAAACTTAGATTTCAGGCTTCCAAACAAAGAAATGATAGAAGATATTGATATAAGTGCAAGGGAAGACTTGGCAAGAAATGGTAAAAGAACAAAAGTAAGAGAAGATGTCCCTTTAAATGGCCAAGTGTCCAAAAGTGACATCAGCTAGAACAGATCAACTGTAATATTTGAATAATGTGGTATAAAAGACAGATGTAAATGTTTTGTCTCAGTTCTGGGACATTGCTCTACTTAAAATAGCATTTCAGTTCCTGTTGAGGCCACAAATGTTTGTTAATTTCACACCCTGAACTACACAAAAGGTATTTTTCAAATTTATTTTAAAATTTAGAAAAATCAAAATTATTTGCTTCTTCTGTTTTAACACAGCTCAATGATATCCAATTTTTCATGAAGTTCTTTCTCACTGAATTAGTTTCTGCTCTTTCTGCATTCATAATTTAATCCAAATTATCGAAGCTGACTTGTATACTGATTGGTGCAGGCAGGGCCAATTCTCTGCAGCCTTTCCTTAAAAAAAACATTGTCTGTACTAAAGTGAAAATAGTTGACCATCAAAGTCCTTATTTTCTATGAAATAATAAATAACCTTATGATAAATTTTGTCTATGGATAGAATACAGACATATTGATATATGAATTAATTGATAACAAGTTTGAATGTGATAGTCAATGGCATCAATGCATCAGTACTATTGATAATATCATTCTCAAGACTGAGAATAGCTTAATTCACAGTTGAAACACTGGAAATAAACACAGTAATTCTGTGTCAGATATAATTGAAATTTGCGCTGTCTTTTTTGCATCATGTTTAGATATTAAATATTTTGCAGTCAGGGGTCTGGTATAAAGGGTATGTTTCAGCTGTTCCTCTGGTGAAAAATATCACAAATGGGACTTCTCATGTGTGTCATTCTACTCGAATTTGAAAGGATTGGATACACTGACAGAGTCACAGGGTAAGGGTATTGGATCCCACTGTAGTGTAACAAAGGGAATTGTTCACTGAAGTTTGGAGCTCCCATTTAATCCCAGTGACTCTACACAGTAAAATCAAATGAAGCTACTGAGAAATACTAGACAATTATCTTCCATATTAGCAACTTCAAATCAAGGAGAATTTTATTTGGAAGAGAGTTGCCAGATTTGAATTCACCTTCAGTATCAGAAGTTGACATTAGTTGCTAAGTAATTCAGTGTGACAGAATGATTACCTAAGGAAATGAGTTCATTTGGCCTGTGGATCTCAGTCCAGCTTGATGTAAGAACACTCCAGCAAATCCCATCCATTGCCTTCGTTCCACAATCCTGCAAATATAAACAATTAACTTTTACCTCTCGAATCATTACAATTGAATCATTCTAACATCCTTGGCAGTGCACACCAGTCTCTTCTCAATCTTTGTGTCAGGAAGATTATCTTCATGTCACTTATTCCATTCCTAGTCATCTCCTGTCCCCTGTTCTTCAATCTCCTCTGATGAGAACAGCCTCTACCTTTCTACTCTGATTGTCATTCTGTTATTTTAAATTCTACTGTCAAATTGGCTGTCAGACAGGCTAGCCCTGATTGACATCAATGGATCTGAGTTTGAGAGGGTGGACAGCTTTATGTTCCTTAGCATAAGCATCACCATCACCGAGGGTCTCACGTGGTCTGTATATATCGGCTGTGTGGTGAAAAAGGAACAACTGTGCCTCTTTCACCTCAGATGGTTGAAGCAGTTTGGTATAGGCCCCCAAACCCTAAAAACATACCATAGGAGCACATTTGAGAGCATCCTGCGCTTGTCTTATACCTTAGAAAAGACTTTGTTAAAGCAGGTGAATCAGTTTCTGATTTGCTCTTGTAATAGCAATATCCACATAGCTGCTTCATTTGAATTGATAATCAAAGGTAATCCCCAAGACATTGGGTGTCGTTGGTTCAGAGGTGGTAAGGATATTGAATGCTGAGGGTAGGTTGTTATACACACATTTGTTGGACATGATCCCAGTTCAGCACTTCTGTGATGTGAATATTACTTGCCATTTATCAGCCCATGCCAGATTGCTGTGTCAATATTCACTCTCTGAGTGAACAAAGTCCCTCTCAAATTCTTTCTAAATGACCTAAATCTACACCTTATACTTATGTTGTCTCGTTAAATGAACTCTTACAATTGGAAAAAAAATATTCTTCATATCTGTCCATCTATCCTCCTATTCATAACGTACACCTTTTTTTGGTTAACACTTATGCCTCCCCTAATCCACCTTCAAAAAAACAAGAGCTATTTAAAGCTACAAATGTCATGGTCCGGTCCGAAGTCCGCATTCTGGTTCACAGTCCAGTCCGCGTGCTCCAGACTCTGGGTCTTCCGGCTGTCCCTTGTTTTGGTTGGACATAACCACAAGCACCTGATGCTCGTCTTGGGGCTGGGAATATAAGTGGCTCTCGGATTGAGTGTGGTTGCTGGGTCGTCTCGTCAGTCTCCCCTTGGAGCAACCCACCAGTGGAAGGCTAGTGCTGTCATCGAGATATGGATTTGGCTGTTCCATAGCCCGCCGAGGTTACCGGCCACCTCGAGTCTTGGAGCCACCCCACACCTAGCTCCCTTCCTGTCCCTTGCCTCCGTTGGGTAAGCCAGGCCATTTGCTGTTACCCTTCGGTTGGTTCTGTCCCTTCCTGTCACTTGCCTCCGTCGGGTAAGCCAGGCTGTTTGCTGTTACCCTGTGGTTGGGTCCATCCCTCCCTGTCCTTGCCTCCGTGAGGTGGAGTCCCACATCCTGCCCAGGAGTTGCCTCAAATTACTCTTTCCTCGTCATGTCCTCGTATCGCCTCTAAGATCTCGGGCCTCCAAGAACCCAAACCTCGTCATGTCTTCGCCTGGTCTTCAAGAAGCCAAGCCTCGTCACATCTTCACCTCGTCTCCAAGGACCCAAGCCTCGTCAGTCTTCGCCTGGTCTCCAAGAACCCAAGCCTGGTCAAGTCTTCGCATGATCTCCAAGAACCCAAGCCTGGTCAAGTCTCGCATGGTCTCCAAGAACCCAAGCCTCGTCACGTCTTCACCTAGTTTTCGGGTCCGAGCCCGAGTCAAGACCCAGGTTCTTGGTCCTTGTCCAATCTCTGGCTCAGAGTCCACGCACAGGCTCCTTGTTCCCAGTCCCTCTTCCTGGTCCTGCTTCCCTTCCCTACTCATAGTTTGCGTCCTGTACTGTCATTTAGTTTTGTCCATTCCTGTTGCGTTCCCAATGCCCCCCTCATTATGAAAACAAATAAAATTACAGTGGATTCCAGTTAATTCATCGATTGGTTAATTGGGGCCAAATCAAAAGGTATTGATTTTTGCCACTGATAGTTGGTAAGCAGTAAGGCAATTCATTACTGTTGTGTTTACATGGCTTGGAGATGCCAGATACAGGCAGGAGTGAAAATGAAACGATGTCACTACTTCAATAATTTAGGAACTACAAAGAATGCGAAGATATCAACAATCATATTGGATTTTACAATGGACATGAAGATTTGGAGGATACAATCGTCAAAGTGTTGTACGAAAGCAGTCCATTATCTGCACTCGGTGTCTGCGCTAATTTTGCTGAATTATAATCAATCAAAAGAACATGGCAGGGTACGCTGGATAAATATCTCCATTAGTAACTAATACACAGTTTTATAGCACTGTAATAGTTTTGGTAGTGTTCAAATTTGATCTGTATTTCATTCAAATACACAATGTGTACGTCAAACAAATGCTTTACTATTTCCATGAAACTTGAGCTAATTGAAGTAGCCGTTTAATTGGGCCAACAAGCACTGGTCCTGATGCATCTCAATTAACTGGGATACACTCTATTTTGTAATTTATGGTTATTATATAAAAACAATTTTCATCAATAATTTTAGAGAGGCATTAACAGTGCAACTATTCAGAGCTGAAACATGTTTCACCTTTCAGTGAGGTAGATGGGTGGGGTAGTGATATAAGCTTCTCAACATCAAGCTGAATATCATTCAGAAGCAGTATCTGATCCCCACGTTCAGTAATTTGTGGTCTTTTCATTGCTTTGAAAGACATTCGGTGACTGCACTGAAACAGCACTTCACTTAATATGATATTGGAAAGGTAATAAAGTGCATCTTCACCTTTCTTCCACAGTCCAGGATCATTATCAGAGATTTCTTTCTGCAAAGAATAGTCTAGCTATGACTTTTTAAACTTGGGCTTCAGCTCAATATTTTATTGTGAAATCAGTTCTTTCTCTAATCTGGAATTGGGTTTGAGAGAAGATACCGAAATCTCTCTGACATGTCTTTAGGGAGCTCACCCAGGTGGGCTCTGTATACTTCAAGTTGGTCATCTGGCATCCTTTCTTTCTCTTCCAAGTGAAGGAGGCTCAGAAACTGAAAAATGTCATGATGGCCAGTGTTGCACTTAAATAAGGTTAACAGAGAGAAACGTGAAGATGTCTGATTTGACTTTGATAAGATACACATGGTGTCCTTGCAATTGAAGACTGATTTCATTAACTTACTTCTTTACATACTGCCTGTTATGTTACTGGTATTTAGGGCAGCAGTGAAGGTCTTCAGTCTCTATATGTCTTTGGCCATTTTCTCTATTTTTCTCCAGGTGTGGTTCAGGGTCCTCATTTCTGCTTTTGTGGTACGGCATCAAGTAGACATTGGTCTCCTGCATTCCCACCAGGGATCCAATAAAGTGCTGTCTTGATGATAGCGTTCGCCTCTCTTCTCAGCATGTGTTCCATCCATTTCCAGAGTTTCCTCATGACACTCATGGTCATGTCCTCATGATGATACTAAAGGAGTAGGGCGTGGTTGGAGATCCTTCATGGCCAGAAAATATGGAGGATTTTGCAGGGGGCATTAGCCTTAATAGGATGAGGAGACTCTACATTGAGTGTCATGGTCTCGGGCTTTTTGTTGCTGAGACTGAGTCCAACCTGTCCACAAAAGATACACAGCGGTCTGAGTTTTCTTTTGCAGGTTCTGGTGTGTATGTGATAGTAATGTGAAGTCATCCGCAAAGTCACGTTCTTCTAAAGAAGAGAATAGGTTCCACCCGAGGCTCGCTTTTTATCTTTCATTGTTCCCTTATAACCCAGACAATCACCAGGTTAAACAATATCACCAACAACACAAAATATCGTCAAATTGCAGTCCCAAGCTATGTTGATGAAATTAGCATTGAAATCCCCGATAAGCTGGACAATTTTGAAGGGAATCTCATATAGTCTGGAAACTAGCCAGGTTCTCTCCCTGCGGATACTATCAAAAGCCTTTACGAAGTCCTCAGAATTCAAATATAGTGGTCTCTGCCTGGGGTCCATGATGATACATAGCGTAAAGATCTGGTTGACACAGCTTCTGTTCTTCCAGAAGCAGTTTGCTCTTTCTTCAGGCACACATCGAGAGCATCTGTAATCCATTGGACAGTGACTTTGGCGAGCATCTTGCTGGGCACTGCCAGAAGTATGATGCCATCCCAGTTGTTGCAATCACTTAGTGTTTCTTTCTTGGGGATCCTACCAATAACTCCTTTTGTCCATTTCTTGGGTACTTGGCCCCATTTCCAGATTATGGTATTTAGTGTTTGCAAAATTGCTGCTGCAACTTTTCAATTGGATTGGAACAGTTCAGCATTCAAATTGTCATGTCCTGGAACTTTGTTATTCTTTAATTATTTAATTGCAGCCACAATCTTTTCTTTCTTTGGGTGCATCTGTGATAATGTCGAGGACTATTGCTCCCTCTTTTATGTCAGATTCCTCATCTCATTATGATCTATTCAATGATTCTCTGAAATACTTTACTCATCATATTTTATGGTCTTACTCAGTTGTCAAAAGCAGATGGTTCTTATATCTTATGAGACCACTGGATATGGCCCAGAGCTTTCTGCGTACCAATTTTAATATCTTGTGTATATTTTCCTGATCACCTCGATTGGCTGCTGATTCACCCTGCTCTGCAAGGGCTTCCATATAGAGCATCTTCACTTTCTTATTAGCTTCCATGAATTCCAATTGAAGCTTCACCTTAATCCATCCTGACTTCCAATCTAGCTTTTTCTTCTTAATTTTCCACCTTTCTTCAAAGGCTGTGTATGTTTTCTGCCGCATCAATTCTTTGCTCTTCTTTCCAGCATTGTATCCTAGAAAAGCCTTGCTGCTCTCCTTGAAGACTGAGGCAAACCATTTCCACATTTTGTCAATCTTGTCCACTGACAACATCCTCTTTAAGGTCTTCCAAAGGGTGGAATCTCTTCTTTAGTTGAATAGTGAAGGCAGATCTCACACTTGTCATCAAAACAGCTTTGTATATGTGTTCTTGTTCCAGTGCTTCTCAGCTTCACTCTTAACACTGCTACAACAAGGTGGCAATCACTTCCTGTATCTGTTCCTCTCTTCACCTTTACATCCTGCAAGGTTCGTCTCCACATACCATTGATCATCAAGTGGTCAATCTGGTTCTTGCTACAGCTACTGGGTATGCACCTTGGCAGTTTGTGTATTTCAGCGTATGGAAAGGAAGCCCTTCCAATGACCAGACTGTTTATGGTGCAGTATTCCACAGTCTTTCACAATTGATATTCATCATTCCACATACATGCTTGCCCATGATCTGAGTGAAGTGTAAGTTGTTTTTTGCCACTCAAATATAGATCTCCATGATGATGATTATGCCATGGCATGATGTTAACTCTACCTCTAATTACAGCTGTTTGTAGAAGACATCCTTTTCTTGAATGTCACTATCGTTAGTTGGAGCATAGCATTGGATCACAGTTACATTCACCTGCTTCTCTTTCAGCCTGACTCTCATCAGCCTACTTTTGATTGTATTTTTCAAATTATTTTTGGCGTGGCCGTGAGGAGCTTTTACAAGGCACGGAGCAAGAGAGAGAAAGTTATACTGTGTGGCGCACCACTCCTCACACAAACATTTTCGCAGTATTTTCCCCTTATTTTTATGAGGTCAAGGTGCGATCTAGACACTCATTCTGGCTCGGGAGTGGTCCTCCGCTCCCGGGTCTGGCACCGATGTTGTTGCACCACCAGCCGGCCCCTGTTGATTAGTTTTCACTCCAGCAAGCACTTTTCAATGGCTTTTGTCAAAATGGCTGTTGTACCAACATGATGCTGACCATCATCCCTTCCTGAGGAATAAAGCTGCTTCGTCAAGTTGTTGTCTTTTGTCTGCCAGACCCTGTCCATCTGCTTTCACTGACGCTCAGTATATGCAGATTGTAATGACTATTTCTGCAGTTACGTTTTTGTGCCAGCTTGCCTGTATTGTACATGGTTCGTACATTCCAGAAAGCAATGTTGGTTTTGGTCATGGTTCAGGGGTGCCTTCATCTTGCCAGTGACTTCCCCTTCTTTTCAGTACTGTCACACATTCCAGATGCAGACTCAGGAATACCATTGCACAGAGATACAGAAGGATTCTTCATTGCTGTTTCCGTAACATTTTTTTTTCACCAGTCAGGGATGTAGGCCCTGATCTGAACAGCTGAAATTGGAGGACAGGTCGACCACTCTTAGTGTGGCATCTATTCTTTGACCTGTTTGGCATGGGTGCTCAACGAGCGTTGAAGGACCAGGCCCAGACTCCAGCCAACATAGATCTCCAGGTCATTGAGGCTTGTAAGCCTCCAATCAGTACAACTTCACATCAAAGTTGCTGGTGAATGCAGCAGGCCAGGTAGCATCTCTAGGAAGAGGTACAGTCGATGTTTCAGGCCGAGACCCTTCAGGATGAAGGGTCTCGGCCTGAAACGTCGACTGTACCTCTTCCTAGAGATGCTGACTGGCCTGCTGAATTTCCAGCATCTGCAGAATTCCTGTTGTTTGCGTTTTTAAAATCCCTACAACTTGCTGAGTTTCTCTTCCATTTTGTGTGTGCTGCTCAAACAAATTTTTGGTCTTTTCAGAACTCTTTTCTCACCACAGGTACATCAAAAGTTGTGTGGATATATCTTGGAACTTCATAAACCCATATAGCTCAGCAATCTTGTTTAATAAGTTTGTAAAATTTAGGTACACTATTCATTTATTGTGGAGCTTCCTGTACTTCCCCATAATCCTGTCTTTTGCAAAAAATCTTATTTGTGTTCTGGAACTATTCAGATATTTTGATTTGTCTTTTTGCAACTTTTATCCTCACTTACACTGCTTTCTCCTTTGTTGTCTTTCCCTCCTTCCTCATGAAACTTCCCATGAGGACACAAGACCCAATTTTGATTCCTCTGTCTGGCCTGTGCTGACTGCACCAACCCATGAACTGTTCCCAGACCCCATGGATCTGCAGCACGCCCTGTTGCGCTATTTCTTCAGACAAGTATTTAGCTACACCACCCTGCATTTTTGAAACACGTGGAGTAAAGCAGAGGAAGTAATCCAGGGAGTACCACCACTGATATCATTTTCCTAACAGATTTCCTTCAATTTCATAAAAGCATAAAACCATAAGATATTAGAACAGAGTTAACCATTTGGGTCATCAAGTCATCTCATCATGACTGATGAAATGTTCCTCTCAGCACCAGTCTCCTGCATTCTCCCCATATCCCTTCATGCCCAGACCAGTCAGGAAATATACATATGATATAGAGATCAGTGTGGCCTCTGCCTGAAGTACACATAAAGGTTTGACTTCCACAGCTGCCCATGGCAAAGAATTCTACTTAAACACCACTGGCTGGCAAAGGAAATTCCTCCTCATCTCTATTCTAATAGGACTCTCCTCTATTCCGAGGCTGTGCCCTCTAGTCTTAGACTCTCCCGTGCATTCAAACAAGGTATTTCATCATTCGATAGTTTTCAATGAGGTCACCCCTCATTGTTCTGAATTCCAGTGAATACAGGCCCAGAACCAGCAAACGCTGTTCATATGGCAAGCCTTTCCAAGATAAGGGCTCCAAAACTGCCCACAATACACCAAGTGTGGCTTCATCAGTGTTTTGTAGATTCTCAACATTACATTCTTGTAATTATATTCTAGTCCTCTTGAAATGAATGCTAATAAAGCTTTTGCCTTCATCACAAAAGATTCAACCTGCAAATCTACCTTTTGGGAATCTTGCACAAGGACTCCCAAGTCCTTTTGCACCTCTGTTTTATTTGTATTTACTCTCCATTTAGAAAATAATCAACCTTTTCATCTCTTCTACCAAAGTGTATGTCCACACACTTCTCGATACTGTATTCCATCTGCCATTTTTTTGCCTGTTCTTCTCATCTGTTAAGTCATGCTGTAGCCTCTCTACTACCTCAAAACTACCTGCCCCTCCACCTATCTCTATATCATATGCAAACTTTACAATAAAGCCATCAATCCTATCAATCAAAGAACTTACATAAAAATTGAAGAGAATTGGTCCCAACACAGAACCCTATGGAACAACAGAAGTTACCAGCAGCCAGCAAGAAATGGCTCACTTTAATCCCATTCTTTGTCATCTTCCAATCAACCACTGCTTTATGCATGCTAGAATCTTTCCTGTAATACCATGGGCTCAGGGCTTGTTAAGCAGCCTGGTGGAACCTTGTCAAAGGCCTTTTGAATATCCAAGTACACAACATTAACTCATTCTCCATTGTTATTCATTCAAAGAATCTTAACAGATTTATCTCGCAAAATGTTCCCTTGTGGAAACCATGCTGACGAGATCTTATGTTATGATGTGCCTCCAAGCACCCCAAAAACAAACTCCTAACAATCCACTCCAACACCTTCCCAACACCAAAGTGACACAAACTGGCCTATAATTTCTTTTTGTCTGTTCTCTCCTATCTTGAAGAGTGGAGTGATAATTCCAGTCTTCTTAAACTATTCTAGAATCTAATGATTCTTGAAAGATCATTGCTAATGCCTCCATGATTTCTTCAGCCACCTCTTTCAGAACTCCGTGTTGTATACCATTAGAACTTATCTATCTTCAGATCTTTCAGTTTCTCAAGAAAAGAACCTTCTCTTCTGATATGGTACCCAAAAACATTTCATGACCCTTGACACCTGGAACTTCCACCATACTGTAAGTGTTTTCCACAGTGAAGACTGAGGCAAAATACTCATTCAGTTCATCCACCATTTCATTCTCTCCTATTACAACCTCTCGAGAGTCATATCTGAAGAAAATTTAATATCCACATTAATATTATTGGCTAACTTACAGTTGTATGGCATTTTGAACTTCTTAATTACTTTTTAGTTGCCTCTGCTTATTTTTAAACACTTCCCAATGTAGCTTCCCACTAATATTTGCTCCATTTCATGCCTTCTCTTTTGCAATTTTGTTTGCTTTGACTTCTCTGATTCGTCATGTTGTTTAATATTTCCTTTAGAATAGATCTTCCTCTTTGGGTTGCATGCATCCTGTACTTTTCGAATTGCTTTCAAAATTCCAGCCATTGCTGTTCTGTCATCATCTCTGCCAGTGGTCTTTTCCAATCAATTCTAGCTGACTCCTCTTTCATGCCTCTGAAATTCCATTTACTCCACTATAATACTGATACATCTGACTTTAACTTCTCTTCAATTTCTGGGTGAATTCCATCATATTATGATCATTTTCCCTCGGAATTCTTTTACCTAAGCTCTCTAATCAATTCTGGTTCATTGCCCAACACCCAATCCGGAAATGTTGATCCTTTAGTGGGCTCAACCATGAGCTGCTCTAAAAAATCTTGTGGGCTCTCTGGAAATTCCCTTCCTGGAGTCCAGCACCAAACGGATTTTCCCAATATACCTGCATATTGCAGTCCTCCTTGACTATTGTAACATTGTTGTTTTGCATATGCATTTTCTATCTCCCAGTGTAATTTGTAGGCCACGTTGCTAGGGACGAACGAAGGCACTTTTATCTGCCTCCTTCAGTGCAACGAGGGAAATCTCAGAAAAATAATGACCTGCTTGTTCACCTCTTTTTAATTAACAGATCTGCCCTTTTAGCACAGTAACACAGCCTCATTCAGATGGTGTGTGACTGCGACTGGGAGGGTTTTAGATCCCTGCCCTGGTTGGTCAGTTTGAGTCGCCCTGATTTGCATGGCTTTCCACCCTGGTATGAATGGCTCTATAATTCGTACCACCGGCAACGGAGGCCACACTCTGTCACAGATCCAGCGGCTGAGGGAGGCAGGAAACTGACGGACAGCAATGATACGGACGCTGTGTTTTATCTGGTCTCTGGCAACGTGGCTGGGCTGTAAGTACAGGCAGCATGTCTGCGCCACCAGCGGTTGTCGTTACGGGCTCTTGCGGGATCACATTAAAGAGTTAATGGGTAAAGTTGAATTTCTGATTTTTCACAGCTGGAGAATCCCAGACTCTGACTCAGCCTCCGACCGTGTCGGTGAGTCCAGGAGCCACGGCCTCGCTGAATTGTGACATCGGAACGAAGGATAACGATTATGTAGGTTGGTACAAGCAGACACCGGGAACAGTTCCACAGTGGATCCTATACTACCATCACTCGATCAGCGCCCCGACCTACGGGCCTGGGTTTAGCAGCGACCGTTTCACGTCGACAGTCAACAGCGCCGGCACCGTTTACCAGTTAAACATTAAAAATGTGGAGCTAAATGACGCTGCGGTCTATTACTGCGGAAAGTGGATTCCATCGGTCAGTTATAACATGTTCGGCCCTGGGACCAAGCTCTTTGTTACAGGTAAGTGACAGGGAAATCCCTCTTGCAATGACTAGCTGCCTCAACATGGTCACATGGGAATTAATACTTTATACATTATTATTTATTGGTGAGTTTTGCAAAGAAAAGACAAGTTTACGATCCAGTCGTGCTTCTTTTCGAGTTTCTATGCAGTTGTGTTCAGTGAATATAGAGTTGTCTTGTGAATTATTATCGTCTTTTAATGAAACGTTTATCTTTTCAATGTGTTTTCTTTGTAGTGTGTGTTGTGTCCCTGGCACTTTAACATTACTTTTCTGAAATTGACCGCCCAACTCTGTGCTTGCGCGGTTCCAGTCCGATCAGTTTGGCCGCTTTTGTGCTGGCTTGTTGGAAGGCAGCGTGAGAAAATCCAGCTTCCCAAAATGCGGCCCGAGGTATCACTGGGGATATTATTTAGCCGACTGAATTAAGCCCACCGTCGTTGACACAACAGAACGACAAGTTTCAGGTTATTGTATTGGGATACTCCATTGAAACTTCCCTCGCAGTTTCACTGAACTTCCAGTCCTCCCGGTCTGGGTAGAACACTCCTGCAGACACCCATCCAATTGCTCGTCTTTGCCTCCTCTAACCTGGCACCTTTTCCATCGAGCGCTCTAGTGATCCGGTCGCTACACTGACCAAGGCCGGAGCTTCGGGTCTTGGGGAATCCCAACTTCCTTTGCCCACATTAATTGTTTCTGCATTGTCAAAGTGTGACTTCCCTAAACCAGCTCTGTGAAACTCGGGTCCGCGTACATGTTGCCCTGCACACTGGGTAAGCACAGAGTATGAAATAGGTGTATTGTCGTTACAGCTGTGGGTGGCGCAGGTGGCGGGAGGAGCAATAGTTATGAGTGGATGGGGAAAGGGATGCGTATGTGCCATTTGTGCCACAGGCTGGGGTAGATACCGAGAGCTGGAGGTAAAGTCACCGAACTGGTGATGCTGTAATCCAGCGACACTACCGGAGAATCCTCAAACAGGGATTTGACCGCAAATGTCTCGTCCTTCGTTGTTGACCAAAATGCATTGCCCTCAATCCTCACTGACCTGTTCCCTGGTGAAACCTTGGGCCCCATTCTTGGAAGCTGGAACATATAATTCGCGCTTCCATCCACTGTGAAATATTGCGAGATAATCCGTGACCTGAAACATGTCTCCTCTTGTTCCCGTTGCAGATCGGCAGCTCCCGGACCCTTCAGTGAAACTGCTTGGGCCGTCAGCCGAGGAGATCTCCGCTAAAGGATCGGGCACCTTAGTTTGCCTGGTCAGTAAATTGTCGATCGGCTTCCCTGTCGTCAGCTGGACAGTGAACGACAGTCCGACGAGCAGTGAGGTGCAAACCAGCGGGGTGACTCAGAACGCGGACAAAACCTTCAGTCTCAGCAGCTACCTGACGGTGCCCGGCGCAGACTGGAGCAGTGGGAAGAGGTACTCCTGCTCAGTTCAACAAGGAGCAGCCTCGACAATATCCGCAACAGTCACACAATCCAGCTGTTAAACAGAGCGCGGCTTCGGCCTTGTTTGCTCCGAAAAACAGAAAGTAACCTTTTGTTTTGCTTTTTTCACTCTCTCTACCACACTTTTCACTGTACTCCGAATTTCTGATCAGTTCTGTGGTTTCCACCGTATTTTTTAAAATATTTGCACCCGAGGCTGACTTTGTTCCGTTTCACCCTCCGAGAAGCTACGTGGAGTAAAAGTGACCTGTTACTCGTCATTATTAGAAATACCGGCTTGTGAATTGTTTTCTCTGTTACCAGGGATGGATCTAAATAAAATTATTAATGAATGTGCTAATGATTTCTCATCAGTATCAGACTGACAGATGGTAACTGCCACAGACTGCTAATAAAGATGTTCAGTGCAGGAATGAATTCCGTGTGTGAGTCTTGTTCTCTTGTACGCTATTCCCAATCTCATCCGGGTGGGAAGAGGGAGGTAACTCGCGCGGGCGGGACGGCACCGACCAGCGTCATCCGGGAGTTCAAATAATGTCTGCAGTCCTACTGTCTTGCAGTTGGTGGGGGAGGGAAGGAGGGCTCGGGGTACAGAGGAAGAGGCAGAGAAACATACAAACAGACAGACTTGGGATGTACAGAATTGATGAGGTGAGAAAAAGAGACTGAGAAGCAAGGACGGGAAGGAGGTCGGAGTAGTGAGGGGTGGCTCTCCTTCGATGTCTTTGTACCTATTTCCAACTCTTGCACTAGTCGTGCCACAACATCAGAGAAAATTCCAAAGCACAAAACATTGCTCCGTTCAAGACCTTTTACCCTGATACTTTTCCATGGAAAGCCAAGTCTTATCTGCAGCTGCTGAGTCGTCTTACCTTTCCAGACAAAGATATGTTCCACCGTTATCTACTCTCAGGACTGTAATCTAGTACTCATACTAAATTCTCCAAACATTGCTGTGGACTCTGCCCTTGTCCTTTCTCAAAACATGCCCACATTCCAGACTACATGTTATAAAACTCTACTGTGTATGCATATTTAGCATACACTAAGAGGGAATCAAAATTAACTTTTTCCTTACACTCCGCCGGTTGATTCCTCTTTGGTAGATTTTACAACAGCAAACTACAGACTAAATACATGTTGCAAGCTCGCATAATAACTATAAATATAATCGTTTAAGCAGTGGAATTATCATAATGGACTTCTCAAGGCAGGCAGCTAAACTGTTGTAGAAGCACAACCAATAATACGATTATAACAAATTACGAAGGGATCCTAAACCAGGATTCTCAATCCCACTAATTTGAGTAATGTGAAGCCAATTGCAGTTAATCCGAATCACATTCCGGAAGCGTGTTGGGGCGAGGAGTGCTACCACATCGGAGGGTGTCTTCTTCCATAGTGGATATTCGTGTGTCCTTCCCAAGCATCCAGACAGGACTCTCTATATCTTGATTCGAGGGAAGACCCAAGTCGCGGATAGCAATAGTTGTAGCACTTTCAATCTACCTAAAGCAGAACAATATACCTTTATTATCAGTTTTCAGAGTTGTAAAATTAATCCTATTTTGTTATTCTTCCTGTTTAAACACATCAGATATTCTTTCCCTTGCACTGATACAAAGTATGTGTTATCATTGTTTCCTTTGCCACCATTTGCCCATTGCAAACCAGAAAAGTTGGAATATGCTCACATATTTCCCTATATGATTGGGTTACTATTGTCCACAAGGTATGGGTTAATGTTATTAGACGAAAAGTCAGTTGATTCTTTTTATTTAGCCCTGATTCCTGGGGTTAATAATATGTGTGATACATCCAATCAATGCTTTTGCTGGCAGCCCATTCCATCACTGCTTGTCCTGAGAAATTACACCTATTGTGCGATCGAAACACAAAATGCCGGAGGGACTCAGCAGGCCAGGCAGCATCTATGGAAAAAAAACGTGCAGTCGGATTTACTTTTTTTCCATAGATGCTACCTGACATGCTGAATTCATCCAGCATTTTATGTCTGTTGCCTGGATTTCTAACATCTGCATTTTTTTTTCTATTTTGCCTATTGTGGGATTGTATTTCCTGCTGGTTCCCATAACAACTGATAAACTTCTGCAATCTGCCATATCCCGGCACCCCATTCCCTTTTCTAATACGGGCAGCTAGTTTCTCCGGAAAGCTCTCTGTGGCTGTGTTAAAATCACCAAATTTCCATTTCGTAAATCCGCCATGGGCGAATGCAAACATGGCTGCGAAAGAAGGAGGATTGGGCATGGAGTTAAAAACCAAATACACTAAAAAAAAACAGAGCTATATAAAAGCTAACAGAAGCTCCTGGGCAGAGGAAGAATTTTCGAAGATGGGCTATGCATGGAAACAACTTGAAAGAGTGGCCCAGTGGAGAGGACTCTGACCAGCTGCTGTCAGCGGCCTCTGCCCCAGTAAGGGTGACGGGCGTAAGTAAGTTTCCACCTCTGTACGTCGGCTTTCCTGGAGCTGTGGGTGTTGTGTATTTTAATACGGCAATCTCCGTGTAATCGGTGGTGGGGATGGTGCGAGTGTGGCGGCACTGGGACGGGAGGTTCGACAGTGTCTGTGCGTCCATCTGCGGGCATGCAACATGCTGTCATCTCCGGGGTCCTCATTTGTTGGTTCTGCAATGTTTCACATCCGCTTTACAACTGAGAGTTGCCGTTCCCTCAAGGTTTTGTTAGTGGCGACCTCCGAGAGCACCCACATTACAATGAGGAGGTCTGGTTTCATAACAACTTCGTTCCCCTCTGTAACAGCTTCCGTCTTCACACATATCTCCAAGTCGGCAACGGCTATCGCAGGAATATGTTTATTTAGTGCATAAACACAGAATGCTAGAGGAACTCCAGCAGGCCAGACAACATCAAAGTAATTGAATGTTAATGTTTCGGGGCGAGACCCTTCGTGAGGGCTGGAATTGAAGGGGGAACACGCCAGAATAAATACGATAGGGAGGGAGGGAAGCCACGCGTGTGCCATGTTCCCCGTACATACACAACTCCACTACAGACCAACAATCAGTCTATCTCAGACCCAATGTATTCAGTGTGGGTGTCTCCATGTTTCTATAGGGTGGATAATTTCCTTGAGAATGGAAAATTTCTCCCAGCTCCTACATTATTAATTACTCTAAAACTGTGTCCCCCAGGAGGAAATATAACCCAGATCCTCTCAGGATCTGTCCCCTCCTGCTCGTATATATCTGTTCTTTTAGAATATCCAACTTCCCTGCTGCCACCATGAATCCAATGTGGCATACTAGAATCTCAAAAGTAGTCTTTTTGTATCATCGTATTTGCTCGGATTGCACGAAACATTTCCCAAACCAACAAAAAAGCAAGTCTTGAAAAATGCGGCAGTCCTTATCCAGCACCACAATAATGAAGCAACAATTGAACAGTGAATGATAACCTGGCACCAATCACACCGTGCGGTCAGGTATCTTGTGGCTGCAGTACGCTGATATGAACACAATGTCGTCTGTGGAGTGGAGAGCTCCTGTCCATGAAGATGAACAGGAACTGTGATGTAGGGCTGCCTCTGTATCGTAAGGGTGACAGTGCATTTCTGAGGAGCCAGAGCTCCATGAAACACTAAGGCGGTGCTCTTTATATTTAGAAATGAGAGAGGTGATGTCAGTTCTGTCCATTCCAGTGTGAAATTCACCATTTGAGTATCATCGTATTTCCACCAGTCTCACAGTTCCCACTGCACCTTGTCTGTACTGACCACTTTACGATTTACACAAGTCGCTGTGGAATTATGTTGGGGTAACAGGGAATAAACTGCCAATCTGCCAATTCAATGATACAACAGAGACAACAGCTGCTGGAAATATTGAGCAACTCACACAGCACCACATCTCCAGAGATAGATTATATGTTGCCATTTTTTACAATACCACCATCTCTCACATTTATCTTGACTACATATCTTCCCATCCTTATACATATAAAAGTGTTATTCCTTTTTCTTTGTTTCTACATCCATGCTGAATCTGTTCTCCGACTTTGCATTCTGGAACATGTGAGATGTCTTCATTTAGTTATATATATGTATCAAGTGTTCTCTTACATTATTGATCCAGTCCTCACCCTCATCTCCCTCATTTCCAACACATCTGCCCTTATCCCATCCTCTGGCTGTTGTAACAGGATTAGATCATTCCCTATCACTGCTGTGGCCTAAACACCCAGCATATGATTCTTTGCAAATCTGCTATCTCTTTGAGAGCCCATCACCAAACAAATCTCATTGCCTTCTGTGGAGATTTCTTCTGCATTATTCACTTGTCAGCTCATCGCTCCCCACTGATCTTCCTCCTGGCACTTACACTGGCCACTGTCACAAGTGCTACTCCTCCATCAGGACCATTCTGGGCCTCAAACGGTCCTTTAAGGTGAGGAAATGCTTCAACAGTGAACCTGCCTGGATCATCTATTGTATTGGTGCTCTCGGTGCTGCCTTATCTATATTGGTGAGGCCAGAAATATGTCGGCTGACTGCTTCGTCAAGCATCTTCCCACTGCTCTCTGCAAAATCCAGGATCTCTTTGTAGCCAACATTTCAAATCAACTGCTCTGTTGCCATGATAAGGAGAAACACATCATCTTCCATCTGTTTAGCCTCCAATTTCATTGTATCACCATCAATTTCTATAACTTCCAGTAGTTCCCCTCCCTCCATTTTCCCTTCCCTTTCTCTTTTCACCATTCCCATTTAGGTTACCTTTTATCCCTTTCTCCGGCGGGATCCCCATCTCTTTGATCCTTGGTCCACTGATGCATTCTGTTAGATTCCTACTTTTTCAGTCCTTTGCCTCTTCCACCTATTGCCTTGCAGCTTCTTGCATCATCCGCCTCTCGCACTAACCACCTCACCTTGTCTCACTTATCATCTGCCCACTTGCCTTCCCTGCAATCTCTGCCACCCAAACTTTCTTACTCTGGCTCTTTCTGATGACGGGTCGCGGCCTGTAACATCAACTGTTTATTTTACTGTATACATGCTGCCCGGGTCCCTAGAGCATTTTTGTTTGTTTGCATGACAGGACCAGTTCGCACTAGCGAAAAACTTGAACTTGGAGGTTCGCAAAGACATGAAGTGTGCACATATTCTAATAAGACTTCTTTGAAGGAGGGCACTGAATATTTTGTGCATAAATATATGGGTTCTTCCCCTCTCAGTTGGGCCTGTAAAACATGAGGTAAACATATGTCAGCAGAATTTACAGAGCAGCACATCATTTAAAACTAGAAATCGTACATTACTGCCAGAAAGATTGTAAGGAATTTTAAGTAAATATTTATATGTGGGAAATTTATCCTTTGGGTTGACAACAGTAAGTTTTGCTGCCCTTCCATTGTGCACCTTGTTTATATCCAAACTTTGACCGCTGGAGATGGCTACCCTGTGGTTTCCACACACCGTGATCTAGGACCAAAAACCTGGCATTATGACTGTCGGTAATTGGCAAGCCCAATTAACTATTAGCCCTTATTAAATGATAAAGGAAATTGTTTCCAATAACGTATCAACAGCGTAATAAATTGTGGTATAGAATAACTTAATATCTCTCACTTTATACATCTGTCCTGAGATAAACCATTCAGTTTTATTCTTGGAATGGTCCAGCTTTCCCTCATTCTCTGACAACTGACTACTCTTCCCATGGGAAGCCGGACAGACAAATGCAAACAAACTCATCTTGCACAATGTTATCCCCCTCACACACCCAGCATCAAACGTCACAGATGCTGGCAGGAATGTGAACATCCTGACTGACCTTTAATTAGGAATCCCAGAGCTGGGGTGCTTGCTGCATTCTCCGGGGGAAATCGATTGATATAGTTTGGAATAGGAACTATATCTAGAATCATTTGGTTATTCTCTCTGAATAAATCATGATTGTATATGCAGACATTCCAGTAGATTAAAACTGTCCAAGCATCTGAAGCTGTGGTGAGTGAAATACGTCAACAGTCTACATTGTAACAGTTTGGATGTCCTCATCAGCTGTCATCTTGACCCCCACTCCCACGGTACGTGTCATAGTCCGGTCCATGGTTCCTTGTTCTGGGGTTTCTGGTTTTCCCCAGTTTCTGTTGTGGGCATATGTTTCTCATTATGGGGCTCGGACATAAATACTTCTGCAAAGCAGGGATTCCCTGCTGGACTGTTCTGTTCCCCTCCCTGTCTTTTCCCCCCGTCGACTGACTCCCTGCC
Organism: Mobula hypostoma; assembly: GCF_963921235.1. Lineage (NCBI taxonomy): Eukaryota > Metazoa > Chordata > Chondrichthyes > Myliobatiformes > Myliobatidae > Mobula > Mobula hypostoma. The sequence goes on from NC_086120.1 coordinate 8,279,290, forward strand.
TGGATACTTCGCCTGAACTCCCTGCCTGGATACCTCGCCTGACCCCCTGCTTGGATACCTCGCCTGATTCCCTGTCTGCATAACTCGTCTGACTCCCTGCCTGGATACCTCGCCTGACTCCCTGCCTGCTCACTTAGCCTGGATACCCCGCCTGTATACCCTGCCTGCACCACTGAAGTGTTACTGCCAGACCAAGACCGGAGCCTTATCAGGTCTAGAAAAAGCACAGCCTTTTGTTGTGTGGAATTGTCTCTCTGTGTCCACGCCTTCGCTGGGTGGATCCGGCCATTTGCCGCCACCTAGTGTTGAGATCTGTCTTTTCATGTTCAGTGCTCTGTGTGGAAGTCCCGGCCCTATGTCCTGTTCCCTAGGAGGGGTCCCGGCTCAGTGTTATGTGTGTGAGTCCCGGCCCTACGTCCTGTTCCCAAGGAGGGGTCCCGGATCTGTGTCCGTGCTCCTGTCTCTTCTATCCAAGGTTCCGTGCTTCTGAAGGCCCTCGTCCAGCCCGTGCCTAGTCCAGTCCTATCCGAGTCCTGTCCATGTGCCTCTACCTGTCCTTATGTCTCGCCCTACCCAGAAGTTCCTCACCAAAGCCATGTCCAGTCCTGTAGCCTCGTCTTGTCCTCGCCTATTTCAGGAGTCCGAGCCCGAGTCAAATCCCAGGTTCTGGGTCCTTGCCCAGTCTCTGGCTCGGTCCATACCAAGCCTCGAAGTACCCTAGACTCAAGATCCCAGACGCCAGCCGGCAGCCAAGCTCAAGATCCCAAGCAAAGCTCCAAGAATCCAAGCCTCGAGGATCCAAGCCAAGCTCCAAGAACCCAGGCCTCTAGACCCCAGCCTGTCTCCAAGTTCAAGCCTCAAGACCAAGACCCCATCCTGTCTCTAAGCTCAAGCCTCAAGACCAGGACCCCAGCCTTTCTCCAAGCTCAATACTCAAGACAAAGACCCCAAGCCTGTCTCCAAGCCTCAAGCCTAAAGACCCCAGCCTCCAGTCCTGCAGTCATGTCATGTCCTTGCCTGGTTCTGGTGCCCGAGCGTGAGGCAAGACCCAGGTTCTGGGTCCTTGTGCAGTCTCCAGCTCGGGGTCCAAGCCCTAGTCTGCGTTCCTTTCCCTGCTCCTTGTCTGTAACCTGTCACGTCCCTAATCTAGTTAAGTCCTGTTCCTTGTACTTCAGTGTCTGTGTCTTGCATCTGGGACCGTTCCCAGCGCCCCTTTGTGACAGTACGTCCAATACAACAAGTCCTAACAGGACGATCTATTGACCGAAAACTTCTTCTAATGCATTTTATAAATTCCACGCCATCTAAGCCCCTCATACTGAGGCAATCCAACTCCATAACGGAGAAGTTACAATCCCCATTGCTATACCCTTCGTCCTCATGCACCATGTGTTGGCGCGTGGCCAAGTGGTTAAGGCGTCGGTCTAGTGATCTGAAAGTCGCTAGTTCGAGCCTCAGCTAAGGCAGTGTGTTGTGTCCTTCAGCAAGGCACTTATCCACACATTGCTCTGCGACGACACCAGTGCCAAGCTGAGCTGCATCGGCTCTAATGCTCTTCCCTGCCCTTCCCTTTTCCAACGTTGGTGGCGTGGAGAGGGGAGACTGGCACTATGGGCTTCCATACAACCTTTCCCTTGGGAACCTTCCAATGCGCAAATCCATGGTCTCACAAGACGAACGGATGCATATTATCATGCACCATTCTGTGGTTTGCCTATATATTTGTTCCTGTATTCCACTAACTTGTTTGCAGATTTAAAATCAATTAATTCTGAGAAATTCAAACTATGCACCAGTGAACGGATTATTACAGATTAATTCCTACATGATAACATTCACAAAGACCCCTTCCACCTTTGCTGATCAGTGAGAGTAGACACATTAGCCAGTATTTAACTGGGTAAGATTAGTCTGCCTTTGGCGAACAGAACAAATCTGAATATTGCCATGTAGAGTAAAGATCTGTATTTGTCCTGGACCCTAGGATACCTACTGACATGCAGGTTTAGTAACTAACGACTACAGATTCAGCGTGGCAGATCGGTCTCTCAGTACAGAGACAACTTGCAGCGGAAGGGCTCCAAGCCAGTTTCAGTGGCGAATGAAAAGCCAAACCAGGGTATTTTTCTTGTCCTTGTTAATTTCAATATTTCAGCATGAAGGAAGACTGGATTACCTTAGCGTATATTCATCGGAGCATAGACGAATGAATGATCACATAGTAGACTATAAAATTCAAACAGGAATGGATAGAACCATTCCTGGGAAGCCTTCACCAATAATCGGAGTGACCGAAGTCAGTGGGTCACAGGGTTTAGGGAATAAACTTCAGAACTAGATTATAAATATCTTCTGATCTTTCTGCCACAGTAGCAAGTGAACGTCAGGTCACTGCGGTCCTGAGAGATTACTCACGTCAGTATATATTCCCACCTACTCCACATATCCCTTCATTGATGTGGCACAAAGGATATCGGGAGAATTTGGAGACCGATTTTGAAGAGGATGACCAGCCATGATCCAGTTGAATGGCGCAGCACTCCAAGGGGTTGAAAGCCAAGTGCTGCTTTAATTTTCATTGGGTCTCCGTTTCTCATCAACCTGCCCTACCACTGTACCAACCAGTCTACATCTCCTGAAAGTCTATCATCAACATCGATTAATTTTATTGTGCTTCCAAGCTTTCTACCAACTGTAAATCTGAAGGTTGTGCTCACTGAACACAAGTGCAAGTCATTAATATGCATGAAGGAAAAAGTCGCCCACATATCAACAACCGGGTACGTATTCAGACTTCTTTCTCTCCGGTCTGACCAATGACATATCAAGTTACTCTCTGTTTTTTTGTTACCGTATCCATGTAAATAGACATCACCAGACTTCCTCTTCCTTGATCTTTAGCTGAGCCAGAATCTCAGCTGCCTCTTCTTTTGCAGAGACATGAAAAAGACCGTCTTATAGCAGAATAAAGTGTCACAACTCTGTCCTTGTTCCTATTAGACAAGTAAAGTTTGAAGAATAGGGATCTTCAAACCGTTCTCATTGGCTCCTCAGACACACTGCTTCTAATATTACTGCTGCCTGTCTGTATTTGAATCGTAGAATTTTTCCACCAGTTAGTATTTGGATTGTACTTTTCGGCGTAAGCTCTTGGCTATGCAGTGTTCCTTTAATTGTTTGTATTTTATTCTACAAACGTTTGTAATTTTTGTCTTCAGATTACACACGGAATGCTGGCAGAACGATGGCTGGAGTTGTCCAGGAAGCATCTATGGAAAACCGTAGCGTCGAGGTTTCGGGCCGAGATGTCGACTATATTCTTCCCCACAGATGCTACCATACATATTGAGTTCCTTCAGAATTTTGTGTCTGTTGTTTGGATTTCGAGCACCTGAAGATTTTCTCGTGTTTGTGATTGGAGCTCCCTAAATTTGCCTGCTAGGAAGAGTTTTAACAGGAGTCGCCAGTCGTGCAGTGGATTTATAACCGAGTGTTCTCTGGTGGTCGACCTGGTGCTGCACAGGAACCCGACAGAACGAATTGAATGGCTTACATTATTTCTCTTCAGTAAGTCACTAGAACTGGCAACAGCTCAGAGGAAGAGAGGACCCCGAATACTTCTTTATTAGTCCATTTATCAGTGTCCTAAACAGAATCTTTAATCATTCCGTCAGTGGGCAGCAGACGATTGTGAGACTTCCTGACAACGGACAGGTAGCGAACAGTGTGGTTGACATTTCAATCAAATTCAGAACTATGGCTTTAGAGAGTAGATGGACGGTGAAATTCCTACTGACATGCTCTACAAAGGGCTCAACAACAACCTTAAAAATGAACTGGCCGCCCCTGGCTAGTCGCTTTAGTCATTCATCTGGACCACCGTTTGTCAGAACAGTGGTGAAAGCGGCGCCAGGATTTCACCAACTTCAATCATACCTATTCTCACCTTCCAGCAACCTTTAAATTTCCTGCTACACATCCTTTACGGATCTACTCGCTGGATGCCGTCGAACTCATGCAAATGGGCAGGACACGCCTCTCCGTTGCTGAATGCGACAGATTGAAAGAAGGCAATTTGGAATGGTGGCAAACTGGGACATTAACTTGCCATGCACCTTAAGAAGTCAGGAAACTCCAGGGAGCCGTCCAGTAAAGGGGGATATGCGACAATCCCTGGGTCTTCTCACAAGTGCCTCCTTGGTTTGCGTTTACCCTCTTGTTTGATATGCAATCAAAAGCAGATTAGATTCGGGTGTTCGTTTACTCCAGTTCAGGGGTTACCGGTACTTTATTTTTTTATGTAGATATAGAGTAGGTGTAGCGGGACAAGCGGGGGTCCCTATCTCTGAGCTTGATCATTCCCATACTGGCACTGCACTGGATCGTCTGTTGAGCCAGGGAAGGTTTGTTCCATTTCCGGACCGTTAGGCTTTTGGATTCGGAATCACTATGAAACACGAAAGTTCCACTTGATTTATTCTACAAAGATCCCTCTTATTCTTGGGTATCTATGTTTGTCTCTGCATGTTCCTGTAATTGACTAGTCTGGGGTTGTTATTACTGGTTGATTCCCGAAATGCAGGAATAATTGTTTTCATCAGCTTCCCAGAATTACGACTATGTGTTCCGAGCGCTAGAGCTCAAACCGAAGATCCCTGAATCTGCAGCCAATCTTCCTAAGTTAGAAGATATTAATGAGATTAGGGAAATCTCTGAATACTTGGATCTCATGCAGTTTTAGCAAGAAAAAGGCTACTTCGCTGCCAACTTATCGCAATTATGATTGAGTCATTGATTTATTGCCTGGATTTCCCAAGGAAAGCTGCTCTCCCTGTCCGGTCCTGAGAGATGGGCTATGGAGGATTAACTAGAAGACGCATTGACATCGGAGTTTATCAGACTCTTGATTTCCACTGTATGGGCAGGGTTCTTAGTCATGAAGAAGGATGGCAGCCTGAAACCCAGTATTAATTATCGGGATATTATCGCGATTATCTTTAAATCTTTACCCTGGCCCGCAATTAAATCAGTCTTTGATTTACTGCGAGGTGCTAAAATTTTCAGTAAATTGGAAAAGTCTACAATTGAACTTTTATTTGTCAGGGTAATGAATAGAAGATGACATTCAATACCCGTACCGGACATTATGAATATCTCGTTATACACTTCGGGCTTGTTAACACCCTGACAGTTATTCATTTCAGGCATTCATTAATGATGTCTTGAGGGGATGTTAAACAGGATTGGCCTTGTGTACCTAAGTGATATTTTGATTTTTTTCAAGCTCTTATTAGGGACATGTCTCCCATTTTTGTCAGGTTTGTCAGTGTTATTGGATAGCTCGAGAAATGTGAATTTCAAGTTCTTAAAGTCTCCTATTCAGGATTTATTTCGAAGGAAACAGATTAATGGATCCGGATGAAACTCACGCCATTCAGGACTGGCACACGCTCACTTCTATCAAACAGATTCAGAGATTCTTGGGGTTTGCCAACTTTTATAAGAGATTAGTTAATAATTTTAGCTCAGTGGCTACTCTCCTGTTTAATATTAACATGTTTTTTAGTGTTTAGATGGGCGATGGTGCCAAACGGCGACTCCTTTGCTTGCTTCTTCGGAAACAGCTCTATTTCTGTTTTTCATATCTCTCTTTCTTTTCCTTTTCAGGGTTCTTGTGAAGACATGACCTGGATTTACTCGCTGAGTTTGGTTCTTTGCGGAAGTGGGACCTGATCTCGGGTCTTCACGACCGGCCGCTGTTCGGTATGTGAAGGATGCGGCCAGAAAGTTTAGCAGAAAGATTCAGGGTACAGTACTGGATTTTCGTGGCTCTGCAGGAAGGCAGATTCAAGGCCAGTGCCGCAGTCCGATGCGTCGCGGGAGACAGAAGGTCGTAGGCAGCGAGCTGGCTGCTGGCTGTGGGCCCAGAGAACCGAGTTCATTGGGCATAAGACCGGGAAAAAGGGATGCAACAGACATTTAATACTATGAAACACGGAGTTGCATTGTTCTGTCTCCCGTCTTGCTCTGAAACGGGGACACCATGTGTGTGTGTGTGTGTGTGTGTGTGTGTGTGTGTGTGTGTGTGTGTATGTGTGTGTGTGTGTGTGTGTGTATGAAAGAATGAAACCGAATACCGGGAGAACGAGTAGTCATTAGGGTACTGCAAGTCTGTGTCTTTATTGACGCTTTGCTGCACACTTGAGTGCTCGGTGGAGGATGTGAATGCTTTTTTGCTGGTGGAGGAGGATGGGGGTCATTGCTTTGCTGCGGCTGATGCGTGGGAGGGAACTAGGGATTCCTGTGTGGTTCTAACATCTAACAGTCATTTCTTCCTGGGGGAATCCTCTGTTTTCGTGGATGTATGCCAAGAAAAATAATTTCAGTATGTATACTGTATACATTTGTCAGACATTAAATGTATCTTTTGGAAATATTGGGTCGTTTCTGTTAGACGGCAGAAGCGGAGACAGCCTTTAATCACCACAGGTATCATTTTGTCATTTCCGTATCGTGACTACCCAACCCTTTATTGTTGAGACGGACACTTCCGACATCGGATTTGGAGGTAATATTTCATAACGTTCCACCAGTGATTAAAAAGTTGCATCCCTGTGCTTCTTTTTTGAAACTTTTATCACCTGCTGAATCCAATTATCATATAGATAACCATGAGTAGTTGACCCTGAAGCTAACCGTAGAAGAGTGCGGCATTGGTTTGGAGGAGCTGAGCATCCGTTTGTTGTATGGATGGCTCAGAAGAATTTAGCTTATATCCAGAATGCATTGTTTTCTTACCGTTTTAATTTTATCCTTACTTAACATCCGTGTTCCAAGAACCTAAAACATGTCGCCCTATCTAGGCAATTTACTCTCCCCCACCCCCCCCCAACCCACATTCACCAACCCTGATTCTATAGATAGCCCGGGGAGAATCAACAATTGTTCTTGCCTCCTCGGATATTGATTCCCAAGTAGAAACGCACCCGCGGGCAGAAGTCTATTTTCCAGTCATGTTCCCCTGGGTTGTCTTTTTGTGCCACCCGATCTTAAGTTGGATGTCCTCAAATAAGGTCTGCATCCAAGTTAATAACCCACTCTGGAATTTCACATACCCTAAAATTCATTTAAAAATACTTTTTTAGTGGCCTGGTATTAATCGGGACGTCAATTGATTTGTCCAGGCCTCTGACGTGTGCCCATTCCAAAGATACCAATTCTCCTCCCAACAGTCTTTTTCGTTCCAGCCCACCCCCTCGAGACCCTGGTCCCATCTCTCTCTGCATTTTATAACTGGTTTCCCCCATCACGTTGCTTTTTTTTTGTCGTTGTTGATCGATTTTGCAACGTTACTAATTTCCCCCCTTACTGCATTGCAAGTGTTTAGGGTACATGGGTTTCCTTCTGGTATTTTATCTCAGAGGTTCACAATTTACTTCCAAACTTCCGAAAGCGTTTTGTAAACTTATTTGTGCAACTTCTAGCCGTTCTTCCAATTTTAACCCACAGACGAATAGTCAGATCGAGAGGACTAATAAAGATTTGGAAGTCGCTCTTCTTTTCTTTCTTTCTGGTTTCCAACCCTCTTGGAATGACCAGTTAATTTGGGTAGAGATTGCTCATTATATTCTTCACCATTCTTCACTTAACATGTCCTCTTATAAATGTCAATTTGAGTTTAAGCCTTCTTTCTTGAGCAGGAAGTGGAAGTCAGTTTTCCATCCTCTAAACAAGTTTGTTGCGTGCTGTAAGCAGTGATGGCTTAAAGTCAAGAGGAGTTTGGTCTTACTTCGGTGAGGCAGAAACTTCATACCAATAAGAGGAGACGATTGGATTCTTCTTATGTGTGGGTCAACCCAAGCCGTTCTCCTTAAAGCACAATCCTGGAAGCTAGTTCTTGGCTTCATTGGGCCCTATTAAGAGGATTGTTAAGAGAATTAGTCCTGTAATATATAGATTACAGCTTCTCAGGTCTCCTGAATCCATTCCATTTTTCACATCTCCAAACTTAAGCTCCAAATCTGTTGTCCTTTGTCCCCTATTCCTTAGTCTCTCCCTTCTCCTAGAATCATAGATGGAACAACTGTTTATACTGTCCAGAGATTGCTTGACCCCTGGCAAGTTAAGAGGCAGTTCCAGTGTTTCGTTGATTGGGAGAGGTGTGACCTATAGGAGAGGAGTTAGGTTCCAGTTCGGGATATTTTAGATCCTGATCTGATTAATGATTTTCATCGTCTTCACCCCAATCTCCCTCAGCTGCTAGGAGTCGGCTTTAGAATGGAGGCTTCTGTCACAACCAGGAGTCATTAAAAATATATATATTTTTTTTCCACGTAGGATGTGGGTTGTATTTTCACAAGGTAAATTTATGAGTTTGTAATGATCCTTGGATTGTTTACCTTCAATTAAATTTTTTGTCTCCAGACTTGCTGTGGGTTTTCGCTTTGTGATGCAGGAGTTTCAATTGGTATCACGGAAATTGATAAACTATCTTGGTATTCATCACTTGTGTTCAATTTGCGCTGACTGAATACCACGGGATAAATTACGTATTGACCCCTCATAATTTTACGTACCTCCAAGTCTGGGTATCATTAGTGATGCAGTTCTTCAAGATTTTGTATAGTTTGTCTGAGTTTGTGTGAGGTTTTCTGCATAATATCTGTAACAATTTTTTTGTCTTGGTTGAACTGCCGAAGGTTCTGGGGTTCCTGCAGCTGAGTGTGCTCGTGACCCGTTTAATTCTTTCTCCCACCGTAAACCCACGACCTCTACACCCTCCAGTTTTTAATTCACTTTCCAGCGGAATATAACTGTGTGTATTACACTGTCTATGTCCCTCTAAATTTCCAACACCAGTGTAAGATTATCGCTCAGTCACCTGCTGTTCAAGGGAAAGGTCAGCCCCAACCTGTCCAACATCCCCTATAACACAGGCCCTCAGCCATAGCAATATTATAAAGAATAGCTTTTTGTTCTCTTTCCTGATTAATGACTTTGTTCCTTAAACAGAGGGATGAAAATTGTACAGGTGCTTCAGGTGTAGCCTCACTATTGTTTATACAACTACAGTCTGAGATCTTGACACCTATACTCATATGCTAGCTGATAAAGGATGGTGTGCCAAATGACTTTGTCACCATTCTGTCAATCTGTGACATCACATTCAGGGAACAATATACTTGTACTCCTACATCTTGTTCTACAGCACTCCCCAGGGTCCTAAAATTTGTTATGTACGTAATACACTTTTTTGCCTTACTTCAGCACCTTGAATTTACCTAGAGTGATACCATCTGCCATTCCTCTGTCCACTTACATCGCTGCTCTAGGTCCCCATGTGATTGTTAATATGCCCAATGATATTCGGTGCCCCAATTTCGAAGAAAATCCTCGCCAGCAGTACAATATTTTCTTTAATGCATTCTTCAAGATATTTCTGGACACAAATGATCACAAAAACAAGACTGGCTCTGGTAATTAAAGAGGTGTCTACCGGCTCTCCAACTCTGGGAGAGTCAACACCAGAATCCTCATCAATGGCCGCCTTCATCAGTGGCCCCACTTGCTCACAGTGTGAAATTTATTCATGCATATATATAGTTAACATGATCTTCATTGCACAGAAATGCCTTTGACTCCATCCACCAAACAGTCTATTGAACAATCACCTCAAATTTGGTTTGTAATGAAATTAACCTTGCTTTCACATGTGCTCCAGAAATATTTGCTAACAAAACCATTCTGGTCTTCAACTAAGTTGCAATCTCACTTTTCCTCAATCTGTTTTGTTGCTATGTTGCATCTCACCCCCAAAATCTTCTTGTGGGAGTTGAGACGATCCCGAGAACAAATGGGAATCTCTTTAAACGACAAAACTGCAATCTTGAACCAAAGACTCTCAATCTTTGCTGGTCAACCTGCTATATGTGTTACGGCACGCAGCCAATTGCGCCAACATCCAGAATTTGGATGGGGGCATGCCTCGATAATGATGCGCACCCAGGGATGGCCGGGACCATCGTGTTGATTCAGAGAAAAAATTGCTGGCCTAAAATCGTGAGGGACATCCATCAATACGTTCAGACATCCGAGGTGTGCGCCAGGAACAAGGAGCCCCTCACCCAACCTCAAGGGCTCTTTCACCATCTGCTTGTTCTGTATAAACCCATGGCTCCAAATCTCCATCCACTTTATCACAAGTCTTCCTCCTTCTAATGGGAAGGCCGTTATCATAGTAATTTTGGATAATTTTGCGAAGGCCTGCATATTCATTGCCTTGGACAGACTACCATCTGCGGCGTAGTCAGCTGAAATTCTGTTGCACCAGATCTTCAGGATCCACTGTTTTCCGGTGGAAAGTTGTCACGTCGCTGACCACATTTTCCATGATGTTTTTGGAAGGCGTTGTATAAGCTGGCTGCGGCAACAGTGAGTCTTTTCTCTGGGTTTCACTTGAATCCAGGGGGTCAATGTGGACCTGGTAGAGGATTACAAATACCTGGGGATACGAATTGACAATAAACTAGACTTGTCAAAGGACACAGAGGCTGTCTACAAGAAGCGTCAGAGCCATCTCTATTTCCTGAGGAGACCAAGGTCCTTTAACATCTGCCGGACGATGCTGAGGACCAGGCATATAGAGGAGGGTAGTGCAGTGGATGTGATCTATATGGATTTTAGTAAGGCATTTGACAAGGTTCCACATGGTAGGCTTATTCAGAAAGTTAGAAGGCATGGGATCCAGGGAAGTTTGGCCAGGTGGATTCAGAATTGGCTTGCCTGCAGAAGTCAGAGGCTGGTGTTGGAGGGAGTACATTCAGATTGGAGGATTGTGACTAGTGGTGTCCCACAAGGATCTGTTCTGGGACCTCTAATTTTCGTGATTTTTATTAACGACCTGGATGCTGGGGTAGAAGGGTGGGTTGGCAAGTTTGCAGATGATGCAAAGGTTGGTGGTGTTGTAGATAGTTTAGAGGATTGTCAAAGATTGCAGAGAGACATTAATAGGTTGCAGAAGTGGGCTGAGAAGTGGCAGATGGAGTTCAACCCGGAGAAGTGTGAGGTGGTACACTTTGGAAGGACAAACTCCAAGGCAGAGTACAAAGTAAATGGCAGGATACTTGGTAGTGTGGAGGAGCAGAGAGATCTCGGGGTACATGTCCACAGATCCCTGAAAGTTGCCTCACAGGTAGATAGGGTAGTTAAGAAAGCTTATGGGGTCTTAGCTTTCATAAGTCGAGGGATAGAGTTCAAGAGTCGCGATGTAATGATGTAGCTCTATAAAACTCTGGTTAGGCCACACTTGGAGTATTGTGTCCAGTTCTGGTCACCTCACTATAGGAATGATGCGGAAGCATTGGAAAGGGTACAGAGGAGATTTATCAGGATGCTGCCTGGTTTAGAAAGTATGCATTATGATGAGAGATTAAGGGAGCTAGGGCTTTACTCTTTGGAGAGAAGGAGGATGAGAGGAGACATGATAGAGGTGTACAAGATAATAAGAGGAATAGATAGAGTGGATAGCCAGCGCCTCTTCCCCAGGGCACCACTGCTCAATACAAGAGGACATGGCTTTAAGGTAAGGGGTGGGAAGTTCAAGGGGGATATTAGAGGAAGGCTTTTACCAGAGAGTAGTTGGTGCGTGGAATGCACTGCCTGAGTCAGTGGTGGAGGCAGATACACTAGTGAAGTTTAAGAGACTACTGGACAGGTATATGGAGGAATCTTACGTGGGGGCTTATATGGGAGGAAGGGTTTGAGGGTCGGCACAACATTATGGGCCGAAGGGCCTGTACTGTGCTGTACTATTCTATGTTCTTTGTTCTATGTTCTACGAGTCTGTGGTGGGCAGTGCGATGATGTTTGCTGTTGTGTGATGGGGCAGCGGGCTGAGGGTAGCAGACACCAACAGAATCAACAAACTCATTCGTAAGGCCAGTGATGTTGGGGGGATGGCACTGGACTCTCTGACGGTGGTGTCCGAAAACAGGATGCTGTCCAAGTTGAATGTCATCTTGGACAATGTCTCCCATCCACTACATAATGTACTGGTTGGGCACAGGAATACATTCAGCCAGAGACTCATTCTACCGAGATGCAACACTGAGCGTCATAGGAAATCATTCCTGCCTGTGGCCATCAAACTTTACAACTCTTCCCTTGGAGGGTCAGACACCCTGAGCCAATAGGCTGGTCGTGGACCTATTTCCATCTGGCATAATTTACATATTATTATTTAATTATTTATCGTTTTATATTGCTATATTTATACTCTATTCTTGGTTGGTGCAACTCTAACGAAACACAATTTCCCTCGGGATCAATAAAGTATGTCTGTCTATCTGTTTGTCAATGGCCAAATGGAATGGGTGAACCTAGATTTGGAACGAACCCTAAGATGCTTTGCCTTGGAAAATCCGGACGAGTTATACGAACATTTCTGGGCTGAGGTCATCCACAACACTTCGTACATGAGATGTCCCTTTTTGAATGCCAATTTGGGTAATCTCCACCACAAGAGAAGACGGGATTCCATTTTGCAGTACGAGCAACCAGCCTGGTTGTCGACTCAGGATTTGCCTCTCCAGGTGGAGTCTAGAAAATTGGCATCCAATTTGATTGGACCCTTTAATGTTCTCAAGAAAGTCAACATGGTGGCTCTGCAAGACCCTCAACATCAATTCCACTTTACACATTTCCAAATTAAAACCTATGTACACCAGCTCTTTAGCCCTACGACCATCAGTCCCACCACCACCTTGGTTTATCAAAGTCTTCACCATGAGAAGAATTTTGGATTTATGAACATTTCGGTGCAAACGGCAGTTTCCTGTGTACCGGAAAAGATTCAGATCCGCGGAACGGTGCTAGGTTCCTGAACGGTCTGTCTCGGAACCGGCTCTCATTCACAACCACCATCATGGTCACTCTGAGCAGCCAGTGCTGTCAGGAGTCAGTCGTAGGGGGAGGGGTCCTGCTATCAGACACACACCGAACCATGCCAGCTTTCAGGGTTTAGATGCTCTAACTCTCCGGAATATGGATAGCTGGTGCGACCCTTTTAAAGTTCCAGGCTGCCCGCGAACTGGCGGTCAGTTTTGGAGCTGGGATTTAACATTTAAAGAGCACCTGAACTGCGGTTCGGTGCTCAATCGTAAATTCACTTGGAATATCGCGTCGGGGCGTTTTTTGTACTCACTACTGTTTCCAGTCTTGAATCATGAGTTGATCATAGTCTCAGATACTCCAGAACTTGGGTCCTAACCATCCATGTCAAAATCTGTCGTCACAATATGCAGTTGATAAGTGCTCGAAAGCATTGCTCGCCATTTTGTTATGGAATACAGCAGAATGAATCTTACAAGTCAACATCCACAAAGCAAAAGGTCTCCAACAACCTCCATTGCTCAAGACGGGGACTTTTCCTTGATCGCAGGAGCAACCACTCAGTGATGGCAGACATTAACGGTGAAAGTGAGCACTGTCGTTAATGAGCCTAAAACACTTTGGTTGACTAAGGAAGATGAAATTTTAACATTCAGACCTCAATCCTGTCATACAACTCAAAGAGATCCCTGTCTTCTAAGATAAATCTGACCTCTAACCTACCTACAGCAGACATCTAAAGACACCGTAACTGTGCCATAAATCCACAATGATCACGGTAAGGACAAGTGAAAGAATGTTACTGGTCTGTCCCAGAACAGTACGACCAGGTCTGAGTTCATAGTTAACGCTCATAGTCCTAGGGTCATGGAAAACTGCAGCACAGAAACAGGCCTTCAGTACATTTAGTCCATGCCGATCCATTTAAGTTGCCTAGTCCCATCGATCTGCACTCGGGCTATAGCCCTCCATGTCCCTACTACCGATGTAAGTATACAAATATCTCTTAAATATTGAAATCTAATTTACATCCACTACCTGCTGGCATCTGGCTACACACTGTCAACGCCTTCTAACTGAGGAAGTTACCCCTCATGTTACCCAAAATCATTTTACCCTTCACCTCTAGAGGTAGTCTCACCCAGACTCAATGGAAAAAAAACTGCTTGCGTTTAATCTATCTACATCTCTCTCATTTTTGTACACTTCTTCAACTCTCCCCTCAATCTTCTGCACACTGGAGAAGCTTTTCTCAAACCATGTGCCTTTCAGGAACCCTTGAAATAGTTTTCATGTCTCAAGGAACACCTATGTAAGAAATATTATGTCTACAGCTCACAGTCCATTTGTATGATCAGTAAATTATAGATATAATAATCCAAAAATAATTGTCAATGCTCTTCACCTTGAAAGGAAATGAGATGACCTCTATCATTGCCCGTGATATTTGTAATAAAAGAGAAACATTGCTCACGCATGAAAGCTACCACAAAATATTCACTACTTTACCATGAATGGCAGGACCATCTTCTTTAACGGGCATGCAGAACTTGTTCAGGGGCAGGTCAGTAAATCTTACCTCCAATGCAAAAACCGACTGCATCTCAAAAAGTTCCTCTGCTCTCAAAGTCAAGTTCTCAGGCTGAGCAGATGATTCAGAGAATGGGTTCCTCGCCCATTCATACACTTGTGTTGAATGAGAGGAAAAATACTGTTCAAGTTTGTTCTGCACTTCTTCCTGGTGGTTTTCCACAAGGTTCGAGACTTTCTGATCCTTCCACTCTCAAGCCCAAGCAGCATTGAAAACATTTCAAGAATTCCTTTTACGATATGATCTTTCCAAAGGTTCAGTTTCTCTTTAAATTCAACAATCTTGTGACTTGAAGGCACAACGTTTTCAATAGGGCCCTGCAGAGCTTTATTCAACTGGTTCTTATGATGAAAAACGTCTATTTAAGTAGGCTTGTTTCTGCAGCCATTCTTCATTTTCAAATTACTCAGCGAAATCTGACCTACTTTTCTTTTTGTAAGTACAGTTGCAATTCACTTTTCAACTCAAACGTTCTGTTGAGAACTCTCAGCCACTGTACTTCTGTATGTAGCAGGAGATTGGAGTGCTCTTTGTCCTGATTTTCGCACAGTATTTTAAACATTTTGGAGCGAACTGGTCTTCTTTTAGTAAAACTAACCATTTCGTAGCATCATTCAGAACGTTTTCCATTTCATCTCCAAATTTTCTGACATCTGCACCTCTCTGTGAAGAATGCACTGCATTGAGACACTGTCAAGATATTTCTTTGGACAAGAGAAATGAAACCCCTCACGGGGCCAGCTGTTGATAGGGCACCATCAATACAGATGCCAACACAGTTCTTCTAAGGCAAACATGTTTCGGCAGCTCTTTGTAAGAATATATTTTTCTTGTATTGCAGGTCTGTTTCTCCTTACACTTCCATGATGAATAGCGGCCCTGGAGATGCAGATGCGAGTCTCTCTGTCGGGCGCCAGAGTTGTATCAACTTTCGTCTGGCATCTCAACAGCCGTTCCAACATAGGTGCTCCTGAGTTGGCACCACCTGATGCAGTCCTTGATGTACGCAAGTCTACCATGACATCAACGTGTTGATACAGGTTGTGGAAACCTTCTAAATTTATAGGTTTGCAGTGGAAAGCTTTTAATTGGCATGTTATATACTATGTTCAAGTTGGGACCAGGTTGTGATTAGTTGGAAGTGGGTGCAGTAAATTATAGAAGCAAAGGGAAGAAGGTCATCTAATAGCTGTATGACTCTGCATAAATAATGTTGTGCATTTAAATATTTCAAAACTAACAAGCTAACACAGCAGAGATGCTGTTTAATGTATACATCAGAAGTTACTGATATTATCATTAAAATTTGTTGGTGGTTTATTTGGAGAGCAGTGGAAAAGAGCTATAGAGACATCAGTTTGTGCATCAAGTTCATTATCACGTTTCAATATCCAACAATATATGGCACATAGGCTTATTGATTTATCCTGTGGCAGCGTTTCTATTTTTTTTTTGCAGTGATTAGCTGAACCATTCAAGCCAAATATCATGCCTTCCCCTCTTTTAAAGGAGGTGTTTGGTGGATGCAACCATTGCTGTACATCAAGAGATCAGATTCATGAGCGATATGATGGTAATTACTGTGAGAGAAACACCTGATATAAGATAGAAAAATACAGCACAGCAACGGCTGAACTAACTAAGTTCATCACACGTAATTTCTTCTGCCTGCACTTAATCATTTGGCTCATATATCTACATGCACATGTGCCTATCTAAGAGCCACTTAAATGCCTCTTGCATATCTTCTTCCATCATCAAGTTTGGCAGCACCTTCCAGACACACATCTCTGTGTAAAAGAAGGAAAAATCCTGTACTTCTCCTCTCACGTGCATGGTAGCGTAGAATTAGCGTAATACTATTATAGTGCTGGTGACACAGGTTAAATCCTGCCACTGTGTAAAGAGTCGGTACCATCTCCGCATAACCACCAGGTGCTGACGTTTCCACACATTTGTCAAAGACATACGGGATAGCAGGTTCATTTGTCATACAGCTGTAATTGGACAGCGAGGCTCATTGTGCCAGAACGGCCTGGTACCATGCTGTATCTCAAGTTAAAACAAAATGTATGCCTGTGGCTGCTCGGCCACGCAGCAAGCGAACCGGCTCCAGTAGTCGCCGGCGAGCTCGCAACCAGCGGCAACCGAGAGGACTCTGAGTGCGGGGCAGACCTCGGCCCGAAAGCCGACGTCGCTTCTGCCCCGCAAAGAGCGGGGGTTGCTGGGAGCGGGCACTTAAGCGCGCGCCGATTCAAACAGTGAACGGTTCAACCCGACCCTGATCGAGTCAGTGTGTTGTTTTCACTCGTACCGTATCAGCGCGACTACATTGCTGACCCCGACGGTCCAACGGCATTTGGGCCCAACATGAACGACTCGTCTTGTAGAATGCAGTTTACAGGGAGAAGGCTGGCAACTGGGTTTGAGGAGGACATAGAGAAAAAAGGATCAGCCAAGATTCAATGGTGGAGCAGACTCCAATGGCCTGATGGTCTAAATCTGCTGCTGTGTTTTATTGTCTTATTTTTATAAACTTCTAACAGGTCTCTCCAGATTCTTTGCTTTTCTAACGAAACAACCTAGGTTGTCCATACACTCCCTATAGTGGAAACCATGTTATCTAGGCAGCTTCCTGATAAACATCCTCTGTACCTATCCGTAGTCTCCATATCCTTGTCAGAATGAGCTAATAGAATTGATGTTATACATTAAGCTATGGAGGTGCCAACAGCAAGCTGAAGAGAAAGAGCAAAGACTTATACCTTTTCATATTCTATCTGAGTTCGGTGCCTTTTCTGCTCACTTTGAATGGCAGAACATTAAGGTGTCTTCACAAATCCCCACAGACCCAATGACCCTGTCATCTCAGTTTCTGAAACTGACGTGAGAGATCCTTCAGGAGGGTGAACCCAAAGGAGGCATCTGGCCCAGATGGCTTATGTGCCAACTACTGTGCAAATCAACTGGTTGGAGTGCTCATGGACATCCTCAAACTTGTGTTTTGTCATTCTCAGACAATCAGACATCATTTATACAAATGTGCAAAAAGAACATGGTATTCTGCCTCAATGACTGTCATCCAGTTATGCTTACATCCACTGTGATGAACTGATTCAAGATGTTAGTCACGAAGCCTATCACCTGCTACTTGAGGAAGAAACAGGATCCACACCATTTCACCTACCATCACAATAGTTCAATGGTACATGTCATTTATTGTTCTTCATTGACCACAACTCAGCATTGAACATTATCATTCCCTCAAAAGTCATCAGTAATCTCTAAGACCTGGGCCTCAGTATCTCCCTATCTAACTGGCCCATCCAGTTACTCATTGGCAGATCCCATTTGGTATGTATTGACAGCACTCACAGTCACCATCAGTCCATGAGCACCATAAGACTGTGTGCTTACTCCTTGCTCTTTAAGATTGTTGATTATATCAGCATTGTGAGTCAAAACAAAAGCAGTGGTGAATTGGCATATGAAAGAAACTGAAAATCTGAATGGTGCCACAATAACCTCTCCCTCACCATCAGAAAAACCAAGGAGCAGATTATCAATTGCAGGAGGAAGAAACCAGACATTCAGGAGGCAGTCGCTAGTAAGGGAACAGAGGGCGAGTGGGTCCATAGCTTTAAACTCCTGGAGCGGAGCGGAAGTGGCCACACTATTGGTTCTATCTGAGGTATCATAATAGCCCTTTCTTTTCTTTTTCCTTTCCTTAGTTTTCTTATAGTTTGGGCAGATTAGATTTTTTAGGGGATTTTTTTTCTTTTTCTGTTTTTTGATGATAATTTTGTATTTTATTTATATTCTTTATATATTTTCTTGTTAATCTATGTGAGCTTGGGATATTTACTAACTATGTGTTACCTAACTGTAACCCTTAATAATTAATATCAATTAATACAATCCCAATTGCTCTGTTATACTTTTGTAATGTGTATGATGTTGAAACTAATAAAAAAAAATTGTAAAAGGAAGAAAGCTTTAAACTCCTTGCTGGTAACATATCAGTAGAAGTGTGCAGGGGGTACAGCGTAAGAGTCATTACAAAGAAGACACAACAACACTTCTGCTTTCTTCAAAGTTAGATTCGTCAATTCACCAAAAACTTTGACAAACGTGTAGAGATGCACTGTGGGGAGCATTCTAATTGGTTGCATCACGGCCTGGTATGGAAACACCAATGCCCAGAAGAAGATAAAACTACAGAAAGTGGTGGGTACAACCCTGTCGATCACAGGTAAATCCCTCCCCTCCACTGAGTACATTTACTTGGTGAGCTGCACAAAAGCAGCATTTATCATCAAAGACTCGTACAATCTAGGTCGTGCTTTTTTTTTTTCACCACGACCTTCAGGTATGATGGACAGTTTCAAGAACAGTTATTATTTTATAGCCTGGTTTCTTGAAACACCAAACATAAGCTTATTCAAACTACTCTGAACTGCTTCATGACCTACTTTCAAGGACTCAGTAGTGAAGAAGGCGAATGCAATGTTGGCATTCATTTCTAGAGGAATAGAGTATAGGAGCAGGGACGTGATGTTGAGGCTCTATAAGGCGCTGGTGAGACCTCACTTGGAGTACTCTGGGCAGCTTTGGTCTCATTATTTAAGAAAGGATGTGCTGACGTCGGAGGGGGTACAGAGAAGATTCACTAGAATGATTCCGGGAATGAGAGGGTTAACATATGAGGAACGTTTGTCCGCTCTTGGACTGTATTCCTTGGAGTTTAGAAGAATGAGGGGAGACCTAATAGAAACATTTCGAATGTTAAAAGGCTTGGACAGAGTGGATATGCAAAGTTCTTTCCCATGATGGGGGAGTCTAGTACGAGAGGGCATGACTTAAGGATTGAAGGGCACCCATTCAGAACAGAAATGCGAAGACATTTTTTTTTAGTCAGAGGGTGGTGAATCTATGGACTTTGTTGCCACAAGCAGCAGTGGAGGCCAAGTCACTGGGTGTATTTAAGGCAGAGATTGATAGGTATCTGAGTAGCCAGGGCATCAAAGGTTATGGTGAGAAGACAGGGGAGTGGGACTAAATAGGAGAAAATGGATCAGCTCATGATAAAATGGTGGAGCAGACTCAATGGGCCGAATGGCCTGCTTCTGCTCCTTTGTCTTATGGTCTTATGGTCTTATGGTCTTATGGACTCTTAATATTCTCAACATTAATTTTATTTGCATTATCTGTCCTCGTTTGCACAATTGGTGTTTGTTAGTTTTTGTATCTCAAGGATAAGTACTTTGATAACAAATGAACTTTGAACTTTATATATTAACATACAGTATACTGATTTCAAAAGAAATACATTTTGAAATATGTATCTAGTGTTCAATAACACAGAAGAGTATTATTGAACTCTGGATGGAATGTAAAACACTTCCTCTTTGATTCACAATGATCTCAAAATCCAACCTTTGATCACTTCATTTCAAATAATGATCTGCTCCCATCTGGGCAAATCATCTGGTCTCTTGATGTGACTCTCACACCAACCAGAATATAAATGGTCACTTTCTGTATCATGCATATTAGTTTGGGCCTGCATGCCCAGCAGCCACAACAGAGGTGGAGGGTAACCAAGTGCTAGTTTCAAGTCTGTACATGCGGCATCAGGTGATGACTTTGAAGGAGTAGCATGTGGATGTTTGTTGATGAGACTGGAAACTAAGATATTTCATACACTGTTCCGAGCATGGACTGCATGCATATGTTAGATGTCAAAAAGCATGGAAACTCCACCTTTCACTCTGAACATATCTTTGTTGTGTCTGAACCACATCCGTTCCATGATAGATGTTCAACAGATCCATTCCATGAACAATGGCTTACTAAGCTGAATTATATGGTTCATATTCCATTTTTCTTTGAAGCACATGCAGAAGCCACAAAGTGAGTGTGTGCTTTTGTGGATGGTCAGAATTCTGCTGCATAAGCTCATCCTGAGTCTGCATACTAGTGGTTATAGAAGTTCAACAGTCTCTCATTCCACAGTTCCTAAAACGAAGAAGGTTTTGCCTCCAGTAAAGGCAACTGGGTGTCAATCTGCTGTCCTCTTCTGGAATGGCACCGTTATACTCACACCAGTACCCATTCAGCCAGACTGCTCAGATTGCTGATGCCTGTGGACAGAAGATGCAGCGTGAATCCCAATATGACTGTTCAAAGCTGCTGGAACAAGTTAATCGGGCTAATGTGCAGTCTTCCACAGCTGAGTCCGGTGATGAAAATTAGATGGATTTGCAGCCTGGTCTACTGCTTCTGCTCTGTAAACAAGGTCTCTCTGCGGTTCTGATGCCAGACCTTGTGATTCTCAATACAGTCCGGAAGTCTTCTTCTCCACTTTGGCTGGTCATGGGCCAGGCATTCCCCGGTATCACTGTTGAGATTGCATTTCTTCAGTCTGTCTTTATTTTTTTTCATTAACAACCTGGAAATCTCTTTGCATAATGGACCTGAGAATAGCAGGTTTTAAACACACAACTTACTTTCTGCCCAGTGTAGCTAACTGAGAGTAATGAAGGGTTTGGTACGAGGGATGATAACCTGGCTGATAATGATAACACGGATTCACTTGTCCTTGCAGTGAATGGTCAGTGACAGCTGGTATTTTTTTCCCAATGCCTGGTGATACCTACTGCAGGTATCTAAAATGTAAGATGACACACGACACATGCGTCTTGAAGTAGTACTGATTTGTTGTTAATTCATTGCGGATGAGCACATCCCAAATGAGAAACACTGAGCAGGTAGAGAGCTGTCTTGTAAAAAAAATGCTGCAGTCTTCTTAAGCTATTAGCCAGTGATTGTGAATAAGAAATTCTCACACTTTGATTCAGCAAAAAAGGGAAATAAATTGGAATGACTTGGGAAATTACACTTACTAGTGTTTCTATGAACTTTTTACACTGTCTTTATAGACGTCTTTGAGACCTGTTATCATTCCGCGGCCCGGTCAGGGGCAGGAGAAGGCCACAATAATGGAGTTACTCACAGGTCAGCAATACTTGTTTAAATGTAGAGATGGGATAAGTGAGGTGGCCATTGTTGTGACTAGGCCAGTGGTGAGAGTAGGTGTTACAGACTTTGGCTTGAAAGAGGTGTTGGCTCTGGGTAAGCTTCTGCTAAGTTTCCTTTTTTTCTCTCTCTCTATTATTGTGCCTAGTGCAGTAAATGGCTATTGTCTGTTCTTAATGCCAGATTTGGAATCCTGGGAGTCTTAGAGAACTACGTCTGGATGAAGTGCATCCAACTTCAGTTCCTTGAAAACAGCAGCTGGATGAATTTCGGCTTGTATGGGAGAGTGAAGAGATAATCAATCTGAGTTACAGGGAAGTAGTCTCCCTTAAGTAGCAAGAGGCGAAAAGCTGGGTGACTGTCCAGAGAAATTTCAATGTGAATAGGCATTTACCGCAAAGCACCAATGTGGCTATTCCTCTCAATAATAAATATACCACTTTGGATAATGTTATGTGGGATACCACGGAGACTGGGTTACTGGCACTGAGAATAGGTCTATGGTGCAAAAGGAAATGAGGGAGAAGAGGGGAGTGTTAGTGTTAGAGGACTCAATAGTCAGGGGAATGGGCAGAAGATTCTCTGGATGTGAACGAGACACTTGAAAGGTATGTTGCCTCCCTGGTGCCAGGGTCAGGATGTCTCGGATCATATCCACAGCATTTTGTAGAGGCAGGGAGAGCAGCCAGATGTCTTGGACATATTTCTACTTATGACATAGGAATGATAACCCAAAGGTCCTGAAAAAAAGAAGAATTTAGAGAGCAAGGTAGAAAGTTGAGAAGCAGGACCTGCAGATAGTAATTTCTGGATTGTTACACATGCCATGCACCAGTGAGGGTAGAAATAGTATGATATGGCAGATTAAGATTTGGCTGAAAAGCTGGCGTAGGGGGCAGGGCGTCAGGTTCCTAGATCATTGGGATCTCTTCTTGGGGAGGTATGACCTGTTCAAAAGTGACAGGTTGAACCTGAACACGAGGATGGACCAATATTCTCATGAGGTGGTTTGTTAGAGCTTTTGGGTAGGGTTTAAACTTACTTGGTGGGGGTGGGGGGAGGTACCAGAGTTAAGACATTCAGGATAGTATGAATGGACTCATTTCAAGAGGCTTGGTATACAAGAGGAGGTATGTGATGCTGAGGCAGCCTTTTATCATCCATTTTACCCCTGGGAAAATTTGATATAATTTTCAGGTCTCAGGGAAGTCTGCATAAAAATATTATGTCTAGAGCTCACAGTACATTACCTTGATTGTAAGTTGTAGATTTAATAATCCAAACACAATTGTTTACGTCCTTTCGAGTAGAGATTAATTTTGGCCAACTTTTCTTGAAAAAAAAACACAGGTAGGTATGCTCAGTTTACCTGTCTTAAGATTAATCTCTTTTCCCCTTCATACCTTCTAAAAACACAAAGTCAATCCAAATAAATTTCTGTAAGATAATTGGCTTAAGCCAAAATAGGATTTAGTTTTACCAAATGCAGGCTCGCTATGATTCACTGCAATAAAAGTTGTAAATTGATTTTAATTAATGCTATTTAGAACACAAAAAATTGATTGACAATGTTTAATAATAAAGTTACTGAAAACCATAACCCAATGCAACATAATTCCTCCAAGACAGACCTTTTGTTTCCAGCTATGAAGACAAAACATAAAATATATCTTTGCCTTTGCTTGTTTTGGGCAGCTCTGCACTGAAAAGTTTTCTTGAATTTCACCATTATTTACAATTCTTACAAATGCTATAACATTACATTTATTGGCGAAATCTGTTGACTCATCAACCTCGATAGAGAAGTGGCAGTTTTTCTGTTTATCACTCTTTAGTGATAATTCTTCAGTGATAATAATATGACGTGATCAATATACGTACTTATCACAGTGATGAGAGTGAAACCTTTTCAATTTCTTGTACTGCATCTTGTCCGAGCATTTTACCCACTATAATTTTTCATGCTGGCATTATTAGGTTCTCACCAAATGTGTGACTTTTCCTTTTTTTGGTAACAAGTTCTACTGTTTTGCTGGAGTCATTCCCGCCTTTTTAAGTTGTATGTCACAGACGAGGCACAATGGAATAGGACAACCTGGGTCACCAGTCCAAGTAAAAGCCATTGATAAGTAGCTATCACTGTAAAGATGGACTTTTTTTTTGTGTCAGGTGTCGCACTAGTGCAGTGAACTGACTCAGAAGATTGTGCCATCAGACAATGGACCTTCAGACATGTCTTGAAAACACGGGAGTTAACAAAATATTGAAAATAAAAGCATAATAATTAAATAAATGAGGAAACTGCAAAAAACTGAAAACTTGACAATACAATTCACTTCTAACCTACACAATCTACCTTATGCAGAGTTTCCATCAGCAAAGCGGCAGGCCAGTGGCGCAAAAAATTCCTTCTTTTAAATTAAAATTTCCTTCCAATTTTCCGTTGCACCAGTAGAGTTCGTTCGTTCCCTTAAATCAGTCAGCAGCGTGTAAAGGTAAAATTTCCTTCCAATTTTCCGTTGCACCAGTAGAGTTCGTTCGTTCCCTTAAATCAATCAGCAGCGTGTAAAGGGAAGTTAAGGAGAGGTAATCCGGGAGGGAGACGCTGATGTCACAGTCCAATTGGAGCGAGTCCATTCGATGCTCCGATAACTCACATCACTCTCCTTATCAGCCTACTGTCCTCCCCTCCGTGCAATATAGTGCTCATCAATTAACAAGGACCTCTCCTATCTCGCTTCAAAAATGGGGAATGGACCCAATCAAATAAATACTGCCCTGCTGCGCACTGCCATACTGGTCTGAGTTTGCCAACAAGGCTGCTCGGTCGCTGCCCACCACTGCAAACGCTAGCATCGCATACTCCACAAATTTCAAAAACTGATGCTTTGTTTTTAAATCACGATCTCTTGCGGAACCCAGCTGAGATATCCCACTATATATGCACTACATTCTGCATTAAAACGTTGACCCTCACCTTAAACCTGGTTTTTACTTACTCCTTCACTGGGTGAAGATCTATATAAATTCATACTCTCTAGACCGCCTTGACATTTTCACCTCTGTAAGTCTCTTTTCAAACTGATACGTTTCAAGAAATAATGTCCCAGTCCTACATATCCTGTCCTAATATTTGAAAACTGGAGCCCCAGTTGCATCCTTATAAATCTTCTCTGCACTCTTTCCAATTTAATGTTGTCTCTTCTTTAACAAAACTAACAAATCTTTTACACAACACTCCAAGACCAGTTTCAAAAACATCTTGCACCACTGTAACGTAATGTTCCAACTCCTATACAATGTCATGAATAATTAAGGCCAGCTTGCCAAATGCCCTTTCACACCATCTTGTCCACCTGAAAGTCGGTTCTAGTAATCTATGTACTTGTACACCCACGTCCCCTTTCACAACTGCGAAGGGTCTGACCACTTTGTCTGACTGTACAAGTCTTACCTGGTTTGACTTCCCTCAGTACAACACTTCACACTTACCAGAATTGGATGTCATTTTACAATCCTCAGTCAGAGTGAAAACATGTATTACCTGACGGACCAATCAGACTACACGTTACTGGATTGCTTTAATGACTAGCCGGATTTGTCCCGAGTAGACGGAAGTGGCCACCACTTCAGCCGAAGCGAAGCGGATCGTTGAAGTTGCGCCCCAAACGTTATTATTGGCCCACCCAAACCGAAAAGCTAGGATTGATAGTTCCGTGTGCGCTGCACTACCACGCGAGACAAGGTCTTTGCCTCCGGAAAAGGTCAACAACTCAAGAAATGCCACTATTACCACCGACAACCATCAAGACGTCAGTACAGGGACCAAATCCAGACAAAACTCTGCACTAACGACACACGCAGCATGTGGAAATGTCTGCACACCACTTCAGGCTTCAAAGGGAAACGCAATGATGCAGCCAACATCTCAGCTTCCCTCTCGGGACGAGCTAAATCTTGTTTATGCTTATTTTGAAATAGTTAACACTGAACCCTGAAGGAGAGCCACCAATGCGAACTGCGCCTTCAGCATTTCCAAGGCTGAGACACCTAGGGGGTCATTCCAGCGCGTCAGCAGTCGCTAGGCAGCGGGAACGAACGGCATCCCAGAGCACTTACTCAAAGTGTGCCTGGCATGGCTGGCTGGTGTGTTCACAGACATTTTTAAACTTTCCCTCTCCAAGTGTGTAGTGCCTACCTGCTTCAAAACATCTACCATTGTCCCTGTACCAAAGAAAGCCAAGGTAGCACGTCTGAGTGATTGGCGTCCTTGAGCACTCACCTCAATCGTAAGCAGATGCTTTGAGAGGCTGGTCACTGACTACATCTAAAGCATGCTACCACCCACCCGGGGCCCCCTATAATTTGCCTTCCGATACAACCGACCAACAGATGACGCTATAGCCACAGTACTACGCAATGTTTTCATTCACCTGGAGAATAGAGATGCTAATGTTAGAATGCTTTCTTAGACTACAGTTCATCATTCAACACCATAATTACCTCCAGGCTCGACAAGAAGCTTAGAGCCCTAGGCGTGTACTCCACCTTGTGCAGCTGGATCCTGGACTTCCTGTTGGATCGCCGGCCGATAGTAAGGGTGAGCGCCCTCACCTCTGTCCCTTTGACCCTCAACACTGGAGCCCCCCAGCACTGTGTTCTGAACCCCCTCCTCTACGCATAATACTGCCAAAACTGTGTTACCAGACACAACTCAAATCTGCTAATCAAATGAGCAAATGACACGTCATTGATACGCTTATTTTCAACTATGGCGGGACCGCCTACAGAGGAGAAGTCAATGCCTTGACACAGCGCTGCCAAAGAAGCAACCTCTCCCTCAATGTAAAAAAAATGAAGAAGTTAATGAAGGATTACAGGAGGAATGGAGAAAGCCGAAACCCTATTGCTATCAATGTGACTGTACTTTAGAGGGTGAGTAGTTTAGAATTCCTCGGTATACAACAGAGGATCTCACCTGGACTGTACATACTGGCTGTGTGGTGAAAAAGGCACAACAGTGCCTCTTTCACCTCCCATGGCTGAACACGTTTGGCACGAGTCCCCAAATCCTCGGGACTTTCTATAGGTGCAGTATCGAGAGCATCCTGAGAGTCTGTGTCACCGCCTGGAATGGGAACTGTACTACCGTCAATTGCAGAGTGGTACGAACAGTCCAGTGCATCTATGGATGTGAACTTTCCTCTATTCAGTACACTTGCTCTAGCAGATGTATAAAAAGGGTCTGGAAGATCATCACGGAATCCAGCCACCCTAACCAGAAACTGTTTCAGCTGCTTCCACCTGGCAAACAGTACGGCAGCAGTCAGGCCAGGACTCATAGGCCCCGGGGCAGCCTTTTTCACCAGGCCATTAGATTTATCAATACACATTGATCTGTTCACATACCGGACTGTACATTGTATCTGACTGTAGATACATGTACACAAAACAATTATTGACACAATCCTAGTGTTTGGGCGCTATCCCTTCATTGTTCCCGTTCTTATTGCTTGTATATAGTGACAGAGAGGCAAAATAGAGATTTTTTACCCTCTCATGTTGTGAGATGGATGTAAGAAATAACATTCTAATTTGAAGGATTTGCTTATTGTTGATAGACTAAATATATGGCTCTCTTTCCCTGACCAGAGCCTTGATATCATTAGTCAGTCGAAATTCTCAACACTTGCCAGCCTGGCTTTTCACTCCAGCAGAAACATGCAATCTCAGGGCTCCTGATGTCACACTTTTAAAATCTTCCCATGTGACATTTGTTCCATTTCCAGCAAGCAGTTTTGCCCGGTCAACCTTCGCAAGGTTTAGCCTTATCTCTCCGAATCTTGCCCTGTCTAAGTTTAGGATGTTAAGCCCTGGACTGATCATATTTTCTCATAACAATTAAAAACAAAATAGCAGAATAAAGGTTACTAGACACAAGGTGCTCCCGAATTGACACTTGACGTGCTGACCTTATTCCATCAGAAGAGGTTCAGTTCTGTGACCTCTCTATTAGAGACTTCTAGATATTGATCACGGGAACCTTATTGGACACATTTAACAAATTCCATCCCTTCCATGACCTTTGCACTACGTGTGGCAATGTTGATGCAGCGAAATGCACAACTCCTATTAAATCTGCCCTACTTCTCTTATAATTATCTGCAATCTCTGTACACATCTGCACACCTAATTTTCACTCATTATTGGGGGAGAGTTTATTAAAACGCCTCAATAAAGTAACCATCAAATTCATGTTACATACATCAAAGTTGCTGGTGAATGCAGCAGGCCAGGCCGCATCTCTAGGAAGAGGTACAGTCGACGTTTCAGGCAGAGACCCTTCGTCAGGACTAACTGAAGGAAGAGCTAGTAAGAGATTTGAAAGTGGGAGAGGGAGGGGGAGGGGGAGATCCAAAATGATAGGAGAAGACAGGAGCGGGAGGGATGGAGCCAAGAGCTGGACAGGTGATTGGCAAAGGGGATATGAGAGGATCATGGGACAGGAGGCCCAGAGGATGGGCAAGGGCTATAGTCAGAGGGACAGAGGGAGAAAAAAGGAGAGTGAGAGAAAGAATGTATAAAAATAAATAACAGATGCGGTATCAGGGGGAGGTGGGGCATTAGCGGAAGTTAGAGAAGTCAATGTTCATGCCATCAGGTTGGAGGCTACCCAGACGGAATATAAGGTTTTGTTCCTCCAACCTGAGTGTGGCTTCATCTTTCCAGTAGAGGAGGCCTTGGATAGACATGTCAGAATGGGAATGGGATATGGTATTAAAATGTGTTGCCACTGGGAGATCCTGTTTTGAATTAAAATGTGTGACACCAGCAACCTGATGTCTGTTGCTTGAATTTCCAGCATCTGCAGAATTCCTCTTGTTTGCATTATCAAATTCATGTTTCTCAGTTCCGCATCTATGACCTGATTTGGTGATCAGCTCGGATTAGCTTCTTTAACTACTGTTGTTATGTCCTCCCCCATCATAGTGACAACTCCCGCTCCTCTCATACTTGTACCTCTGTCATGTCTGCAGCATCTGTGTCCTGGAACATCAAGTCACCAGTCCTGCCCTTCCCTCAGTCATCTTTGTGTTAGGCAATAATATCCACTCCCCAGAGCAAATCCATCCATCCACCTTACCTGTTCAATCTCTTGCATTGACTGAAATGCAGTTTCATCCAACGGTCTTTCCTTTTTCCTTTATTGTTTCCCTAGCTATCCTGACCACTGACATTTCTCTCATTAGCTACAATATTGTCCCTGGCTTAACATGCACCTCTTTGCTGCTCAGGTGTCCCACTCCACTGCTGATCGAGATGAAACCTTCTCGCGTAGCAGCAGCAAAACTCTCTGCCAGAATATTGTTCACTCTCGAGGTTATACATATTCGCTCTATCATTTACAGGTCGGTTTTGTCCCAGACAAGATCCCAATGATCCAAGAACCTGAATCACTGTCCCTTTCACTACCTTCTCAGCCATGAATTTATATGTCTCATCGTTGAGTTCCTGCCCACCAGAGACTACTACACAGGATGGCATGCTTTGTTTTATTTATTTCCTAACTCCCAATATTCACTGTGAAGAACCTTATCCCATTTTGTGTCCGTCGTTTTGTACCAATGTACCTAGAGACTTCTGACCTTTCACTTTTTTCCAAGAGAAGGCTCTGCAACTACCGTTAGATGTCCCAGACTCTAAATCCCGAGAGATAACACACCATCCTGTTGTCTCTTCAGTGGCTATCACAACCCCTGTCTGTCCCAAACTAACAAATCTCCTATCACAGTCGTTCAAACTGACTGCACCCTTTTTGACTGAGACTGTCAGTCAGTTACAGTGCCAGTGACTGCTGCTACAACCCATTGAGAGGTCACACCCCGAATATTATTCAACAAAGCACACTTGTTACTGATGCAAATAACCACAGGAATGCCTGCATTGTCCACCTAATTTGGTGTCTCCCTTACCTCTCTTTTTGGTTTCCCAGTTTTCTGCCGCCACGTCTGTCTCTGTGACTAACTAAGCAAAAGTCGTATCGCTGAAGTTCTCATTACTGTGACTAACCAAGCAAAACTCGTATCGCTGAAGTTCTCATTTCTGTGCTGTAGTTTCTATGGTTCTATGGTTCTATGGTACTGCGATCGGACTTTCCCTTCATTCTTTCTTGAATTTCGGTGTCCAAAGCTGCCACAGTGAAGGAATTTCCTCTCACCTGTTGGGTAACAGGACCACACCGATGCAAGGAGCTGAGTCTCAATCCTGATCTCCCACCCCTCACCACTCACCACTCACCCATCATCCCTAACCCCTCATCCCTATTCCAGATCCTTCACCATTATACCGGTTCCCTGACCCATTATCCCTCACCCCTCACCACTCACGGCTCACTGATCATCTCTCATCCCTCATCTCTCACCTTTCATCCCTCACTTCTCATCGCTCACCCCTCATCTCTCACCCTCTCCCTCACCACTCACGCCTCATCGCTTACTCTACATCCTTCATCCCTCATCCCAGACACTTCCCCCCTTATCCATCTTCCCTCATCCCCCAACCCTCACCCGTCACCAGTGATCTCTCATGCCTCACTCCTCCTGCCAACAGCCACTCGGTGTCAAAATGAGAAGAACTGCTAAAATAAGGAAACCAACTCATGAAAATCATACATGCAATGATCATGTTATTTTTAGTGAGTCCCCATTACCGTCTGTCAGTACGAAACTGATGACAAATCATAAAAGCACTTAACAATTATTTTAATTAAATCCACCCCATACCCAGGGAAAAGCATTCATCCGCTGAAATTTCCAATGAAGTCAAGTAACTGGCCACTTAAACGCTGTGTAGTCTCTCGGTGGGAGAAACAGAACAATATCAGCTGTATGTACAAATATTCCAGACAACAGTGGAAGCCACAGAGCGGAACAGAAACACAATGTAGAGTGTGCAGAGAGTGAGAGTGAGAGAGAAATAGTGAGAGATAGATAGATAGATAGATAGATAGAGAGAGAGAGAGAGAGAGAGAGAGAGTGATAATGGGTTTGAAGGAGCCGCAGCCGCGTTCTGCTCAACAGTTGGATTGCGCGGCTGTGCAGATGTTGTCGGGGCTGCTCCTTGTTGAGCTCAGCAGCTACCTCACGGTTCGCGGCACAGACTGGAGCAGAGGGATGGTGCACTCCTTCCAAATGCTCCACTCTATACCGGGCACCGTCAGGTAGCTGCTAAAACTGAAGGTGTTGTCTGAGTTCCGCCACCCTGAAGTGGTTTAAACCTCTGCTTGTCGGATACCCGACCACTATCCAAATGACCAACGAGAAGCTCACCGACAGTTTACTGATCAGGCAAACTAAGGTGCTCACTTGTTTTGCCGACATTTCCTCGACTGATGGCTCAGGCAGCTTTATTCTAGGGTCCGGAACCTGGAAGGGGAACAAGATGAGTCCTCTGGTCTCCAACTTCCAGTAATGTCCCATCATTACCTTTCCCCATTCCCATTTCCCTCTATCACTTCATCTCTTTACCTGTCCATCACCTCTCTCTGGTGCTCTTCTCCCTTTTCTTTCTTCCATGGCCTTCTGTCCTGTCATATCAGATTTCCCTTCTCCAGCCCTGTATCTCTTTCACCAATCAAATTTCCAGCTATTTACTTCACCTCCCCCGCCCGAAGGTTTACCTATCACCTTGTGTCCCCCCCCCCCACCCGCCCCACATACCGTTTTCCACTGACTCACCCTTCTGTCTCCAGTCCTGATGAAGGGTCTCGGTGTAAAGCGTCGACTGTACTGCTTTCCAGAGATGCCGCCTGGCCTGTGGAGTTCCTGTAGCATTTTGTGTGTGTTCACAAGAGAAGACCTGTTTCACGTCACGGAAGAGCTCATTTTATTTCCCGCTTTGACAGACGTGCAAGTGAAGGTTTACAGCTTCCTAGAGTGGGGTCTAGAGTCTCAGTGAAGGACAGGACAGTGCGGAACTGTTGGTTAACAGTAGAACCATTTGCGGATCCGTTCTTGTCTTGGGATCCTCCTGGTGACACTCCGGTTTACAGCATCACCCGCTCAGTGACTTTCCCTCCAGCTCCTGAGGTCTACGGTGGCCTGGGCCAGAGAAACTGACTGGGGGAGAAGTTTCCGGGACGTCTTCATTGGGTACAGTGGAAGCATTTAATGAGGGGAAGAATTGATTGTCACTGCGGGCCATGAAATTGTGACACCTTGCTCTGGGAACAGTGACTGTCGACAAACTGCATTGGGATACTGACATTAGATGGCAGTAATATCTGACGGTGAACGGCAGAATTGAGAACTTTCCCAAACTTGGGAAGACTGACATAGGAAAATACTATAGAAAAGGCAAAATTAAAGTGACAAGATTGCATTTCACGATGGTTACCTCTTGTTCCAATGTTACACACCATCAGATAATTAATATTGCTTTTATTGATTTTGCAGTGCATTTAGCCGTGACTCCCGAACTCGTCGACACCTCCGGAGACTGTTCCCGTGAAAGAGCAGAAACTCAGCTTTAATAATCGACTCTGTTTTTGTCTGTTTGTACGTTTATACTTACAGCCCAGTCATACTGTCAGGCACCCTAGGCAATACAGGGCCTAGGGCTGTTGCTGTTTCCTGGACAACTGCAGGCACTGGACGTGTCTCCGGATGTAAGAATTCAGTCTCTGGTGTTTGGAGTGGGAGCCGAAAAAGGCTGCCCCCAAAGCTGACTGGTTTATGTGCAGCAGGTTGCAGAAGATGGCTACCTTGAAACTGAAGTGTGTGCAGGCAGCGGGTGGCACGGAAACAGCCAAACAGAGTGAAGAACTGGCAGATGGGTCAGGATATCCATGCTCTCTAACTGCATGAAATCAGAGCATTGATTGGGGAGAGTCATCCTTGGGTAAAAGATACAGGGTCATACAGATTGGTTTCTGTGTCGCCAGAGAGAATGAGCAAAGGACAAAATGTAGGAACAAATCACTCGTAAGGCAGCAGAACATATAAGTAGACATCAAATGTCTGAGCCCCTCAGCCCATAATGTCTGTGGTGATTACGACGCTGGATTAAAGTATTCAAATTTACTACCTCCAGGTCAATATTTCCGCTCCGTTCCTTTGAGTGCTGCTGTTTCTTCTCACATCGAATAAATAACAACATACATATTGGTAGTTTAGTTGATGACTGTCAATTGCCCTAAGTGTGTTGATGTGTACAAGTGAGTGCTGGAAACAGGGGGAAGAGAGAATGCAATGTGATTTGTGTCGGGTGAATGCAAATCGATGTTCAATGGCCAGCACAGACTCAATCAGCCGAACAGCTTTTTATCCCTGCTGTATGACTGAGTGCAGTCAAAATTAATGATGGTGGTAGATTGATTAAGAAGCACGACCTCTGAAAATAATGCCTGGATTATTTCCTCTGCTTCATTCTTTGGGTTTCGGAACGGGTAGACAGTGCAGCTGAATGTTTGTCTGAAGGAAGGGTGCAGGAGGGAGGCCGTAGGTCTACTGGGGGCTTCAAACAGTTTACGGACACATGCATTCAGCCAAGACTAAACTGAGGCACCAGCGGTGGGACCAGCCTCCTCACAGTTTGTTTCACTGGTGTTGAAGGGAAAGAAAATGTGTTAAAGTAGCAGTGTAAGAGAAGATAAAATGTTCCAGTGGAACAGGAAGAGATAAATGAAGAGTAGAAATAAACATAATTCAGAAAGGGCAGAATTATTATAATGCAGAGTACAATTAGCTCTACAATATATTCATGGTGAAGGTCATTGGAAAAGCCTGCTGAGCTGCAAGGGTTTATCATGTTCTGATGACTTATTTCCAGACCAGGATTGTAGAAACTGAGATGCTAATGAGGGATCACAGAGTCTTCCAGGAACAGGGCAGATGGAGGTCGATGTTGAGGGGTGGGTGGTTTGTGAGAATTTCTGTACAATCCAACACTTTTACAAACGTCTGTGTACTACTGATCAATGGCCTCAAGATTCTTCATTCTCAAAACCAAATGCTCCTTTTTCGATTGAAGCAGCCATGAGCTGGAGGAACAGTAACAATATGTGAGGGAGTTATTTCTACAAAGATGCTTTGTGCACATCTATTCTCCTTGTCCTTTGTCCACCAGGGTAACATTTCCCTTGGTAGATCTTGGAAATGAATGTGTTTTTCAAGGGTTTAGACTCAGGTTGTGAACAAGCGCTCTTGTCGAACATTGACGACTGAGTGTAATTATAGATTCAGAACTGGTGGTTTTGGCTTGGGGCAGGATATGAACAATACTGCTTTTGCTTTTGCCGTGAATTTGATAGCTTTTGTGTAGGCAGTGTTGGTGGTATTGTCGTAGTGCTTTGAGATGCCTTCTACAAATAACGTACAGCTCAGGTGTATCTTAGAGGGCAAGGATCTTTGCTGCTGGTGAACAATGAGTTTTGCTACAGGATTAAAATCTGGGTCTTAAAATATATTTTCATCCTGTCTATCGTTGCAGCCGCACCACTACAACTCGTCAGTGTACTGAATAGTGAATTTCTTAGGCTAGGTCTGCAGCAGATAGTGAGTGAACTTATTTGAAGGAAGGCATCCTGGGCATCAGGACAGATAAAAGACTTTGATTTCCTGACAATATGGGAAAATGCACCAAAAGCAGGATATCCAATTCAGCTTGTAACTGTCCAGTCAATTTACTCTCACTATTCAGCAAAAGTGAACGGGGTCATGGACAATGGTATCAAGTGGCAGTTACACAGCAATAATTTGATCATTGAACCACAGTTAGATTTTTACAGACACATTTGGCTTTAGCAAGTTATCTGGAGACAGAAGAACATATATATCGGCTAATCGTAGAACGGTGAGCAAGACAGTTACAATAATGAGGATTTTAGCTTCCCTATTATTGAGCAAGGCTGCCTCAGAGTGAGATGGCTAGATGGGAAAGAATCTGTAAAGTGCACCCAGGAGCGTGTTTTTAAGGCAATGAATTGTTAATCCTTCGAGGATCTGTCAGTTGTTTATCAACGTTGCTTTTGGAAGTGGTAACTATGGTCTGTAAACTCATGTCTATAATTTGGGGAAAGATGTTACTAATGGCATGACCTGAGGAAAGCTGACTGGAAAAAGTTTCTTGTGTGTAGAACAACAACCAACTCATGAGACTGTATTGAGATATGACAGTGAGGCTTCAGGGCGAACGTGCTCTCAAAAAGTTGAAAGGAAAGGACGTCATGATTAGGAAATCTTTGATATCAAGGGATTTCAATGTTTGATAAAGAAAATGAAGGAAACATATGACTAGCATCTACAACTCAAAATGGGAGGGTCTCTTGAGGTTTTGAGCTATCATTGTTAAAGCCTAAGGTGGTCACAATGAATCATAAAGGCGTGAGATAGATTCGCTGGTTAGAGGGGTGTTACAACAACACCCTCATACTCAATATCAGCAGGACCATGGAAACAGTTGTTAACTCAGAAAGAGGAAGTCGGGAGAACCTGCGCCAGTACTCAGTGAGGTGTCAGCAGCGGAAAGAGTGAGCAGCTTTAAATTCCAAGGAGTCAACATCTCAAGGGATCTGCCTGGCTGCAAACATTGATGCAATCTTGAGAAAAGGCATGCAGTGGCTCTAAATTATTTGTATGTAGACTTCTGCAATGCTCTACAGACTTAACTACTGAGCATTCTATCTGGCTGCATCACAATCTGGTATGTATCCTCCAATGGTTCAAATGAGGCTGCGGAGCACTGTAGATATTCCCTCTTCTTTTTGTCAATGCTGTTGTTGATTCTGATTCTGATAGAGAGTATAGAATATACCAAGATAGTATTGTGAGGGGAATAGACAGACTTCTCTATCGTAAGGATAGAGCGTCCCAAAGGCTCTGTTGCCTGCCTGGTGCCCAGGTTCGGACCATCTTATCTGACTTGCAGAGCAATTTTCAGTGGGAGGGGAAAGATCAAGTTGTCATGGTCCATGTGGATACCAACAACATAGGTAGAACAAGGGAAGAAGCTCTGCTGAGGGGCTTTGAGCAGCTAGAGACTGAATTAATGAGCAAAACCAAACAGGTAGTAACCTTCGGATTACTACCTGATCCACGTGCAAATTGGCATAGGGTCAAGAAGATTGGAGGGTTAAATGAGGGATTAAGGATTGCTTTGGTAGAAGTGGGTTTGAGTTGATGGGAAATTGGGGAAGGAGGGAGCTATACCAATGAGATGGGCTCCACCTGAACTGTGATAGGACCTGGATCGTAGCAAATCAAATAACTATGTCTGTGGTTAGGGCTTTAAACTAATTAGTAATGGGCTGGGTTCAACAAAATGGAGAAGCATGGAGAAAGTAAAAAGAAAAGTAGGAAAGGTGTGGATAAAGATAAAGCAACAAAAATATATTCCAGTTAAAAGCAAGGGCTGTAAGGATGGGGAGAGCCAGCCTTAGATAACTAAGGAACTTAATGAAGGTATCCAACTAAAAGCCCGTGCATACGAAGAGACCAAGCAGAGTGGGAAACTGGAAGGTTGGGAAATGTTTAAAAAAGATATAAATAACACTAAATGAGCAATTAAGAAAGTGAAGCTAGGTTGTGAAAATAAAGGAGCACAAAGTATTAAAAACAGATAGTAAAAGTTTTTTTTTTATAATTATACAAAGAGGAAAAGGGAGACTAACATGAATGTAGGACCCTTGGAGGACAAGAAGGGGGAATTGATATTGGGTAATGAGGAAGTGGCCGAGGCCTTGAATGTTATAACGGTGGCGCTGATGGTGGAAACCAAATGCAAGACACTGACACTGAAGTACTAGGAACAGGACTAGGTGTGTGAAGAAAGCAAGGGAAGTGGGAAAGAAACGACGCTTGACAAGATACAGGCCCTGGACGACAGTAGGATGCAGGGCCTGGGCTAGGAATAGACTTGATGAGGAACTAGGAACTTGGAACCAGGAACTTGGAACCTGGAAAAGGACTCCGAGCAAGAGACACTGGACAGGTGCCCGGAACTTGGGTCTTGAGTCAGGCTCTGTCTCCGGATCGAGGTGAGGAGATGACGTGGCAAGGCAATAAGACTGACTGTGGGGGCAGGACGAGGCACCAGATCTGGATGAGGACACGAAGCTCAGACTTGCACTTGAGAGACTGGAACACGGATCCTTGGTCCTGGGAGACAGGAACGCGGAACACAGAGCCTTGGTCTTGACAGACAGGAACGCGGAACACAGAGCCTTGGTCTTGACAGACAGGAACGCGGAACACAGAGCCTTGGTCTTGGGAGACAGAACGCAGAACACAGAGCCTTGGTCGTGGGAGACAGGAACATGGAACACAGAGCCAGGACCCCTCCTTGGGAACAGGATGTAGGGCCGGGCTCATACACAGATTGCTGAACATGACGAGATGTTTATCATCACAACGTAGCGGCAAACGGCCGGACCTACGTAGCGAAGGCCTGGACACAGAGACGGTCTCAACACTAGGTAACGGCAAACGGCCGGACCTACTAAGCAAAAGCGTGGACACAGAGACAGTTCGAACTCAAGGTAGCGGCAAACGGCTGGACGTACCTAGCGAAGCCGAGAACATAAAGAGACAGTTGCAAACAACGAAAGGCGGTTCCTATCTAGACACAGCAAGGCTCTGGTCTTGCTCCGGTGGAGGAACTCGATGGAGAGAATAGGCGAGGAATCAGGCGAGGCTTCAGGCGAAAGGTAGCAGGCAAAAGGTAGAGGCGAGGCTTGAGGCAAAATGTAGCAGGCGAGGCTTCAACCAAGGGCAACAGAAGGAAGGGGAAGGGAAGGAAACAGTCCAGCAACCCAATCTGAACCTATGAGCTATTTATGTAGCAGCCCAAAATGAGAATTACACCCCAACAGAACAAGGGAAAATTATGAGGATCGATGGACCAGACCTTGAACTGGAATGCGGACTTCACGGACCAGACCAATGAATGACTATTTTGTGTCGGTCTTCACGGTGGAGGTCGCATCTAACATGCCAAATAGAACTGTTACGGATGCGATGGAAGGTGAGGAGCTCAATACAATAGCTATCAGTAAAGAGGTAGTACTGAGCAAACTTGTGGGCCTGGGGATAGATAACACCCCTGTTCCTGATGGAATGCATCCCAGTGCACTAAAGAAATGGTAGAAATTATAGTAGAGGCTTTGGTGATGATTTCCCAAAACTCTCTGGACTCTGAGCAGGTTCCGGCAAATTGGAAGAAGCATATGTAATGTCACAGTTCCAAAATGTATGTAGGCAAAATGCAGGTAACAAAAGCCTAGTTAGTTTAACATCTTTACTTGGGAAAATGCTTGAAAATATAATTAAAGGAGAAATGGTGAGTCATCTGGAAAGAAATGGACCCATCAGGCAGATGTTAATTAATTCCGTAAAGGCACGTCCTGAATAACAAACTTACTGGAGCTCGTTAATGATATGAAAGAGCGCAGTGGATAGAGAGGAACTGATTGATGTCATTTATTTGGATTTCCAGAAGGCGTTTGATAAGGTGCCACATCAAAGAGTTATAGATAAAATAAGGATGCATAGATTTGGGGTGATGTATGATCATGGATAGCGGATTGATTAACGAATAGAAAGCAGAGAGTTGAGATTCATGGGTGTTTCTCTGGGTGGCAATCAGTGGTGAGCGGTGTGCCACAAGGGTTGGTGCTGGGCCCTCAACTGTTTACAATATGCATTATTGATCTGGAAAAGGGGTGCAGTGTATCTAAGTTTGCAGATGAAAATAAATTGTGTAAGTGAGTGACAAATGCCTAGCAGATGGAGAACGATGCTGGGAAATGTGAGGTCATCCACTTTCATGGGAAAAATGAAAGGGGAGGTTATTACTTAAAGGGTAAAAGATTGCAGCTTGCTGCTGCACAGAGGTACTTGGGAATAGAAACATAGAAACGTAGAAAATAGGTGCAGGAGTAGGCCATTCAGCCCTTCGAGCCTGCAGCGCCATTTATTATGATCATGGCTGATCATCCAACTCAGAACCCCGCCCAGCCTTCCCTCCACACCCCCCGACC
The DNA here is from genome assembly GCF_963921235.1 of Mobula hypostoma. NCBI lineage: Eukaryota > Metazoa > Chordata > Chondrichthyes > Myliobatiformes > Myliobatidae > Mobula > Mobula hypostoma. Next base: position 8,317,842 of record NC_086120.1, read on the forward strand.
CCCGTAGCCACAAGGGCCATATCTAACTCCCTCTTAAATATAGCCAATGAACTGGCCTCAACTGTTTCCTGTGGCAGAGAATTCCACAGATTCACCACTCTCTGTGTGAAGAAGTTTTTCCTAATCTCGGTCCTAAAAGGCTTCCGCTCTATCCTCAAACCGTGGCCCCTCGTTCTGGACTTCCCCAACATCGGGAACAATCTTCCTGCATCTAGCCTGTCCAATCCCTTTAGGATCTTATACGTTTCAATCAGATCCCCCCTCAATCTTCTAAATTCCAACGAGTACAAGCCCAGTTCATCCAGTCTTTCTTCATATGAAAGTCCTGCCATGCCAGGAATCAATCTGGTGAACCTTCTTTGTACTCCCTCTAAGGCAAGGATGTCTTTCCTCAGATTAGGGGACCAAAACTGCACACAATACTCCAGGTGTGGTCTCACCAAGGCCTTGTACAACTGCAGTAGTACCTCCCTGCTCCTGTACTCGAATCCTCTCACTATAAATGCCAGCATACCATTCGCCTTTTTCACCGCCTGCTGTACCTGCATGCCCACTTTCAATGACTGCTGTATAATGACACCCAGGTCTCGTTGCACCTCCCCTTTTCCTAATTGGCCACCATTCAGATAATAATCTGTTTTCCTATTTTTGCCAGCAAAGTGGATAACTTCACATTTATCCACATTAAATTGCATCTGCCATGAATTTGCCCACTCACCCAACCTATCCAAGTCACCCTGCACCCTCTTAGCATCCTCCTCACAGCTAACACTGCCACCCAGCTTCGTGTCATCCGCAAACTTGGAGATGCTGCATCTAATTCCCTCATCCAAGTCATTAATATATATTGTAAACAACTGGGGTCCCAGCACTGAGCCTTGCGGTACCCCACTAGTCACCACCTGCCATTCTGAAAAGGTCCCGTTTATTCCCACTCTTTGTTTCCTGTCTGCTAACCAATTCTCCACCCACACCAATACCTTACCCCCAATACCGTGTGCTTTAAGTTTGCACACTAATCTCCTGTGTGGGACCTTGTCAAAAGCCTTTTGAAAATCCAAATATACCACATCCACTGGTTCTCCCCTATCCACTCGACTAGTTACATCCTCAAAAAATTCTATGAGATTCGTCAGACATGATTTTCCTTTCACAAATCCATGCTGGCTTTGTCCGATGTGTCATTTCACCGCTTTCCAAATGTGCTGTTATCACATCCTTGATAACTGACTCCAGCAGTTTCCCCACCACCGACGTTAGGCTAACCGGTCTATAATTCCCCGGTTTCTCTCTCCCTCCTTTTTTAAAAAGTGGAGTTACATTAGCCACCCTCCAATCCTCAGGAACTAGTCCTGAATCTAACGAGTTTTGAAAAATTATCACTAATGCATCCACTATTTCTTGGGCTACTTCCTTAAGCACTCTAGGATGCAGACCATCTGGCCCTGGGGATTTATCTGCCTTCAATCCCTTCAATTTACCTAACACCACTTCCCTACTAACATGTATTTCACTCAGTTCCTCCATCTCACTGGACCCTCTGTTTGTGAATGTTTGTGCATGAATGACAAAAGGTTGGTTTGCAGGTGCAGCAGGCTATCAAGAAGGGAAATGGAGTGTTGGTCATATTGCTAAAGGGATTGAACTTAAGAGCAGGGTGGTTATCCTGCAAAGGTACAGGGTACTGGTGAGGCCTTCTTGAAGTAAGGGCACTAGAACTGCATGCAGAGATGAGATGGTTAGACTATGAGGAGATATTGAGACGCCTGGGGCTGCACTCACTGGAATTCAGAACATTGAGAGGAGATCTTATAGAAATAGTTAAAATTTTGAAAGGGTTGATAATATAGACGCAGGAATGTTTTTTTTTCCACTGGTAGGTGAGACTAAAACTAGGGGACATAGCCTCAAGATTCGGGGGAGTATATTTAGTATGGAGATGAGGAGGAACTACTTTTCCCAGAGAGTGTTGACTCTGTGGAATTCTCTGCACTCTGAAGCAGCCTCAGTAAATATAGTTAAGACAAGGTTGGATAGGTTTTTGCATAGCAGCAGAAGTATGAGTTATGGGGAAAAGGTAGATCGGTAGAGATGTGTCCATGGCCAGATCAGCCATGATCTTATTGAATGGCAGCGCAGGCTTGATAGGCCAGATGGCCTACTCCTGCTCCTGTTTCTTATGTTCCTATGTATGACAGCAAAGACGAAACACTAAGTAACACAAGATGAAGGAGAACTTTCAATGCATTTTACTAGTATGCTACGTGTGAAGGGCTAACCCGGGTAAGCATTGATCCCTTCGTAAGTAAAATGGTACTATCTGCACAGAGCCAGGGAGTGTGGGTTGTGACCTAACTGGATACAACTCAGCTGTATTCTGTGAGGAGAAATACATGGCAAATGGAGGGTTCAGGGAAAGGAAGGTTGATATTATGCATCATCTTAATATTTATAAGGAGGAAGTATGAAAACGCTTGGAGCAAGAATTTGGTATGTGAAATTCAGGGCCTGTTGGGGTGTATCCCAGGTTAGATTGAAGACAGAATAAGAAATTTCTACGTCTTTTATGGAGGTTTTGAATTTTGTTCACCACAGGTGAGTTACCAGGTGACTGGCAGATAGCAAAGATGTTTCTGCTATTCAAGAAGCACAGCGGGGATTTGGCAGAGAACTGCAGGCAGAGAGTGCTAAATGAGTGGAAGCAAAGTTTTGTAAAAAATAAATTCTGAGGTCACGATATTTTAATGCCTGAAAAAACAGGGACTGTTCAGGCATACTCAGCATGACTACTTTCTGGGAAAACCTGTTTAATTAATTGAATGATTTTTGAGAGGTAACAAAGAATATTTTGATTATACCAGTGTGGTAGATGTGAGCTGACAGAGTTTTACAATATTATGAGGAAGGTGGAAAATATTGATATGAATAATATCTTTCCAGAGGAGGAAGAGTCTGAAAAAAGAGAGTGAGGACACTCGGAGGGAATAGAAGAGGATGTTTTACAATCAGAGAATGTCCAGACCAGCTGCCTGAGAAGGTGGGGAAGGCAGATACTCTCACAACAATTAAGAAGCTTTGAGACAAACTCTTAATGTAGGGTTACAGACCACACGCAGCTGTGTGGGGTTAGTATAGCTAACCACAATATTCAGTATCGTGATATTGGGCTGAAGTGCCTTTAACAATTCTGTTTAACTCTTTGATCTATAACAGCCTTGGTTCAAGCACGAACCAAAGAAATGGATTCCAGTGTTTAGGTGAGAGTGATTCTAGTACAGGTAAGATTAGAGTGTAGCCTGTATCGCTAAGAAAAGCAAATTAAGAGGTTACAAAGGGACTTAAGCCAATGATTTCGTTTTACACGGCAAACGGATCTGAACCACTTTTGATCAGAAGTCTGTGAATAGATACTGACCGGGTCTAACTTCAACTCTGCAGCCAAACAAACTACCACAAGTTCATAAAGACTTGCAGAAAAACATACAGTAACACAAATTGACAGAAAGCATAAAAATGCTAAAATTACAAGAAAAGCCACAAGAATACAACAGTCTGGACCCTAATCCAACAATATCCTGGCAGCATTGACCAGTTGTGACACCAAGGAGACCTGATGTCAGTGGATATCATTAAAAAAAAACAGCAATACCTGTATTCCTACCTCACACAAATGAAGGTTCTGTGGTCAATCATCCCAGTCTGAGGATGTCACTGCAGAAGTTCCTCATGCCATGCATTCAACCCAACCATGTCCAACTGCTTCATCAATGACCTTCCTTCATTGTAAGATCATAAATAGGAAAGGTCACTGTTGATTGCAACTCTTCAGCAAATAAACCAGTGTGTAACTGTCACTGGCAAGCATTAAACAACATTCAGGTATCGGCTGGTAAATGGCAAGTAATGTTCAGATGACAAAAGTACTATACTGTGCATGTCCACGAAGAATGTTTTGAACAACGTAACAATGTATTTAGTACATCACTGTCACAAAAAGTCCACTATGGATGATTCTAAGCTCAGCTATGAATGGAGGAGGCTTGGGCATGGGGCTTGCAACTTCATCCTGTGAAAACACAGAGCTACAGATACACCAAAAGAGGCTCCAAAGATCTCATACTTGGGAAAAGAAGGATCTTTAAAGGTCGGTTACACCTGGGGACAACTTAAAAGACTGGCACAGGATTGAGGATTCTGGTAACCTACTGTCGGCAGTTTATGTCCCATTAGGGGAGATGGGATTAAGTAAGTAAGGAAGTAAACATCACACTGGCTTTCCGCTATTTCTAAGTCCTAAGGCAAGAATTTAATGGCCTTCTCTCTGCTTGTGGAGACAATTACAGCTCCAACAATATTCTAAAACCTCAACATTATCCAGGACAAACAAATCAACGTAGTTGTTTGGCAACCATCCACTTTCATGAAATGTCATTCCCTCCACCATTGGCGTACAATGGATGCAGTGTGATCCATTTACAAAATTTCTCTCTGTTACTTCTTCAGGCTACTCCAGCTACACTTCCAAAATCTGTGACCTTTACGCCATATATGACAAGGGTAAATGGGCCAGAGAGCACCACCATAGGCAGGTTCACTTCCAGTCACCTGACAAGAAATTTGTGGATGTTAATTAGGTCTGAATACTGGATCTCTCCACTCTCCAGTACTGTGGAAATGCCTTCACCGGAGAAACTGCAGAGCTTCAAGGGAGCAGCACATCACCACTTTCTCAAAGTCAGTTGATTCAATAAATGCTTGACTGAGAAGTCAATATCCAACTGCGATGCAAGGCACTCATGTTACATGGTAACATCGACAATGACCCCCCTTCCCCCTTTGCTAATGAGTGAGAGCAGTCAGATTAGACAGTAATAATCTGGATAAGATTTGAATGCTTGTTGTAAACAGAACAAACCTGAACATTGTCATATAGAGAGAAGATCGGTATTTATCCTGGACCCTAGGATGCCTGGTCCCATGTAGGTTCCATAACTATCAACTGCAGATGCACTATGGCATATTGCTCACTCATTACAGAGACAACGTGTAGTAGTGGGGCTCCAATCCCGTTTCAGCGATGGACAATGAAGTGCCCAAGCAGGGTACGTTCCCTGTCTTTGTCAATTGCAATACTTCAGTATGAAGAAAGACTAGATTACTCAAGTGGACATTAATCGGAACATAGATGAATGAAAGAACATACAGTAGACTGTAGAATTTAGACTGGACTGGATAGAATCATTCCTGAGAAGCTTCACCAATTACTGGTGTGGTCAAACTTCAGAACTAGATGACAAATATCTTGATCTGTCTGCCACCGAAGCAGGTGAAGGCCAGGTCATCACGGTCATGGATGAGTATTCAAGTCAGTATATGTTCCCACCTTCCCCTCATATCGCTTCATTGATACGGCACGAAGAATATTGGGAGAGGTTGGGAAAAAGTACTGAAGAGGATGATCAGCTATAATCCTGTTGAACGGGGCAGCAGCCCAAAGGGCTAAAAGCCAAGTCCTGTTCCAATTTTCATTGGGTCTCTGTTTCTCCCTTCCAACTGGCCACTCTACCTTAGTCTTCATCTCCTTAAAGTCTATTATTACCATTCTTTAAATTGCTTGTGCTTCCAAGTTTTATATCGACAGCATTTCTAAAGCTTGTTCCCTCCGAAACCGAGTGCAAGTCATTAATATACATGAAGGAAAAAGTCGCCCTCATACCGACAGCTGGGTACTCACTCGCACAATGTATCCATGCAAATAGACATCACCAGATTTCCTCCTTCCCGATATTTAGTCTCAGATACATCTCCGTTTACTGAGATTTCAGAAGACCCTTCTTTCTTTGTGCAGAATGAAGTGCCGCAGCTCTGTCCTCGTTCTGATTGAACAGGAACAGTTTGAAGAATAAGAATCGTCAAAACATACTCATCAACTCTTCAGATACTCTTATGTTACTGCTGCCCGTCTGTATTTAGTTCATAGAATTTCTCCACCAGTTAGTATTTTTTTTTCTGTGTAAGCTCTTGGACATGTAGTATTTCTTGGATTGCTTATCTTTTATTCTAAGTGTTTGTCTTTGGAATACACACGAAATGCTAGCGGAACTCTGGTCCAGGAAGCATCCTTGGGAAAGCACAGAGTCGACGTTTCGGTCCGAGATGTAGTCAGTACTCTTTTCCATAGTTACTGTCATACCTACTGCGTTCCTCCAGCGTTTTGTGTCTGTTGTTTGGTTTCCAGCATTTACAGATTTTCTCTTGTTTGTGATTGTACCTCCCTAAATTTGCCCTCTACGAAACACTTTATTAGGAGTCGCCAGTCGTACAGCGCGCTTATAACCGCCTGTTCTCAGGTGGCCGAACAGGTGCCGCACAAGAACGAACTAAATAGCTTACATTATTCCTCTTTAGTAAGGCTCTGGAATGAGTAACAACTTAGTGGGAGAGAGAACACCAAATACATCTTTATTAATTCATTTATCAATGTCCTAAAGACAATCTTTAATCATTCCGTCAGCGAGCAGCAAGCGATTACGAGACTTCCTGACATCAGACAGATGGCAAATAGTGTGGCTAACAATTCAATCAAATTCAGAAATATAACTTTAGAGAGTAGATGGACGGTGAAGTTCTTGCGGACAAGTTCTACAAAGGTCTAAACAGCAATCTTGAAGATGAACAGGCAGTTCCTGTACTGGACCTTCATGGAGTAGTTGATTTCTCCATTCGCCTGTATATTCGTCCAGCAGACCAGTAGCGAGAGCGGCGCCAGGAGTTCCCCAGCTTCAATCATAAAAACCACTCCACTCCACAACTCCGCTTCATCAACCATAATATTTCCTGCCACAGATCATTTTCGGACCTACTCGCTGGATGCCGTCAAACCGTCTTATTCTGGGTATTAATGGCTGCCTCAGCAGTTCCCTGCGGTTTTCTGGTCAGGGGTAGCTGTTACTGATTGATCCCCTGAATACAGGAATAATTGTTTTTCATCAGCTGTCCAGAATCGGGAGCGTGTACTACAAGCGCCAGAGCTCAAAACGAACATCCCTGAATCTGTATCCAAACTTCCTGATTTAGAAGATATTAATGAGATTAAGAGATTTCCCCCTAAATACTTAGATCGCATGCAGTTTTAGCAAGAAAACGACTACTTCGATTCCACCCTTTTGCAATTATGATTGAGCCATTGATTTATTGTGTGGTTCCCGCCCCTCCCAAGGGAGGCTATTCTCCCTATCCAGTCCTGAGAGATGAGCGATAGACGATTACCTCGAAGAGGCGTTGACGTTGGGGTTTGTCAGACTCTTGATTTTCACTGTATGGGCGGGATTCTTCTTTGTCACGAAGAAGGATAGAAGCCTAAGACCCGATATTTATTATCGGGATCTTAAAAAGATTAACATTAAATCTTTACAACATGCCCTCAATGAACTCAGACTTTGATTTACTGCATGACGTTAAATTTTTCAGTAAATTAGATTTCAGGAATATCTACAGTTTAATTCGATTCGTCAGGGTAATCAAAGGAAGATGGCATTCAATACCTCGATCGAATTTTATGAATATCTCGTTATACACTTCGGGATGTTAACGCCCTAACAATTATTCATTTCAGGCACTCTGAAATGGTGTCTTGAAAGGATGATTAAAAGGTTTGTCTTTGTGCAACTAGATCATATTTTGATTTTTGTCAAGCTCTTATTGGAACGTGTCTCACATGTTTGTCAAGCCAGAGAAGAGTGGATTTCATGTTCATAACGTCTCATTTTCAGGATTTGCTGTTTCCCAGGGAAACAGATTAATGGATCCTGATGAATCTCATGCCGTTTAGGACTGGCCCACACTCACTTTCTTCAAGCAGATTCAGACAGTCTCGGAGTCTGCCAACTTTTATAAACGATTTATTAACAATGTTAGCTCAGTGGCTACTCCGCTGTTTAATATCAAAATGTAGTTGTGTGCTCAGGAGGACGATGGAGCCTACCGGCGACTCCTTTGCTTGTATCTTCGGAAACAGCTGTATTCCATCTTCTTTTCCCTTTTCAAGGTTTTCGTGAAAACCCTGACCTGGAGTTACACGCTGAGTTACAGTTTATCACAGGTCTTTTCCTTCCAAGGGGGAGACCATTATTATTGTAATTTTGGATTATTTGTCGAAGGTCTGAATATTTATTGCCTTAACAGACTACCATCTACGACGTAGACGGCTGAAATTCCCTGCAGCAGGTCTTCAGAATGCACAGTTTTCTGCTGAACATTTGTCGCATCGCAGGCTACATTTTGTGTCATGTTTTGAAGGACTTGCTTTAAGCTGATTGGAGCAACAGTGAGTCTTTCCTCTGGGTTTCTCCCGCGATGCAGTGCCCCAGGTTGGGTTTTTACGGCTGAAGATATCATCCAGCCCTGTAAGGAGAAATGGACTACAGCAAGGAAAATTTTGTTATCTTCAACATGGAAGGCTGAAATAAAGGCTCACCACAAGAGAAGACAGAGTTCCATTTTGCAACACGGGCAACAGGTCTGGATGTCAACTCAGGTTTTGCCTCTCCGGCTGGAGTCCAGGATATTGGTGCCCATGTTCATTGGACCTTTCAATGCTCTCAAGAAAGTAAACCTGGTGGCTTACACCTTGCAGCTTGCCAAGACCTTCTAGATCAATCCCCCTTTACACTTTAAAATTAAAACCTGTGTACAGCAGTTCATTAGCCCCAGGATCATCAGTCCCGTCGCCACTCATGTGTGTCATTCGAGAACAGGTCTTCACCATGAGAAGAATTTTGGGTTTATGAACATTTCGGGGTGTTCGCCAGTTTCTCGTGGACTGGGAAGGATTCGGACCCGCGGAACGGTTCTGGGTTCCTGAAAGGGACATCTCGGAACCGGCTATCTTTCATGACTACTATCATCGTCTCTCCATGTAGCTAGGGCTGTCAGTAGTCAGTCGTAGCAGAGGGGTTCCTGCTATCAGACACGCACCGAACCGTGCCAGCTTCCGGGATTTAGACTTTCTATCTTTCCGGATTATGGATAGCTGGCACGACCGCTTTTAAGATTAAGGGTGCCCTGTTAATTGGCGGCATATTTTGGAACTAGGATTTAACATTTAAAGAGCACCTGAACTGTGGTTCGGTGCTGAACCCTAAGTTCACTTGGATAATCGCCTAGCTTCTTCTTTGTAATCACTTCTATTTCCAGTCTCGTATCATGACTCCATCATCGTCTCAGATACCTCAGCACTTGGGTCGTAACCGTCCTCGTCGAGGTCTCTCGTCACAATAAGCAGTTAATTCTAGCATTATACATGCTCAGGGACTGTGCTCCAAGCCATTGCTCGCTGTTTTGTCATGGAATACAACAGAATGAACCTTGCGCTCATCATCCACGAGACAAAACCCTCCACCAACCTGCATTTATCAAGACGGGAACCCTTCCTTGATCACAGGAGCCACCAGTCATTGAAGGCAGACATTAATGATGAAAGTCAACACTGCCTTTAAGGAGCCTGCAAACATACTGGTTGACTAAGAAAGATGTTATTGTAAGATCCCGACCTCAATCCTGTCATACAACTCACAGTTCACCAGGCAGCAGAGATCCCGGTCCTCTAAGAAACACCTCAGCTCGAATTTACCTACGGCAGACATCTCAAGGCACTGTAACTGTGAATCATAAAATGCACAAAGTTCACTGTCAGGACAAGTGAAACAACGTTAGTGGTCTGTCCCAGAACAATAACAGAAACAGAAACAGGTCTTCAAGCAATGCAGTCTGTTTCCCAGTTCCATCAGCCTGCACCTAGATCATAGCCTTCCAGGTCCCTACTATCAATGTAACTATCCAAGCTTCTCTTCAATATTGAAATTGTTACACACTCACAACTCGCTCTAAATGAGGAAGGTATCCCTTATGTTCCTCATTAGCAATTCACCCTCCATCTCTAGATGTAGTCTCACTCAGTCTCAGTGGGAAAAATAAAGCTGTTAGCGTTTAACCTATTTACATCTCTCTTAATTTTATATAACTCTTTCAACTCGCCCCTCAACCTTCTACACCCTCGGGCAGCGTTTCTCAGCCTTTTTTTTTCTTTTGCCCTAGGAGAACCCAGGAAGTAATTTTCATGCCTCAGGGAACAGCTACATAAAAATATTATATCTACAGCTCGCAGAACATTAATGTGATCAGTAATAATCCAAAAGTAATTGTCAATGCCATTTTGAGTAGAGAAGGAATTTTAGCAATACTTTCTTGGAAAAATAAACAAGTTGTAAAGCCTAGCTTACCTGTTTTAAAATTGACCTTTCCCTGTCACAATTAAAAAAAAAAATTGGCAGGCATAATAATTTTCTGTTCAGTAACCCGCTTCAGCTAAAATAGGATTTTGATTCTTTGACAGGTAGGTTCAGTATATATAATTCAAAAAAATATTGTAAATTGAATTTAAGGAATGATACTTACAACAGAAAATTAGATTCAGAAAGTTTAATAGTAAAGTTCGTAAAACCATAAGCCAAAGCAACATGAATGAAAATATCGGCTGACAACTCTACACAACATTTTTGAAAACATATTTTGTTATAAGTGACATGATCAGGCTCAAATATAGACCTAGCATGTGAAACCTGTGCTTGTTTTTTGCTGTCCAAATAATCAGATCTGCGTCAAGCTTGAGATAAGCACACATGGATTTCACCTTTAATGGAAATAGGACAATCTATATCTTTGCCTTTGATACTTGTTAAAGAAGTATAAAAAGTGTGTTCACACATGTAGGAAGTTCAAAAGGACAGGAAAATGTTCATTGCATTCCTATGAATCTTCTATCACGGAAATCCAGAACTTGTCCAGGGGCATGTCTTGCAAATCTCATCTCAAGTGCACAAACAGACTGCATCTCACAAAATTCCTCTTTTCTCAAAGTCATATTCTGAGTGTGACCAGATCATTCAGAGAAATGATTCCTCACCGAGTCATACACTTGTGTTGAAAAAGAGGGAAAATACGGCTCAATTTTGTTCTGCAGTTCTTCCAGGTGGTTTTAATAAGACCCGAGACTTTCTGAACCCGTTTCTCCACTCTCAAGCCAAGCAGCAGTGGAAATATCTCAAGATTTTCTCTTGCAAAGACATTTTTCTCAAGATTCAGTTTCTATTTTATTCCAAGAATCTTGTCACTTGATGTCAAAGCGTTTTCAACACGGCCTTGCAGAGATTTTTTCAACTGGTTCATATAATGATCAATGTCTGTTCAGTAGGCTTGCATCTGCAGCCGTTCTTCATCTTCAAAGCATCATAGGTATCAGCTGGCAGGATCGTGTCTCTAATAACGAGGTCCTGGAGAAGGCTCAGATTCCAAGAACTGAAGTAACTTTGCAGCTCAGGCAGCTCCAGTGTCCAAACTATGTTACTTGCATGGAAAACTACACATAACAGAAGGTGGTACACTATGGAGAACTTTCTCAGGGCAAGAGAGATCGTGGTGCCCCGCACAAGGTACAAAAAAAAAACAACTTTAGCAACACCACTCTCAGACAAGTATCGAGGTCAAAGAGTAACATCAGCTGGCTTGTGACAGAGACCGCAGATCCACGGCGCATCCAATAATTTTGAGGCATCCAAATGAGCGACTGTTGAAGAGAAGACGAGGCGCAGGAAGGAACTTACTACCCAAGCACCCGCATCCCAGTTGTCCCCGTGTCCCTCCTGCTCCAGAGTCAGGATATACAGAACTGGCCTCTGCAGTTACGAACGATTGTGCCGCCGCTCCTGGCACTCTTCTTCCCACCCGATCTTCGCAAGTGAAGAACCAGTCGTCTTCATCACAGAGTGTGGAACGTTTTCAATGTGTCTACTTCATCTGGTCCTAGAATTATACTCATATAATATTATGTGCTGGCATCATTAGGGTTCAGCAACAGTGTGACTTTTCCTTTTCTGGGTAATAAGTTTTTCAGCTGAATTGCTTGCTTCCTGAGAGTTTGTAATGACTGTGAATTTATTAACAAAAGCTTTGCTGTATTTGTTTCGAAATTCCATTCACAGTTTAAAGCAATCAGCACTTTAATGTGCTATGTAGTGGTGATTTGTAGTTAGGTGTCCTTTCAATTTTGCTGGAGCCATTGCAGCATCTGTAGGTTGTATGCCACAGACGAGGCAGAATGAGATAAGACATTTTGGATCATCAGTCCATGTAAAACGCATTGATAAGAAGCTTAATTGCAAAGACAGACATTTTTGTGCCTGTTGTTGCACTAGTGCAGTGATATGACTAAGAAGATAGTAATTCAAAAATCGCCACATTGGACCGTCACACATGTCTGTAAAACACAGGGTTTCATTAAATACAAAAATGGGCGAGTCAGTTCAAGGCTTTGAAAACTCACTTGATGCTCCTCATCAGCCTACCGTCCTCCCCTCCGTGCAGTACAGCGCTCTCCAATCATCAACGGCTTCCCCTATCTCGCGATATAAACTGAGAATCGACAACCAAATAAACACAGTCCTACTGCACACAGCTATTATTGTGTCTCCATGGAACACAATATCAAATCTAAATCTGAGGAGATAATGGACAACAAATAGGAGAGAATAAGCAAGGTCCTGTACCCATCGATGTGCATTACTGAAAACAAGATGGAATGTAAAACCAACAGCTCCTTGGCTCACTGCCATCGCATAATCGAACCACGGCAACAGTAAATTTCAAAGAGCTTAAGCTCCGATCTGGAAAGAGGGCACTTCTCAGCAGCAAAAGAGTTGCATTGTGCATTGGAAAGTTTTGGAAAGTGTTTATTTGTTTGAAAGCAACACAACATTCAGAAAAATTTAGATGCCACCTGGTCAATGCTGATTTAATGTTAATGCCTGTCACTTTCCCTCAACTCCGGAATTCAGCAATTTGTCCATATTTGGACCAAGTTTAGAATGATTTTATTTGCATACTTTATACCCACTGATGCATTATTTATGGGCGTTGGAGATAGCCACTTCCATGCTTGTGCTGATAATGAGTTTATTTCTGTTTGGCCAGTGTTAGGTATGTTAGGTTTCCCCCATATTTGTATCCGGGCATACGAACTCAAGAAAAATAAAAAAAAACTGCAGATGTTACGAATCCAAAGCAACACGCACAAAATGGTGGAAGAACTGAGCAGGTCAGGCAGCATTAATGCAAAAGAGTAAACTGTCAACGTTTAGGGCAGAGACCCTTCAACAGGATTGGAAAAGACGGTGCGAAGTCGGGGGGAGCAGAGGAAGGTGACAAGTGATAGGTGAAACCGGGAGATGGGGAGAAGGTAAAGAGCTGGAAGTTGATTGGTGAAAGGGATAAAGATCCGGAGGAGTTGACATTAAAACTGTAACATCAAAACAGCGAGCTACTGGTCTCCCTCTCACTGTACCAGAAGTGAAACTTCTCTGTCCCTCATTAGTGAGAAAAAGAGACTGTGCATATCGATGTATCGGGATGAACAGTAGTTTTCGGATACATTGTGGATCAGGGTCACAGTGGGGGCTTTGCTATGGCTTGCATGGTGGCTGGTGAGGGGCTGATGCTTTTGCTTAAAGAGATGGGGCAAAGGTAGGGTGGAGGGTTGATGCTTTTGCTGTTACATGTGCGTGGGAGGGGGCCTGTGTTTCGAACGTTTTCGTGTCATTCATTCTTTGCGGCTTACTCTTCTATTTTGTGGATGTCTACGGAGTAAGAATTTCAAGTTGTGTACATTCTCTGGTATTAAATGGAACTATTGAACCGTTGATTCTGATAGGACAGGAAAAAAATACCATGGAAGAAATGGAAGGGGGTGGAGCACCAGAGGGAGTTGATGGGCATGTAAGGAGATAAGTAGAAAGGGGAGAATAGGAATGGGGAAAGTTGAAGGGGAGGAGGGGGAATTAGCAGAAATGTATGTTCATGGCACGACGTTGGAGATATAATTCAAGATATAATATAATCTGTTGATCTTCTAACCTGACCGTGGCCTCCTTGAGGCAGTGTAAAAGAACATGTCCCATTCTACATCGGGTCACACCAACATGCAGGAGGCCACACAAGGAGCATTGGGCAAAGTGGATGACCCCAACAAGCTTGCAGGTAAAGTGTCACGTCGACGTTAAGGATTTTTGGGCCTTGAATGGTAGTGAGGAAGGAAGTGTAGGGCAGGTTTGACACATGTTCCGCTTGCAAAATTGTGTATGAGGATGGAGATCAGTGGAGATGAATGACTGGACAAGAAAGTCGCTTAGGGAGATCCCTCTGGAAAGCAGAACGTGGGGGGGGGGTTGTTAAGGAAAGATTTGCTTGGTGGTGGGTTCACATCGGATCTCTCTGAATTCGCGGAGAACTATGTGATGGTTGTGAAGGCTAGTGTGGTGGAAGGTAAGGATAAGAGGAACCGTATCACTGCTGTGGCGATGTGTAGGTGGGGTGAAGGCAGATGTCCGCTGAATAGAAGAGATGTGGATGAGGCAGCATTGATGGTGGAGGAAGAGAAATATCTTTCTTTGAAGCAGGAGGACATCTTAGTTGTTCTGGAATGAAAGCCTTATCCTGAGAACAAATGCGGTGAAGAGGGAGGAGTGAGAGAAGGTGATGGCATTTTTACAGGTGGGAAGAGGTACAGTCCAGAAAGATGTGAAGTCAGTGTGATTGTAAAAGTGTAATAACCTGGTTCACATCTTTACTATTATACTGTAGGTATTTTATTTAGCAGCTCAATAAGAGCTACTGTTCTGCTTTCAGCCTGTTTAGGTCATTATTGAAGATAAGGGATAATGTGGAATATGGGCCATCCATTTTCCGGGAAGTTTGCCTCGTGAGCGAAAATAAGGTTGCGTTTGAGGTGTTCCTATGTTCGAGGGGAGATGAAGAGCGATGACAATGGGGAGAAAAACTCGTAGTATACGATTGGTGACACATCCTTTTCTTCGAGCTGGATTGCGAGCGACGTTCGGAATGTGATGTGTGCTTTCATATTGACGGAACGTCCGGCGCGTGAGTGACAGAGAAGTTCACGATGAGTTCCAACTTTGCATATTTCACTGCTTAATTAGAATGTGTCCTTTTCTTTTTGTTATTTTGTACAAACTCTTCATTTCAGATTCATAAATATAATACCTTTAATCTTATGTAATACGCTGTCTGTTACTTCGTGGTATTAATTTGTAACAGGGTAGCGAATTACACAGCATCCACAGAAACTAATGTTTGGGGTAGGATCACGAGCGCTTCAATATGCGTCCAGCGGGGCCAAACGTTGTCTTCCCTAGACTTACGCAACCAAGGAAACCGAAGTATTTCATTGTGGGGGCATCGGGATTGATTTCGTTGAATACTGTCTGATTGACCTGAGCATTGATCCAGTGCGTTTTGTGTTTACGACCGTTTTAAACTAGTGTTCGGAAAAGTGATTACGATACCTGGTTGTGGATGCCGAAGGGGTGGAGCGGAGGTTTGATAAAATGGCGGGCAAAGACGGTCTTCTCGTTCAGACTAGCACTGACGTAACGGTAGTAGAACTGTCTGGTACTATTGGGGCCCCAGGAGGGGTGGGCGTGGTGCTGGGCGGAGTGCTTGGGTTGTCCATGCTTCCAGGGAGGAGTGGAGTAAAGGCGAGCGTGCCGAATCGGAAGCCGAGTTTCCCGTAGCTGGGGGACGATATTTCAAAGAAAAGTTGCTTTCGTTGAGGACAAACGTTCGGAGCATACGATCGTTGAGAGACACATTTGTTCGGGATGGATTGTGACCGACGTTCAAAAGGTGATGTGTGTTTTCACGTGGACAGAGGACCCGGCATCTGAGTGACAGAGAAGTTCAAAATGAGCTTCAAATTGTGCACATTTGACTGTTCGATTAGAATGGGAACTATTTGTTCAGTAATCCTTCAGTTAAGTTTCATAAATATAAATCCATTAATCGTATGCAGTATACTGTCTGATATTTTTCTTTTCAGGTCTTTATTATTATTATTATTATCCGAAATTAACAAGAGTACATCGAAGTAGGCAACACTTATAATGTGCCAAGAAAAAAAAACATTGTTTTAAATATTGAAAAAAATTGGTGACAAAAAAAAGAAAAAAAACCCTACTAAAGCAAAGAAAAGTGAGGAAAAAAGCATTAGGTGTTCAACCCTGGAGCCATGCGTCATACAAAAAGCTTCTAAAGCGAAACATCAAACCGCCAGCAAGAAAAGAAATGTACCAAAAATTTATAATTAGATCATGGAGGAAGTCTATCAATTAACTCGAATGACAGTAACGAGAGAATGAGGCCCATCTTTTCTCAGAATCAAACATAGGTTCAAAGGTTCAACTTCTAATTTTCTCCAAACTAAGACACAATATCACTTGAGAGAACCATTGTGACAAAATGGGAACCGACGTATCCTTCCACTCCAACAGAATGACCCTCCTAGCTTCAATGTAACAAATGCAATAACATGTTTTGGTCTTGTTCCATACTGGAACAGTTATGGAAGTCATTTTTTCCTACAATTTCTAAAGCACTTAAAATTAATTTACAACCTAACAAATTAACTGTGCTTTTAGGAGTAATTCCTCAAAATATCCGCGGTATCTCTGTCTGACCAACATGTTATTGCATACTGTCTGTTATTTTGTGGCATTAACTTGTAACAGAGTACCCAATGACAAAGCATCCGCACAAACCGATGTTTGGGGTGGGATCAAACATGACTCAGTCTCACGTGTTTGGCAGGGCTGGAAGTTGTCTTTCCTGGACTTACAAAGCCAAGTAAACTGGTGTGTTTCAAAAGATATCAGTAGATGGACTGTCTCCAGACATGGAGGCAGAGAGATCGAGAAAGAGGAAAGAGTGGTTGAAAAGAGACCAAGTAAATGTGGAGGGAAGGGTGAAAGTTGATGAGCTCAGCATGAATGCACGAAGCAGCATAATGGAATCGTTAATGTAGGGTAAGTAGAGTTCCAAGGCGATGCTGGTGTCGGCTTGGAGCATGGAATGTTATACGTAGCTGATGAAAGGGCAGGCACAGTATGGACCCATGCACGTACTCATGGCTACATCTTTGGTTTGAAGGAAGTTGGAGGAGCCCAAAGAATAATTCTTGAGGGTGATGGCCAGTCCGTCATATGGAGAAGGATTGTTGTGGATGGGATCTGGTTGGGTCTGTTCTCTCGTAAGAAGATGAGAGTTCTAAGGCCCCTTCTGATGGAGTCTGGATGTGTATAGGGACCGAACATCCAGCGTCAAACTGAGACGATCGGGGCCATGGAATTTGATTTCATTGCAAAGATCAAGATCGTGTGAAGGGTCACCAATGTAGGTACAAAGGGACTGAACAAGGAGGCAGAAAACAGAGTTGAGGTATGCAGGCACAAGTTCAGTGGGCATAAGCAGGCAAAAATAATGGGTCAACCTGGACAGTCACATTTAAGGATCTTGGTTAGAAGGTACAAACTGGAGATGCGGAGTAAGGTAACGATGAGGATAGTGGTAGTAGATACGGACGGTGATGGTGCGGGAGACAATGGCTTGGTTCTCCGTGGTTGGGGTCCTTTTCCGAGATTATGTAGGAGGAAGCATCTGAGAATTGTCGCCTGTCCTCAAGAAGGTAGAAGTCAGTCCGCCCGACTTCTACAGCACCGCACTCCCACCCCTTACCATTTTTCAGACATTTTTGTATATTTCCCCCTTCTTCATTGGCCATTGACATTAAACTAGCTCTTTTTAGTTCCACTGTATGTACTTAATTCTTGAGTATGAAGATCACTTTAATGCTATTTCATATATCCAGTTTCTAATGAGTACAAAAAAATGCTTTTCAATTAAGTTTAAATTGTACCTTCTAATATAAATAAAAATTGTTATTTTGTATGGCAGGTGTTTATCCCTTGACATTTCTGATGAAGTGTGGCCCATGAGGGACAGACGCGAGTCTCTCTGATCAGGATCCAGGGTTTGTGTCAAAGTTCATCTGGCATTTCATCCACAGCCATTCCAACATGGGTGGCCCTGAATTGGCATCGCCTGTTGCAGTCCGTGAAACACACAAGTCTTCCACGACAACAACATGGTGATCCATGTCACAGAAACCTTCTAAGGTTATAGGTATGCAATGGGAATCTTTTTATTGGTTTGATATATACTGTGTCCAATTTGAGATCAAGTTGTGATTAGTTGGAAGTGGGTGCGATAAGATGTAGCAGCAATGGGAAGTGAGTCATGTAATAGATGTATGAGTCTGAAGAAATAATATTGTGCGCTTTAAGTATCCCAAAACTAAACAGCAGAGATCCTGCTTAATGTGTGCATCTGAAGTTACTGATAATGTTGTTAAGTAGAGTTTTATTTGGAGAGCACTGGAAAACACCTATAGCGACCTTAATTTGTACCTCAACTTCATTATAACGATTTCAGTATTCAACATCATAGAACACTACCCATAATTGATTTATCATGTGGCAAAGTTTTCTTGCAGTGATTAGCTCGAGCATTCAAGCCAAATGGCATGTCTTCCCCTCTTACAAAGGAAGTGTGTGGTTGATGTAACCACTTGTAAATATCAAGAGAGCAGATTCATGAGTGATATGATGGTACATTACTGTGAGTGGAAGATATGATGGAGCATATAAAATACAGCACTGCAACTGGCCCTTTAGCTGAATTGATTAAGTTCCTGACACCTTATTCCTTCTTCCTGCACTTATTCCTGTGGCTCATATCTCTGCATGCTCATGTGCCTATATAAGAGCGTCATCAATGCCCCTGTTATAGCTTCTTCCACCATCAACACCTCTGTATATATTAAAAAAACAACTTTCAAATAAACTCTCCTTTGAAGCTAGCCTTTCACCTGCATGATACTGTAGAATTAGTGTAATACTATTGTTACGTACCCCGTAGCGGGTTAAAAGAACCAGCAGAAACAGAACCCCCCTGGAGTCTGGCTTTGCTGTTATTAAATACTATTTTGTTAGTAACTACGTAATATAGTGACATAAAACCAGATAAATCAAACAGGTTAGCAGAGTTTATGCATGTATAGGTGTGTAAATATAAAACCCAAACTTCTTCGAGCTTAGGTGGTAAGTGATACAGTCTTACGATGGTATGTAAACGAAGTCAGTTCAGTTTGTGATATGGAGTTGAATAGAATTTAGGAGAGAGAGAGGTGAGTTGTTATCTAAGTCAACCAATGCCGTCGATTCTTCCCGTTGTACTCCAAAATCCTTTAAGGTCACCGAATGCGACCACATTAAGGGTGCCGTCTTCACGTGGTAAAGCTATCAACTCAGGCAAGGGTGAAACACACTGATTGTTTTCCACAGGTCACTCTTTTTCCACACTGCGAGAGCCACTGATCGATTCTCCCGATCAACCCTCAAAACCCACCCTTTTGTGACACTCAAAGCTCATCCAGTGTCGTTTCTTCTGTGTATCAGTGTTTACCAGAAAGCCAGCTGACGTTTTATATATATATCCACACATGCTTAACACCAGCTGTCCATTACATAGCTCCACCCTTCTATCACCATTGCAAATTACGAGCTGCTCGGTGCCTCTCTCTATCTGTGATTCAGTGTCACACCCTCTCTCTTGCAAAAGGCACAGTCTATAATTAATAAACCTTAGCATTTCGTCACACTACTATAGTGCCGGAGATCTGAGTTAAAATCATCCACTGTGTAAGTGTTTAGTATGTCGTCTGCATTATCACTAGGTGCTACAGTTTCTTCCCACTTACCAAAGACATGCAAGATAGCAGATTAATTGGTTACATTGGTGTTATGATGTTTAATACAGACAAGTGTAAGGTATTGCACTTTGGAAGGACAAACCAAGGTAGAACATGCAAGGTAAATGGTAGGGCAGGGAGGAGTGCAGTAGAACATAGGGATCTGGGAAACAGATACAAAATTCCCTAAAGGTGGCGTCACATGTGGATAGGGTCGTAAAGACAGCTTTTGGTACGTTGGCCTTTATAAATCAAATTATGGAGTATAGGAGCTGGAATGTTATGGTGAGGTTGTATAAGACATTAGTGAGGCCGAATGTGGTGTATTGTGTGCAGTTTTTCGTCAACAAATTACAGGAAGGATATTAATAAGGTTAAGAGAGTGCAGAGAAGGTTTACAAGGATGTTGCCGGGACTTGAGAAACTGATTTACAGAAGGTTGAATAGGTTAGGACTTTATTCCCTGGAGCATAAAAGAATGAGGGGAGATTTGATAGAGGAATATAAAATTATGATGGCTCTAGGTAGAGTGAATGCATGCAGGCTTTTTCCACTGAGGCTAGTGTTGATTAAAAAAAAACAAGAGGACATGGGCTAAGGGTGAAGGGGGGAAAGTTTAAAGGGAATATTGGGGGGGTGGAGGATGTTCTTCACACAGAGAGTGGTGGGAGTATGGACTGAGCTGCCAGATAAAGTGGTAAATGCGGGCTCACTTTTAACATTTAAGGAAAACCTGGACAGGTACTGGATGAGAGGTGTATAGAGGGATATGGTCCAGGTGCAGGTCAGTGGGTCTAGGCAGGGAAATGGTTCGGCACAGCCAAGAAGGGCCAAAAGGCCTGTTTCTGTGCTGTAATGTTTCTATGGATTCTATGGGTGTAATTGGCAACAGGGGCTCATTAGGCCAGAATCACCTGGTATCATGCTGTATGTCGAAATAAAACAAAATACATGCCCTTCTGTATGGGACATTTCAACCCTGGGAACATGATATCAGCTGTGCACTGTATTAATGACGTCGGTCAATTTTATAAACCTCTATCAGGCCTTTCAATAGCCTCTGCTGTTCTAATGAAACAAACCCAGTTTAAACTCTGTGTAATAAATACACTGTAATGCAGGCACCATCCTGATACATATGCTTTCTAACTATCCATAGTCTCTATATTCTTGCCACAATAGAGTGAACAGAATTGATGTTACATCCAAGGCTGAAGAGAAAGAGCAAAGACCTGTACCTTTTCATATTCCATCTGAGTTCAGTGCCTTTTCTGCTCACTTTGACTTACAGAACATGGAGGTATCTTCGCAAATCCCCACAGCTCCAATGACACTGTCATCTCAGTTTCCGAGGCTGACTTGAGAGATCGTGCAGGAGGGTGAACCCAAAGAAAGTAGCTGGCCCAGGTGGCTTACCTGGCTGACTACTTTGCAAATCAATCGGCAGGAGTGCTCATGGACATCTTTAACCTTGTGTTTTTGTCATACTGAGACAATCAAACATCATTTATACAAGTGTGCAAGAAGAATATGGTATTCTAGTTCAATAACTATCATCCAGTTATGCTTACATCCACTGTGATAAACTGATACAGGAGGTTAGTCGTGAAGTATATCACCTCCTACCTGAGGAGGAAACAGGATGTACTTCATTTGACATACCATTACAACAGTTCAACAGCAAATACAGCATCTTGAAGGGGTGTTCATGAGGATGTTCTTAATTGACCACAGCTCAGCATTCAACACTATCATCTCCTTAAAACTCATCATTAATCCCCAAGACCTGGGGCTCGGTACTTCCCTATTTAACTGGCCCATCCATTTCCGACTGGCAGATCCCATTTATTAAGAATTGACAACACTCACAGTGACCGTGAGCACATGAGCTCCATAAGACTGTGTTCTTGGTCCCCTGCTGTTTAAGATTGTTGATGACGTCAGTATTGTGAGTCAAAACAAAAGTGGTGATGTATTGTCATATGAAAGAAATTGAAAATATGAATGTTGGCACATAGCAACCTTGCTCTCATCATCGGAAAAGCCAAGGAGCTGATTATCAGCTATGGGAGTAAGAAGCCATAGGTCCATGAAACAGTCTTTAGTAGGGGAACAGAGGTGGAGAGGGCCCGCAGGTTTAAATTCCTTGCTGGTAACATATCAATAGAACTGTGCTGGGACTAGAACATAAGAAGCACTACAAAGAAGACACAACAGCACTGCTACTTTCCTTGAAGTTGACTTAGATTTGGCATATGACCAAAAACTTTGATGAACTTCTCGAGATGCACAGTGGGGAGTCTTCTAATTAATGGTATCAAAGCCCAGGAGTAGATAAAACTCCACAAAGTGGTGGCACTCACATCGACAGTCAGGAAATGCTTTGAGAGTTTGGTTCTTACTGGACTGAACTGCCTCAGCAAGGACCGGGACCCATTGCAAATTGCCTATTGCCACAATAGGACGCAATCTCAGATTCAAACTCAGTGGCTCTCAACAGGGCCTTAGACCACATAGACAGCACAAACACCTACATTAGGATACTGTTAGTCGATTGTAGCTCATCATTTAATACCATCATTCCCACGGTCCTGAATAAGAAGTTGCAGAACCTGGGCCTCTGTACCTCCGTCTGCAATTGGATCCTTGACTTCCTAACCCGAATAACACAGTCTGTGCGGATTGTTGATAAGATATCCTCCTCACTGACAATCAACACTAGCGCACCTCAGGGGTGTGTGCTTAATCCACTCCCCTAATCCCTGTATACACATGACTGTGTGGCTAGGCATAGCTAAATACAATCTATAAATTTGCGGACAGTACAACCATTGTTGACAGAATCTCAGGAGGTGACAAGAGGGCGTACAGGACTGAGATAGGCCAGCTAGTGGAATGGTGCTGCAGCAACAACCTGGCACTCAAGAGTAAGACGAAAGAAATGATTGTGAACTTCAGGACTTCAGGAAGGGTAAGGCAAAGTAACACATATCAATCCACAAAGAGGGATCAGTAGTACAGCGAGTGAGCAGCTTCAAATTCCTCGGTGTTAAGGTCTCTGAGAATCTAACCTGGTCCCAACATATCAATGTAGTTACAAAGAAGGCAAAACAGCATCTATACTTCATTAAGAGTTTGAAGAGATTCGGCACGTCAACAAATACACTCAAAAACTTCTATATCTGTACCGTGGAGAGCATTCTCGCAGGCTGCATCACTGTCTGGTATTAAGGGGCTACTGTACAGGACCTAACGTAGCTGCAGAAGGTTGTAAATCTAGTCAGCTCCATCTCGGGCACTAGCCTGCAAAGGACTCAGGATATCTTGACAGAGCGGTAACTGAGAAAGACAGCGTACATTATTAAGGACCTCTGGCACCCAGGGCATGCCCTTTTCTCACTGTTACCATCAGATAGGAGGTACAGAAGCCTGAAGGCACACACTCAGCGATTCAGGAACAGTTTCTCCCCCTCTGCCATCCAATTCCTAAATGGACATTGAAGCTTTGGACACTACCTCACATTTTCTTTCATATGCAGTTTTTCTGTTTTTGCATATTCTATTAAAACTATTCGATACAGTATACCTAATTCATTTACTTGTTTATTTATTATGTTTTATTTTATTTATTATTATTTTTGTCTCTCTCTGCTAGATTATGTATTGCATTGAACTGCTGCTGCTAAGTTAACAAATTTCACATCACATGCCGGTGAAATAAACCTGATTCTGATTTTGATACTACTCTGTCCATCACAGGCAAATCCCTCCCTTCCATTGAGTACATTTGTTTGGAGGGCTGCAACAAAAGCAGCATTTATCAACAAAGACTCGTATCATCTTAGTCATTCCTTTTTCTCGTGACTGCCATTAGGCACCCGCTGCAATTTCAAGAAGAATTATTACCCTACAGCCTGGCTTTGAATCGCCAAAGTTAACTTTATTCACCACTACTCTGAACTGTTTTATGACCTACAGACTCATGTTCAGGGACTCTTAACTACTCTAATTCTCAACATTATTTTTATTTGCACTCTATGTCCTCTTTTGCACAATTGTTGTTTGTTAGTTTTTGATTATGTAATTTTTCAGAAATTTCTATTGTATTTTTTTCCAGTGAAAAAACAGCAAGAAGCTAGTCTTTCTTTTGTGGCTGCCTGTAAGGAAATGAATTTTGCATGTGATACGTTAACATATTCTTACTTTGTAAAGGAATATGTATTGACATATGAATCTAGTTTTCGGTAACACTGAAGAGTATTATTGAACACTGGATATAATGTAAAAACACGTCGGTCTAGACAAAAATTATCTCATAATCCAGCCCTTGAACACTTACTTTCAAATAATCATCTGCTCCCATCTGGCCAAATCATTTGGTCTTTTGATTTGACTCTCATACCAGGCACAAAATAAATGGTCACTTTCTGTATCATGCATATTAGTTTGGACCTGCAAGTACTGCAGCCACATTAGAAGTGGAGGGTAATCCAAGTCCAGTTTCACAGAGGACAAGGCTGAAAATGCGGCATTAGGAGGTGAATTTCAAGGAATAACATGTAGACATTTGTTGATGAGATTGAAAGCTGTGTAAGATCATGGTCAGTCTGTATACGCGCGGTTACAGCACTTCAACAGTCTCTCATTCCACACTTGCTAAAATGATGCTGGTTCTTCCCTAGAGATGCAACTGAGTGTAAATCTGCTGTTGTCTTCTGGAATGACACTGTTATGCACACACCAGTACCTGTTCAGCCAGCCAGAACAAATTGCTGATGCTTGTGGACAGAAGATGCAGCATGAAACCAAAGATGCATGTTCAAAGCTCCTGAAACAAGTTAGTCAAGCTAATGTGCAAACTACGGCTTTGTAGGTGATCTGCTTCTTCTGCTCTGTAAACAGGGATTTGATTGTTTCTGGTGCCAGATCTTGTGATTCACAATACCATGGTGAAGACTCACCACTTTAGCTGGTCATGGGCAAGACATTGGCAGGAGTCAGTGTGGAGATGGCATTTTTTCAGTTTTTCCATTTTTAACGGACCTGAGAATAGCAGGTTACAAAAACACAACTGATATTCTGCCCAGTGTAGCTAATTGAGAGTAATGAAGGGTTTGGTACAAGCGATGACAACCTCGCTGATAATGATGACACTGATTCACTTGTCTTTGCAGTGAATGGTCAGTGACAGCTCTGGTATTTTTTTCCAGTTCCTTATGATCCCTACTGTAGGTATCTAAAGAGTAAGATGACACATGAAAAAATGCCAACTGAAGCAGCATTGATTTGTTGTCAATTCACAGAGGATGTGGACATAACAAATGTGAATCAGTGAGCAGGTAGAGAGCTATAGAAACCATAGAAACTACAGCACAGAAACAAGCCTTTTGGCCCTTCTTGGCTGTGCCGAACCATTTTCTGCCTAGTCCCACTGATCTGCACACGGACCATATCCCTCCATACACCTCCCATCCATGTATCTGTCCAATTTATTCTTAAATGTTAAAAAAGAACCCGCATTTACCACCCCGTCTGGCAGCTCATTCCATACTCCCACTACTCTCTGTGTGAAGAAGCCCCCCTTAATGTTCCCTTTAAACTTTTCCCCCCTCACCCTTAACCCATGTTCTCTGTTTTTTTTTTCTCCCCTTGCCTCAGTGGAAAAAGCCTGCTTGGATTCACTCTATTTATACCCATCATAATTTTATATACCTCTATCAAATCTCCCCTCATTCTTCTACGCTCCAGGGAATAAAGTCCTAACCTATTCAACCTTTCTCTGTAACTGAGTTTCTCAAGTCCCGGCAACATCCTTGTAAACCTTCTCTGCACTCTTTCAACCTTATTTATATCCTTCCTCTAATTTGGTAACCAAAACTGAACACAATACTCTAGATTCGCCTTCACCAATGCCTTATACAACCTCATCATAACTTTCCAGCTCTTATACTCAATACTTTGATTAATAACAGCCAATGTACCAAAAGCTCTCTTTACGACCCTATCTTCCAGTGATGCCACTTTTACGGAATTTTGTATCTGTATTCCCAGATCCCTATGTTCCACTGCACTCCTCAGTGCCTTACCATTAACCCTGTATGTTCTACCTTGGTTTCTCCTTCCAACGTGCAATACCTCACACTTGTCAGAGTTAAACTCCATCTGCCATTTTTCAGCCCATTTTTCCAGCTGGTCCAAGTCCCTCTGCAGGCTCTGAAAACCTTCCTCACTGTCTACTACACCTCCAATCTTTGTATCATCAGCAAACTTGCTGATCCAATTTACCACATTGTCATCCAGATCATTGATATAGATGACAAATAACAATGGACCCGGCACTGATCCCTGTGGCACACCACTAGTCACAGGCCTCCACTCAGAGAAGCAATTCTCTACCGCCACTCTCTGGTTTCTTCCATCGAGCCAATGTCTAATCCAATTTACCACCTCTCCATGTATACCTAGCTTCTGAATTTTCCTAACTAACCTCCCATGCGGGTCCTTGTCAAAGGCCTTACTGAAGTCCATGTAGACAATATCCACTGCCTTCCCTTCATCCATTTTCCTGGTAACCTCCTCAAAAAATTCCAATAGATTGGTCAAACATGACCTACCACGCACAAAGCCATGTTGACTCTCCCTAACAAGTCCCTGTCTATCCAAGTGCTTCCAGATTCTGTCTCTTAGTACTCCCTCCAATAACTTACCTACTACCGATGTTAAACTTACTGGCCTATCATTTCCCGGATTACTTTTTGATCCTTTTTTAAACAACGGAACTACATGAGCCACTCTCCAATCCTCCGGCACCTCACCTGTCGACAGCGACATTTTAAATATTTCAGCCAGGGCCCCTGCAATTTCAACACTAGTCTCCTTCAAGGTCCGAGGGAACACCCTGTCAGGTCCCGGGCATTTATCCACTTTAATTTTCCTCAAGACAGCAAGGACCTTTTCCTTTTCGATCTGTACAGTTTCCATGATCTCACTACTTGTTTCCCTAAATTCCATAGACTTCATGCCAGTTTCCTTAGTAAATACAGACACAAAAAACCTATTTAAGATCTCCCCCATTTCCTTTGGTTCCGCACATAGCTGACCACTCTGATCTTCAAGAGGACCAATTTTATCCCTTACAATCCTTTTGCTCTTAATATACCTGTAAAAGCTCTTTGGATTATCCTTGACTTTGACTGCCAAGGCAACCTCATGTCTTCTTTTAGCCCTCCTGATTTCTTTCTTAAGTATTTTCTTGCACTTCTTATACTCCTCAAGCACCTTATTTACTCCTTGCTTCCTATACACGTCATACAACTCCCTCTTTTTCTTTATCAGAGTTGCAATATCCCTTGAGAACCAAGGTTTCTTATTCCTATTCACCTTGCCTTTAATCCTGACAGGAACATACAAATTCTGCACTCTCAAAATTTCTGCTTTGAAGGCTTCCCACCTACCGATCACATCCATGCCAGAGAACAACCTGTCCCAATCCACGCTTTTTTGATCCTTTCTCATTTCTTCAAATTTGGCCTTCTTCCAGTTAAGAACCTCAACCCTAGGACCAGATCTATCCTTGTCCATGATCAAGTTGAAAATAATGGTGTTATGATCACTGGAACCAAAGTGCTCCACTACACAGACTTCTGTCACTTGTTCTAACTCGTTTCCTAACATGAGATCCAATATTGCATCCCCTCTAGTTGGTCCCTCTATATACTGATTTAGAAAACTTTCCTGAACACATTTTACAAACTCTAAACCATCTAGACCCCTAACAGTATGGGAGACACAATCAATATATGGAAAATTAAAATCCCCTACCACCACAACTTTATGTTTCCTGCAGTTGCCTGCTATCTCTCCGCAGATTTGCACTTCCAATTCTCTTCGACTATTGGGTGGTCTGTAATACAATCCCACTAATGTGGCCATACCTTTCCTGTTTCTCAGCTCCACCCACAAGGACTCAGTAGACTAGCCCTCTAATCTGTCCTGCCTGAGCACTGCTGTAATATTTTCCCTAAAAAGCAATGCCACTCCCCCACCTTTCATTCCTCTGCTTCGATCACATCTGAAACATCGGAACCCTGTCTTGTTAAAATTCTGCAATCATCTTAAGTACCAGCCAGTTATTGTGACTAAGAAATTCTCTGTTTTTGATTCAGCAAAAAGGGAAATGAGAAATACTTCTGAATTGGAAAGACTTGGGAAATTGCACGGGCTGGGGTTCCTATGCACTTTTCACACTGTCTTTATTGATGTACAGTGGATAGTATTCTGACAGGCTGCGTCACTGTCTGTTGTGGGCTGAGGGGCTACTGCAAAGGACTGAAAGAAACTGTAAAGGGTGGTAAATTTAGTCAGCTCCATCTTGGGTACTAGCCTACAAAGAACCCAGGACATCTTCAAGGAGTGATGTCTCAGAAAAACTGTATCCATTATTAAGTACCTCCAGCACCCAGGGAATGCCCTTTCCATCAGGTAGGAGGAACAGCAATTCAGGAGCAGCTTCTTCCACTCTGAAATGGACATAGAAACCTTGGATACTATCTCAATTTATTATTATATATGATCTCTGGTTTTTGCAGGATTTTTAATCTATTCAATATAGGTACACTGTAATTGTTTTATATATTTATTTAATAATGATGATAATAATAATAATTAGTATTATTATTATTTTATTTCGTTTTTTTTTCCATATTATGCATTGCATTTAACTGCAGTTGCTATGTTAACAAATTTCATGACATATGCCGGTGATAATAAACCTGATTCTGATTCTGACATATTGAGACCAATTATCATTCAAGCAGCCCATTCATTGGCAAGAGCAGGCCACAGCAATGATGTTTCTCACAGATCGCAATGCTTGTTTAATTGTACAGAAGTGATAAGTGGGGTTGCCATTGTTGGGAGTGGGTCAGTGTTGAGAGCAAGACTGACACGTTTTGTTCAAAAGAGGCTTCAGCTTGAAAGAGACGTTGGTTCTGGGTAAGGTTCTGTAAAGTTTCCTCTTTCCTCTCTCTCATACTGTACCCAGTGTAGCAAATGGCTGTTTTGTGTTCCTTATGTCAGATGCTGGAGTCCTGGGAGTCTAGGGAACTACATCTGGATGAAGTGCATCCAACTTCAACTCCTTGAAGACCATGTACTGGATCTGGAGCAGCAGCTGGATGACACTCGGTTTGTATGGGAGAGTGAGGAGATAATTGATCAGAGTTACAGGGAAGTAATGTCCCTTAAGTAGTAAAAGGCGAATAGTTGGGAGACTGTCAGGAGAAATGGAAATGCGAATATACAGTTAGCGCAGATCACACATGTGGCTCTTCCTCACAATAATAAGTATACCACTTTGGATAATATTGTGTGGGATGACTCAGTTATGGGCAATGAGCATAGGTCTATGCTGCAAAAGGAAAAGAGGGAAAAGAGGGGAGTGTTAGTGTTAGGGTAGTCAACGGTCAAGAGAACGTACAGGAGATTCTCTGTATGTGAACAGGACACCTAAATGGTATATTTGCTCCCTGAAGCCAGGGTCAGGACCACTCAGATCACATTCTCAGTATTTTGGAGCCGGTGGAGGAGCAGGCAGATGTCTTGGTACATATTGCTAGCAATGGCATAGAAAAGATAAGCAAAAAGGTCCTGAGAAAGAGAATGTAGAGAGCAAGGTAAACACTGAGAAGCAGGAACTCCAGCATATTAATTTGTGAATCGCTAACCATGCCATGCACCAGTGTGAGAAGAAACAGGATGATTTGCAGATTAATGTGTGCCTAAGAAGCTCATGCAGGGCACAGTGCTTCAAGTCCTTGGATCATTGGCATCTCTTCTGGGGGAGGGATGATATGTTCAGAAGTGACAGGTTGAACTTGAACTCAAGGGAGACCAATATTCTCGCAGGCAGGTTTGTTGGAGCTGTTCAGGAAGGCTTACATTTAATTTGTTGGGGGAAGGGGGATTGGGAGCTAGATTCAAGGGATACAGGATAGGACAAATGGTGAAAACCACACACAAAAAAAGCAGTCAGACTGTCAGGAAGGACAGGCCAATAATAAGACAAAATTGCAGCCAGCAGGGTGAGTGCCAGTGCAATAGGAAAGCAGAATAAAAAAGGTAGCAAATGGAGGACAAAACATGTTACATCTCAGTGCATGGAGTATAAGAATAAGGTGGATGACCTTGTTACACTATTACAGATTGTCAGGTACAATAAATGTGGCCATCACTGAAACATGGCTGAAGGATGGTTGTAGTTGAGAGCTGAATGTCCAAGTTTACATGTTGCATTGAAGGAATAAGAACATAGCAGAGGTGGATGGTGTGGCTGAGCTGGTAAAAAATGGCACCGAATCAGTAGAAAAATGTGACATTGGATTGGAAAATGTTGAATCCTTGTGGATTGAGTTATGAAAATGCAGGAGTAAAAGCATCCAGATGGCAGTTATATTCAGGCGTCCCTACAGTCGATGGTATGTGGACCACAGATTACAACAGGAAATAGAATAGGCATATACAAACGGCAATGTTATGATGGTCATGGGAGATTTGAACATGCAGATCAATTGGGACAATGAAGTTGGTAATGGATCTCAAGAGAGTGAGTTTGTTGAATGCCTATGAGATGGCTTTTTAAAGCAGATTGTTGTTTAGTCTGCTCGGGGGTTCAGCTAAACTAGGCTGGGTGTTATGTAATGAACCAGAGGTAATTAGGGAGCTTCGGGCAAAAGAACCCTTCGGGGGCAGGTCTGGTCCAGTTCAACTTGAAATTTGATAGGGAGAATGTGAAGTCTGACATAGAAGTATTTCAATGGAGTAAAGGAAATTACAGTAGTATGAGAGAGGAGTTGGTCAAAGTAAATTGAAAGGATCTGCTGGGAGGAATGTCAGCAGAGCAACAATAGCGTGAGTTTCTGGAGAAAATGAAGAACGTGCAGGATAGATGTTTTCCAAAAGCAAAGAAATACTCAAATAGCAAAATGGTACAACCATGGCTGATAAGGGAAGTGACAGCTAATGTAAGAGCAAAAGAGATAGCATACAACAACAGAAAATTAATGGTAAGAGATGCTTTTGAAACCCTACAGACAGCAACTAAAAGACTCATTAGTGGGGAAAAGATAAAATATGAAAGCAAGCTAGCAAAAAACAAATCAAACTAGATAGTAAAAGCTTTTTTTCAAATATGTAAACAATAAAAGAGAGATGAAAGTGTACATAGGAGCACTAGGGGGATAAAGAGAAGGCATATGAATTAAAGGAGTATTTTGCATCAATCTTCACTTTGAAAGATACTAACAGTGTGTCAGATGCTGAAGAGTGTGAAGGAAGAGAAGTGAGTGCAGTTACTATTACAAGGGAGAAGGTGCTCAAAAAGCTGAAAGACCTATGGGTACTTAAGTCACCCGGACCAGATAAACTGCACACTAGGGTAGAGATCGTGGAGGCAAAGGCAATGTTCTTTCAAAAATCATTGGAGACTGCCATGGTGCTTGAAATGTCACCCCACTCTTTAAGAAAGGAGGAAGGCAGCAGAAAGTATATTACAGACCAGTTAGCCTGACTGAGTCTATTGTTAACCATGAAATTATGGAGTACTTGGTGAAACAGACAAGATATGACAAATTCAACATTGTTTTCTTAAGGGACAATCTGGCCTGACGAATCAGTTGGAATTCTCTGAAGACATGACAAATAGGATAGATAAAAGGGATGCAGTGGATGTTGTGTATTTTGACTTGCAGAGGGCCTTTGACAATATGCTTATTGGTAGAGGCAGAGAGTGGGAATAGAAGGATTCTTTTCTGGTTGGCTGCCAGAGACAGCTGGTCTTCCACATGGGGTCGGTGTTGGGGATCATTTTATGCTGTATATCAATAATTTAGAAGATGAAATTCATGGCTTCTTTCAGGTTTCAGATGAAATGCAGATTAATGAAGTGTCAGACAGTGTTGAGGAAATAGTCTGTCTGCAAATAGACAGATTGGGAGAATAGGCAAGAAAGTGGCAAATGAAAACTACAGTGTTAGAAAGTGCACGGTTATACACTTTATGAACAGAAATAAATGTGCAGACTATTTTCTAAATGGCAAGAAAATTCACAAATCTGAGTTGCAAAGGGAATTGGGAGTCCTTGTACAGAACACCCTGAAGGTTAACTTGCAGGCAGAGGCAGTGTTGAGGAAGGAAAATGCAATGCCAGCATTCATTTCAAGTGGTTTAGAATACAAAAGCAGGGATATGACATTGAGGCTTTATAAGGCACTGATGAGCCCTCACCTTGAGTATTGTGAACAGGTCTGGGCTGCTTATGTAAGAAAAGGTTTTCCAGCATTGGAGAAGGCTCAGAGGAGGTTCAAAAGGATAATTCCAGGAATGCAAGGTTTATCATATGAGGAAAGTTTGATAGCTCCAGGTCTGCACTTTGTGGAATTAATAAGAATGAGGGAGAATATTTTTGAAACATTTTGAATGTTGAAAGGCCTGGACCAAGTGTATGTGGAATGGATGTTTCCCATGGTGGGGTAGTCTAGGACAGGATGGCACAGCCTCAGGCTGGAGGGTGTTTAAACATTTAAACAGAGATGCAGAGAAATTTGGTTAGCCAGAGGGTGGTGAATTTGTGGAATTTTTTGCCACAGGCAGCTGTGGAGGCCAGGTCATTGGGTGTATTTAAGACAGAACTTGATAGATTCTTGACTGGACACACCATCGAAGGCTATGGGCCAAAGCCGGGGAGTTGGGCTGAGGAGGGAAAACATTTACCATCCATGATTAAATGGCAGGGAAGACTTGATGGTCCAAATGGCTTAAATTTACTCTATTGTCTTATGGTTACCTTGTTGAGTATTTGCAATACATTTTGTAGACGCAGTACGGCTGTATAGCTGCAGAGAAGAACTCAATAAGAGATGTCCGTATATGCACTGGTACAAATATTGTGGTATATTCAATATAACCAGTGTTTTCCCATGAAACAGCTCATCATCAGCATAGGAAGTATTCATAAACATTGTGCTGGTGTATTTATACTAATGTAGTCATGAGAGATTTGGTCCATATTTGAAATGCAATGTGAAAAACTTTTGATTATGTACTAGCAGTGAGTCAAGGAGGTGGTGATGTCATATTCCACCTGGTGTTCAATCATGCACTTCTATGGGCGCAGGACCTTGCCCATTCTCTCCTCCATGTTGTACATAACCTCCTCAACTTTAGATGTAATATTTGATTCTTTATTCATGATTACTACTGTCATCTTTCATTCATCAGCTGAGACACTGAAACAAATGGCTGTGTCCATGAAACACCTCCCTTTAAAGAAAGGAATTCAAATATTAATGAACTAGAAGAGTCTAGGTCAGCCTTCCTCCTCTTATTTTTTGCGCTGGAAGAACCCTGAGAGCTATACAGCTGTACTGCGTCTACAAAATTTATGGCGAATACTCTACAAGGTAACCATCAGACAATAGAGTAAATTTAAGCCATTTGGACCATCAAGTCTTCTCTGCCAATTAATCATGGATGGTACATTTTCAGATCTCAGGGAACCCCTGTGCAAAGATTATTATATCTACAGTTCACAGTACATTATCGTGATCTGTAAGTTGTAGATATTATAATATCAAAACTAATTGCTAATTAATTATTGAGTAGAGAAGAACATTTCAGTCAATATTTCTTGGGAAAAGAAAGCTTAGCTTATATTAATTCCCCTTTCATAAACTTTAAAAACACCAAGTCAAACGTAACAAATATCTGTTAGATAACTGACTGAAGCCAAAATGGGATATTTAATTTAAATCAAGGCCGTATATTGATGTTAATTTATGCTATTTACAACATGAAAATTAATTGGCTATGTTTAATAATAAAGTTACTAAAAACCATAAGACAACACAACACAGTTCCTCCAAGACAGAGCTTTTGTTTCCAGCCATGAAGACAAAACATTAAATATATCTTTAACTTTGCTTGTTTCGGACTGCTCTTTGCAACAGAGAGAAAAAAGAAACCCTTGAATTTCACCATCATTTACATATTTTACAAATGCTATAACATGACATTTATTGGTGAACATGTTGACTCATCAACCTGGATAGAGAAATTGTAGTTTTTCAGTTTATCACTCTTCAGCATCATAAGATATGTGATCAATACATCGATTTACCACACAGATGAGAGGGAAACCATTTCAATTTCTCGTACTGCATATTGTCTGAGCATTTTACCCACTATAATTTTTCATGCTGGTATTATTAATTTCTCACCAACTGCGTGACTTTTCCTTTTCAGGGTAATAAGTTCTACTACAATAACTTGCTCCAGAAACGCTTTAATAATTGTGAATTTGTTATCAAAGCTTTACTCTGTTGAGACTCCATAAAGTAAAGGTATCCGTTAGTCTTGCGAGACTATGGATCTGCGCCTGGAAAGTCTTCACTCTCCAGGACGCAGGCCTGGGCAAGGTTGTATGGAAGACCAGCAATTGCCCATGCTGTAAGTCTCCCCTCTCCACGACACCGATGTTGTCCAAGGAGAGTTAGGATCCATACAGCTTGGCACCAGTGTCGTCGCAGAGCAATGTGTGATTAAGCACCTTGCTCAAGGACACAACACATGTTGCCTCGGCTGGGGCTCAAACTCACGACCTTCAGATTGCTAGTCCAATGCCTTAACCACTTGGCCACGTGCCCACATTGAGACTCCAGTAGCCATTTAAAATAATCAGCACTGTTACGTATCACATGCCTGTCATTTGTAGCTAAGTGTCCTTTCAATTTTGCTGGAGCCATTGAGCATTTTGAAGCTGTTTGCCACAGACGCGACACAATGGAATATGACAATTTGGATCACCAGTCCAAGTAAAATCATTAATAAGTAGCGATCATTGTAAAGATAGTCTTTTTTTTTTGGTCAGTTGTTACAGTAGTGCAGTGAAATGACTCAGAAGATTATACTGTCAGACATTGGACCATCAGACATGTTGGTAAAACACAGAGGTAACTAAAATATAGGGGGAAAAAACAGCATAATAAATAACTAAACAAGAAAATCACAAAAAAAAACAAAAAAAAAACTTCACAATACAATGCACTTCTAACCTACGCAATCCATCTTTTGCAATATTTCCAACAGCAAAGTAGCAAGCTAGCAGCTGAGTGGTGGCGTGTGAAAGTTCCTTCTTTAGGATGAAAACTTCCTTTTAATTTTCTGCTGCACCAATAGAGTTTCTTTGTTCCCGTAAATCAGTCAGCAGCGTGTGAGGGGAAGATAGGGGTGGCAATTTAGGTGGGAAACGCTGATGTCACAGCCCAAGTTGGGTATGTCCATCCATGCTCGGAAAATGCACATCGCAACCCTTATCAGTCTACTGGCCTCCCTTCCATGCAATACAGCGCTCACCATTATCAATATCCTCTCCTATCCCACGTCAAAAACGGAGCATGGACTCAACCAGATAAATGCTGCCCTACTGTGCACTGTCATACTGCTCTGAGATTGCTACTAGGGCTGCTTGGTCACTTTCCACAACTGCAAGCGCTACCATCGCGTATTCCACAAAGCTCAAAAAACAATATTTAGTTCAATCAAGGTCTCTTGTGGAATCCTGGTTGAGATACCCTGCTATATACGCACCACACTCTGCATTAAAATGTTGTCCTTCACCTCTCACATTAAACTTATGCACTCTAGTTTTTACTTCCCCCTTTACTGTCTATGTCTGGTGGGGGAACATGTCGCGTCCTTTTCACGGCAGTTTGTCCACCTTTGGTACCCACACGGAACTTTACTTTATTACTTTATTGTAGCCAAACAATTGATACTAGAGCGTAAAATCATCGCTGCGATATTTGATTCTATGCTACGCGCTCCCTGGAGTACAAATCGATAGTAAATGTAATAAAAATGTAAATTATAAATCATAAATAGAAAATAGTAAAGGGAAAGTAAGGTAGTGCAAAAAAAAAAGCCCCGAGAGGCAGGTCCAGATATTTGGAGGATACGGCACAGATCTGTGTCTGGATCCGTTCAGCAGTCTTATCATAGCTGGAAAGAAGCTGTTCCCAAATCTGGTGGTACGAATCTTCAAGCTCCTGAACCTTCTCCCTGAGGGAAATGGGACGAAGAAGTGTGAATGGCTGGGTGGGTCGTGTCCTTGATTATCCTGGCAGCACTGCTCCGACAGCGTGCGGTGTAAAGTGAGTCCAAGGACGGAAGATTGGTTTGTGTGATGTGCTGGGCTGTGTTCACGATCTTCTGCAGCTTCTTCCGGCCTTGGACAAGACGACTTCCATACCAGGTTGTGATGCATCCGAGAGGAATGCTTTCTACGGTGCATCTATAAAAATTAGTGAGGGTTTTAGGGGCCTGGCCAAATTTCTTTAGCTTTCTCAGGAAGTAAAGGCGTTGGTCTGCCTTCTTGCCAATGGACTCTGCTTGGTTATTCCAAGTCAGGTAATTTGTGATACTGACCCCGAGGAACTTAAAGCTTCCGACCTGTTCCACTTGCGCACCACCGATGTAAATTGGGTTGTGTGGTCCGCTACTCCTTCTGAAGTCAACAACCAATTCCTTCATCTTGCTGACGTTGAGGGATAGGTTATTGTCTTCACACCATGCCACCAGGTTCTTGATTTCCTCGCTGTACTCAAACTCATCATTACCCGAGATACGGTCTACAATTGTGGTGTCAACAGCAAACATATATATTGAGTTCGATGGAAACTTGGCTACACAATCATGGCTGTACAGTGAGTACAGCAGGGGGCTGAGTACACAGTCTTGTGGAGCACCGGTGCTCAGAGTGATTGTAGAGGAGAGCTTGTCCCCTGATTTTTTACAGCCTGAGTCCTGTCTGTGAAGAAGTTGAAAATGTAGCTGCAGCTCTGATTGCTAAGGCCCAGGTTCCAGAGCTTAGGAATCAGTTTATTTGGAATGATGGTATTAAAAGCAGAGGTGTAGTCAATGAAAATGAGCCTACATATGCGCTTTATTCTCCAGGTGTTCTAAGGAGGAATGCAGGGCCAGAGAGATTGCATCTGCCATTGACCAGTTGCTCCGGTAAGCAAACTGCAAAGCGTCGAGGTTGACCGGTAGGCTGTGGTTGATGTGTGCCATAACCAATCGGTCGAAGCACTTCATAGCAATTGATGTCAGAGCCACAGGTCGATAGTCATTCAGGCATGCCACCTTGCTCTTCTTCTGCACCGGGATTATCGTTGCCTTTTTAAAACATGAGGCGATCTTAGACTGAAGCCAGGAGCAGTTGAAGATGTCGGCAAAGACTCCAGCTAACTCAGGTCTACCCAAACCGGAAAACATGGATTGATATTTCCGTGTGCACTGCACGACCATCTGAGACAAAGCCTTTGCCTCCGGATACCATTAGGAACTCAAGAAATGTCACTTTGACTTATCAACAGCCATTAAAGCAGCAAAATGCCAATACAGGGACAAAATCCAGACACAACTCTCCACCAACGACACACGTAGCATATAGCCAGGTCTGCACACTCTTTCAGACTTCAAAGGGAAACACAGCGATGCAGCCAACATTGTTTCCTCCCTCCTGGGCGAGTTAAATCTTTTTCATGCTTATTTCGAGTTTGTTAACACTGAACCCCCGAGGAGAGCTGCTGATGCGACCTGCACCTCGGTAA
The DNA here is from genome assembly GCF_963921235.1 of Mobula hypostoma. Lineage (NCBI taxonomy): Eukaryota > Metazoa > Chordata > Chondrichthyes > Myliobatiformes > Myliobatidae > Mobula > Mobula hypostoma. The sequence goes on from NC_086120.1 coordinate 8,355,219, forward strand.
TCTCCGACGCTGAGATATTTAGGTCATTCCAATGGGTCAACAGCCGCAAGGCGGCGAGGCCAAAAGGCATCCTAGGGCGAGTACTCAAAGCTTGTGTGCACAACTTGCTGATGTGTTCACAGATATTTTATTCTTTCCTTCTCCCAGTGTGTAGTGCCCTACACCATTGTCGCTGTACCAAAGAAAACCAAGTTAGTATGTCTGAACGATTGGCCTCCTGACGCACTCACCTCAATCATCAGCAAATGCGTTGAGAGGCTGGTCAAGGACTACATCTGCAGCATGCTAGCATCCCCACTGGACCCCCGAGAACTTGCCAACTGACACAGCCGATCAACCGATGGTGCCATACAACAGCGCTGCACACCGTCCTCACTCACCTGGAGAAGGGAGATGGTTATGTTAGAATGCTGTCCATGGACTACAGTTCAGCATTCAACACCATAATCCCCACCAATCTCGACGAGAAGCTCACAGAACTTGCCCTGCACCCCACCTTGTGCAGCTGGATCCTGGACTTCCTGTTGGATCACCAGCAGGTGGTAAGGATGAGCTCCCTTACCTCTGCCCCTTTGACTCTCAACACAGGAGCCGTTCTACTCCCTATACACCCACGACTGTTTTGCCTTGCAGAGCTCCTATCTGCTAATCAAATTGCAGCTGACAAGACATTGATACGCCTTATTTCTAACAATGATGAGGCAGCCTACAGAGGGAAAGTCAACAGCTCGATAGAGGTGTGCCATGAAAAAAAAAACTCTCCCTCAGTGTCGAAAAAAACAAAGGAGTTGATCCTAGTTTACAGGAGGAACAAAGACACTTGACATCAATGGGATTGTAATTGAGAGTGTGAGTAGTTTTAAGTTCTTCTGTGTACACTTCGAGGGTCTCACCTGGTCTGTACCTACTGCCCATGTGGTGAAAAAAGCACAAAAGCGAATTCGTCACATCAGGTCGCTGAAGCAGTTTGGCAAGACTCCTCAAATCCTTAGAACTTTCTATGGAGGCACCTTTGAGAGCATCCTGCCTGGCTGTGTAACTGCCTGGCATGGGAGTTGTACTACCCTCAATCACAGGGTACTTCAGAGGGTGGCACGGACAGCCCAGTGCATCTGTGGATATGAACTTCCCTTTGTTCAAGACATTTACTGCAGTTGGTGCATAAAAAGGGCCAAGGGATCATCATGGAGTCCAGCCACCCCCTATTTGTACATAGTGACAGAGATGTAATGTAAAGATTTTTACCTCATCGTGTTGTGAGATGGATGAAAGAAATACAATAATAATTCTAATTCTAATTCGAAGGATTTGCTTGTTTTTGTTAGGCTAAATGTATGCCTTCCTTTCCCTGACCACAGCCTCAATATCATTGGTTCGTCAAGATTCCTAACACTTGCCAGCCGTGCCTTTCACTCCAACAGCAACATGCCACCTTGGGATGCTTGATGTCATACTTTTAAGATCTTCGCATGTGACATTTGTCCCACTTCCAGAAAGCAGTCTTGCCGAATCGACGTTGAATTAAGTTTAGGAAGTCAACCCCTGGCCCGATCATATTTTCACATAACAATTAAAAACAAAATTGCAGAATTAAGGAAACTGGACAAAACGTGCTCTCCAATTGACACTTGATGTGCCTGAACTTATTCCGTTAGAGGAGGTTCAGTTTTGTGCTCTCTCTATTAGGGGCTTCTAGATAATGATCAAGGAAACCTTACTGGATACATTTGACAAACTCCATCTCTCCCATGCCCTTTGAGCTATGTGTGGAAATTAACAACTCCTATTAATTCTGCCCTATTTTTCTTACAACTATCTGCAAGTTCTATACACATCTGTACCCCTTTATTTCAACTGATTAAGAGGAGATTTAAGAAAAACATGTCAATAAAGTAACTTTCAAATTCATGTTTCTAGGTTCCATCGCTATGATGTCATTTGATGATCACCCAAGATTATCTTTTTTTTAACTTCGGTTGTTATGTCCTTCCTCATCAGAATGACAACTCCCACTCATTTCATACCGGCTCCTCTGTCATGCCTGCAGCATCTGTGTCGTGGAACATCATTCCCAGTCCTGCCCTTCCCTTGGTCATTTTTCAGTTAGACAATAATATCCCATCCTCAGAGCAAATCCACCCATCCACTTTACCTGGTCAGTCTCTTCCATTGACTGAAATCAGTTTCATTCAACAGTCCTTCCTTTTTCCTTTATTGTTTCCCAAGCCACCCTGACCACTGAAATTTCTCTCATTAGCTCCAGCATTTTCTCTAACTTCTTATCTGCCTCTTTGCTGCTCAGGTGTCCCACTCCCGTGCTGATCGAGTCGAAACCTTCTCGAGTAGCACCAATGAAGCTGTCTGCCAGAATATTGTTCATCCTCCGGGTCGGGTATATCCGATCTGTCTTTTACATGATTCTGCGACTGCTGCTAGATATACCAGACGCTGACTCCCGAGAGGTGACACGCCATCCTGTTGTCCCTTCAGCGGCTACCAAAGCCCCAGTCTGCCCCGAACTAATTAACCTCCTATCACAGTCGCTCAAACTGACTGCATCCTTTTTCACTGAAACTGTCAGCAGGTTACAGTGCAGGTGACTGGTGCTCTCACCCACTGGAAGGTCACACCCCGAACATTATTCAAGGAGGCATATGTGTTACTGATGCGGATAGCCACAGGGATCCCTGCATTGTTCACCTAATTCCCAAATCTCTCTTTTCGGTTTCCCAGTTTCCTGCTGACACATCGTTCACTGTGAGTAACTCAGCAAAACTATTATCGCTGAAGTTCTTATTACTGTAATCGGACTTCCCGTCCTTCTCTCCTGATATTCGGTGTCCAAAGCTGCCACAGTGAAGCAATTTGCACTCACTTCACAGGAAACAAGACCACAACTGTGCTAACAGCTGAATCTCATCCTTCTCCCTCATCCTTCATCCCACATCCCTCATCTGTCATCCCTCATTCATCTCTTGTGATTCCTATCACAGATCCCGCGCCTCTCTACCGATTCCCTCATCGATCATCCCTCACCCACCATCCTTCATCCCTATCCCAGATCCCTCATCGCTAAACCAGTTCCCTCATCCATCTACCATCATCCTGTACCACTCATCACTCACCTCTCATCGTTCAACCATCATCCTTTACCCATCATCCCTCATCCTTCATTCCTAATCCCTCACCCATCATCTGTCACCTCTCACCTATTGTCTCTCATAAATCATCCCTCACCCGTCATCCCTCCTGCCACCTGCTAGTCGGTGTCAAAATAGGAATAACAGCTAAAATAAGGAATCCGACACAAGAACAGAAGCACAATGTACAGTACAGACAGAGAGAATGCAAAGTGGTGGAACAGGTGAATGAGCTGAAGCCGTGCTCTCTTTAACAGCTGGATTGCTAGACTGTGCAGATGTCATCGAGGCTGCTCATTGCTGAGCTCAGCAGTTACCTCACGGTGCCCAGCACAGACTGGATTAGTGGGAAGGTGCACTCCTTCCAAATGTTCCGCTCTACTGAGCACCTTCAGGAAGCTGTTGAAACTGAGGTGTTGGCGGAATTCCGTCACTCCAAGCTGGTTTGCACATCGGACACGTGTGGCGCGTGGCCAAGTGGTTAGGGAGTTGGGCTCACGACCCGAAGGTCGTGGGTTCGAGTTCTCGGCCAAGGCAGCGTGTTGTGTCTTTGAGCAAGGCACTTAACCACACACTGCTCCAGTCCACCCAGCAGAAAATGGTTACCGGCAAATGCTGGGGGTTAACCTCGTTAACTGGCGTCCTATCCGGGGGGTGCGGAGGTGGTGAAGCAGTCTCGTATTGTCAGTGGCTTCCTGATGCACTGGCCTGATGGGCCACAAATGCTCGTGACAGACTTTTACTTTGACTCATCGGACATCCGACCACTGTCCTGCTGACAGTTTACTGATCATGCAAACTAACGTGCCCGCTTCTTTCATGGATATTTCCTCAACTGGCGGTATTTATTCAGCTGACGGCTCAAGCAGCTTTATTGTCGGATCTGGAAACTGGAACGGGAACCAGCGGAGACCTCTGGTCTCCAACTTTCGGTAAATCCTTCCACCTCTTCACCTTTCCCCATTCCCATTTCCCTCACTCGCTTTATCTCCTTACCTGCCCATCACCTCCCTCTGGTGCTCCTCTCCCTTTTCTTTCTCTTTCATCAATCAACTTTCCGGCTCTTTACTTCACCCTTTCCCCTGACGATTTTATCCCGTCACCTGGTGTTTCTTCCTTCACCACCGCCCCCCAACCCCACACACCCTCTCCCACTAACTCATCCTTTTTTTCCGGCAGTCCTGATGAATGGTCTCGGCTTGAAAGGTCAACTGTACTCCTTTCCATAGATGCCGCCTGCCCTGTGGATTTCCTCCAGCATTTTGTGTGTGTTGACAAGAGAAGACTTGTTTCACGTCACGGAAGACCTCTTTTTATTTCACGCTCTCATAGAAGTAGAAGTGAAAGTTTCCAGCTTCCTATAATGGGTCTGACTGAGGGATAAAGCGGAGCCCGTCGAGGACAGTGCAAAACTGTCGGTCAACAAGGTAGAATGAAATACTGGCGGTCCCGTTCTTGTCTTCGGATCCTTCTGGTGACTCGCTGGTTTAAATCATCACCCGCTCAGTGACTTTCCCTCCAGCTGCTGTTGTCTACTGTGGCCTGGGCCAGAGAAACTGACTGGGGGAGAAGTCTCCGGGTTACTTTCATTGGCTGTAGTGCCCCAGTTTAATGAGGGGAAGAACTGATTGTCACTGCAGACCAGCAAACTGTGACTCCTTGCTCTGGTAGCAGTGACTGTCAGCAACCTTCATCGGCAAACTAACATTAAAAGCAGCAACATCTGACAGTGGGCAGCGTGACTGCGTACTTTCCCAAATTTGGAAAGACTGACATTGGAAAATACTACAGAAGGGACAAAATTAGGGTGACAAAATTTGATTTCACGATGGTTGCCTTTTGTCCCTATGTTACACAGCATCAGGATATTGACATTGCTTCTTGATTTTACAGTGAATTGGGTAGATTTTGTGCAGATACGGTTGGTTGTATTGTTACAGTGCCTTGAGATGCCTGATAAAGGTAACGTACAGCTCAGGTGTATCTGAGCGGGCAGGGATCTTTGCCGCTGGTGAACTGTGAGTTTTGCAACAGGATTAAGGTCTGCGTTTTAAAATACTCTCTTCCTCGTTCAACTGTAACCTGTACAGGCACATTGAAGGATATGGTCACTTACATCATTAATGGCTGCAATCAACCTCGGAGACAGTAGAAGATAGCGGCGTGACGTAGAGTGTGCGGCCGTTGCGAATGATACTGTATTTGTGAAGTAGGCTGCCGTGCACAATCCTGATTTGATAGAGACAGATGTGAAGAAGCACGGAGGGACATCTGGAAAAACTTCTGAAATGCCTGCTTCGCTGCCGCTGCTACTGTGCGATCGAGAATATCCGGAGGGAAGGCCCCAAATCCTCGGCCTGGCCTGTTGCCTGTTGCCGGGGCCGGGGTCAAAGCGTTCGGCAGAGATGGTGCTCAGTGCATCGGTGTCAGAGAGCTGGTCGGAGGCTTGGAGTTTTCGGACGGACGCGGACTGTGGTCGGATGCTTCCGGGATGCTGCATCGGCAAGTCTAAGGCGATAGAGGTTTACCGTCTGTGTGAGATGATGGGACTTTCGAGAGTCTTTGAGATTTTACCGTGCCCATGGTCTGTTCTTATGAAATTACGGTATTGCTTTGCACTGTTGTGACTATATATTATAATTATGTGGTTTTTGTCAGTTTTTGAGTCGTTGTTTGTCATGTGTTTCTGTGATATCATTCTGGAAAAAAAATTGTATCATTTCTTAATGCATGCATTACTAAATGACAGTAAAAGAGGGATTGCGTGTCCTCATAATCTAATTTAATCTGAGACAAGCAATGTCTCCTGTGATGCCAGCAGAGTTTACATTCTGCTCAATGCAGATAGGTGCAGGTGTCTTGTTTTGTGGATGCTAAGTGTAATGTTCATTCTGTTGTATTCCTCAACAAAAGATGAGCTATTCCCTTTTGCAAAAAGTGCAACATGGGAGCAAGCCTGATTTAGAAAACTGCCCGTCCGGACATGAATAGTTGACCTTAACAGACATCCAATAATAACGAAATAAGAAAGTAGCAAAGACAGGTTATTCATTAGATTCACTGGAAGTGTCAGTGAGTGCACCAGGGTTCAGTATGAGGGCCACCTTCTTACTTTGTGTATATTAATGACTCACACATGTGTTTACAGAACATAACGTCTAAATCTATACTTGGCACACAAGGCACAGCAAACTGAGAAGATGGCAGTAATAGACATCAAGGACAGAGAGATGGGCGTGTGTGTGTGTGTGTGTGTGTGTTTGTGTGTGTGTGTGTGTGTATGTGTGTGTGTGTTTGTGGGGGGGGGGGTAGAATCGCTGGAAAGTTGGCAGAGAGAGAGAAAGAATATAGAATCAGGACAAGGCTATTTGTCACTTTAGATCTGCCGTCCCTTTCAACGCAATCATAGCTAATCATTCACTTCAGTATCCGTTCCTTTCTTTTTAATTTTTTTTTATTAATTTTCAAAATTATAAACAATGTAACAACGTTGATACAAAGAGATTGGAATAATCTTATTATTAATAAACATATACAAAAAAGATTTAGGCATAGGTATAATAGACTTCCAAACTCATAATGAAATTAATCATGAAGAAGAAAAAGAAATAACACGAAAAAATATATATACAAAGAACCCCCCCCCAAAAAAAGAAAGAAAAAATAACTAAATACTAAACCCCCAAAAAAAGCAAATGGTACAAAACAGGGCTAAACTGATATCTTAAATCAAACACATTCAGTAATGTCGTCAACTCCACTCCTCTGTTCATATATTTTAAGGTAATAAAGAAGATTCGGGAAGGTCAACTTACATCATATGAAAATGTTGCATAAAAGGTTTCCAAGTTTCTTCAAATTTAACCGAAGGATCGAAAATATCACTTCTATTCTTTTTTTCTAAATTTAAACTTAATATAGTTTGGGAAAACCATTGGTAATGCAGTAGGAGGATTGGTCTCCTTTCAGTTCAATGAAATAAATCTTCTGGCCATTAGAGTAACAAATGCTATCATCCGACAGGCTCAAGAAGACAAAGATCTATGTTCTACCATTGGCAATCCAAAAATTGCCGGAATAGGATGGGATTGTAAATCAAAACATAGAAATGCTGAGATAATATCAAAAATATATTTCCAATATTTTTCCAAAAAAGGACAGGACTAGAACATATGAGTTAAAGAAGTTACCTCAGAGTGACATCTGTCACAGATAGGGTTTATATGGGAATAAAAACAGGCTAATTTATCTTTAGCCATATGGGTTCTGTGCACGACCTTAAAATGTACCAATGTATGTTTAGCACATATAGAGGAAGCATTGACTAATTGAAACATTTTATCCCATTTCTCTATAGGTAGACAAAGTTGAAGTCCCTTTCCCACTAATTTTCAATTTTATCAGATATACCTGGCTGTTATTTCATAATTATATCATAGATAAATGCTACTAATCCCTTCTGCAGAGGATTTAAACCTGAAATTTTATCATTAATATCAGTAGGGTATGAAGTCAGAAAGGTAGGCAACGTAGTATTTAAAAAAAAATCTTATTTCTAAATGTCTAAAAAAAAATGGGATCTAGGCAAATCAAATTTCTTCGATAACTCTTCAAAAGACATGAAACAGGTATCGAGAAATTATCACGAAAACATATTATACCTTTTGTTTTCCATATCAAAATGTATTGGTCCATAATCGAGGGTTGAAAAAAGAAATTAGATATAATAGGACTTGATCACATAAATCTGTTCAAACCAAAAAATTTACGAAATTGAACCATATTGGCAATGTATGTTTAACTATTGGATTAACCACTTGTGTATTCAATTTAGATAGTACAAAAGGAAGTGAAGTTCCTAAAATGGAAACTAAAGAGAAACCTTGTACAGAGTAGCCTTCAAGGTTTACCCAACGTGGGGTTGGAGTTACATTCCAATCTTGTGTCCAAAATATTAAATATCGAATATTAATTGCCCAATAATAAAATCTTAGATTAGGCAGTTCTAAACCACCATCTTTTTTAGACTTCTGCAAATATTTTGTACTTAATCTGGGATTTGTTTTGCCATTTATAAGAGGAATTTTAGAATCAATAGTATCAAAAAAAAGATTTATCAATAAAAATCGGTATCGTTTGAAATAAATATAAAAATTAAATAAAATAATTATTTTAATAGCATTAATTCGGCCAATCAGTGATAGACACAGTGGGGACCACTTAGTAATTAACCTGACTAATTAACGGTAAAAGGTTGGAAATGAATAGATCCTTATGTCTTTTAGTAATTTTAACTCCCAAGTAAGTAAGATAGTCCGTAGTCACTCTCAATGGAGAAAGTCTATAAATGGGAACGTGCATATTTAATGGGAAAAATTCGCTCTTACCTAGGTTCAGTTTGTATCCAGAAAAACTACTAAACTGAACAAGCAAAGTTAATACTGCCAGAATAGATTTTCCTGGGTTATTATCTGCATATAGTGATAATTTATGAATCTTATTTACACGGGTGATGCCAAATATATTAGGGGAGTCCCGAATACTAATAGCTAACGGTTCCAAGGCAATATCGAATAGTAGTGGATTAAGAGGACAACCCTGCCTAGTACCACTAGATGAAGAAGAGGAGATGTTTGATTGTTACTAAATACCGAAGCCAAAGGAGTGAGATATATCAGTTTAATGCAAGATGTAATTATCAGACTAAAATTAAATTTCTCAGGGGTGTCAAATAAATATGTCCATTCAACGCTGTCAAAATCTTTCTAAGCGTCCAATGAAATAACATATGCTGGTATTCTGGGTGAAGGAGTATAAACCATATTTATTAATCTCCTAATATTAAAAGAAGAGTAACGATTTTTAATAAATCCAGTCTGATCAGCAGAAATAATTTGAGGTAATAAATTCTCCAATCTCATTGCCAATATTTTTGAAAAAAATCTTATAATCCACATTCAGCAAAGGTATAGGCCTGTAAGATGCACATTCAGTAAGATCCTTATCTTTTTTTGAGAATTAGGGAAATAGAAGTTCGATAAGGTGATTGTGGTAATTTACCAATCGATACTGCATCCCTAAAAACTCTACATAGCCAAGGAGTCAGTGTAGCAGAGAAAAAAAAAATCTACAGTATATGCGTCTGGGCCAGGTGTTTTACCTGAGTTCATTGAAAGAATAGCATGTTTTTTTTAAATTTATTTTAATGTAATAGGTACGTCTTGTTTTAAGCGTTCAGTAGATGATAATTTTGGAATATTCAATTTCTTTAAAAATTCATGCATTATAGTGGAGTCATCAGGGAATTATGCTTGATATAGGGAGGTGTAAAATTCTTGAAATGATTTATTTATCTCGTCATGGTCAACCGTCAAAGTGTCATCTTGTTTTACGATTCTTAACAATCTGTCCCTTAACCGAGGCCGATTTCAATTGATTAGCCAATAGTTTCCCAGTTTTATCACCATGTGTATAGAATTGACTCTTAGTTTTGAGTACTTGACTTTCAATCGACGATGATAGCAACAGATTATGTTCCATTGGAAGTTCAACTCTCTGTTTATAAAGCTCCTGATCAGGGCCTATAGAATATTTCTTGTCAATTTCTTTAATCTTGTCAACCAGTTGAAGTATTTCATTATTGGTTCGCTTTTTTAATCCAGCAGTATATGAAATAATTTGTCCACGTGTAACGTTCCGTTATATTGGCTCGTATATGTCTAGGGGAAATCCCACCCAGCGCATGCCTCAACACTCCCCACAGGGTCAGTTGCCACCCGAATCAAGCCCAAACATTAATCATCAGCCAGCACACCCAGTAAATTTTAACAAGTATACTTTATAGTACTAATTCTATGACATTAATATAAATTCGATACAAAAAGGAAAGTAATGGGAAAAAAAGGCGCCAACACTTATCAAAGTCCAAGTTCTTCGCGCGCTACCGTTGGAGCTCAATCGAATTCTGACGACCACCCGAATCCTGTCGAGTCACGGCTCGGGACCACCCGGAGTGGTCGAACGGAGCCTCTCCGCAAGTCCGCCGTCCTCACCGTCTCTCCTCCGCCGTCCTCCCCGTCTCCCCTCCGACTCCCATCTCTTCTCCGTCTCCCCGTCTCTCCACCGTCCTCCTCATCTCTCCTCCGACTCCCCGTCTCCCCTCCGACTCCCCATCTCTCCTCCGTCTTCCCGTCTCTCCACCGCCCTCCTCGTCTCTCCTCCGACTCCCCGTCTCTCCTCCGACTGCCCGTCTCTCCTCCGTCTCCCCCCCAAAACTCCGCCCACCGTCCTCTCCGTCTCTCCTCTGACTCCCGTCAAAAACACCCGCACGTCCGCCGTCCTCCTCGTCTCTCCTCCGAGTCCTCGTCTCTCCTCCAACTACGCCCCCCCTCCAAAAAAAAAAACCCCGGTTTACAGTCATATGATACAGCATTGTATCCGAAAACAAAACGACACATGACCACCCATTGGTTAATAGCACCCTGCTATCTCTAATAACCTAAGCAACTGTCTAGTTAGAAACTTTCTCAGCATTCCTCAGTATAACACAAAAGAAGCCATTTTAAATTTAACAAAATAAAGACCCCGTACACTCTCCCCCCACCAATAAAAGTCATGCCCTCATGACGTTAACAGAGTTCACCAGTGCTCCTTGTAAAACGCAAAACCCAACCCGGATGCATAAAGCAGTGACATATCTTTCCAGGGCAGTAGAGATCATACCCTGTTCTCCCGGCGCTGTATAAGTCAGTCTCTCCGGGGGATGTCTACTCCTCTGAGGCCTCTGGACTTCCTCTGCTGACTCTCCCTGTTCAGACACCCCAGGTGACCCCCCGGGCCTATCTGTTGGACCCTCTCCCTCACTGGAAACACTCAGCACCTGTGAGCCCTCTGCCTCAGGTTCTGGTTCCACTCTCTCTTCCCCCAATCCTGGCTGCAATACAGGTGGCTCTGCAACACCCTCCCTCGGTTCCCCTAACTCAGTGATGGAAGGGCCAGGAGTCTCTTCTCCCGGCACCGGGGAATCAGCGAACGGAAGCAGGTACCACACGTCCGAATCATCATCTTCCGATGACGTATCACTTTTCGAGGTGGGGACCGGCCCCATCTCCTTCGCAGCGGGCTCTTCCCTCGCCCCGCGCCCTCGCGAATTCCTCTTAGTAGCCGTAAACTCCCATTCGGGCTCTGGGTCTACCTTCACCTCTCGACCCAGATGGAGTAGCTAGACAGGCCCCTTCCCATCCTTGGGTCTCACCCGGTAAACAGGGAGATTCGGCATCTGACTCTCCACCACATAGGGGATGGCTGCCCAACGGTCCGCTAACTTGTGCTTACCAGTTAGTCCTAAATTCCGGATAAGGACTCGGTCTCTCGGCAATAGCTGGATGAACTTTACTTTCTGATCATACCTCTTCTTGTTCCGCTGGTTCTGCTTGGTGGCTGCCGCCTCAGCCAACTCGTACGCCCTTCTCAACTCTCTCCTCATATCGGATACGTACTTCAGACAGGGCTTCGAAGGTATTTCACCCGCTTCAGTCCCAAAACACAGATCAATGGGCAACCACACTTCCCGTCCGAACATCAGGTAATGCGAGCAAGTACCCCGTAGCGTCATTGCGAGTACAATTGTAACAGTGAACCAAATGGGCAATGTGCTGACTCCACTGACTGGTCTGTCCAATCTCCAAAGTGCCGAGCATGTCCAGCAGGGTCCGGTTAAACCTCTCGGGCTGAAGATCACCCTGCGGGTGATAGGGGGTGGTTCTGGATTTCTCAACCCCGAGCATACCCAGTAATTCATGGACAAGCCTGCTCTCGAAGTCCCGTCCCTGATCACTATGGATCCGCCGAGGAAGGCCATAATGAACAAAGTACTTCTCCCATAACACCTTCGCCACCGTAGTCGCTTTCTGGTCCTTAGTAGAAAAAGCCTGCGCATATCTAGTGTAGTGATCCGTGATGACCAAGACATTGGCGGTGTTGCTGGGGTCTGGCTCAATAGACAGGAAATCCATACACACCAGGTCCATGGGTCTCGCACTCTACAAATGTGATAACCGCGCCGCCTGCACAGGCAAGGTCTTCCTCCTGATGCAACGACTACAGGTCTTACAGTATTCTTCCACCTCCCCGCTCACCCGGGGCCGGTAAAACAGGTCCTTGAGTAATCCATAGTCTTCTCTACCCCTAAGTGCCTGGAATCACCATGTAGAGCCTGGAGCACGGTCTTCCGATACTTTTCAGGCATGACCAGCTGCCAGCGCCGGGGGTGGTCCGGAGGCGACGTGACGCGGTACGAGACGTTGATCTTCAGCTTCAATCGAGGCCACTCCTTCAGTAGTAGGGGAACCGAGCCATGCTTCGTCTTCTCCACCTGCCCCATATCTCCCTGGCTCACCGCGTACCAGATAGTCCCAATGCTCGGGTCATCGCGCTGAGCCGCTTCCACTTCCTGGGGGCTCAACTCCGGCAGCTGCCTGTTCCTCGGAGCAGTCAAATTACAGTAAACAGTGGGTAGCGCGTCATCGTCAACCCCCAGTTGATCTACTGCCCAATCCGTTCCCATCCGTGCTCCTACTTCCCCGTCGCTCCCAACTTGACACATGCCCTGTACTCCCGGGGCAGGGACACTCTTCCACTCCTCAGCCGTGCCCGACTCGTCGTGCGCCCGACGAGACAGGACATCTGCATCGATGTTCCGACTCCCCGGGCGGTACTTCAGGCTGAACTCATAGGCAGACAAGGCCGCTAAGCACCGGTGCCCAGTGGCACCAGATTTGCCGAGATCAGGATATAAGTGAGGGGGTTGTTATCAGTTCTCACCTCAAACTGGGCCCCGTATAGATAGTCACTCAACTTGTCCACCTCCGCCCATTTCAACGTCAAGAACTCCAGCTTGTGAGTGGGATAGTTTCTCTCAGATGGCGACAAGCTCCGGCTGACAAACGCCACCGGCCTCAATCCGTTGCCCTGTTCCTGGTTCAGGACAGCCCCCGGACCCTCGTGACTGTGTGTAGAACATACGGCTTCCGGGGATCAGCAAAGGCCAACACTGGGGCCTGAGTCAGCGCCCTTTTTAGAGATTGGAACGCCTCCTCACATTTAGCATCCCACCTCGATCCAAAAGGCTCCCCCGGGTTCAAATATCCTCCTACCTCTGGCCCTCGGTCTCCTTTCCTCTTCCTCCCCACAGGTGAATAACCACACAATAGCTGGTTCAATGGATGGCTCATTTTCGCATATCCTTTCACGAATCGCCGCTAATATCCGCACAATCTCAAAAACGAGCGTAAGGCGCTCACCTTCTGGGGTCTCGGCCAGGTGGTTACTGCGGCTATCTTACCCGGATCAGTGACCACTCCGTTTCGCGAGATTATGTGCCCGACATAACTGACCGCCGTCTTACAGAACTGACATTTATCCAGGGAAAGTTTTAACCCTTCCTTCTTCAGCCGACTCAGCACCTTCAGCAGCCGCTCCTCATGTTCCTCCAACGTAGATCCAAACACTATCAGGTCGTCCAGGTACACCAATACCTCCAGCAGGTTCATGTCCCCCACTGTCCGCTCCATGAGCCGCTGGAAGGTGGCTGGGGCATTCGTTCGAACTGGAAAAATCCCAGGGGGCAGATAAAGGCCGTCTTCTCTTTATCGGCTTCACTCATCGGAATCTGGTAATACCCACTCGGCAAATTCAATACACTAAACCACTGAGCCCCAGTTAAACAGGCCAATGCGGCTTCCACCCTGGGGACCGTATATTGGTCGGGAACCGTGCGCCTTTCGGGGTCCTGTAGTCCACGCACATGCGTACCTTCCCATTTTTCTTCCTTGCCACCACTATGGGGGACGCATAGGGGCTCCGGGACTCCGCGATAAACCCTGCATCCTTCAACTACCGCAAGTGCTGCCGCACATCCTCCACATCTGCTGGGGCCAACCGCCGCGACCTCTCCCTAAACGGGGTGTCATTTGTCACCCGGATAGTGTGTCGAGTGCTCTTGGAACATCCCACATCAAACTCGCCCTGAGAAAAGACATCCCCTAGCTTCAGCATCTTCTCCACCAGCCTGCTCTTATACTCCGGCGATACAGGGGAGTCTTCAAAATTAAAGGCCTCCTCGATCAGCCGCCCCCCGTTCTCCCATAGTTCTCCTCCAGCTGGCTTCACGGAGGCGCTGAACATCACCGTCACCGGGAACAAGTGCGCAAGGGGCATCCCGCACTTAAAGGTGATCTCCCGCTCCGTTTTGTTCCTCACCATCACCCCCATCCGCCGTGCCTGTACAGCTGAGTGCCTCTGCAATTCAGGTCTCTCCAGCGCCCCAGCCGGGAATCGGGACTCCCCTTCCAGGTCGTCTGGGGCGTCTACTAGCAGGGCCTTGCCCGCTGGTACTCCGGGGAATCTGGGGGGTCCCCATCACTATTGCCGCCTCCCGTGGCCGTATCACCTTAGGCCTCGCCTGAATGCACCACACTGTCCCTCGTTTGCACTCAGAATCCAGCCCCTGGAGGTCACCCACTCCTTCGTGCACCGCTCGGAACACTGGGTGTACCGAGAGGGTCTCCAGAAAGTTCTCCCCCCCTTCTTCTTACAGGCTTCCAAGAGCAGTCGCACCAGAGGGGAGTTAGTCCCCAATAGCAGGGCAGCATCATCGGTTTCCACCGGGTCCGGACAGACCAACACCGGCGTCTCAAAGGCTTCCGACACTCCCACATCTCCCTCCGAAAATTCCAATCTCACTGACAAGTACCCATCGTACGGGTAATCACCATCACTTATGCCCCAAATCTCCAGTACATTAAACGGAGTTACTGGCAAATGCTTCAGATATTTGTTGTGGAACGACCGGTACAGTAAGGTAACCTGTGATCCGGTGACCAGGATGGCTTTCGCAAAGATTCCCTCTATCCGTAGGGACACGCTGGAACGGGGTCCCACCAGTCCATCCGGAATTTGGAATTGTAGTTTCAGGGGTTCCATAGCTGTTTTCTCGGAACGTGTTCCTCCCGATACTCCAGTCCGTTCCCTCACTGAGCCTCCCCTAAGTTTCCCGACACCTCCCCCTTCTTAGTGGCCCGGGGGCCCTCCCACATCGGAGCATCTCGTCTCTCACAATCCCTCCGTAAGTGATCCGCTTCCCCACAGCTGTAGCACACCCCCGGCCACTCACATTCCCGCCGGAAATGCCCCTCCCTCCCACAGTTATAGCACCCGCTACCCGCCGCCTCTCTCCTCTCAGTACGCCGCCCCGGGGACCCCTTGGATTTCTCTGATCTCACCCCGGCTACCACCTCCTGAAACGCTGAAGACCGTCCCCGGGGGTCCGAGCCCCCTGGTCGGACCGAAGCACTCTCCTCCGCCCATACCTGTCTAATCAGCTGCCCGAATGCTGGAGGGGGGCTCCTCTTATATGACTGCCGGATACTCCAAGCCACCCTGTCCTCCTCCCGGAAACCTCTAGATATCTGGCTCATCCTCAACTTCGCCACTTCATCCGCCCTCACTACCCCTCGACGCCGCAGCCCCGTAAGCTTCCCTTCTAGCCGGAAAATGTATTCTGAGAGCTTTTCCCCTCTTCTCTGCTCCATCTCTTGAAACTCCGCTAAATGTTGCCAGGGATCTCCTGACAGTCCAAACACTTCCT
Source organism: Mobula hypostoma (assembly GCF_963921235.1). Lineage (NCBI taxonomy): Eukaryota > Metazoa > Chordata > Chondrichthyes > Myliobatiformes > Myliobatidae > Mobula > Mobula hypostoma. Next base: position 8,371,005 of record NC_086120.1, read on the forward strand.
CCAAAGCGTCCAAACACTCCAACAGGGAAGCCGAAGGGCGTTCCGCTCTCAAATCGCGTACCACACGGGCCGCCCCGCCCCTTAAACTTTCCACCAATCGCTGTCTCTTTTCCTCATCCGAAACTGGCCACACCTCTAAAAACTGGGACGTGTCCTCAACCCAGGTCTCATATTCGTCCTCTCCTTCCGGAGTGGGCCTGGCTCCCGAGAAAAATCTCAGCTTCGGCGGGGCCCCTCAACCCTTATCACAAGTGAGGTAATGGCAGCCGCTAACTCGGAGGTCTCAGCCCTAACTGGGGGACGGGGCCTGGCCAAGCCTTCCCACTCCACACCTCCACCCCTGGCTACTGGCACCTCCCCTGGGGCCTCATCTAGCTCCTCCTCCGGCACCTCCTCACTTTCGTCCTCCGGTAGGGTGTAGAGACCCCACGGTCCTGCCTCCCCCTGGACGTGGACTGTTGCTGGTAGTTCCAACGTCATGACGTCGGCACCCGTCCGCACCAACATCCAGCGGGACTCCAGTTCTTTCCCACACCTTCCAGTTACAAGTTCTACCTGCCCGATACCTTTAATCAAACTCAACCCTCGCACTAGTACATCTGCCAAAATGCGGAAATCGACCCCACTTAGCACGCATGCATGATTCACCGTTACATCCTCCAATTCACACCAATTTACAATCTTATCTCGATCCATCTTCGCACCACTTAACGCGGCGACTATACAACTTCACCGAAAATCCAGATCCAGACCGGACGGTAGCCCCCACTTGTAACGTTCCGTTATATTGGATCGTATATGTCTAGGGGAAATCCCACCCAACACTCAACACTCCCCACAGGGTCGGTTGCCGCCCGAATCAAGCCCAAACATCAATCATCAGCCAGCACACCCAGTAAATTTTAACAAGTACACTTTATAGATATTACTAATTGTATGACATTACTATAAATTCGATACAGAAAGGAAAGTAATGGAAAAAAAAGGCGCCAACACTTATCAAGTCCAAGTTCTTCGCGCGCACCGTTAGAGCTCAATCGAATCCGGACGACCATCCGGATCCTGTCGACTCACGGCTCGGGACCACCCGGAGTGATCGACCGGAGCTTCTCCGCACGTCCGCCGTCCTGCTCGTCTCTCCTCCGACTCCCCGCAAATAACTCCGGTCCACAGTCATATGATACAGCATGGTATCCGAAAACTAAACGATACATGACCACCCATTGGTTAATAGCACCCTGCTATCTTTAATAACCCAAGGAACTGTCTAGTTAGAGACTGTCTCAGCGTTCCTCAGTATAACATAACAAAAGAAGCCATTTTAAACTTAACAAAAAAGCAAGACCCCGTACACGAATATATGATTTAAAAGTATCCCATAATGTCCCACTGGAAATATCCTCTGTAGAATTCGTTGTGAAGAAAAAATTACTCTGTTCCTTAATAAACCTGACAAAATCCGAGTCTTGAAGCAAAATGGTATTAAATAGTTATTGCCTAGATTAGTAGATGTATCCCGTGACTTAATAGACAATTTCAACGGCGCACGATCAGAAACAGCAATGGAGTCATATTCGCAACAAGTAACAAGAGGAATTAGTCGAGAATCGACCAAAAAAAAGTCCATTCATGAATAGTGATGATGTACATGTGAAATAAAAGAGAACTCTTTCTCATTTGGATGCAAGAATCTCCAAATTTCTGAGATTCCAGAGTCGGTCATAAAAGAGTTAATAAGGGTAGCCAATTTATTCGGAAGTACTTAATTGGAAATGGATCTATCGATCAAAGGATTTAAACAACAATTAAAATCTCCAACCATAATCAACATATAGTCATTTAAATTAGGAAGAAGACATAAGGAGATTTTTTACAAAATCGTGACAGTCAACATTTGGGGCATAAATGTTAAACATAACAACTTTTTTGTGAAATAACAAACCAGTAATTAACAAATATCTACCATTCTGGTCTGAAATCGTCTCACGGTGCAGAAATGAAATTGACGAATCTATAAAAATAGAAACACCTTTAACTTTGGCCTGTGAATTCGAACGGCTCTGTCAGTCTTTCAGAATCTAAAAATACGCTGATGATCCTCTTTCCGGACAGGAATTTCCTGTACAAAGATCATGTGAGCATTCACTCTATGGAATACTTAAAAAAAATTCTGCCGTTTAATCGGGTGGTTTAAACCGTTTGCATTCCAAGAAACCAAATTAATAATCTTATCCATCGTAATGAGTTCGTGCATATAGTATGTAAAGGGTTAACCAGAGTACAAACTCATGACCCCGGAAGAGGTAAAATGTCCAATGCGGAATCGGAAGTTACGACATTTCAGACATTTTGGTAGTTTCAAGTCAGCCTGTTTGAAAAGCAAAAATAAGTTAAAAGTAAGAACAAGAACACCATTCCGCTTCCGCAAAAACCCGGAAGAAGCCGAAAAGTGGCCAGTGGTAAATCTAAAGCTAACTATAAACCCATCTTTCCAGAAGGAAACCCAAAAGAATTAGTTTATCATAAGAAATACCACCCATATTCGATGAAGTAAAAAGAAGTTACTATAACAGTAGGAAAATGCTTACAAGCATAGAATAGTTACTTCGTAGTTATATTTCAATAAAAATATCAAGTGCCAGATCATATTATTAAATTTTCGTATATAAATGATCGGTAGTGACATTAAAGAAGACAGAATTCTGGGAAGAAGAAGAAGAAAACAATCCACCGTCTTAAAATTCTAATACTCCAGTAATATTTCAGAAAAAAAAGAACGCAAGCATTAAAATCGTAACCAAATAACTTCCAAAAAGAAAAGAAACATATTGAGAGTAAAATATATAAGATCACTAACAGAAAAGTATAACATCATTTAACAGTATAGAGCATACCTACACTACAAGATCAAGGCAGAAGCCCGAAGTATGAGGTTCTACTTTTACAAACAAACATTAACTTTTTTTTCCTTTAAAAAGAAAGGGAACGTAAAAACAAATCAAAGGCGAAGAAGAAATAAAAACGATACATTAAATAATCCTCCGCAGAGGGAGACAGGTTGTCAAGGAAATTTTGAGCTTCCATCCGGGTTTTAAACCAGCTCCGCGAATTGTCCGGCAGAACAACTCTCAAACAGGCTGGAAACAGTAACGCTATTTTATAGCCCTGACGATAAAATTCTGACAACTGTGGTTTAAAAACCATCTGTTTTTTCAATACATCCTGGCTGTAGTCTTCGACAATCCGAAACTTAACATCTTGAAACTCAATCATGCCTTTCTGCCGAGCAGCTCGAATCACTCGCTCCTTATCACGGACACAATGAAACGAACGATGTTTGGTCTCGGTCTGGCCGGTTTCTCCTGTTTAAAGCGAAAAGTACGGTGTGCGCGATCTAACAGTGGGGGCTCCTCCAATATATCTGAAACGAACACATCCTTTAACATTTTGGGAAAAAAAACTTGGTAGGATATTCAACATCTCAACATCTTCAGGAAAACCGATTATTCGCAAATTCTGTCGTCGAGAACGATTTTCAAGATCAATAGTCTTAGCTTGATAACGTTCCAGCTGTTGAGTTACTGAAGATAAACTTTTTTCAAGAGCTTCAATTTTTCGATCCCGTTTGCGGCCATCTTCATCTTGTTCCGAGATTCTAGCTTGTTGTTGATCGATTTCATGCCGGAATTATTTCGAATCATCCTGCATCATCTTCAACACTCCTTCAGTTGCGGCGAGTCTTTGATTAACTGTATCTTCTAGAAGTTTCTTCATTAGTTCCATAGTAATCGGAGCTTCCTTCGCTGTTCCAGGATCACCATCATTTTTTTTCCGTTCCCGCCGGGACCCTTTCCGTTTTTAACTTCTCGTCCTCTGGTGTGCATTTTCAGTTAGTAAAAGTCGAAGTTCGATAATATATTTGCAGTATAATTCGTTTAGTGTAGGTATAAGTAAAGTAAATAAGAGTTGTTGCATGTAAAAAAAAAGCAAAGGGTATGGAGCAACGCCAAAGTACAGCTCACTCTGGAAAGTCTCAGTACCCTTTGCTAACTTCTCCCTATGTCTGTTGGTCAATATACTGCACATCAAAGCCTACAGCAATGAGAGACCTCACAGTAATCTGTAAAATTCAGAAATACAGTTTTATTTTTTTTAATATTAATAGGAAGTGTATGTAACTCAATCTTGCGTATTTTAACGGCTTGTTTTTTGTTGCCTTTTGTGGTAGAAAATCCGTGTAGAAATTGTCCAGAATTGGGTTCAAAAGTACATTCCATGAATCATGTGTTCCTGTGGTTTCAGCCACTCCAGAAATTAGTGAAAATTTCCCAGTATTATTCACATTTTACAGATTACTGTGAAGTCTTTCATTGGTCTATGCTCTGATGTATATGAAGCAAATCCAATCCCACCAAATAGTAGTTCTGAAAATAAGACGTGTACAGGATGTACCTGGATATTTACTTCATTTGTGCATCACTGGAGCCTCACCACTACAGGTTGTCAGTGTACTGAATCGTGAGTTTCCCATGCTCGGTCCACAGCAGGTAGTTCGTGATCATATTTGGAGGTCGGCATCCTGGGTTTCAGGGTGGATACAATACTTTTGATTTCCTGTTCACCAAAAACAAGATAAATCCAATCCGTCTCGTAACTGTCCATTCAATCTACTCTCACTATTCAGCAAAAATGGAAGGGGACATGGGCAATTGTATCAAGTGGCACTTACACACCAATAATCTGATCATCGAGAATTGTAAAGGAATGAGCTAGATTTGCTGGTTCAGAGCTTTTACCAGCAACAACCTCATAGTCAGTATCAGCAAGATCAAGGAACTAGTTTGGACTCAGAAAGAGGAAATCGGGAGAACCTGCACCAGTACTTAGTGATGTGTCAGCAGTTGAAAGTGTGAACAGCTTTAAATTCCGAGATGCCAACCCCTTAAAGGATCTGTCCTGGCCCAAAACATTGATGCAGTCATGAGAAAAGGTATGCAAAGGCTCTACTTCATTTGATATTGAGGAGATCTGGTATGTCTCAAACGACTTATGCAAGCTTCTATAGACATAACTACAGAGCATTCTATTTAGCTGCATCACAATCTGGTATGGATCCTGCAGTGGTTCAAATGAGGCTACAGAGCACTCTAGATATTCCCTCGTCTTTTTAGTAGCATTAGAGAGGAGGTACAGTGTGAACACTCAATGGTTTAAGAAGAGATTCTTCCCTCCATCATCAATTTTCTAAATGGTCCATGTATCCACTGTTCGTTACTTTTGTAATTTCTAGTTAATTTATATTTTTGCACTGTACAGAAGCTGCAATGCAACACATTTCAAGTTGTATAAAATGGCAATGGGAAAACTGTTGTTGACTCTGATTCTCGGAGAGTATAGAAGATACCAAGATAGTATAGTCAGGGGAATAGACAGAGTTCTCTGTCATAAAGATAGAGTGTTCCGAAGGCTGTATTGTGTACCTGGTCTCGCGTTTGGGACATCTTATCTGACTTGCAGCGGAATTTTCATGGGAGAGAAAAGATCCAGTTGTCATGGTCCATGTGTGTACGAATGACATAGGTAGAATGAGGAAAGAGGTTCTGCTAAGGGAATATCAGCAGATCGGGACTAAATTAAAGAGCAGAACCAAAAATGTGGTAATCTGTTGATTACTACCTGTGACACGTGCAGATTGGCATAGGGTCAAGAAGATTAGAGTTAAATGCATGGATTAAGGATTGGAGTATGAGAATTGGGTTTGAGTTCATGGGAAATTGACACCAGTGTTGGGGAACGAGGGAGCTCTATCAATGAGAGGAGCTCCACTTGAACTGTGATGGGACCTGGATCATAGAAAATCGTATTACTTGGGCTGTGTACAGGGCTTTAAATGAAATAGAAGTGGGCTGGGTTCAACAGATTGGAGAATTATGGAGAAAGTAAAAAAAAAGTGAAGCGTGAATAAAGAAAAAAAAACAAAAGATAAAAGAGAGAAAAGTAAGAGTGGAGTGAAGAAAAGTCAAGTGCAAAGGAGTAAAAGATTACAAGATTTTAAATGCACAATGGATTTGAGGGCACTTTATTTGTATGCCTGTAGTATTCGAATCAAGATCAATGAACTTGCGGTTCAAATCAGTACAAAGAGGTATGATTTAGCGGCCATTAGAGAGATGTAGTTACAGTCTGGAGAAGATTGGGAACTAAATATCCAAGGATATCAGGTAATATGGAAGGATAGGCAGGAAGGTAAGGGAGGTGGAGTAGCACTCTTAATTAAAGATGAGATCAGGGTGATAGTGAGAGACAATATAAGATCTAAGGAGCAGAATGTTGAATCCATCAGGGTAGAGGTTAGGAATAATAATGGGGGAGTAAACATTGGTGGAAGTTGTCTATCACCTCCAAAAAATAACATTAGAGTGGCACAGGCAATAAACTGAGAAATATCTGAGGCATGTGAAAAAGGAATAGCAGTTATCATGAGGGCCTTTAACTTGCACATAGATTGGGTGAATCGAGTTGGTCGAGGCAGTCTTGAAGAAGACTTCACAGAATGCATCTGTGATGGCTTTCTTGAACAGCATGTTACGAAACATACAACAGAACGTGCTATCTTATATCTGCTCCTGTGCAATGAGACAGGTTAAATTAGTGATCTTAAAGTTAGGGATTCTCTAGGAAAGACTGATCACAGTATGATTGAAATTGTCATAAAAATGCCGGGTGCAATATTCCAATTTAAAAGCTTAATATTATGCCTAAATCATGGCAACTACAATGGGGTGAGGGAAGATTTGGCTTGTGTAGACTGGGAACACAGGCTATATGGTGGGACAGTTGAGGAACAGTGGAAAACTTTCAAAGAGATTTTTCAAGGTGCTCCACAAAAGTATATACCAATTCAAAGCAATGACAGTAAGTGTCGGGAGAGCCTCCTTGGATAACTCAGGAAATAAAATGTTCATGTATATAAAGTCACCAGCAGTGGGAAGCAGGAAGATTGGGGAACCTTTATAAAACAACAAAGTACCACTAAGCGAGCAATAAAGAAAGGGAAGCTAGATATGAAAATAAATGAACACAAAAATAAAAACAGATAGTAAAAGTTTTTATAATTATATAAAGGAGAACGGGGTGGCTAAAGTAAATGTAGGTCCCTTGGTTGGCATTGATATTGGGTAGTGGGGAAATGGCCTATATCAAAGAAGAAATAGTGAGGCATTTGGAAAGAAACGGATCCATCAGGCAGACGCAGCATGGATTCAGCAAAGGCATGTCCTGTTTAACAAACTTACTGGAGTTCTCTGAGGATATAATGAGCGCAGTGGATAGAGGGGAACAAATTGACGTTATTCATTTAGATTTCGAGAAGGCGATCGATAAGGTGCCACATAAAATAAGATAGTGATGCATAGAGTTGGGGGTGATGTATTAGCATGGATAGAGGATTGGTTAACTAAGAGAAAACAGAGTTGAGATACATGGGTGTTACTCTGATTGGCAATAAGCTTTGAGCAGTGTGCTGCAGGGTTCAGTGCTGGGCCCGCAACAATTCATGATACACTTTATTGACCTGGAAGGGGTGGCTGAATGTCATGCTTCTATGTCTGATAATGGTATCAAATTGAGTGGAAAAGCAAATTGTGCAGAAGATATGGAGAGTATACAGAGAGATATAGAAAGGTTAAGTGTGTGGGCAAGTGTCTGGCAGATGGAGTATAACGTTGGTAAATGTGAGGTCATCCACTTTGGAAGGAAAAATGAAAGTGTAGATTATTATTTAAATGGTAAAAGGAAGCATGCTGCTATGCAGAGGGACTTGGGAGTGCTTGTGCACGAATCACAAGTTGTTGGTTTGCAGGTGCAGCAGGCGAATGGAATGTTGGTCTTTATTGCTAGAGGGATTGAATTTAAGAGCAGAGAGATTATTCTGCAACTCTACAGGGTACTGGTGAGGCCTTATTCAAGCAAGGAGACCAGAACTGCATGCAGAGCTGAAGGGGTTAGACAATGAGGAGAAATTGAGTTGCCTGGTATTGTACTCGTTGGAACTCAGAAGATTGAGAGGAGATCTCATCAAAACATATAAAATCATGAAAGGGATAGACAAGATAGAGACAGGAAAGTTATTGCCACTGGTAGGTGAGAGTAGACATAGGGGACATCGACTCGGGATTCGGGGGGAGTATATTTAGGACGGAGATAAGGAGGAACTGCTTTTCCCAGAGAGTGGTGAATCTGTGGAATTCTCTTCCCAGTGAAACCATGAAGGTTACATCAGTAAATATATTTAAGACAAGGTTGGATATAATTCTACATCTATGAAAAATTAAGGGTTATGTGGAAAAGGCAGGTCAATGGAGAAGAGTCCATGGCCAGATCAGCTATGAACTTATTGAACGGTTGAACAGGCTCGATGGGCCAGATGGGCTACTTCTGCTCCTATTTCTTATGCTCTTATGTAAGAGAGCAAAGAATGGCCATTAATCAACATTGTCATAAGGCGTGAGAGGCTGGGAGCGGACTCAAGTGCAAGGCACAGACACTGAACTACTAGGAACAGGACTAGGATACAGGCTGAGGTCAAGGACATGGACACGAAAACCAGGAACCTGGAACAGGACTGGACAAGAGAGCAAGGAGCCCGGGCTAGGGCTCAGAGCCAGAGACTGGACAAGGACTCAGTAACTGGGTCTTGCCTCTGGCTCAGGCCCAGAACTAGGCAAGGACAAGGCTTGGCTGGCAGGCAGGACGAGGCTGGACTCTTCAGGCCCGGGGCTAGGCAGGAGGCTGGACTCTTCAGGCCCGGGGCTAGGCAGGAGGCTGGACTCTTCAGGCCCGGGGCTAGGCAGGAGGCTGGACTCTTCAGGCCCGGGGCTAGGCAGGAGGCTGGACTCTTCAGGCCCGGGGCTAGGCAGGAGGCTGGACTCTTCAGGCCCGGGGCTAGGCAGGAGGCTGGATCTTCAGGCCCGGGGCTAGGCAGGAGGCTGGACTCTTCAGGCCCGGGGCTAGGCAGGAGGCTGGACTCTTCAGGCCCGGGGCTAGGCAGGAGGCTGGACTCTTCAGGCCCAGGGCTAGGCAGGAGGCTGGACTCTTCAGGCCCGGGGCTAGGCAGGAGGCTGGACTCTTCAGGCCCGGGGCTAGGCAGGAGGCTGGACTCTTGAGGCCCGGGGCTAGGCAGGAGGCTGGACTCTTCAGGCCCGGGGCTAGGCAGGAGGCTGGACTCTTCAGGCCCGGGGCTAGGCAGGAGGCTGGACTCTTCAGGCCCGGGGCTAGGCAGGAGGCTGGACTCTTCAGGCCCGGGGCTAGGCAGGAGGCTGGACTCTTCAGGCCCGGGGCTAGGCAGGAGGCTGGACTCTTCAGGCCCGGGGCTAGGCAGGAGGCTGGACTCTTTAGGCCCGGGGCTAGGCAGGAGGCTGGACTCTTCAGGCCCGGGGCTAGGCAGGAGGGTGGACTCTTCAGGCCCGGGGCTAAGCAGGAGGCTGGAGTCTTCAGGCCCGGGGCTAGGCAGGAGGCTGGAGTCTTCAGGCCCGAGGCTAGGCAGGAGGCTGGAGTCTTCAGGCTTGAGGCTAGGCAGGAGGCTGAACTCTTCAGGCCCGGGGCTAGGCAGGAGGGTGGACTCTTCAGGCCCGGGGCTAGGCAGGAGGGTGGACTCTTCAGGCCCGGTGCTAGGCAGGAGGGTGGACTCTTCAGGCCCGGGGCTAGGCAGGAGGGTGGACTCTTCAGGCCCGGGGCTAGGCAGGAGGCTGGAGTCTTCAGGCCTGAGGCTAGGCAGGAGGCTGGAGTCTTCAGGCTTGAGGCTAGGCAGGAGGCTGGAGTCTTCAGGCTTGAGGCTAGGCAGGAGGCTGGAGTCTTCAGGCTTGAGCCTAGGCAAGCTCCTCCTGTGCAGGGTGCGGTACTCCACCCGACGGAGGCATGGGACAGGAAGGGACAGAACCAACCGCAGGTAACGGCAAGACAGACTGGCTTAGCCGATGGAGGCAAGAGACAGGAAGGAAGCTAGGTACAGTGTGGCTCCAGGACAAGACTGTAGGTGAGAAAAGGCGAGAGTTACCAGCAAGACAAGGCAAGTCTTCAGGCAATTCAAGGCGAGACGAGAACTTCAAGTGAGGCAAGAGTTTCCAGCAAGACAAGGCAGGGCTACAGCCCAGGAAACAGAAGGCAGGAGAAGGGATACAAGGAATAAGGACAAGAACAATCCAGCAGTCACACCCTGCTCTCTGAAGGTAGTTATGCAGCCAGCCCCAACGAGCATCAGCTGGCTCAATTGGAGTCCAACAAGCCAGAAACAGGGTAGTCAGGAAAACCTGGAACTAGGGGTGATGGACTGGACCATGATCCGGAATACGGACTTCACGGACCAGACCATGACAAACACTAGATGAAGGAGACTATACTGGTATGCTATTTTACCAGTGTGAACTCTAACCAGGGAAAACATCGATCCGTAAGTGAGTAAAATGGGAATCTCTGCACAGAGCCAGGTTTAGGTCTGAAATGGATACAACTCAGCTTTTATCTGTGAGGAGAAATACATGGCAAACGGAGCGTTCAGGGAAAGGAAGGGTGATATTATGGATCATCTTAGTATTTAGAAGGAGGAGGTATGAGAACTCTTGAAGAAAGAAGTGGGTGTGTAAGTATCCAGGGCCTAATGGGATGTATCCTCAGCTATTATGAGAGGCAGAAGAGGAGATTTCTAGGTCCTTGATGGAGATCTTTCAATTTTGTTCACTGCAGGTGAAATACCAGATGACTGACAGATAGCAAAGATGGTTCTATTGTTCAAGAAGCACAGGGGGGATTTGCCAGATAACTGCAGGCCAGAAAGTGTTAAATCAGTGGAGGAGAAGTTATAGCAACAAATTCTAATGTCAGTATATTTTTAAGTCTGAATAAATGGCGGTGCAGGCTCGAAGGGCCGAATGGCCTACTCCTGCACCTATTTTCTATGTTTCTATGTTTCTATAACTATTTTTGGGAAATCCTGTCTCATTAATTGAATAAATTTTGAGAGGTAGCAAAGAGTATTTTGATTATAGCAGTGTGGTAGATGTGAGCCATCAGTGTTTTGCAAGATTATGAGGAACGCAGAAAAAATTGATATGAGTAATATCTTTCCAGCAGAGGAAGAGTCTAAAACAATAGCGTGAGGACATTTAGAGGAATCGGAGGGGATGTTTTACAATCAGAGAATGATAGGAGCAGCTGACTGAGAATGGGAGGAAGTACTTTCATAACATTTAAGAGGCTTTGAGACAAACTCTTGAATAATTATAGGAAAGATGTCAATAAAATTGAGAGAGTACAGAGGAGGTTTACGAAAATGTTGCCTGGTTTTCATCTCCTGAGTTACAGAGAAAGGTTGAACAAGTTAGGTCTTTATTCTTTGGAGCGTAGAAGGTTGAGAGGGGACTTGATAGAGGTATTTAAAATTATGAGGGGGATTGATAGTGTTGATGTGGATAGGCTTTTTCCATTGAGAGTGGGGGAGATTCAAACAAGAGGACATGAGTTGAGAGTTAAAGGGAAAAAGTTTAGGGCTAACATGAGGGGGAACTTCTTTACTCAGAGAGTGGTGGCTGTGTGGAATGAGCTTCCAGCAGAAATGGTTGAGGCAGGTTCGATGTTGTTGTTTACAGTTAAATTGGATAGATATATGGACAGGAAGGGAATGGAGGGTTATGGACCGAGTGCAGGTTGGTGGGACCAGCTGAGAGTAGGAGCTCGGCATGGACGAGAAGGGCCGAGATGGCCTGTTTCCATGCTGTAATTGTTATATATGTTATATGTTATAATTTTGGGGTTACAGAAAACATGCAGTTGTTTGGGGTTGCTATAGCTAACCACGATGTTCAGTATGGTGCTATTCAGCTGAAGGGCCTTGTTCATTCTGTAAAACACTATAACTCTGTTATCTATAACAGCCTTGGTTCAAATACGGACCAAAGGGATGAATTCCAATGTTTAGGTGAGAGTGAATGTAGTACAGGTAAGACTAGAGGTTAGTCTGTACCAGCAAGAAAAGCAAATTAAGAGGTAACCGAATCTAAATTCAGCTCTGCAGGAAAACAAACTACAGCAGCATAGAAATGAATATACCACAAGTTAATAAAAGCTTGCAGAATAATATATAGTTACACAAAGAGACAGAAAGGATAAAAAATGCTACAAGTACAAGAAAAACACAATAGAAACAACAGTCTGGACACTAACGCAACAATATCCTGGAGCATTTGACGATTTGTGACATCAAGGAATCCTGATGTCAGTGGATATCATTAAAAAAAACAGATCAATGATTGTATTCCTACCACACACAAAGTAAAATTCTGTGGTCAATCATCCCAGTCCCAGGATGTCACTGCAGAAGTTCCTCATGCCATGCATTCAACGCAACCATGTCCAACTGCTTCATCAATGACCTTCCTTTCACTGTAAGATCAAAAGTGGGAAAGGTCATTGATTATTTCAACTCTCAGCAAATAAACAATGTGTAACTATCACTGGCAAGACTTAAACAACATTGAGATATAGGCTGGTAAATGGCAAGTAATGTTCACTTAGATGTCACTGAAGAATGTTTTGAACAATGAAACCTTAGAATTTAATACCATCACCAATACAAAAACTCTACTATGGATGAGCCTAAGCTCAGTTGTGAATGGAGGAGGACTGGGCATGGGGCTAGCAACTTCATCCTGTGAAAAACCAGAGCTACAGGAACACCAAAAGAAGCTCCAAAGATCTCATCCCTGGGAGAGGAATGATCTTTGAAGGTGGATTACACCTGGGGACAACTTAAAAGACTGGCACAGGAAAGAGAACTCTGGAGAGCTGCTGTCCCCAGTCTATGCCCCACCGAGGGTGATGTGTTTAAGTAAGTAGGTAACCATCACACCGCCTTCCTGCTATTTCTAAGTCCTTAGGCTAGAATATAATGGACTTCCCTCTGCTTTTGGAGACAAGTACAGCTCCAGTACAAAAACAAAAGCTCATCATTATCCAGGACAAAGCAGCCCAGTTGATTGGCACCCACCCACCTTCACGGACTTTCATTCCCTCCACCTCTGGTGTACAATGGTTGCAGTGTGATCCATTTACAAAATATCCTGCTGTTACTGCTTCAGGCTACTCCAATGACACCTCCCAATTCTGTGAGATTTACTACCAATATGACAAAGGCAGAATGTGCCGGAGAGTACCACCATAGCCAGGTTCACTTCAAGTCACACAACAACCTGACAGGTAATAAAATTTTGGGTGTTAGTTAGGTCGAATTCCTAGATATACCCGTTCTCCAGTACTGTAGGAATACCTTCACCAGGGAAACAAGAGGGCAACTTATCAGCACTTTCTCAAAGGCAGTTGGGTCTATAAAGGCTTGGCAGAGAAGTGAACATCCATCTAAGTTGCAAGGTTCTCTGGCTTTCTGTATATACAGGAGAAGCTGAGAGGTGAATTGACTGTATTTTTTTTTAATTGTTGCGTATTCTGACAGGGTCTGAAGGCAGAGAGTGTGTATATTGGACGAGGTTCAATGAATGAAAATGAAAATGAATGGCAAATATGACATGACGAAAATCCTCCTGGAACAGTAGTGGTGAGAGGCTGGAAGGCAGAGCCATTTCATGCTCCCATTCCATTCCAACATGTCGCTCCATGTCCCCTATTGCCACAATGAGGCTACATTCAGGTTGAAGAAGCAACATGTCATATCCTATCTATAACTTCCCATAATGTCTGAACCCTCACCTTTACCTATTTTTCCATTCCTGTTTCTGCTTCCCCTATCACTTTTTCCCTTCTCCTTCCCTGTTCATCCGCTTCCTCCATTGCCGTCCTACCTTCCCTTTCTTTCAATGTACACTGTTCTCTCCTATCAGGTTCCTTCTCCTTCAGACCTTCCACCTATCATGTTGCAGCTTCTTATTTTATTCCCCCTCCCCCATTTGCCCACCTTTCACTTGACCTGGTTTCACATATCACCTGCCTGTTTGTATTTAATCCCACCCTCCGTTTTCTTATTCTGGACTCTGCTAACTTGCTTTCCAATCATGACGAATGGCCTTGGATTGAAACTTGGGCTATTGATTACCCCTCCCCACTATACTGTATATACCAACTGATATGGGGCTGCCTCCAGCATTTTGTGTGGTTCAAAATAAATCCCTTTACTGGCAGCTGTTTCCCAGAGAAAAGAGCTGAGATATTCTCCATGCAGCAGAATCCTCTCTGTGAAACATGTTATATGGAGATTTGATACAAAATATAAAGGAAGATTTGTATTATCACTGCTGTGTGTTTGTTTCCAGTGTTTTATCCATGAATCAAGCTGCTACACTGGATAGTGTTGTGGTGCCTCATTCATTCCACACTAAAATACAGATCAAACATTAGACAATATGACTCATTTTCTGGAGCTGCAGAAATGTGGTTTTTCAGAAGAATGAAATTAAATATCATGGAAGCACGGAGTAGCAAATGAGTGTTGTGAAAAGCAGGAATAAGAAGACAGCTGATATCATCAATCAGGAAATGGCAGCTATAATTTTTGGGACATGTACTGAGGAAAGAGAAGATCAAACATCTTGGAGTAATGGGAAGAAATGATGGAAGAAAAAGTCAGGGTCGACAGCGGAAGCCAATCATTAGTTATCTCAATACATGGACAGGCAAAAGTTTTCAGAATCAGAACCAGGTTTAATATCAACAGCATATGTCATGACATTTGTTAACTTAGTGGCAGCTGTACCGTGCAATAAATGATAAACTTAGGAAACAAAATAATTAATAAATAAATTACAGTCAGTATACATGTGTATATTAAATAGTTAAATTAAAAATAGTGCAAAAACAGGAATAACAGGTTCAAAGTCCATTTAGAATTCCGGATAGAAGAGGGGAGAAAGCTATTCCTACATCACTGAGTGTGTGCCTGCCCGTTTCTGTATCTCCCTCCATATTGTAAGAATGAGAAGAGGGCAGGTACTAGATGATGGGGCTCCTTAATAATGGATGCTGCCTTTCTGTGCACTGCTCCTTGAAGATGTCTTATATTCTATAGAGGCTGGTACTCATGATGGAACAGACCAATTCCACAATGTTCTGTAGCTGGTGTTTCAATCCTGTACAGTAGAATCAACCCCCTTACCAGACAGTGATTTAGCCTGTCAGAATGCTCTCCACAGTACCTCTGAAGAAGTTTTCAAGTGTTTTAGGTGACAAACTAAATCTTGTCAACCTCATAATGGAATATAACTGCAGTCTGGCCTTCTTTATAGCTGCAGCGATATGCAGGGAGCAGGATAGATCATCGGAGATCTACACACCCAGGAACTTGAAATTGCTGACTCCCTCCACTTCTAATCCTCCTATGAGGATTGGTTCGTGTTCCCTTGCCTTACCCTTCCTCAGGTCCACAATCAGCTCTTTCATCTTCCTGACACTGAAAGCAAGGTTATTGCTGTGCAACACCTCTCAACTAGTTGGTATACCTTATTCCTGTATGGCCACTGATCTCCATATGAGATTCTACCAACAATGGCTGTATGTTAAGGAAATTTATAGATGGCATTTGAGTTATGCCTGGCCACACACACAGGAGTTTAGAGAGAGAAGAGCAGTGGGCTAGGCATACATCTCTGAGGAGTGCCAGAATTGTTTGTCAATGAGGAGGAGTATTATCACCAATTCTGCACAGATTGTGGCATTCCAGTTAAGAAGTCAAGGATCCAATTCTAGAGGGAGGTACAGAATCCCAGGTTCTGTAGCTTTTTGATGAGAACAGTCAGAATGTTAGTGCTAACTGCTCAAATGTAGTCAATAAACAGCATTCTGACATTGGTGCTTGTATTCCGCAGGTGATCTGAGGCTGTGTGCAGAGTCATTAAGTCTGTACCAGCCAAAGACCAATTGTAGTTATAGCCAAATTGCAGTGGCTCCAGGTCCTTGCCGAGGTAGGAGTTTATTTTGGCTATAAACAAGCTATCAAAGCATTTCAGCAGGTAGATGTTAATGTTCCTGGCAGAGCTCATTAGAACTTCTCAGATTAAAGACATATGGAACCCCATGATTACCTTCATCATATGACACAGCACATAATGATGATGGTGACACTACAGTCTTATGGGCGTTGCAATTAGTACTAATGTACTAATGCCATCTGACTATCATATACCAACTTGCTATCAACAACCAATAGAAAATTGAGACCTTTATTTTCCGGTCATTGACATACTTTATTATGAGATTGTCAGAATCCTCATATAAAACGTGGACACTTAAAGGCAACTAAACTGCATTCAATGCAGAAAGGTGATTAGCTGAGGAAAGGATGCAGAGAGTCGGTCCTGCAGCCATCAGTTTACAGTATCAGAAATCAGCTTCACTAAATTGGACTAAGTTATGAATGGAAGTGGACGGCTATTCATATAGTGCAAAATAATTGTGCATTATAAGCTCTGCTAAAGTGTGAGGAAAACATTTTAGTAACATAATTTGGTAAATAAAGTTTGTTTCACTATTTAAAATAAAAGAGCTCTGGTGCAGTTCAGATCCACAGCCACCTGGGTGAAAAAATAACAAACATCTGCTACGACAGGAGGAAGTAAAGTGTTATTTTAAGGAGAGGGACGGTCCAGAGCTGAGTCAAGATGATTATACTTGCTTTTTATACCATACTACCCAAATATCATAGTTTCTGTTCTGCCTGATGTTACTTTAAGTATCTATCAGACACTTAACTGTTCAAACAGACATTTTCTCTGATGTTCTTCTATTGTGGCAGGCAGAAGAAGAATTGTCTCACAAATTGTGCCATGTTAGTTTTCTGAGTCACTTCACCCCACAGAATTTTCAGTGAATACTGAGGAAAGAAAGTGTTAAATAGTCTAATGATTTAACTGGGTGACAGTGATTTCAGACCCCACCCACCCACTTACTTTGCCAAAGCTTGCTTTCCTTTCCATTGAAATTCAAGGAATAGAGAAGTAAGGCAACATGTAGAATGGGACTTCAGTTCAATGTTGTTTTGCAAATTTGTGAATTAGTTTATATTCTACAAACAAATTCCATACTCTTCATTTCTGAATACTTTCCACTTACCTGAATACTCTCCAGTGACCAGGTGCAATAACCCTCAAGAGGTTTAACATCATATTGAACACAGCAACCCTCTTCATTACAACCATCTGGAATAAGTCCTCTAAATATTTACACCTTCCATGTCCAGCTCATCATGGCTGCAGTGTTGAATATCTACAAAATGCACTTCATTTACTCGCTCACGTCCACCGACAGCACCTCCCAAATCACAACCTCAGCCACCTGGAGCAGGGGTTTCAAACCTGGGCTCCGCCGACACTTCCGTTAATAGCAGGTTTTCAAGGCATACTGTAAAAAAAGGATGGGACAAGTGCAGATGATTCAGAGGAACACCAGCATCTGCAGGCTCCCTTCCAACAGGCAAACCAGCTAGACCTGAAAATTTATCATTGATCCTTCACCTACGTTCAGGTACATCCTCTCTGACGTCATTGTGGGAGCAGCTACCCCAGAAGGACAGCAGCAGTGCAAGACCACAATTCACCATCCCTCTTTGAAAGGATGGGCAATTGATACTGGGCCTGTCAGCCATGTCCAGATCCCAGAAATTCATATTAAGGAAAATTAGAAAACCTACTGAGATTAGTTCTGAACACTTAATGAATCACTTTTTCATTTTACTGAGTTTATATCATAAAAGTAAGCTATTGGCTGACTCACTTGTACATACTGTATGTATTTTTATATAGAACATGGAGAATAACATGACAGCACAGTGCAATCAAAAAAGCAAAAGGAAGTGCAAATAAGATTGCAAATATTTGTTGGAAATAAGAGGATTTTGGAGTGTTTAAAAGACAATAGGAAGTAATTAAAAACCATAAAAAGTTCAAAATTCAAAGTTAAAAATACTTTTGTTATTGAAGTATGTATACATAATCCAACCTTGATATTGGTCTCTTTACAAGCAGCCACAAAGAAAGAAACCCAAAAGAACCCATTGAAACAAAATCCAACAAACACTCAATGGCAGAGAGAGAAAAATAATAATTTGTGCATACAATTAAAGCAGGCAAACAGCATTCAGAAAAAAAGTGAATCCACAGACACAAAGCCCACAGCCTCAGACTCAGTTCATCACACACCAGAGCAAAACATTGTGGAGCCCACAGACATGAAGGCTCAGGCAGCTGCAGCAGGCCCACATCCTCAGACTCAGTGCAACAAAGAGTGGGGGAAACATTGCAGAGCAGCAATCAGAACAGGCACAACCCATACCCCCACCCAGAGGTTACATCATCCAAACATCAGATCCTACCTCGCTCAAGGACCCAAACCCTGTTGCATCGTTACACTCTGGGCCTGAATCCCACTGCCACATTCCAGCACATACTCAAACTTTCCAAATCAGACCAGCACTGAGATCGATCAAACCTCACTCTCAATTTGAGTGGAAAGGCTTGGAAAGTCCTCCGCCATGACTTTTCTCCACTCCTCTCACTCCAGCTCCATCTCCGACACCGACCACTTTTCCTTGAACGTGCTTCAAATCTTAAGTCATCTTAGCCTTCGCTCAGCTCTTTGCTCTTTGCGGAGATCATTTACCATAATTTTCGAGATAATTCTTGCTTTGAGAGCCATCACTGCATTGTTGCCTGCCTTCAGATGTCCCATCTTAAAATGGAAGTTTTACATTGGAGAGGAAAGATGAAATATGAAGGTAAACTAGCCAATAACATAAATGTGGATACAAAAAGAATTTTCAGATATATGAAGAATAAAAATGAGGCAAGAGTGTGTATCCATAAGATATAGAAGCATCATCATGGCTGATCCATTTCCCTCTGAATCTCATTCTCCTGCATTCTCCTCATAACCTTTTACGCCCTAACTACTCAATAACCGATCAACCACTGCCTAAAGTTCATCCAGTGACCAGGCCTCCACAGCCACCTGCAAACGAGAACCACAAATTCAACACCCTCTGGCTAAAGAAATTCAACATAACTTCCGTTCCCTCAGTTCTAATTCTCTTCCCTCTGGTTTAGACTCCCCCACCATTATCTACACATCCTATCTTTCTCAGCCTTTCAATGTTCAATAGGTTTCACTGAGATTCCCTCATTCTCTAAATTCCAGCAAGTAAAGGCATAGAGCCTTCAAATGATACTCATATTCTAAGCCTTTCAGTGCTGGAATCCTTCCCATGAACATCGTCTCACACTTCTCCAATATCGGCACATGCCTTCTTAAATAAAGGCCACAAATCTGCATACAATACTCCATGAGTCCTCGCCAATGCCTCATAAGCCCTCAGCATTACATACTTGCCTTTATATATAAGTCCTCTAGAAATGAATTTTAACATTGCATTTGTCTTCACCACCAACTCAACCTGCAACTTCACCATTATGGAATCCTGCATGATTACACTGAAGTTACTTTGCACCTTAGATTTCTGAATATTTTTGCCATTTATAGAACGGTCTGTGCTTCTATTCCTTCTATCAAAGTGTGTGCCTATACAGTTCCTGACTTAATGTTCCATCTGCCATTACTTTGTCTATTCGTCAAATCTGTCTCAGTTCTTCTGCAGCCTCCCTGCTTAATCCACCTGCTCCTCCACCTATCTTTGTATTGTCCCCAAACCTAGGGAGGAGCCATCAATTCCATCATTCAAATCATTGACCTTCAATGTGAAAAGAAGCAGTCCCAACTCTGACCCCTGCAGAACACCATTCATCCCTGACAGCCGATCAGAGTAGTTCCATTTTTTCTTACCCTTTGCCAAGGCTCTATCAATGCAACTATCTTACGATGGACTCTTATCTTGTTGAGTAGCTTCATCTGTGACATTGTACATAAGGCCTTCTGAAAATCCAAGGACACAACATCCACCAATTCTCCTTTGTCTTTCCTGCATTTTGTTTCTTCGTAAATCATAACAAATGCCTCCACAATGTCTTTGGCTAAGTCGTTCAGGACACTGGGGTGTAGTCCAACTGGTGTAGGTCACTTGACTTCTTTCAGACCTTTCAGTTTCAAAAGCACTGTCTATCCCTATTAATAATATCTTCACTCACTTCTACCCCTGACACTCATGAATTTCTGGTATACTATTGTGTATTCCACAGTGAAGACTGATGCAAAATACTTAATCAGCTGACCTACCATTTCCTTGTCCCCGGCACATTAGTTTTCCAACATAATTTTCCAACAGTCCAATTTCTATTCTTGCCTCTCTTTCAGTATTTGCATATCTGGAAAATAATTGTTATCCCCTTCAATATTATTGCTGACATTACCTTCAGATTTCATCTTTTCCCCCTTATGGTTCTTTAAGTTGCCTTCTGTTGTGTTTTTTTTAAGTTTACCAATCCTCTCTCTTCCCATTATCTTTTACTCTATTATATGGCTTTACTTTAGCTTTTATGTTGGCTTTGACTTTCTTTATCAGCCACAGTTCTATCATCATGCCTTTAGAATACCTCTTCTTTTTTGAGATGTATCTATTCTGTGCCTTCCTAATTGCTCCCAGAAGCTCCAGTCATTGATGCTCTGCGATTATTCCTGCCAATTAACTTGGCTCAGCTCCTCTCTTGTGCCTTTACTGCTCTGTAATACTGAGACATTTGAATTTAACTACTACCTGTCAAATTGCAAGATGAATTTTGTTGTATTATGATAACTGTTCCTAAGGAGATGGAGGCCTATATATAAGTCCAATCACAGTACTTTTACTCTAGCTGATTCTTATCTCTACACATGTATTCTGTCTCCTCAAATTCTATGTCACCCCTTTTTTAAGAATTTGATTATATATTTTGCCAAAAGATCCATGCCACTCCCGCGGCCTATCTGCCTCTGCTTTCTATATGATGAGTACCCCTGAATGCTAATTTTTCAGCTATAATCTTCTTTCAGCCATGAGTCAGTGATGCCAACAATTTCCTATCTCTCAGTATCTAATAAGGACACTACAAGATCACATTCCATATAGTGCTTTCATTCCAATGTAACAGCTGCAGTCCTGTATCCATCACCATTTTTGATTTTGTCCCCTTTTACTATAAAACTGATCCCACTTACTTCAATCTTTCCCTTTTATCTACCTCTCCTTCCTGACAGTCTTATTACTCTGCCACTTCTGTAAAATAATTTTCTGTTACTTAACCCTATCACTCTGGTTCCCATACCCCTTCCAAATTAGCTTAAACCCACCCAACCTAACAAACCTACCTGGGAGTATAGTGATCTCCCTCGAGTTCAGTTATATTCCATCCCTAATGTACATTTCATACAGTACATTCCCCAGAAGAGATCCCAGTGTTCCAGAAATCAAAACCCTCCCCCCTGCAACTAATCCTCTAACTAATGGATCCCCTATCACTACCGCAGTCCTCTACTCCCCATTTTGATATTGGGACCACTTCTTTTGACATTATTTGTCAATGATTTGGGTGATGCAATTGATGGCTATAAACTCAGGTTTGTGGCCAATTTGAAGATAAGTAGAAAAGTAGGTCATGTTAATGAAGCAAGAGGTCAAAAAAAAGGACAGACATATTAGGAGAATGGGCAAAGAAGTGGCAGATGGAATATCGTGTAAAGGTGTAGGCAATTTTGTAAATGAGGAGATTATTCAAAAAATCAGAGGTGCAAGGGATTTGGGAGTCCTCGTGCAGGATTCTGTAAAGGTTAACCTGCTGGTTGTTTCAGTGATAAGTAAGGTAAAAGTAATAATGGTATTTATTTTGAGAGGACAAGACTGTAAAAGAAAGAATGTAATGCTGAGTGCTTCTAAGACATTTTTCAGATCACATTTGAGTATTGTGAGCAGTTTTGGGTCACTTATCTAGGAAAAGATGAGCTCTCATTAGAGGGGGCCCAGAGGAGGTTCACAGTCGTAGGAGCCATGTATCTACTTATTCTCTGTCTGTATTGTGTTGTGCATCCTCACTCTGGGTTAAGATACATTGTCATGTGAGCTTGGGTGGCTGTAGAAATAAACAAACAGAAGCAGCTGTTCTCCTGCGCGCAGCAGAGCGAGGGGGTGAGTAGGGAAAGCATATTTTTTGTTGACTGCTCATCTTTGATTTGATCCCATTACACTCATCTCGCTTGTCTTTGCTTGAGTTTGATATAACTACACTTTTCTCATTCATCTTTGTTTTACATAAATTAAGGAAGAGAAAAATAATATTATTTTTTGTTTCTAATAAAAGATTGAACCTACTTCTTTTGTCTGGGAGCTCATTTAGTTGGAAGCATGTCATACAGTACGATACTCCTTCATCTAGCATCTCAACAACGTTTAGTTTATTTTCAGTAGTTGTGGCAATGATAATGATTCCTGGATTGAAAGGGTTAACATTCAAGAGGTGTTTGATGGCTCTGAGCCTGTACTCAATGGACTTTTGAACAAGGAGTGATGATCTCATTGAAATCTATTGAATATTCAAAAGACCAGAGAGAGACAGTGTGCAGAGGATGATTCCTGTAGCAGAGGAGTCTAGAACCAGATGACAAAGACTCAGAATAAAGTGACGTCGATTTAGAACAGCGATGAAGAGGAGTTTGTTGAGCCAAAATTTAATGAATCTGTGGGATTGATTGCCAGAGTTTGCTGTGGAGGACCAGTCGTTGGGTATATTTAAATCAGGAGTTGATAGTTTCTTCATTAGTCAGAGCATAAAAGGTTATAGGGAGAATGCAGGGCCATGCATTAGGGTTCAGACTATGCTTCTCCAAATGCTGTCTTAAATGCTCGTAAATGCTGTCTCTGAGAATCTGACTGACTTGCAGAGTAAATGTACCAATATATACTGAAGCGCAGAAATGCAGACAGTAAAACTGTTTTTATTGGCATCAAGATCAAAATAAATAACTTTAATATTCTGAACTTAACATTATGAATACTCATTGACAACTACAGTTTATAATTTATTCAATTTATAGCTTCCCTTTGCAATACAAACACTGAATGGCTTACACAAGCATTGAAGAACATCATTCAGTCAATATTAAACATTGTATTTAATTTCAGTCATTTATTGCCCGTTAACCATTTATCCTTTTGGGTGTAATCAAAGAACTTTTGAAATCTGGATAACCATTAGAAGTGCAAATCAAAACATGATCAATATAAGGACTAGACTGTTGTGAATCGATTATTCAGAACAAGGAAGAGAACATCTGAAGTGTCCCAAAGTGTATCGCAAAGTATTAATTCAGAACTAATGTAATTTAATAAGTATGTATCTCATACCCATAATTTGCAATATAAATTAACCAGAATTGAAAATGTTTAGAAAAGAAAAATCAGGTAATTAATTCTTTCAAAGTTAATTCAGAAAGTAAACCAAGCAAACAGTTAGAAAGAATAAAAACATGAGTTTAAACTAGAGAAAAGCAAATCCCTGCTTGAGTTGCTTTTTATGACTGGATAGGCCTAGGATACAGAAAGGGTGTTTCATATAGCTGGGGAGTCTAGGACCAGCAGATCAGTGTCAGAAACCAGGCTGTCCCTTTAGATGTAAATATCTTGTCTTCGTTCCAGGACATCCCTCTCCTTAAAATAACATTTCATTTCCTGTTGAGGTTACAGATGTTTGTTAATTTCACACCCTGAACTGCACAAAGTTATTTTTAAATATTTATTTTTAAAATTAGAATATTAGAATTATTTGCTTCTTCTATTTTAACTCAGCTCAATAATGCCCAATTTCTCATGGAGTCCTTTCTCACTGGAATAGTTTCTGGTCCTTCTTCATTGATAAATTATTCCAAATTGATGATGCTGATTTGTATACTAATTGATTCAGGGACAACTCTCTGCAACCTTGCCCTTAAAAAAAAAACATTTTCTGTACTAAAATGAGTGCAGTTCATCCTCAATGTCCTTCTTTTATTTTAAATAATAAATAACCTCATGATACATTTTGTCTATGGATAGAATATGAGCATACTCATATATAACTGTTCACTGACAACAAGTTCAAGTGTGAGAGTCAATGGCATCATTACATCAGTACTATTGATAATGTCATTCTCGGGACTGTGAATAGCTTAATTTACAGTTGAAACACTGGAAATAAATACTCAGTAATTTTGTATAAGGTATAAATGAAGTTTTCACTGACTTTTTTGCATCATGTTTTCATATTACATATTTTGCAGTCAGATAGTCTGTTGTAAATGTTAAGTTTTAGCTATGTCTCTGGTGAAAAAGTGCTTCTGGTGAATAAATTCTGATGTTTGTCATTCTGGACATTATCTAGATAATACAGCAAATTATCTTTTTTCTCCTCTAAGCATTATGATTGAATCTTTCTAACACCCTTGGTGATGGATTCTAGAGCCCTATCAACTCACTATGTGAGGAACATTATCTTTCATGTCACTTTTCCTATACCCTGACATTTCATGTCCCCTGGTTCTTGAATCTCCTCTGATGAGGACAGTTTCTCGGTTTCTACTCTGCTTTTCATTCTGTTATTTTAAATCCTACTGTTAAATTTCCTTGTACCATTCTACGTTTGAAGGAAACCTACCCAGCCTTGCCTATATATTCAAACAACCAGAGTCTCTCATATTTTAGTTGATTTTTTCTGCCGGGCCTTAATTGTCTGAGCTGCTCTTGAGAAAATCTGCCTTCTTGAACTTCTGTTGTCCCTCTGTTGAAGGAACTTCCATGGTGGTGTTGCATGGGGAAGTTTATGTATCTGACCCAGTGTCAATCAAGGTCCGTCAATATATTTCCATGTCAAGGTGATGCATGACTTGTAAGTGAGCCTGCATGTGCTGGTGCTCTTGGGCACATTTTGCCCTTGTTATCTTGGTAGTAGAGCTCACAGGTGTGGCAGGTGATGCTGGAGTAACTTGGGGAAGTAAGAACAGGACGTTTTGTAAATAGACCACTCTGCTTCCATTGTATGCCATTGGTGAGCGAATGAATATTCATGGTGACAAATAGAGTGTCAATGAATTGAACTGCTTTGTCCTGGATTGCGTTGAGATTTTGGAAAGTTGTTGGAGCCGTACTCATCTCCACAATAGGGCAATATTCCTCTTGCTCTTGTCTTAGACCCTAGAAATGGTGATAAAAAAAACTTTGTTAAAGCGGTTGAATCAGTCTGATTTCCTCTTGTAACAACAATATTCATCTAGCTGATATAGTTGGTTATCATTTGAGTTGATAATTAATGGTGAGTCCCAAGACATTGGATGTAGTTGTTTCAGAGGTTGTGATGCTATTGAAAGCCAAGGGTAGGTTGTTATACACACATTTGTTGGACATCATTGCAGTCCATCTCTTCTGTGATGTGAATATAACTTGCTATTTGTCATCCTAACCAAATTGATGTGTGAACATCTACTGTCTGAGTGAAAGAAAAAACCCTCTCAATTTTTTTTTTCTGAATGACATAAATTTTACCTTATACTTATGTGCTGTCATTGTAGGCACTCATTTAATTGTAAGAATATTGCTAATATCTATCTTACTGATCATTATGTACATTTGTACATCTTTGTTGGTTAACACATAAGCCTCTCCTAATCCCATGCAAAAATGTTTTAAGCTACAAATAAAATTACAGTGGATTTCAGTTAAATCAGCAATTGGTTAATTGGGGCAGCCACTTATTAGGGACTCCTTTCAAAGAACAAAAACCAAATCAGGAAAATAGCCAGGATACCCTTTGTTTATTTGGGACACTATTCCACTTTTAATTTGAAAAGGTCACTGTATCAGGCACATGCACGCCTTGTAGCTGTTAGCTACTAGGCTGTGCTGAGAGTGAACAGTTTTTAAATAGTATCACTTGCCTGTGTTTGCATTCAAATGGTAGTGATTTTTGTCACTGATATTTGGCAAGTAATGAGCAGTAAGGCAATTCACTACAGTTTTCATTACTTGGGTTGGAGATGTTAAATACAGGCAGAGGTGAAACAATGTCACTATCCAATAAGTTAGCAACTACAAAAAATGTGATGATATCAACATTCACATTGAATATTACAACGAAAATGAAGATTTGGAGGACACCATCGTCCAAGCATTGTATGAAGGCTGTCCATAGTCTGCATTAAGTGTCTGCACTGATTTTGCTTTTTCATCGTCAATCAGAAGAACATGGCAGTGTAGACCGGATTAATTACTCTATTGATAACCAATAGGAACTAATACACAAATATATAGCACTGTTACAGTTTTGGTAGTGTTCAAATTTGATCTGCTTTCATTCAAATACATAATATGTACCTCAGATTAATGGTGTTACTCTTTTTTATACCTTGTTACAATTTCCATGAAACTTCATCTATATGGGGTAGCCATTTAATTGGACCAACATGTACTGGTCCTGATGCATCTCAATTATCTGAGCTCCACTGTATTTCTTTATTTACAGTAGTTACATAAAAACAATTTTCATCAACAATTTGAGAGAGACATTAACAGTACAACTATTCAGTACATCATAGCTTTTTCACCTTTCAATAAGACGGATTATTGGTTTTTCAATATCAGTATGTATGCCACTCCGAAGTGGTATCTGATCCCCATGTTCAGTAATTTGTTGTCTATTCCATTGTTTTGAAAGTTATTGGGCGATTGTACTGAAACTGCACTTCACTAAATATGATGTTGGAAAGGTAATAAAACACATTTGGAACTTTTTTTTCCACAGTGCAGGATCATGTCCAGAGATTTCTTTCTGCAAAGGAAAGTCTTGCTATGATTTTTATCTTGGGCTTGAAATTTTATAGTGAAATTGGTTCTTCCTTCAATCTGGAATTGGCTTAGACAAAAGATACTGAAATCTCTCTGATATTTCTTTGGGGAGCTCACCAGATGAGTCTGTATACTTGAAGTTCATCAACTGGTACACTTTTTATTTCTCTTCCAACTGAGAGAGGCACGGAAATTGGAAAAGGTCATGATGGCCAATGTGTCACTTAAATAAGGTTAACAGACAGAAGTGTGATGATGACTGATTTGACTTTGATAGGATAAACTTCATCTCTTTGCAATTGAAGACTGATTTAATTAACTTGCTTCTTACAAACTGCCAATTTTGTTGCTGGTGTTTCGGGCAGCAATGAACGTCTTCAGTCTCTGTCTATCCTTGATCATCTTCTCTATTGTGTCCCAGGTATGGTTCAGGGTCCTTATGTCTGCCTCCATATTACAGTATCAAGTTTCTTTGGTTTGTTGAATTTCAGGGATCCAATGAAGTGCTGTGTTGATGATGGAGCTGGCCTCTCAACTCAGCATCTGCCCAATCCATCTCCAGTGTTTCCGCATGAAGATCATGGTCATGTCCTCTTGATGACACTGAAGGAGTAGGACTTGGTTGGGGATCCTGCATGATTCGAAAATGTGGAGAATCTTGTGGACACTATATGTCTTGACAGGAGGTGGAGTCTCGACATTGAGCGTCATGGTCTTAGTCTTTCTCTGGCTGATTCTGAATGCAACCTGTTCAGCAAATGTACGTAGGGTTCTAT
Source organism: Mobula hypostoma (assembly GCF_963921235.1). Taxonomy (NCBI): domain Eukaryota; kingdom Metazoa; phylum Chordata; class Chondrichthyes; order Myliobatiformes; family Myliobatidae; genus Mobula; species Mobula hypostoma. The sequence goes on from NC_086120.1 coordinate 8,398,563, forward strand.
GATTTCTCTCGCAAGTTCTGGTGCATATATGACGGCATTGTGATATCATCCCCAAAGTTAAGGTTTTCAGAAGTGTCCAGCTGATGCCCCTCTATTTATCTTTCATTGTTTCCCTCCTAACCCAGACAATCACCAGTTCAAATAATATCACCAACATCACAAAGCCTTGCCTGTCTTGCCTTAAAAGCTCAAACTACAGTCCGAAGGTATGTAGGTAAAATTAGCACAGAAACCTTGGATAAGCTGGACAATTCTAAAAGGGATCCCTTATGATCTGAGTATTAGCCAGATTCTCTCCCTGCAGATGCTATCAAAACCCTTTTCAAAGTCCAGGAAATTCACATAAAGTTGACTGTGCCACAGTTCTATGATGATACGCTGTGTGAAGATCCAGTTGACACAGCATCTATTATTTTTTTTCCTGAAGTCAGCTTGCTTCTACCTCAAACACACACCAACAGTATCTGAAATCCATTGGACAATGACTTTGGAGAGTATCTTGCTGGGTACTAACAGATGTGCGATGTGATACCAACTGTTGCAATCACTTAGCGCCCCTTTCTTGGCGATCCAAACAATAACTCCTTTTGTTCATTTCTTTGGTACTTTTCCCAGATTATGGTAAATAGTGTTTGCAAGATGGCTGCTGCAACTATGGTGCAGATTTGAACAGTTCAGCATTCAAATTGTCATGTCCTGGAGCTTTGCTGTTCTTTAATTATTTCATTGCAGCCACACTCTGTTCTTTCTTGGGTGGATCTCTGTTAACTTCGAGGACCTCTGCTGCCTCTTTTATGTCAGGTTCCTCACTTTGTGGTGATTTATTCAGTAATTTTCTGGAATACTCTGACCATCATGCTTTATGCTCTTTCTCAATTGTCAAAAACAGATGTTTCTTATTTCCCATGGGACCGCTGGATATGGCCCGGATTCTGCGTACCAATTTTTATTTCTTGTATATATTTCCCTGATCACCCCGATTGCCTGCTGCTTCAACCTTCTCTGCAAGGACAACCATATAGAGTCTCTTATCCTTGTAAGTCTCTTCACTTTGTTATAAACTTCCATTAATTCCAGCTGAAGTTTCACATTAATCGTGTTAACTTTGAATCTAACACTATCTTCTTAATTTTCTATCTTTCTTCTCAGGCTGTACAATTTTCCTGCTGTATCGAGTCTTCCTTCCTCTTTCCAGTTCTGGTATTCTAGAAAAGACTCACTGACCTCCTTGAAGACTGAGGTAATCCATTTCCACATTGTGTCAATCTTGTCAACTGACACATTTTCTTTAAAGTCTTGCAAAGCCTGGAAACTGTTCTTTAGCTGAATGGTGAAGGCAGATCTCACTCTTGTCATCAAAACATCTTTGTACAGATGTTGTTGTCCCATTGCTTCTCAATTTGACTTCTATCACTTCTAGAACAAGGTGGCAATCACTTCCTCTATCTGCTCCTCTCTTCACCTTTACATCCTGCAAGGATTGTCTCCATGTACCATTAATCATCAAATGATCAATTTGATTCTTGCTGTATCTACTGGGTGAGCACCATGTCAATTTGGGAATTTTAAAATAGGGAAGGAAGGTGACCAGATTGTTTATGGTACAGAATTCCACCAGTCTTCTACAATTGATATTCCTCATTCCACATCCATGCTTGCCCTTAGTGATCTTAGTGAAGTGTAAATTGTTATTTTCCACCCTGATATAGATCTCCCATGATGAGTATTATGCAATAGCATGGTGTTAACTCTATGTCTAACTACAGGTGTTTGTAGAAGACATCCTTTTCTTCAATGTCACTATTGTTAGTTGTGGCATAGTACTGATCACAGTTGTATTCACATGTTTCACTTTCAGCCTGACTCTCATCAGCCTACTGTTGAATGGTTTCCACTCCAGCAAGCACTTCTCAATGCCTTTCTTCAAAATGGCAGATGCACAAAAATGATGCTGTTCAACATCCCTTCCTGAGTATAAAACTGTTTCACCAGTTGTTGTCTATGTTGTTTTCAGTCTGCCAGACCATGTCCATCTGCTTTCATTTATGCCCAGTATATGCACATTGTAATGAACATTTCTGAAGTTATTTGTGCGAGCTCGCCAGTATTGTACATGGTTCTTACATTCCAAAAAGCAATAGTTGGTCTTGGTCATGGTGATGTTCTGGGGTTCCTTCATCACGCCAGTGGTTTTCTCTTAGTTTTTACTACTGTCAGACATGCCAGTCCCTAGCGGCTGTTCAGGAATACTGTTGCACATATATATGGAAGGATTCTGCATAGCTGGCTCCGTAACATTTTTTTTTCAACATTTAGGGCTTTACGCCCTGATTTGAACACCTGAAAATTGATGGCCGGTGGGCCACTCTTAGTCTAGCCCCTAGTCTTTGACCTGTTTGGCATGGGTGCCCTACCAGGAGACTAAGTACAAAGCCAAGACTCCAGCCAGCATAAATCTCCAGGTCACTGAGGCACACAAGTCTCCAAACCTACAAAATGCAGAGTTACTCGTGCATTTTGTGTGTGCTGCTCAAACAAAGTTTTCGTATTTTCAGAACACTGTTCTCACCTCAGAGACTTCAAAAGTTCAGTGGAAGTCTTTGGAACTTCCTAAAACCAGATATCTCAACAAACTTCTTTAATATTTCTCTAAATTACAGGTACGCCATTCATGCATTGTGCAGGTTGTTGTACTTTTCCATAATCCAGCCTTTCGTGAAAAATGTTATTTCTACTCTGGAACTATTAAGATCTCCTGCTGTATTTTTGCAGCTTTTGTACTCCCGTACATTGTGTTGTTTTTTTTTTCTGTGTTCTATTTCCCTCCTCCTCATGAAATTTCCCATGAGGACATTTGCCTCATCTCTGGTTCCTCTGTCTGACCTGAGCTGACTGCACCTCCCCATGATACGCACCCAATCACCCGTGGGTCTGCAGCCTCCCCCTTGCCGTATTTCTTCAGACAGGTATTTAGCAAAACGACACTGCATTTTTGAAACACATTGAGTAAAGCAGCGGAAGTACTCAAGGCATTACCACCACTGATGTTCATACTTTCTAAGACCATGATGGTCTCCATCATGACCGAACCAATTTTCCGCTCAGCAGCAGCCTCCTGCCTTCTCCCTGTATCCCTTCATGCCCTGAACAATCCAGATTCTATCAATCTCTGCCTTAAGTATTCATGAAGACTTGGCCTCCACGGCTGCTTGTCACAAAGAATTCCACAGATGTACCATTCTTTGACTAAAGAAATTCCTCCTCATCTCTATTCTAATAGCACTCCCATGTATTCTGAGGCTGTGCCCTATAGTCTTAGACTATCCCATCCACTCTGTCAAGGCTTTTCATCATTCGGTAAGTTTCAATGAGATCACCCCTCATTGCTCTGAATTCCAGTGAAAACAGGCTCAGAGCCAGAAAACGCTCTTCCTATGACAAGATATTCAATACTGGAATCATTTTTTGTGAAACTCCATTCAATCCTGCCAGTTTCAACACATCCTTTCCAAGATAAGGGGCCTAAAATTGCTCACATTACACCAAACGAGACCTCATCAGCCGTTTATAAAGCTCAACATGACATCCCCGCTTAAATATTCTAGACCTCTTGAAATTACAGCTAACATTGTATTTGCATTCCTCACCAATATTTTAACCTGCAAACTTACATTTCAGGAATGCTATGCAGGGACTCCCAAGTCCCTTTGCACCTCATTTTTATTTGTATTTTCTTTCAATTTAGAAAATAGTCAACCTTTTCATTATTTCTACCAAAGTGCACGTTCATACATTTCTCAATACTGTACAGCATTCCATCCGCTATTACTTTGTCCATTCTTCTCATCTGTCAAGTTTCTCTGTTGCCTCTCTACTTCCTCAATACTACCTGCTCATCCACCTATCTCTATATTAAATGCCGACTTTACAACAAAGCCATTAAACTTAAGGAGAATTCATCCTAAAACAGACCCCGGTGGAACAACACTAGCCTCCAGCAGTTGGCCACAAAAGGCTTTCTTTAACCTCATTGTTTGCCTCCTGCCAATGAGCCACTGCTTTATCCATGGTAGAATATTTCCTGTAATACAATGGGCCTGTAACTTGTTACGCAGTCTTGTGGTACCTTGTCAAAGGCCTTTTATAGACAACATCAACTGATTCTCCATTGTTATTCCTTCAAAGAATTCTAACAAATCTGTCTAGCAAAACTTCTCTCGTGAAACCGTGCTGAATACGACATCTACCCTCAAAGTACCCCAAAACCACACCCTTAACAATCGACTCCAACAACTTCCCAGCCACTGAGGTGAGACTAATTGCCCTATAATTTATTTTCTTGCATCTCTCTCACTTCTTGCTTTAGAACTCTGAGTTGTACACCAACTGGTCACTTATATACCTTCAGGTCTTTCAGAATCTCAGAAACCTTTTATCAAGTTATGGTAACTGATAGCGCTTCATGACCCCGACACTTGAAAATTCAACCATACTGAAGGGGTTTTCCACAGTGAAGATAGATGTAAATACTTATTCAGTTCATTCACCATTCCATTGCCTTTCATTACAATTTCTTAAGCATGGTATCTGAAGAAAAATGTTATCCTCTTTAATATTATTGATTAGCTTACTTCTGCATTCAATTTTTACCTTTGTAATGAAATTTTAGTTGTTTTCTGCTTCTTTTTAGAAGCTTGCCAATCTTATAACTTCCCACTAATTTTGCTCCACCACATGCCCTCCCTTATGTATTTACTTTGGCTTTAACTTTTCTTGTTACCCACAGTTGCTTAATAATTCCCTTAGAATACATGTTCTTCTATGGGGAGTATACATTATGTGACTTCTGGATTGCTTTCATAAATTCCAGCCATTGCTGCTCTGCTATCATCTCTGCCATTGTTCTTTCCTAATCAATTCTTACTGACTCCTCTTTCATGCTTCTGTAATTCCTTTTACTCCACTGTAATACTGATACATCTGTCTTTAGTTTCTCCTCATATTTCTGGGTGAATTCAATCATATTATGATCACTTTCCCCTTAGGGTTCTTTTACCTTAAGCGCTCTGATCAATTCTGGTTCATTTTCACAACACCCAATCTAGAATAGCAGATCCTCTGGTGAGCTCAAGCATGAGCTGCTCTAAAAAAACATCCTGTAGTCACTTTGGGAATTCCCCTGCCTGGAGTCGAGCACCAACCTGATTTTCCCAATATATCTGCATGTTGAAGTTCTCCATCATTATTGTACAGGTGCCATTTTGGCAGATGCATTTTCTATCTCCAACTGTAATTTGAAGGCCACATCCTTACTACTGTTTGGGGTTCTGTGTACAATTCCCATCTGTATATTTTTACACTTGCAGTTCCTTAGCTCTAACCACAATGATACAATGGCTTCGGACTCAGTCGCACCTCTTTCTAATGCTTTAATTTCTTTATTTACCAATAGAGCATCGCTGCCCCCACTGCCTTCCCTCCCGTCTTTTTGATACACTGTGTATCCTTGGACATTAAGCTCCCAGCTGTAATCTTCTTTCAGCCATATTTCAGTGATGCCTACAATATTATACCTGCAAATCTTCAACTGTGTTGCAAGTTCATCTACCTTATTCTGCATTCACATATAACTTCCTGTCCTATATTCCCCCTTTTCTATTTTGTCTGTCTTTTCATATTGCAACTCATTTTCTTGACTACAATTTTGCCCTCTCAATAGCCTCTGTTTGTAGACAGTTACCTCATCTTCAGTACTTTACTGTGATACTTCTTGCATTGAAATATACGCAGCTCGGGACTCTCTCCCGGCACAACAAACCAATTTATATGTCCATGCCTCCAGCCCAGGGGACGACTCCATCAGTCAGTACTCTAAATATCATACAGCGAGGGAGCAGCATGTCCTCATGTGACTGCTGGCTTATCTGTCTGCTCTTCTAGCTGTCTGGCTGTGCTCCAGTCCCCCATTGTCTGCATTGACTTTAGCTGCCAGATGAGCATCTCCAGAAACATGTTGTATATGAAACATTCAGCCTGGGCAAGGGCAATCGTTGCACAAACTCCAAATACCAGTGTCCAAGCTCTTCCAGCTGGCAACAAATTCTGTTAATTTTAATCAGAGTTTCTCAAAGAACAAATAAAGATTACACTCAAAACACAACTACCATTCAATGACTTGTTGCCTGAACCCCACCTACCCTTCATCCTACCAAAAATGTACTTGATTCCCCTGGATATTCTTTGAACATGAGTGCGTATGGAAACTCAATGGGACTCGTCATCTGAGAATATGATGTAGGATTGGAGATGGACACAGACGAGCAAAGTTTTTTTAAATTTATTTGAAGATACAGAGGAACAGGCCCTGCCAGCCAGCAAACAAACCTCTGTAACATTAGATTAGATTAGATTATGGGGACACTCAGTCCTCGTTTATTGTCATTTAGAAATACATGCATTAAAAAAAAATGATACAATGTTCCTCCAGAATGATATCACAAGAAACACAGAACAAGTTAGTTAGATATGGCCCTTGTGGCTACAGGGGTCAGGGGATATGGAGGGAAGGCTGGGTTCTGAGTTGGATGATCAGCCATGATCATAATAAATGGCGGTGCAGGCTCGAAGAGCCGAATGGCCTACTCCTGCACCTATTTTCTATGTTTCTAAACCAAGGCTAAAACTGACAAAACCACATAATTATAACATATAGTTACAACAGTGCAAGGCAATACCGTAATTTGATAAAGAGCAGACCATGGGCAGGATAAAAAAAAAAGTCTCAATGTCCCGATAGCCACAGCCTCTCACGCAGACGGTAGATGGGAGAAACTCTCCCTGCAATGAACCTCCAAGCGCCGCAAACTTGCCGATGCAGCACCATTGGAAGCACCCGGCCGCAGCGTTCTCTGAGTCCGTCCGAAAACTTCGAGCCTCCGACCAGCCCTTCGACACCGAGCGCCGAGCACCATCCTCTGACGAGTGCTTCGACATCACTCCAGCCACCGAGCAAAAAACAACGCCGAGGACTCTGGACCTTCCCCTCCGGAGATTTCGGACCCCACAGTAGCAGCAGCAGCGAAGCAGCATTTCAGAAGTTTCACCAGATGTTCCTCCGTGCTGTCATGTCTGTCTCCATCAAATCGGGATTGTGCACGGCACCCTACTTGATAAATCACAGACATCACCACCGGAGTGGCCGCTGCGAGCTGTGTCGTGCCGCCATCTTCTCCTCTTCTCTAATTATAGGACAATTTACAGTGACTAGTGACTAATTAACCTAAAAACCTGTGCATCCTAGGAATATGGGTGGAAATCGGTGCACCCGAAGGAAATGTGCTCACTCATGAGGAGGGCATACAAACACCTTACAGACGGTACCGGAATTGAAATTCTTAGTCCGGATTGCCCTCAGCTTTAACTGCATCGCCCAAGCCGCTGCACTACCATGTCGACTAAGATGGGAGGCTCCCACACCAGAGCGTTAACAGTGTATGTGATGTTACATACCACGTAACTGGGTTGCCAAACCAGCAAAAATGGACCACTCAGTTGGAATCTGGATTACTGGAACAAAGAAGGTTTTATTAAAGAAATAAGTAGCACAGTACTCTGAACGTAAGGATATAAATGCAACGGGTTAGCAATGATAAAACACACATGTACACAGAACTGGGATAATAGGAATCAATCAAGCTCTATCGCAGGCTAGGGGTAAAATGATCAGTCTCAAGTGACACAGAGTTCAGTTCAGTTTCAGTTCGCAGTAATCGCTGTTGTGCCGTTGGGGAGAGAGAGAGAGAGAGAGAGAGAGAGAGAGAGAGAGAATGCTGATGTTCAAATCGGATTTAACAGACCTTTGATATTCCTCGCAGTTAGTTTTCGGCGCGAGCCATTTTTAATGTCTTCTGAGGTCACCGACGGTGACACCTCCATTCCGGATACAATCGTTCTTCTGCGGTGAACCCGGCACCCAGGCAAGTGTGGACATACACACACCAGGTTCCCGCCGATCGTACCTTCTCACCTGTGCGTCTATGGTTGGTCCCGCGACTAGACCTCCAAAACTCGCACCAACTTGTGGGGGCACACCGCTTTTCCAAGGTCTTGTTATCTCGTGGTGTCATGGTGTGTCTTGCCTTAGGGAACCTGTTCCTTCTATCCCACTGCTGGGGTATCGTCTGTCCATCAAACATCAAACAGTTCAGGTTCAAAGCAACCAGTCTCTGACAATACTCGGAAATGTGTCTCCTTGTTGTTAATCCCTCTCGGCCCTCTCTTATTAGCATTTTGAATGTTTCCCCCATTTGTCTATCTCTTATCTCTCTTATCGGCATCAATCTTCTGATAACTTGGTCACACCCCTACCCATCAAAGGATTTTTACCGGGGTAAAACTTATAGGCATGAATACATTATTAGATACATACAAATATACATGTTCATCAGCTATTTGGCTAATACAGAGAACTTTTAGTTGTGAACACCTTGACAGACAGTCAGCAATCACATTTTTCTGTTCCTCTTATGTGTTATTTTAATAATCCTCTAAAACCAGTCTTCAATTTAGCAAACTTCATAGTGGCCAAAAACACTAATGATTTGTGATCAGTGTAACTTCTCAGTGGTTTTCCTCCTGGACCAAGATAACAAGGGTCGTCCCATACCAACTTAGCATTCTTTGGCAAGAGCTTAGTAAGAGGGTGGGTAATATCCGCAAAGTTCTTGCAAAGCTTCCTATAGTACCCCACCATCTCCAAGAACCTTTTCAGGGCTCTCTTGTCTGTCGGGTTTGGGACGTCAGAGATAGCCCGCACCTTAGCCTGCATCGGAGCCAGCTGCCCCTGTCCTACCACAAATCCAAGATAAGTGACCTTCGCGTGGCCGAACTCACTTCTTGCGAGGTTCACTGTCAGGCTGGCTTTGGACAGCCGTTTAAACAACTCCTCTACTGCCACAATGTGCTCCTCCCACGTGTCACTCCAGACCACTACATCGCCAATATACACTTCTGTGTTCTTTAGCCCTTTGTCACTGAATTAATCATTCTATAGGGGTGTTGCTCACTAAGCTGACCTGTTGTGACAATAACTCCATGTCCCGGCTCTTTGCATCACCTCGGGACATTCGGACATTGGTGTCCGTGCCGTTTAATTAGCTCTCTTTCCGGGTCGCTTTGTTCGGGGATTAAGTGAGAGAACTCATCAGCAAAGTTGGTCAACACAATAGAGTTCTCCCATCTGGTCAGCACCACACTTACCTTTTCAAAATGGGTCCTCCCCTTATCAGGTGGCACCCTAGCCTCATTAATTTTCATAATATCACCAGCTAGATCTGTTTTCTGATCGTGGTGAGCTTTTAACATGTTAATAGCTTCTAACTGTGTTAACTCAGTTCTACAATAGTCAATAACATCCTTCCTCCTGTGTGGCCAGCAGAACGCTTTCATGATTCCGCCGACTGTTTTCCTCCCCCCAAAATGTCCACCGAGGGGTATCTTGTGGGCCAGGTTAAGAATCTCATCCCCATAAATTTTTGGCACCATCCCCCATTCCTCATCTGCGGGCACGGTGCTTGGTCTCCATTTCTTCCTTAAAACTCCCTCCCACACACAATAGCCCACTGGTTTCCTTTTTTAATTTTGTTTCGGAGAGAGCTGTCTCCGTCAAAACCATCAGCTCCTCGTCTCGCTCCTGTGCCTGTACAAATTCCTTCCTTGCTAATGCTAAGTCGGCCTCAACTCCCTCACTCCCTCCTGTTTCACTACGCTCCTTATTTTCACTTTCTAACCCCTTCTGATACAAGGCTGGTAAAAACATCTCAGCCAATTCTATATTTACTTCGGCAGCCTTTCTGAACACACGCCGATTCACTGCGCAAACGGGATAAACCTGTGAGTCCATGGGCGGGGCCTCAATGCTGGCAGGCTGGCTGGTCAGTTTTACTGCTGAGAACATATTTCCGCCGGCGAGGTCATTGCCGAGTAGACCTCCGCGTCTTTCATCGGTAGTTCGGGCCTCACCCCGATCGTGACCGGTCCAGATACCAAGTCGCTTTTTAGGTCTATCTGGTGCAAAGGTACTGTCTCAGTCCCTTTCCCAATGCCTTTTATGACCCTGACTTTCCCAGTCTCGGTCTCTGAACTAAAGTCTAACACACTCTTTAAGATCAATGACTGACAAGCTCCAGTGTCTCTCCAGATTTCGTACTGGAACTGGGTTTAACCCCTCCTTCAACGACACCAATCCGGCCGAGATAAACCTCTCGCGCCCTTCCTGAACTTTGTCAGACCTCTTCTCTCCTAGCGGTTTGCTTACCAGCTCAATACAGCCAGTCGGTACCGCCATTTTTCCTCTCCCCTATTCCTTCTTTGGGGCAAAGCATCTGGATGCAAAGTGTCCGACTTTCTCACAATTATAACATACGACCCCAGGAGACTTCCTACCAAACTGCTTCCTGTCTACCTTATCCTTCTCACTAGACCCAGGCTTACCTTCTGACTTTTCTGGCGGACTCTCCCAGCCGTCCTGACTACCCTTCTGGTAGCCTTTGCTCGGGGCAGACTTCGTTTTATGTGTCAACGCGTACTCATCCGCTAACTTAGCAGTTGCGGCTAAATTGTCTGCCTCTTTCTCATCTAGGTAGGGTCTTATACCTTCAGGGAAACAACCTTTAAACTGCTCAATCAGGATTAGCTGTATCAGTCTGTCATAATCCCCATTGACCCCTTTCGTGGCGCACCAATGCTCACAATATGTCTACAGCTCACGGGCAAACTCTAATACGTGCTTCCTCGTATTCCGGTACCTCTGCCGGTATGCCTCCGGGACCAACTCATAAATGCTGAGGATGGCCTCTTTCACCACCTCATACCTCTGGGCATCTTCTGCGGACAAAGCCGAGAAAGCTTGTTCGGCTTTTCCTTTAAGTACACTCTGAAGCAAAACAGCCCACTTATCCCTCGGCCAGTCCTGACCTACAGCAACTTATTCAAAATGGAGAAAGTACCGATCAACATCGGTCTCGTCGAATGGGGGAACTAGCCTAACCTCCTAGGTCGCCCTGAACCCTCCACCTTGGTTCGGCATGGGCCCCGGCGCTGCCATCATCTTTAACTTCTCCAGCTCAAATTCCCTTTCCCTCTGTTTCTCCAACTGCCTCTCTTCTCGCTCCAACTGTTTGTCCCTCTCTTCTCGTTCCAACTGTCTGTCCCTCTCTTCTCACTCCAACTGTTTGTCCCTCTCTTCTGGCTCCAACTGCCTCTCTCTCTCTCTTCTCGTTGGTTCTAACTGTTTCTCTTCGTGTTCTAGCTGTCTGACCCGGAACTCGTGATCGAGTCTCGATTTCTCAAGCTGCATCTGTACAGCGTCTCCACCAGGTTTTCCAATAGATATCACCTCCAGCTCCCCTTGGGGAAACACACCTTTAGACACATAATGCTGTATGATAGCTCTGTGCATCTCCTCTCTCCTCATGGTCGACTTCCCCTTACAAAGATTCAACCGTTTGGCCACAGCTGCCAATTCTACTTTCCTGGCATCCTCTAATGCCTCCAAGGTCGGTGTCTTTAGAAATTCCTCAATCTCCATTTCTGCTGTTTGCCTTTTCTTTCTTTCGGAAATTTTAACCCAATCAATTTACCCAGTCCCAAATTTAGCGTTCAAAATCGCGGACGAGAACCCCACTTATATTACCTACCCCGTAACTGGGTTGCCAAACCAGCAGAAATGGACCACTTAGTTGGAGTCTGAATTACTGGAACAAAGAAAGTTTTATTAAAGAAATAAGTAGCACAGTACTCTAAGCGTAAGGATATAAATGCAACCGGTTAGCAATGATAAAACACACATGCACACGGAACTAGGATAATAGGAATCAATCAAGCTCTATCGCAGTCTGGGGGTAAAATGATCAGTATCAAGTGACACAGAGTTCAGTTCAGTTTCAGTTCGCAGTAATCGCTGTTGTGCCGTTGGGGAGAGAGAGAGAGAGAGAGAGAGAGAGAGAGAGAGAGAGAGCGAATGCTGATGTTCAAATCGGATTTAACAGACCTTTGATATTCCTCGCAGTTAGCTTTCGGCGCGAGCCCTTTTTAATGTCTTCTGAGGTTATTGACTGTGACCTCTCGGTTCCGGATACAATCCTTCTTCTGCGGTGAACCCGGCACCCAGGCAAGGGTGGACACACACACCAGGTTCCCGCCGATCGTAACTTCTCACCCTATGGGTCTATGGTTGGTCCCGCGACTAGACCTCCAAAACTCCCACCAACTTGCGGGGGGCACACCGCTTTTCCAGGGTCTTGCTATCTCGTGGTGTCGTGGTGTGTCTTGCCTTAGCGAACCTGTTCCTTTTATCCACCTGCTGGGGTATCGCCTGTCCATCAAACTTCAAACAGTTCAGGTTCAAAGCAACCAGTCTCTGACAATACTCGGAACTGTGTCTCCTTGTTGTTAATCCCTCTCGTCTCTCTCTCTTATTAGCATTTTGAATGTTTCCCCCATTTGTCTCTCTCTTATCTCTCTTATCGGCATCAATCTTCTGATAACTTGGTCACAGTAATAATGCCGGAGGAATCATTGTGGAGTTTTTCCCGGTGTCCTCTTGTACCATCGTACATAGTATATATATATAAACTACTATACTATAATATAATATAATATACAATGTACATAACGCACCTTACTGCTACTCAGGAAAGATTCCATCCCCACATTTAGACTGAATTGAACTCCTCAAACAGTCAGGGTGGATTTGAACTGAACAACTGAATGGATTGTGGTGGAAACAGAAAGTATGTAATTTCTACTCCTTCGTACCTGGATGTGTGAGGGGCATCTCTAGTCAAGGGATGGAGAACAGCCACTGAATCAAGGAAATAACGGGGAGCTATATATATATATATAAATTCAAAATTAAACTTCATTTGTAATTTTAAAATGTAAGAAGGAAGAAACAGTGTAAAACATTAACAATTATTGTTGTGATATTCAGTGAGGTAAACTTTTAAAACACAGAGAAATAAGGCACTATGGCTCCCCGTGCGGCTCCATATCGTGATTCCCCTTTAATTAGTCAGGAGACTATCCAGCCTATGCAGTAGTCCTTCGAGCATCAGAGGATCAGAGTCTGTAGATCAGAGGGTTGTAGGTTACATAAGTGCTGGCGACGAATGAGGGTACAGAGCCTTGTACCTTCCTCCTTCAGTGCAAAAGTGGGAAATATCAGACAAAGAACAGATCTGCCGTCTCACTACAGTGACACCACTTCATTCCGACGGCGTGTGACTACGAATGGCAGAGTTTCAAAACCTTGCACTGGTTGGTCAGTGTGAGTGTCCCTGATTTGCATGGTTTCCTCCCCGGTATAAATGACTCTATAACTAGGCAACACCGGCAACGGCGGCCACAGTCTGTCACAGATCCAGCGGCTGAAGGAAGGCAGGAAACTGACGGACAACAATGATACGAACGCTGTGCTTTTTCTGGTCTCTGGTAACTTGGCTGGGCTGTAAGTACAGGCAGCATGTCTGCGCCGCCAGCGCGTGCCGTTACGGGCTTTTGGGGGTCACATTAAAGAGTCAATGGGTAAAGTTGAATTCCTGTCTTTTACAGTTGGAGAGTCCCAGACTCTGACTCAGTCTCCGACCGTGTCGGTAAGTCCAGGAGCCACGGCCACGCTGGAATGTAACATCGGAACAGAGGATAGCTATCATGTATATTGGTACAAGCAGACACCGGGAACAGCCCCAAAATTGTTGCTCCGGTATTATCACACACGTACTGAGCCGGTCTATGCGCCTGGGATTAGAAGCGACCGTTTCACGTCGACAGCCAAAAGCGCCGGCACCGTTTACCAGTTAAACATTAAAAATGTGGAGCTGAATGACGCGGCTATTTATTACTGCGCAAAGTGGATTTCGTCGGGCAGTATTTATTGGTTCGGCACAGGGACCAAGCTCTTCGTTACAGGTAAGTGACAGAAAAATAGAACATAGAACATAAAACAATGCAGCACAGTACAGGCCCTTCGGCCCAAAATGTTGTGCCGACCTTTAAACCCTGCCTCCGATATAACTCCCACCTTAAATTCCTCCATATACCTGTCTAGTAGTTTCTCTAATTTCACTGGTGTATGTGCCTGCGCCACCGATTCAGGCAGTGCATTCCACGCACCAAACACTTTCTGAGTAAAAAACCTTCCTCTAATATCCCCCATGAACTTCCCACCCCCTACCTCAAAGCCATGTCCTATTGTGCTGAGCAGTGGTGCCCTCGGGAAGAGGTGCTGGCTGTCAACTCTATCTATTACGTTTAATATTTTGTATACCTCTATCATGTCTCCTCTCATCTTCTTTCTCGCCAGAGAGTAAAGCCCTAGCTCCCTTAATCTCTGATCACAATTCATACTCTCTAAATCAGGCAGCGTCCTGGTAAATCTCCTCTGTACCCTTTCCAATGCTTCCACTTTCTTCCTATAATGAGTCGACCAGAACTGGGCATAGTACTCCAAGTGTGGCCTAACCAGAGTTTTATAGCGCTGCATCATCACCCCGCGACTCTTAAACTCTGTCCCTCGACTTATGAAAACTAACACTGCATAAGCATTGTTAACTACCCTCTCTACCTGTGAGGCAACTTTCAGGGATCTGTGGACATGTAACCTTAGATCCCTCTGCTCCTCCAAAGTGTACCGGCACAGACTTCTCCGGGTTGAACTCCATCTGCCACTTCTCAGCCCATTTCTGCATCTTATCAATGTCTCTCTGCAATCTGCGACAATCCTCTAAACTATCCACAACACTACCAAACTTTGTGTCGTCTACAAACTTGCCAACCCGCTCTTCTACCCTCACATCCAAGTCGTTAAAAAATCACGAAAAGTAGAGGTCCCAGAACCGATCCTTGTGGGACACCAATAGTTACAACCCTTCAATCCAAATGTACTCCCCCCACCGCGACCCTCTGCCTTCTGCAGGCAAGCCAATTCTGAATCGACCTGGCCAAACTTCCCTGTATCCCATGCCTTTTGACGTTCTGAATAAACCTACCATGTGGAACCTTGTCAAATGCCTTATTAAAATCCATGTAGATCACATCCACTGCACCTCCCTCATCTATATGCCTGGTCACTTCCTCAAAGAACTCTATCAGGCTTGTGAGAAACGATCTGCCCTTCACAAAGCCATGCTGACTGTCCCTGATCAGACCATGATTCTCTAAACGTCCATAGATCCTATCTCTAAGAATCCTTTCCAACAGCTTTCCCACCACAGACGTAAGACTCACTGGTCTATAATTACCCAGACTATCCCTACTACCGGTTTTGAACAATGGGACAGCATTCGCCTCCCTCCCTTCCTCCGCTACCATTCCCGTGGACAACGAGGACGTAAAGATCCTAGCCAGAGGCTCAAAAATCTCTCCCCTCGCCTCGTGGAGCAGCGTGGGGAATATTCCGTCAGGCCCGGGGACTTACCCGTCCTAATGTATTTTAACAACTCCAACATCTCCTCTCCCTTCATATCAACAAGCTGCAGTAGCAACCTCACTCATATTGTCCTCACTGTCATCAAGTTCCCTCTCATTGATGAATACCAAAGAGAAGTATTCATTGACGACCACGCTCACTTCCACAGCCTCCAGGAATGTCTCCCCACCTTTATCTCTAATCGGTCCTATCTTCAGTCCTGTTACCCTTCTGTTTTTTACATAATTGAATCATTCCTTGTGGGTTTCCTTTACCCTACTCGCCAAGTCCTTCTCATACCCCCTTCTTGCTCTCCTCAGCCCCTTCTTAAGCTCCTTTCTTGCTTCCCTATATTCCTCAATAGACCCATCTGATCCTTGCTTCCTAAACCTCGTATGCTGCCTTCTTCCTCCTGACTAGATTTTCCACCTCACTTGTCACCCATGGTTCCTTCACCCTACCATTCTTTATCTTCCTCACTGGGACAAATTTATCCCTAACATACTGCAAGAGATCCCTAAACATCGACCATATATCCATAGTACATTTCCCTGCAAAAAACAATATCCCAATTCACACCCGCAAGTTCTAGCCTTATAGCCTCATAATTTGCCCTTCGGCAATTAAAATTTTTCCTGTCCTCTCTGATTCTATCCTTTTCCATGATAATGTTAAAGTCCATGGAGCGGTGGTCACTGTCCCCCAGATGCTCACCCACTGAGGGATCTGTAACCTGACTGGGTTCGTTACCTAATACTAGATCTAGTATGGCACTCCCCCTAGTCGGCCTGTCAACATTCTGTGACAGTAATCCGTCCTGGGCACACATAACAAACTCTGCCCCGTCTGAACCATTGGAACAAATCAGGTGCCGATCAGTATTAGGGAAGTTAAAATCACCTATGATAACAATCCTGTTATTTTTGCAGCTTTCCAAAATCTGTCTCCCAATCTGCTCCTCGGTTTCTCTACTGCTACCAGGAGGCCTATAGAATACTCTCAATAGAGTAACTGCTCCCCTCCTGTTCCTTACTTCCACCCATACCGACTCAAAAGAGGATCCTGCTACATTACCCACCCTTTCTGGAGCTGTAATAGCGGTAATAGTATCCCTGACCAGTAATGCCACCCCTCCTCCCCTCCCCGCACCCCATCCCTTTTAAAGCACTGAAATCCAGAAATATTGAGAATCCATTCCTGCCCTTGTGCCAGTCAAGTCTCTGTAATGGCCATTACATCATAAATCCCTCCTGCAATTACTAGCTGTCTGAATATGGTCACCTTGCAATTACTAATTTATACATCATTATTTATTGGTGAATTGAACGCCCGTCTCTGTGTTTGCGCGGTTCCAGTCCTATTAGTTTGGTCGCTTTTGCGTTGGCTTGTCGGAAGCCAGCGTGAGAAATACCAGGTTCCCAAAATGCGGCCCGAGTTATCACTGAGGGCATAATGTAGCCGACTGAAGTAAGCACGCTGTTGTTAAGACAACAGAACCAGACGTTTCAAGTAATTGTATCGGGACGATTCAGTGAAACAACCCTCGTACTTTCACTGAACTTCCAGTCCTCCCGTCCAGGTGGAAGACTCCTGTAGAAACCCATCCAATTGTTTCGTCTTTTCCTCCTCTCTCCTGCCATCTTCTCAATAAAGCGCTGCTCCTTTTGGGCTACGGCCGCTCAGTGATTCTGGTCGCTGCACCGACTAAGGGCGGAGCTCCGGGTCGGGAGAACCCGACCTTCTTTCGCCCAGAATAATTGCTTCTGCATCGTCAGAGCGTGACTTCCCTAAACCAGCTGTTAAACTGAGGATCGCGCATATGTTGCCCTGCACACTGGGTAAGCGCAGAATATGAAACAGGTTTATTCTGTTTAGAACTGTGGGTGGCATTGGTGGGACGGCGCATTAGTGTCGAATGGATGTGACAAAGGGCTGGGCACGTGTCATTGGTGGCGCAGCCAGACAGCTGGAGATGAAGTCACCGACCTGGTGATTATGCATTCCAGGGACTCACCAGGACAACCCTCAAAAAGGGATTTGACTGCAAATGTCTCTTCCTTCAGCGTTGACCAAATGCACTGCCCTGCGTAGGCTAAGGGCTGTTCCCTGGTGAAACCCTGTGTCCCATTCTTGAAAGCTGGAACATTTAATTCGCGCTTCCATCCGCTGTGAAATGCCACGAGATGATTGTTGACCTGTAATATGTCTCCTATTCTTCCCGATCCAGATCAACAGCTCCCGGACCCTTCAGTAAAATTGTTTGGGCCGTCAGCCGAGGAGATCTCCGCTAAAGGAACTGGCACCTTAGTTTGCCTGGTCAGTAAGCTGTCGGTGGGCTTCCCTGTCATCAGCTGGACAGTGGACGGGAGTCCGACGAGCCGCGAGGCGCAAACAAGCGCAGTGAAGCGGAACACGGACAGCACTTTTAGTCTCAGCAGCTACCTGACGGTGCCCGGCACAGACTGGAGTAGCGGCAAGGTATACTCCTGCGTGGTTAAACTAGGAGCAGCCTCGACAACATCCGCAACAGTCACACAGTCCAGTTGTTAAAACAGAGCGCGGCATCGGACTTGTTTGCTCCGAAAAACATGATATACTTTTTACTAGTATTTTCACCCACCCTATCACTCTTTTCACTGTACTCCGAAATTCTGATCAGTTCTCTCTGATTTCCACTTTTTTGTTAGAATATTTGTAGCGAGGCTGATTTTGTTCCGTTTCACCCTCCGAGAAGCTAGGCGGGGTAAAAGTGGCCTGTCACCTGTCATCATTAGAAATATCAGCCAGTGAGTCAGCTAATAACTTTAATCTAATTAAAATTATTAATTAATATGCTCATGATTTCTCAGCAATATCAGACTGACAGATGGTAACGGCCACAAACTTCTAATAAAGGTGTTTAGTGCAGGAATGATTTCCGTGTATGCGTATTTTTCTCTTGTTCGCTCTTCCCATTCTCATCCGGGTGGGAAGAGAGAGGAGGCTCGCAAGGACTGAACAGCACCGACCCATGAAGTCCGAGAGTTCAAATAACGTCAGAAATCCTACCGTCTTGCCGTTGGAAGGGGGAAGGAAGGAGGGGAGGAGGGGACGGGGGGAGAGAGGAAGAGTCAGAGAGACAAATAATCAGAGAGACCTGGGGTGGACAGAACTGATGAGGTGAGGAAAAATTTCCCGAGAAGCAACGAAGATGAGGTCGGAGTGGTGAGGGATGGCTCTCTCTCGATGTCGTTGTACCTATTTCCAACCCTAGCACTAGTGGAGACACAGCAGAGGAGAATATTCCAACGCATTCCGTTGCCCCGTTTAATACCCTTCAAGCCCTTTGACCTGATACTTTCCCATGGAAAGCCAGATAGTATCTTCAGCTGTTGAGTCATCTTGCCTTCCCACATAAAATATGCCCCACCATTATCTACTCACATGACAGTGGTCTGGTACCTACACTAAGTTTGCCAAACATTGCTGTGGACATTTGCCCTTGTCCTTTCTCAAAACATTCCCACATTCCAGACTACATGTTACGAAACTCTACTGTGTGTGCACATTGAGCATATACCAAGAAGGAATCAATTTTAACTTTTTACTTACACTCCACCCGTTGATTCCTCTTTGGTAGAATATACAGGAAAGTAAAATACACAACTAAATACAGGTAGCAAGCTCACTTGCTAACTAAAGTATAATCGTTTAAGTAGTGGAATTATCACAATAAACTTCACAAGGGCAGTCGGCTAAAATAAGATGCTGTACAAGCACAACCAATAGTACGATTATAGCAAGCTACGAAGGGATCCTAGCAACACTCACAACACGCTGGAAGAACTCAGTCGGTCGGGCAGCATCTGGGAAAACGATCAGTCAAAGTTTTGGGCCGGAACCATTTGTCAGCACCCAAGAGCGAAGTGGCAGATGCCCTATAAAGAAGGTGGGGGAGGGTGGGAAGGGGAAGGCTGTAGGCTCCAGGTGAAAAACCAGTAAGGGGAAAGATAAAGGGGTGGGTGAGGGAAAGCAGAAAGGTGATAGGAAGGAAAGGTGAAGAAGGAATAGGGGAAAACACAATGGGTAGTAGAAGGAGGTGGAACCATGAGGGAGGTAATAGACAGCTGGGGAGGGGGCAGAGTGAAATAGGGATAGGGGAAGGGAGGGTGAGGGAATTACCGGAATTTAGAGAATTCTACGTTCATACCAAGGGGATGGAGACTACCTAAACGGTATATGAGGAGTTGCTCCTCCAACCAGAGTTTAGCCTCATCATGGCAATACAGGAGGCTATGTATGGACATATCCGAATGGGAATGAGAAGCAGAATTGAAGAGGGTGGCAACCGGGAGGCCATGGCCTCCTCTACATTGGTGAAACCCGACTCAGATTGGAGGACCGCTTCATCGGCACCTCCGCTCCATCCGCCACAACAGACAAGATCTCCCAGTTGCCACCCATTTCAACTCTGCTTCCCATTCCCATTCGGATATGTGCATACATGGCCTCCTCTACTGCCATGAACAACTTGAAAGAGTGGCCCAGTGGAGAGAACTGTGACCAACTGGTGTCAGTGGGCTATGCCCCAGTAGGAGTGATGGGCATAAGTAAGTTTGTTAGTCGAGACTTCCAAGAACATTCACTTTATAATGAGGAGGTCGGGTTTCATAACAACTTCGCTTCCCTCTGTAAAATCTTCCGTCTCCACACATGTACAAGCCAGCAAAAGCTAACGCAGGAATATGTTTCAAAGTTGCTGGTGAACGCAGCAGGCCAGGCAGCATCTGTAGGAAGAGGTGCAGTCGACGTTTCAGGCCGAGACCCTTCGTCAGGACTAACTGAAGGAAGAGTGAGTAAGGGATTTGAAAGTTGGAGGGGGAGGGGGAGATCCAAAATGATAGGAGAAGACAGGAGGGGGAGGGATAGAGCCAAGAGCTGGACAGGTGATAGGCAAAAGGGGATACGAGAGGATCATGGGTCAGGAGGTCCGCGAAGACAGACAGGGGGGGGGACCCAGAGGATGGGCAAGAGGTATATTCAGAGGGACAGAGGGAGAAAAAGGAGAGTGAGAGAAAGAATGTGTGCATAAAAATAAGTAACAGATGGGGTACGAGGGGGAGGTGGGGCCTTAGCGGAAGTTAGAGAAGTCGATGTTCATCTCCCTCCTGGCACTTATCCATGTAAGCGGAACAAGTGCTACACATGCCCTTACACTTCCTCCCTTACCATCATTCAGGGCCCCAAACAGTCCTTCCAGGTGAGGCAACACTTCACCTGTGAGTCGACTGGGGTGATATACTGTGTCCGGTGCTCCCAATGTGGCCTTTTATATATTGGCGAGGCCTGACGCAGACTGGGAGACTGCTTTGCTGTCCGCCAGAGAAAGCAGGATCTCCCAGTGGCCACACATTTTAATTCCACATCCCATTCCCATTCTGACATGTCTATCCACGGCCTCCTCAACTGTAAAGGTGAAGCCACACTCAGGTTGGAGGAACAACACCTTATATTCCATCTGGGTAGCCTCCAACCTGATGGCATGAACATCGACTTCTCTAACTTCCACTAAGGCCCCACCTCCCCCTCGAACCCCATCTGTTACTTATTTTTATGCACACATTCTCCTCTCACTCTCCTTTTTCTCCCTCTGTCCCTCTGAATATACCTCTTGCCCATCCTCTGGGTCCCCCCCCACTGTCTTTCTTCCCGGACCTCCTGTCCCATGATCCTCTCGTATCCCCTTTTGCCTATCACCTGTCTAGTTCTTGGCTCTATCCTTCCTTCTCCTGTCTTCTCCTATCATTTTGGATCTCCCCCTCCCCCTCCAACTTTCAAATCCCTTACTCACGCTTCCTTCAGTTAGTCCTGACGAAGGGTCTCGGCCTGAAACGTCGACTACACCTCTTCCTACAGATGCTGCCTGGCCTGCTGCGTTCACCAGCAACTTTGATGTGTGTTGCTTGAATTTCCAGCATCTGCAGAATTACTGTTGTTTGCAGGAATATGTTTATTTACACACAAAATGCTGGAGGATCTCCAGCAGGCCAGACAGCATTGAAGGAAATGAATATTTCTAGGCAAAACTATTCATGAAGACTAAAAAGAAAGGGGGAACACGCCAGAATAAATATAATGAGGAGGGAGGGTAAGGACAGAAGCGGCCCATGTTCCCTGTACATACACAACTCCACAGGAGGCCAACAATCAGTCCAACTCAACCCCAAATGTATTCACTGTGGAAGTCTCCAGATTTCTATAGGGTGGAAAATTTCCTTGAGAATGGAAATTTAGCCCCAGCTCCTACATTACTAATCACTCCGAAAAACCATGTCCCCCAGGCGGACATATAACCCAGATCCACCAGATCCTCTCAGCATCTGGCCCTCCGGCTCCTATATTAGTCATATATATATATATACACACACGCGTGAATTTCATGAAACATTACGAAACATTTCCGAAACCAAAAAAAAAAACAACTCTTGAAAAATTCCCGACAGTCTTTACCCAGGACCACAATAATGAAGCAACAATTGAAGAGTGAACAAAGACCTGACAGCAATCACACCGTGCGGTCAGATATTATATGGCTGCAGTCTGCCGATGGAGTGGAGAGCTCCTATCCATGAAGATAAGGGGGGACTGTGATGGAGGGCCACCTCTGTATCAAAAGGGTGATGGTGTGTTTCTGAGGACACAGAGCTCCAGGAAACAATCCCACTTAGCCAGAGCTCTTTACGTTTAGAAACCAGAGAGGTGATGTCAGTACTGGCCATTCTGGTGTGGAATTCATCACTTGAGTATCATCGCATTTCCTGTAGACTCTTACTGCTCCCATTGCACCTTGTCTGCACTGAGCACATTACAATCCACACAAGTCTCTGTGAAAATATGTTGAGGCAAAATGGAATAAACCGCCAATCTGCCAATTCAATGACACAGCAGAGAGATCTGATGCTGGAAATATTCAGCAACTCACACAGCACCACATCTCCAGAGATAGAGAATATATTGCCATTTCTTACAATGCCACCAACTCCCACATATCTCTTGACTACTTGTCTCCCATCCTTATACGTGTAAAAGTGTTACTACTTTTTTTCAGTTCCTATAACCATGCTGCATCTGGTCTCCGACTTTCCATTCTTGAACATGCCAGATGTCCTCTTTTATTTAAAAAGGAGTCTCATTCATCTCTTTCATCATGCTGCCCTCACCCACATCACATTCATTTCCCACAAATCTGCGCTTATCCCACCTTCTGGCCATTGTAACAGGGCTAGTTAATCCCCCAGCATGGCTTTGACATAAACATCCAGCATATAATTGTTTGCCAATCTGCCATCTCGTTCGATATCCCACCAACAGGCATACCTCTCTTCTTTCCGTAGAGATTGTTACTGCATTATTCACTTGTCTGCTCATCGCTCCCTACTATTCTTCCTCCTGGCACTTAGCCGAGCCACTGTCA
Source organism: Mobula hypostoma (assembly GCF_963921235.1). NCBI lineage: Eukaryota > Metazoa > Chordata > Chondrichthyes > Myliobatiformes > Myliobatidae > Mobula > Mobula hypostoma. Next base: position 8,421,482 of record NC_086120.1, read on the forward strand.
CAAGTGCTACTCCTCCATCATCACCATTCAGGGCCTCAAACATTCCTTCAAGGTGAGTCAATACTTCACCTGCGAGTCTGTCTGGGTCAACTATTGCATTGGTGCTCTCGGTGTGGCCTTCGCTATGTTGGTGAGACCACAGAAATGTCGGCTGACCACTCCATCAAGCATCTTCCCTCTGCTCTCCGCCAAAGCCATGATATCCTTGTAGCCACTATTTCAATTGAACTACTCTGCTGCCCTGCTGAGTCCAAAGTCAGATTGGAGGAGTAACACATCATCTTCCGTCTGGTTTCCCTTGAATTTCATGGCATGACCCTCAATTTCAATAACATCAAATAGTTTCCACTACTCCATTCTCCGCGCCCCCCCCCCCCGCTTCTCTTTTCACCATTAACTTTCAGGTTACCTTTTCACCATTTCTCTTCTCTTACTCCGCCCTCAGGACTATCAGCTTTTGTTGGGACCCCCTTCTTTTTGAACCTTGCTCCACTCTAGCCTTCTCTTCGATTCCTACTTCTTCAGCCATTGATCTCTTTCACCTATAACCTTGCAGATTCTTGCATTGTCCACCTCTCCCACTAACCTCATCATGTTGTCTCACTTACAATCTGCTCCTTGCCCTCCCCGCAGCCTCTGCCATCCAAACTTTCTTAGTCTGGCTCTTTTTGATAAAGGATCTGGGCCTGTAACGTCAACTGTTTATAACCCTGTATACATGCTGCCTGAGTCCTTACAGCAGTTTTTGTTTGTGTGCCTGTCAGTATCACAAAATATCAATAGACGGCTTCATGATAACAAAAAAAAAACTGAACCTGGAGGTTCACAACGACATAAAGTGTTAGCATAAATCAATAAAACTTCCTTTGAAAAAGGAGGGCATTTATTATTTTGTGCATGATCATAGGAAGCATTAAATATGGGTCATTTATTCAATTCCTCCCCTCTCATCTGAGCCTGTAAAACACGAAGTAAACATCTGACAGCAGAATATACAAAGCAGTACAACATGTAACACTGGAAATAGTACACTCCCTTTACACTACTTCCTAGAAGTTTATAAGAAATTTTAAGTAGATATTTATTTGTAGGTAATTTATTCTTCACGTTAACAACAGTAAGTTTTGCTGCCCTTCCATTGTGCTCCTTGTTTAGATCCAACCTTTGAAATCTGGAGATGTGTTCGCTGTGGATTCCGCACACCATGATCTAGGACCTAAAACCTGGCTTCATGACCACTCTCACTTTGCACATCTGTGCTGAGTTAAACCATTCAGTTTTATTCTTTGTGAGGTCCAGCTTTCCCTCAGTCTCTGAGGAGTTCAACACAATTTTTCTCACTGACAAGTGACCACTCTTTCCATGGGAAGGCGGACAGAGAAATTCAAACAAACCCATCTGGCCCAATATTATCCTCATCATACACCCAGCATCCAGGGTCACTGATAGTGAGCAGGAGAGTGGATATCCTGACTGAGCTTTAATTTGCAATCCCAGAGCATGGATCGTTGCTGCATTCTCCGGGGGATAATGTTGATTTAGTTTAGAACTGGAACTAAAGCTAAATATTTTGGTTAATCCATCTGAATAAATCCTGATTGTATATGCACGCACTCCATGTGATTGAACCTACCCAAGCTTTTGAGGCTGTGGTGACCGAAATACTTCTACAATCCGCATTGTAACAGTTTGGAAGTCCTCATCAGCTATCATCTTAACCCACATTCCCAAGGCATATTCCAATGCAGGAAAGTCTTAACAGGACAATTTATTGGCCAAAAACATCTTCCAGTGCACTTTATACATTCCACCCATCGAAGCTCCTCCTTCTGAAGCATTCCCTGTCCATAATAGAGGTTAAAATCCCCATTGCTATAAAACCCTGGCTCAGGCAACTTTCTCTAGTTTGCCCAAATATCTGTTCCTCTGCATTTTACTGGCTTGTGTGCAGATTTAAAGTTAATTAATTTCTAGAATTTCAAGCTATGCACCAGTGAACAGATTATTACTGTCAAATTGCTACATGATAACATTGACAATGACCTCCTCCCCCTTTGCTGATGAGTGAGAGTAGACAGATTAAGCAGTAATACGCTGGATAAGATTTGCATGTTTTTGGTGAACAGAACAAACCTGAACATTGTCATACAGAGAGAAGATCTGTATTTGATCTGGACCCTACAATGCCTACTTCCATTTTGGTTCCTTAACTATCGACTGCAGGTTCAGTGTGGCAGATTGGTCACTGATTACAGAGACAAGTTGTCGTAGTGGGGCTCCAATCCCGTTTCAGCGATGGACAATGTAGTGCCCAAGCAGGGTACGTTCCTTGTCCTTGTCAATTTCAAAACTTCAGTATGAAGAAAGACTAGTTTACTCTAGCAGACAATTATCGGAGCACAGACGAGTGAAAGATCAAACCGTAGACTGTAAAATTCAGACAGGACTGAACAGAACCATTCTTGAGAAGCTTCACCAATCACTGGAGTGGTCAAAGTCGGTGGGTCCTCAGGTTCAGGGAATAAACTTCAGAACTAGATTACAAATATCTACTGATCTTTCCACCTCGGAGGTAGGTGAAGGCCAGGTCATCCCGGTCATGGATGAGTATTCCCGTTAGTGTGTGCTCCCACCTTCCCCTCACATCACTACATTGATGTAGCACAAAGGATAATGGGAGAATTTTGAAAAGGTTTTGAAAAGGATGACCAGCTATAATCCTATTGAATTGGGCAGCAGTTCAAGGGGCTGAAAGCCAAGTCTTGCTCCAATTTTCATCGGGTCTCTGTTTCTTTCTTTCACCTAGCCACTCTACCAGCCAGTCTTCATGTTCTTAAAGTTTATTATTATCATTCTTTAAATTGATTGTGCTTCCAGCTTTATGCAAACAGTAATTCTGAAGGTTGAGCCCACCGAAGCCAAGTGCAAGTCATTAATATGCTTGAAGGATAAAGTCGCCCTCATACCGTCACATAGGTACTCATACTTCCATACAGTCTGATCGATAACCTATCAAGTTACTCTCCCTTTATATTAATTGCTGTATCCATGCAAATAGACATCACCAGACTTCCTCCTTCTTGATCTTTATTCTCAGATACATCTTCTTTTCCTGAGATTTCAGAAGGCCCTGCTTCATTTGTGCAGAATAAAGTGCCACAGCTCTGTCCTCCTTCCGATTGGACAAGAAAAGCTTGAAGAATAAGGATCTTCAAAACTTTCTCATTAACTCCTCAGATACTCTGCTTCTTATGGTACTGTTGCCCGTCTGTATTTGGATCATAAAATTTCCCCACTGTGTTCCTGGGATTGTTTATCTTTTATTCTAATTATTTGTCTTTCAAATACACACGAAATGCTCGCAGATCTCACTGGTCCAGGAAACGTCTTTGGGAAAGCGTAGATTGAACGTTTCGGTCCGAGATGTTTACAGTACTATTTCCCGTTGATACTGTCATACCGAGTGAGTTTCTCCAGCGTTTTGTGTCTGTTTTGTGTCCTGACGAAGGGTCTCGGCCTGAAACGTCGACTGCGCCTCTTCCTATAGATGCTGCTTGGCCTGCTGCGTTCACCAGCAACTTTGATGTATGTTGCTTGAATTTCCAGCATCTGCAGAATTCCTGTTTTTTGTGTCTGTTGTTTGGATTTCCAACATCTGCAGATTTTCTCTTGTTTGTGATTGGTTCTCCCTAAATTTGCTCACTTCGAAACGCTTCAACAGGAGTCGCCAGTCGTACAGCGGGTTTGTACCGAGTGTTCTCTGGTGGTCGAACTGATGCCGCACAAGAACCCAACTGAACGAATTAAATGGCTTACGTTATTTCTCTTTAGTGAGGGTCTGGAATGGGTCACAGCTCAGTGGGAGAGAGGACCCCGAATGCTTCTTTATTAGTTAATTTACCAATGTCTTAAAGATAATCTTTAATCATTCCGTCAGTGGTCAGCAGGCGATTGCGAGACTTCCTGACATCGGACAGGTGGCGAGATTGTGGCTGACAATTGAATCAAATTCGGAACTATGACTTTAGAGAGTAGATAGATGGTGAAGTTCTTGCGGACATGTTCTACAAAGGTGTCAACAGCAATCTTAAAGATGAAATGTTATTTGCTGTACTGGACCTTAATGGACTAGTCGATTCAGCCATTCGTCTGGACTTCCGTTGCGAGAGTGACGCCAGGATTTCCCCAGCTTCAATCATAACTACTACTCCTCCCCCAACTCCGCTTCACCAGCCTTAACATTTCCTATACAGATCCTTTGCCGACCTACTCGCTGGATGCCGTCAAACCATCTCATTCTTGGTTATTAATGGCTGCTGCAGTAGTTCCCTGTGATTGTCTGGTCAGGGGTAGCTATTAATATATTAATAAGATATTAATTAATTAATTAATTAATTAAGATATCAATGTTGATTCAGAGAGTTCCTTCTAAATACGTACAAACAGATCTCATGCAGTTTTAGCAAGAAAAATGTTATTTCGCTTCCACCCTTCCGTAATTATGATTGGGCTATTGATTATTGCCTGGTTCCCTCCCCTCCCAAGGGAGGCTGTTCTCACTATCCAGTCCTGAGAGATGACCGATGGACGATTACCTCGAACAGGCGTTGACAGCGGATTTGTCAGACTCTTGATTTCAACTGTATGGGCAGCATTCCTCTTTGACACGAAGACTGATAGCTGCCTCAGAACCGATGTTTATTATCGGGATCTTAACAAGATTAACATCAAATCTTTACAACTTGCTCTCAAAAAACTCAGCCTTTGATTTACTGCATTACGTTAAAATTTTCAGTAAATTGGATTTCAGGAAGGTCTGCAATTTAATTCAATTCGTCAGGGCAATGAATGGAAGATGGCATTCAATACCTCCACCGAATGTTATGAATATCTCGTTATACACTTTGGGATATTAACGCCCTAACAGTTATTAATATCAGGCATTCATTAATGATGTCTTGAAGGGATGTTAAACAGGTTTGTCTTTGTGCACCTAGATCATATTTTGATTTTTCAACCTCTTATTGGAACATGTCTCCCATATTTGTCAAGACATAGAAGAGTGGATATCATATACTGTACATAAAGTCTCATTCTCAGATTAATGGATCCGGATGAATCTCATACCGTTCAGGACTGACCCATACTCACTTATTTCAAGCAGTTTCAGACTTCCTTGGAGTTTGCCAACTTTTATAAGAGATTTATTCACAATTTTTACTCAGTGGCTACTTCGCTGTTTAATATCAACAGGGTTTTGCGAGCTTAGGAGAACGATGGTGCCTACCGGCGACATCTTTGCTTGCATCTTCGGAAGCAGCTGTATTCCATCTTCGATATCTGTTTCCCCCACCCCCCCCCCACCCCTTTTCAAGGTTCTAGTGAAGACGCTGACGTGGAGTTATACGCTGAGTTAGGGTTTACCACAAGTCTTCCTCCTTCCAAGGGGAAGACCATTATCATCGTAATTTTGGAATATTTTTCAGAGGTTTGCATATACATTGTCTTGCACAGACTATCATTTGCGACGTAGACGGCCGAAATTCTCTTTCACCAAGTCTTCAGGATGGACAGTTTTCCGGTGAACATTTGTCTCTTCGCAGGCCACATTTTGCATCATGTGTTGCAGGACGTTCTGTAAGCTGATTGGAGCAATAGTGAGTCTTTAATCTTGGTTTCTCCTGCAATCCGATGGCCGAGGTTGCGTTCCTACGGCCGAAGAATCATCGAACCCTGCAAGATAAAATGGACTACAGCAAGGGAAATTTTGTTACCTTCTACATATAAAGCTGAAATAAAGGCTACCCACAAGAAAAGACGGGGTTCCATTTTTAGCATGGGCATCAGGTCTTGATGTCGACTCAGGTTTTGTCACTCCGACTGGAGTCCAGGAATTTGGCGCCCATGTTCATTGATCCCTTCAATGTTCTCAAGAGTGTAAACCTGGTTGCTTACACCATGCATCATCAAAGACCTTCCAGATCAATCCCCCTTAACACACTTTAAAATTAAAAACTTGTGCACACCAGCTCTTTAGCCCCAGGATCATCAGTCCCGCTGTCACCCAAGTGTGTCATTCGAGAACAGGGTTTCACCATGAGAAGAAGTTAGGATTCATGAACATTTCGGGGTGTTCGGCTGCTTCTCGTGGACTGGGAAGGATTCGGACCCACGGAATGGTGCTGGGTGCCTGAAAGGGACATCTCGGAACCGGCCCTCATTCATGATTACTATCATCGTCTCTCTATGTAGTCAGGGCTGTCAGCAGTCAGTCGTAGCAGAGGGATACTTGCTATCAGACATGCACCTAGCGCTGCCAGCTTCCGCGTTTTATACGTTCTATCTCTTCGGATTATGGATAGCTGGAACGACCCCTTTTAAGATTTAGGCTGCCCTGTTAATTGGCGGCATGCTTTGGAACTGGGATTTAACATTTAAAGAGCACCTGAATTGTGGTTCGGTGTTGAATTGTAAATTCACCTGCATAATCGCCTAGGTTCTTCGTTTGTAATCGCTTCTATTTCCATCTCGTATCATGACTCCATCATAGTCTCAGATAAACTTTGCATCATCAGTGGGGACAGGAGAGGTTCTGCAGGATTAGAGGGTTGCGTATGTTGTTCCCATATTCAAGAAAGGGTGCAGAGATAGTCCAGGAAATTATAGACCAGTGAGTCTTACTTCGGTGGTTGGTAAGTTGTTGGAGAAGATCCTGAGAGGCAGGACTTATGAACATTTGGAGAGGCAGAATATGATTCGGAATAGTCAGCACGGCTTTGTCAGAGGCAGGTTGTATCTTATGAGCCTGATTGTATATTTTAAGGATGCGACTAAACATATTGATGAAGGTAGAGCAGTAGATGAGGTGTATATGGATTTCAGCAAGGCATTCGATAAGCAACCCCATGCAAGACTTATTGAGAAAGTAAGGAGCCACAGGATCCAAGGGGATATTGTTTTGTGGATTCAGAATTGGCATGTCCACAGAAGGCAAATAGTGGTTGTAGATGGGTCATATTCTGCATGGAGGCCGGTGACCAGTGGTGTGCCTCAGGGATCTGTTCCGGCACCCCTTCTCTTTGAGATTGTTATAAATGACCTGGATGAGGAAGTGGAAGGATGGGTTAGTAAATTTGCTGATGACATAAAGGTTGGGGGTGCTGTGGATAGTGTGGAGGGTTGTCAGAGGTTACAGCAGGATATTGATAGGATGCAAAACTGGCTGAGAAGTGGCATTTGGAGTTCAACACAGATAAGTGTGAGGTGGTTCATTTTGATAGGTCAAATATGATGCAGAATATAGTATTAATGGTAAGACACTTGGTTGTGTGGAGGATCAGAGGGATCTTGGGGTCTGAGTCCATAGGACACTCAAAGCTGCTATGCAGGTTGACTCTGTGGTTAAGAAGGCATACAGTGCATTGGCCTTCGTCAACTGTGGGATTGAGTTAGAAATTGAGCAGTAATGCTGCAGCTATATAGGACCCTGGTCAGACCCCGCTTGGAGTATTGTGCTTAGCTCTGGTTGCCTCACTACATGAAGGATGAGGTAACGACAGAAAGGGTGCAGTGGAGATTTACAAGGATGGTACTGGATTGTAGAGCATGCTTTACGAGAATATGTTGAATGAACTCAGCCTTTTCTCCTTGGAGCGGCGAAGGATGAGAGGTGCCTGTAGGAGGTGTATAAGATGATTACAGGCATTGATCGTGTGGATCGTCAGAGGCTTTTTCCCTGGGCTGAAATGGGGGTAACATGAGAAGGCACAGTTTTAAGGTGCTTGGAAGTAGGTACAGAGGAGATGTCAAGGGAAAGGTTTTACGCAGAGAGTAGTGAGTGCGTGGAGTAGGCTGCCAGTGACAGTGGTGGAGGCAGGTATGATAGGGTCTTTTAAGAGACTCCTGGATAGGTATATAGAGCTTAGAAAAATATAGGGCTATGGATAACCCGAGGTAATTTCTAAAGTAAGTACATGTTCGGCACAGCATTGTGGGCTGAAAGGCCCGTATTGTGCTGTAGGTTTTCTAAGTTTCTATGTTTCTAAAACTTTCATCTTTTCATACTGATATATGGACAAAAGTGATTTTCTCTTAGAATATAAATATTGAGAAATTGGGGGAGCTAAGTTAAAATTGTTAGACTTGCTGATGGAGGTAGGTTTCAAGATCAGATGTCTGCTGCCCCATGAGGCATGCAAATACAAAATCATCTGCAAAGCCTCCAGCCTAGGTTATTGCTTGTAGTGCTCCCAATATGGCTTCTCCTACTTTGGTAAGACCAGGCACAATCTGAGAGACCTCTTTGCTGAGCACCTGTGTTCCATGTGCCATGACTATCTGGAGCACCCAGTTGCCAGATATTTAATTTTGGGGCCTGTTCCTGCACAGATGTATCTATTCACAGCCCTGTTCTCTTCCAGGTTGAGGCTAAACACAAAATGAAGTATCATCACCTCATATGCCACCTGGGTAGACGACAGTCTAATGGCATGAGAATTAAATTGTCTAATTTCCAGTACAGTGTTCCCCCTCTCTTCCATTTTTCTCTCCACCTGGTTGTTCCAGAAAACTGATACCCAATAAGAATAAACATGATGGGTGGGTGCTGCAACTATTTGGTTTCGCTTGAACAAATGGACCCAGACTTGGTAGTTCCTCCGACACTCACTTTATTGTTAATACGGAGTAGAAAATAGAGAGTCGCGAGATATGCTTTATATTGTACAAAACCTACACCACCAGCAGGTAGGGCTAACTTAAGCAACCCCTAGAAGTCTACACTGCCGAGTGGATGATCGACCATGGACTGGCTAGGGTGGAGGTCGTTGGCGCCGGTTCAGCTGCTCGGCCTGAGGGTGGGACCCATTCCAGTGGTCTGCCCAAGAAAGAACTTTCCCCCCTTATAGCACTATCAGCACCTCCCAGTCCAGCTGGAAGGGGCTAGGCATCCAATCCGACGCTTACACGAGCCTAACCCGGGCCAGTCCAAGTCCTGGCCACGTATGATGCAGCATACATCCTCCATACCTGCAAGTACCAAGGTCAGGAGACATTTAACAACCATCCTTTTCCCCCTCAGGGACAACACATCTTATTAATCTTACAACCAAGCAAAGTAAAAAAAAAAACAGCATTTTTTAGAGATAAGGTGATTAATTACTTTTACACAAAGCAGCACTTTTAGTTGCTCTCAGGCATGTTATCCAGTAGACCAGAGTCACATGTTGTTCTCCCCTTATCTAGTATCAAGAGTGTATCTGCTCATCAACATAACAGGCACACAAATTCCTAATTATTAACCATTTCCCTGTTGTGCCAATTTTCAGGCCCGCACATCTGACCCATACAATATGCACTTACCTATACACTGGACTACCCAATTTTTCCTAAGCCTTCCCTGACTCCTATTACCCAATCTCTGTACCTTCCTTTACCTACCACAACTACCCATCTACTACCAACACCTCCCATTTGGTCTCCCCTCCCTCACCGTTCCCATCTGCCCTCTCCACCTTCCTCACTTGATTCCATTACCCAACTTCCCCTCCTGTCAGATTAGATCATCTTCAGCTCTTGTTCCCTCCACCTATCACCTCCAAGCTTTGTTATCAGTTCCACCTCCCCTTCTTCATCTACCTGTCATTCCCACCCTTCACATCAATCCATTGCCACCTCTTGCTCCACCATTTCCCTTCACCTTTTTAAACTAGATGTCTGCCCTCTTACCTTTCAGTCCAGATACTGGAATCTAACCCAAAGCTATTTCTGTCCAATTCCCTCTACAGATGCTACCTTACCTGTTGAATTCCGCTAACAATTTACTTTACGTTTCTTCTTCTGCTTGAGACAAGGCATCTCCCTCATCCGGAAATTAACCTCCAGCTTCCTCTGTCCTTGTCAATCCAGTGCCTCATGCACTGTTCTTCCTTCCTTGGGTCGAACAGTCTTTCCCTTCCAGATTTTCAGAAATCTTTTTCAGTGGATTCAGCCAAACATTTCACTCACTTTGCTTGACTATAGACACAGGTCTCAGTCAACCACCTAGGTATTATGAGTAGATATCACATAACAGAACATGCTCACTTACAGTGCAACACTCACAAATTGCTGGAGTAACTCAACGGGTCAGCCAGAAACTATGGACATGAATGAACAGTCAATACTTGTGAGATGCACTGTGGAACCTATATCTAGTTTGAGTCTATCCTGTCCAATATGGTCCAGGCTCCTTACCCCATCCACACTTGTATAAACCAATGAAGTATTTGTGTCCATCTGGGGTTCTTTGATATATTCCAAAGGCATATCATACAATAGTACAACTGGATAAGCTCCCTCCATTCTTTATTCCTCCGTTTAGTACAAGTATCACCCCTGGATACATGTATTGAGGGACTTTGATTGACTTGGTCTGCCAACATGACACAGCATTAGGTTCTTCCCTGCATTAAATTAGACCTTCCTCACAATCCAAAAATCAAAAACCTTCAATACAGTATTGTCAAACATTGGCTGTCGGCCACCATTCCTATTGGAAGAAGCCAAAGAACTTAGTAACATGGTGTCATGACAACAACCAATGTCAGTTAAACAAAAGATCTGGTCAATTTCTGCAGGAAGGGGTTGGTACACAGGATTCTGTCGATATCATTGCTGCTGAGAAAGTTGTGGTCACACCTCAGCACATCAAGAAAACCATCCTCTCCTCCACGGACTCTTCCTATGCTTCAGTAAAGCAACCAGTATCATCAAAGGCCTATTCCACCCTGGACATTGTCACTTATCCCCCTCTCATCAGGCTAAACAGAAAAAGCTTGTAAGCATGTACCATCAGGCTCAAGGATACCTTCTGCCTGCTGATATAAGAGTACTGCGTGATTCTCTGGTCCAATAAGATAGATCTTTGACCTTACAATCCACCTAATTCTGATCTTTCACCTTATTGTTCACCTGCACTGCACTTTCTCTGCAACTGCTAGTCTTTATTGTGCATTCCATTATTGTATAACCTTGTACTACCTCAATACCCTGTATAATGATATCTCAGTATAGGTGACAATAGTAAACCAATTCCAATTCCGGAAGCGGTTCAACTTTTGAACTCACAAGTTGGAAGAAAGAAGATGTCTGATTTTAAAATCTGCTTCCCTCTGCTTTTACATACAAACCAATCTGGAATAATCTTGCTCTTATGACATAATGTCTATAACAGAATTAAACAGTGACTCAATAAAAGTTCGATTTAGTCTAAGTAGATTACCCCAATTAAAAATTCATTTCTGGAAACTTGGCATCACTGGTAGGCCCGGTGTTGATTGCTCATTCCTTGAGAGATTGATGGTGAACTTTAGTCTTACACAACTCCTACCCTGGGGATGGTGCTCCCACAGTAATGTCAGACAGAAAGTTCCTGAACTTCAGTGGAGGACCAGTGATACATTTCCAGATATGGATTACAAAGAAAGCACCCAGAATTAATGACTCTCATTCAGCTGATTAACAAATTCATGTGCTCTAGAACTGCAAAGGCTCAAAGATCTCATCACAAAGATACTCTATAAATATCACTGTCTGTATCCCCAAACTCTCCATTTACTATGTATTTCTCCCTTTCCAAATATAGTTGAGATGTAACCATTTGAAACCATATACATATCCCTTGACTCCAAGAATAGATTACACTTTTTTCCCTCAATGAACCGAGTCTTCCCCTCATTACTTATTTGCTTCTAATATACTTGTAAAGTGACTTGAGATTCTTGTTCATCTGTGTGCCAAGTAGGTTTAATGGCCCATCTTTGCTCACCTAAGTTCTTACCTACACCCTCTATTCTCAAGGATCTTGTCCGTTTTCAAACACTTATAGCAGCTACGTGCTTCTTTCATTTTTACATCAAGCCCTTCATATATAGTTCCTTGATACCGATGATTTCTTCATCCAACCATACATTCCATTTACCTCCATAAGAGCATGTTGGTCCTGAACACTGACTTTCCTACTTTTAACACACTCCCACTAGCTAAATGTTGCTTGTACCCAAGGCAGCTTCTGACAGTTACTTTAACAGATCCATCAGCTTTTTTGGACCAGACTTACCAATTCAAAAAGCTGCATTGAAACTGACAGAATTATCCCCCGCTATCACCAAAATGCTTTTCACTGTCACTACCCTCATTTCTTGAGCCTCACTCCCAAGATAAGGTAGAGTACAGACAAGTCTTAGCAGGATTATCAATTTATGCCAGAAACGACTTTCCAGGCTGTACTTTACGACTTCCGCCCATCTAAGCCCCTCATGCTGCGGCAATTCCAGTCCATATTGCGCATTTAAAATCTATATAATATATAATTCCCTTGCTAATATACATTTATGTGGTTTTCCTATACATCTGCTCTTCTAACTCCCACTGACTTGTCTGGACAAGTAAACTCAAATGTTTCTGTGAAAATAAATGTGTGATTGAGCGATCAGATTATTGCTGTGGAAGTGCCACTTGAACCCATTGTCCATGACACCTTGCTGATGAATGAGAGTCGACTAAAATACAATTAGCTGTGTTGGATTTGCACTGTATTTGATAAACAGAAAAAAAAATAAATAATCTGAGTATTCTTCCATATTGGCAAGAAGAGAAAATTCTTGTATCTGTCCAGAAACCTAGATTGCCTACCTCCAAGAAATTTCAGTCACTACCCAGACCCAGTGAGTCAGATACGTCATTCAGTATGCAGTGATGGGTCTCCAAGCCATTTCCAGTCACGGACTATATATTCTGTGCCCTTGTTACATTCAGTATTTCTATATGAAGAGAAAATGGGTTGGTATGGCTAATATTCATCTGAGCATAGAGACGTGAGAGCTCGACAGCAATCTTTAAGATATGAACAGGACAGCACAGAACCATCCCGAGGAAGATTTCATCAATCACTGGAGAGGGAAAAATCAGAGATGGAGTCCAAGTAATTTAAAAAATATATGTATTCAAGAGGAAAGTGGATATATTTCTCAGTGCTGAATCAATGACGGATGTGGGGACAAGGTGGGAACAGATACTGAAGTAAATGATCAGCCATGATCATGTTGAACTAGCAGCAGGTCCAAGGGGCCACATGACTCACTCCTGTTCCTAGCTTCACTGTTTCCATGACTCTCTCTGCCACATGTCCCACCACTCCACTAGCCTGCAACTGCCTACTGAATGTTTATTGCTCTCGTCCACAAGCTTCACTGTGCCTCTACATTTTGTGCCGCTTTTAAATCTGGACGTTGTGTCCTCTAATCCTAAGTGAAAGTCATTACTAGAAATGGGCAAAACAGTGGTCTTTAGCATAATCCCTGGAGTACTCAGTCACACCTCTTCCAGCCTGATAAGAAACCTGTCACCGCTACTCTCTAATTTATTTCTGTATCCATGCTAAGTGCATCTATACATCACCAGACATGACCAGACTTGCTCCCTCTCAGTCTAATTCAAGTAGCTTGTCAGCCTCATTTTGCTTTACTGAGACTCCAGGAGGGCATTCTTCCTTTGTACAGACTGAAGTGCCACACCTCTCCCCTCTGCCTTAAGGACAAGAAAAATTCTTAAAAATGAAGATCTTCTCAGCCCTCATCAACTCCACCCAGTCTGTGCCCCGTTATGTTACTGCTGTTCCCTCTGTTCTTGGACCATGCATAATCTCTGCAAAATTGTTGTTCAATATCCTTCCCATGCAGAGGATATGTATACAAAATGCCTTGCCAGGTTCGTGCCTCTTTACTGTTTTCTCCCTTAAAGTTATAGAAATGTACTGCAGCACAGCATGGAAACAGGCATTCAGCTCAGTCTGTCTATTTCTGTCAAGATGCCCGTGTAAGTTAGTCCATGTCCATTCATTAGGCACATTCATGCTAAACATTTTCCTATCCATGTACCTCTCATAGTGTCTTTAAATTGTTGTTCTTATACCAGCTTTTGACAGTTCTGTCTACTTACACATTGTACTCTGCATGAAATTACTCCTCAGGTCCCTTCTAATGATTTTTCCATTCGTGTTCAACCTCAGCTCTAGTTTTTAGTTCACTATCCCTTGGTAAAGGACTGTCTGTATTTGCCGTATCTACCCTCCCACTTCATATTTTACAGCTTCGCAAGTTCACACTTCAGTCTCCTGCACTTCAAGAAAAAGGTTTTTCCTACTCAACCTCCTCCAAAGTTCAGGTCCTAGCAAAATTCTCAGAAATTATCTTTGCTCTCTTTCCAGCTTAATGATGTTGCTCCCATAACGGGATGACCAAAACACTACAGAGTACAACAGGTAGAGCGTTACCCATGACTTATCGACTGTAATATAATATCATGAGTCCTATACTCAGTGCCCTGATATGTAAAGGACAGTGTGACAAATGACTTCTCAATCCTTCCTAGCTGTGACACTACAATCAGGAAACTATGTACTTTTGCTCCCATGTCCTTCCATTCCACAACACTCCTAAAGCCCGGCCATTTTCTGTGAAAGACCTACCCTAGTATGACTCATCCTCCATTGCAGGGCTGCCACTCAGTGAACGCAGTCATTAATGATGAAAGTCACCAGTACTTACTTGATTGTCTGATAAAGAAGACACATTAAGACCCAGTCTTCAATACAGTCACATAACTCAGTTCACCAGCTAACAAAAATCCCTGTCTTTTCAGATACTGTATATCTGAGTTCAACCTTTCATATGGAGGGCATCTCAAAGCACAGTAAACTGCCATCAAAAGATTCTCGACAAAATCCATAAAATTCATTGGAAGATCAGGTGAACCAATGTCAGAGACCCTAGGCCAACCCGAGAATTTCTGAGTCCACAGGTACATACAGTTTTGGAGACAGTATTAGGCAGGACAGGTTGTTGACACACCTGAGTCCATACTAATGAAACATATCATAATCCAAGCTCCGCCATGGAAAGTGTTTTCTAGTTGGAGAAAGAGCAAGATTCAATATGTGCTCAAAGGCTCTTTGAAGAAAAGCAACATCCACACTGGACGCTCCAGCCTATAAGCAAGCAAGTCAAAAAGAAGTTTTGGTTTTGAGAAGGAAGAACCTCAATACCATGGATCAGGAGTACATTGCAGTCCTGTATCAGTAGTGGAGAGAGCAGAAATTCTCACAGACTGCACACTCCTCACTTGTCGACCTCCTCCTGCCTCAGCCCCCAAAGAGTCTGTGGTTCTCACATTAGCCTCATTAGCCACCTCAGATCCTACAAAAGCTGACTGGATGTAAGTCATCATAACATCATCAATTCACACAAATCATCAATCAGGTTTAATAATCTTCTTGAATTTGAACACTCCATAAATCTTGTGTAGAGCATGTTGTATTTTATAATTATCATGTCCTTTATGTAAAAATGTTTACGTCGACTCTGGAGCCACTTATCTCTCTTTATTCCTTTTTATACATTTTTTACCGCCATTACACTGCTACTTTCTCTTGTTCTCATTCCCTCCTACTCCAGTGACACTTACTGTGAGGATGCCGAGTCACATCTCTGGTCCCTCAGTCCAGCCTGAGCTGACTACTCCAATCCCCACCCCCACCGCCCCAACACACACACACACACACACACACACACACATACACACACATACACACACACACACGAACAGATCTGTATCACTCATGGATCTACAGCCATCCCTCTGCTCTATTTCTTCAGACTAACATTTATCTGCACTTGACTCCCGCCATCTTTGTCCTGCTTCCTAACGTTCCCACTACTTCCTTAA
This sequence comes from Mobula hypostoma, assembly GCF_963921235.1. Taxonomy (NCBI): domain Eukaryota; kingdom Metazoa; phylum Chordata; class Chondrichthyes; order Myliobatiformes; family Myliobatidae; genus Mobula; species Mobula hypostoma. The sequence goes on from NC_086120.1 coordinate 8,437,244, forward strand.
ATTCTGGCTGCATTTGCAGTATTTTGATTCTCATTATCCATTCATACAGCATGGAAACAGGCCCTTCAACCCACCATGTCTGTGCAGTCTATCGAGTCGGTATTTGCTCTAACCTGCTCTGATCGTATTCCATTCATTTCGCATTCTCTTCAACTTCCCTCAGATTCTCCCACTCACTGACACACACTTGGGGCAGTTCACAGCCGCCAGTTAATGTTCCAACCTGCACCACTTTGAGATGTGGAATGAAACTGCAGCAGAAAGGAATATACCGGGGATATAGACCTTAGTGAAGCAGATTGGATTAGTTTAATTTGACATATGGGCCAAGTGGCTTATACCTTTGAAGAACAGTTTGATATCCCGCTTCCCAAATAAAAAAAAAATCCCTCTTCCTGTTCCTCTCCCCGCACAATAAACCCACTTGTCTGACCTGATCTGATCTGTCCTGAGGAGAAGTCTATCGCCAATCACTACTCTGAATATCATACAGTCAGAGAGCCAAATTTCTTCAAGTGTCTGCTGACGCAGCTGCCTGCATTTCCATCTGTCTGGTAGTCTCCCAGTTTCCCCAATGCAAACCCAAAGACCATGCTGCTCCAGCTGAAAATATCTTCCCGCACCTATCGTTTCCAGGAAACAGGGTGCACCCTGAGGTCCCAGATTGTTTAGGATGTCCATTCCCATTGTTCTCATACTCCCTGCTTTAATCAGACTGCCTCAATTCACAAGGAAAATCGGCACTTGAAACACCATCACTATTATGTGCGTTTATATAATGAGCGCTTTTCGGGCTTGTCCGGCAAGCCGGAGCGCGTTGGGTTCTTTGGCTTTTAAGAGCGCCTTAACTAGATATTTCTTGAGAGTTGCTTACGTTTTGTTTTTTCTTGGAGCGGCGGACTCTTGGCAATGAAGTCTCTCAGTGTTTTATGTTTAAACGTATTAAATTAATTTCTGATAGTTAGGGGATTCCATGTTACTTGTCGTTTTTGCGGAGACCCCATCAGCGGAACTCGCAGTGTCCTAGGTTAGAAAACGGTTATGTCTCACGGCGTAGCTCGGCTGAGCCATCGATGTTCTATTGGAATTTTATGAATAAATTCTGGTTGTCGTCTCTACATTGGACTCTGTCTTTCCTCCGCACCTGGGGTCCGACACTGTTGGATATTGATAATGTGACATGCCGCAGCCCTCTCTCCCTTGCTTGGTGAGGAAGACAGACATTGAGACACCAGTGCGGCAGTGGGCGTAGCAACGACCAGGCCTCTAGCGGGCTTACCTGCTGCTGTAGCTCAGGTGACGCAGTGTAGCAGGATTCCCTGCTGGGTCGGGAGTTGGTCTGTCCCGTAGGTGCTGCTCTCCACTGTTCTACCAGAAGAATAACAGCCTGAGTTGCCGGTACCTGTACCTTCAATGTTCATGTTATGCTCATGGACTATACATGATGTTGTTGTTGTTGTTTCTTCTTCTTCTTCATTCTTCTTCTTCTTCTTCTTCTTCTTCTTCTTCTTCTTCTTCTTCTTCTTCTTCTTCTTCTTCTTCTTCTTCTTCTTCTTCTTCTTCTTCTTCTCCCTCCCGATCTCCCTCTCCCACCACCTCCGCTTCCCTTCTACCCAGCCCCCTCTCCTCTGTATCAAAATAAACTTTATTTATAATGAAAATCATTTCATTATATTGAACACGTTCAATTGTTTTCAATTCTTTCATTCATCGTCAATATTTTTCGTACTGAGCTAAATCCCCACCAATAAATGGAATTCAAACCCTCAAACTGCCAGAGAGTGTTAGAAATCCATGACCGAATGACTGGTGTGGGAACAGGAAGCCTGCACTATCCTGGCCTGACGTAACTGGAGCTGTGAGGGGCATCTGTGGACCGAAGGAAGGAATTAGGTAAATGAAGGCAAAGTGTGGGAAATGTCAGACAATGAAGGCTTTTTCATTCGCGAGTTGCTTTGAGCAATACCAGACAGTGATGCAGCCTGTCAGAATGTTCTGCACGGTACACGTATAGTAGTTTTTGAGTGTGTTTGTTGACATGCCAAATCTCTTTAAAATCATAATAAAGTGTAGACGCTATCTTGCCTTCTTTATAACTACGTTAATGTGCTGTCACCAAGTTAGATCCTCAGATCTTGATACCCAGGGACTTGAAACTGCTCAATCTCTCTACTTCTGATCCCTCTATGAAGATTGGTATCTGCTCATTCGTCTTACCCTTGCTGAAGTCCACAATCAGCTCTTTCGACTGACTGACATTGAGTGCTAGGTTGTTGCTGCTGCACCGCTCCATCAGTTGGCATTTCTCACTCCTGTATGCCCTCTCATCACCACCTGAGATTCTACCAACAATACTTGTATTGTCAGCAAATTTATGGATGACATTTGAGATATGCCTAACCACACTGTCAAGGGTATGGAGAGAGTAGAGCAGTCGGCTAAGCACACACCCCTGCGGTGCACCAGTGTTGACCGTCAGCGAGGAGGAGATGTTATCGCCAATCTGCACAGATAGTGATCTTCCCGTTAGGAAGTCGAGGATTCAATTGCAAAGAGATGTACAGAGGCCAGGTTCTGCAACTTCTCAATCAGGATTGTGGATTAAAAGCTGAGCTATAGTCGATGTAAAGCATCCTGACATAGGTGCTTGTGTTGACATGATATACTTCACATCTTTGTATCGGACTGAAATATTCTAATCTTTCACCCTCCATAAACTCATTTTAATTTGACCATATATACCATATATTCTGATACATTCTCGTCATATTTGGAAAGATTCCGAATTCCGCTGCCCACTGTCGGATATTCGATTTCGTTTAATGTCAGTCTGACGTTGTGGCTGTGAGTTCACCCCCTCCTGCCCCTCACAGACCGGGATACCTGGTATGTGTTTCATGCTGACGCTGGAGTGTCTGACCGTGTTTTCTGCCTGATTACAGGGTCCTGAGTAATTGTGTCGACTGAAGCCTGGAATCTCACACTGTGTGGGTGTTCGGCCCAGGGACCGAACTCTTTAGGTAAGAATCTGGGTAATATCTCCTGCAATAACCACGATATTAATATGGTCACCGGGCAATGAATAAGTTATACGTTATAATTTCTCAGCGAATTTTACAATGAAAATGGTGATTTACAATTTTATCGTGTTCCTTGTACAGGTTCAGCTCCACTTGATTGAGTTGTGTTCGGTGAAATGTTTCCATCTTTTATTAAAGCATTTCTCTTTTCGATTGTGTTTTCGGCCAAACAATGATTTAACACTATCTTTTCATTAGTGTTATTTACGCTCTAGGGTTAGTTTGTCTGTTTTTATGTTGGTTTGATAGGAACGAACGTGAAGGGATCCAGGGAAAGAACACAGTCAGGATTGAGCTGTCAGTGGGGATAGGATATTGCGGACTAAAGACAGCCCACGGTTGTCAACACAGTAAAACAACAAAATCCAAGTGATTGTTTAGGACATTCCAGTGAAACCTCCTTTCATTGGACTTGCTGTCCTCCAAAGGGTTGAGCTCTTCTCCAACACCCATCAATTAAAAGACACTCTCCCTCAACCCAATCCTTGCCTCCTCTCTCCTGCCACCTATTCTCTTGAGTGCTGCTTTTTTTCCAGGAACCACTGTTCAGCGATACAGAATACTACACCGACTGTGGCCATAGCTCCAATTCTGGGCAGATTCCAACCTCCTTATCCTCACAAGAAGTGGGAGCCGAATCCCTCGACATCTTCACAGATCACAGAGCGACCTATCCTGCCCCGATCCATGGAGCTCAGGGTCTCGCTTTTGGTGCCCTCGCCCACTGGGGCAGAGCAGATCGTGAGATGTTTATTCTATCTGCAGCAGCGGAGCCATTACTGACGGGTGGGTGAAGAAGAGGAAGGTATTACCAATGGCACAGAGAATGAGTACATTAAACTACTCTGGGGGTAGAAAGCGCTTTGATGCCGTGCGTCTCTCAATTCCGTGAATCACTCAGCGCCAAAAAAGCCTCACTGGTTGGAGTAGATTTCTAGTTTGTCCGTGCTCATCAACATGCACTGTCCCCCATGGGCTTTGCGGGCCCCACTCAGTGAAGCTGGAACCATTTAGTTGCATTTCTGTCAAACGGAAATGACGAGTACTCTTTACCGACTTGAAACACGTTTTCCCTGGTTTGTGTTCCAGCTCAGCAACTCCCGGACCCTTCAGTGAAACTGCTTGGGCCGTCGGCCGAGGAGATCTCCGCTAAAGGATCGGGCACCTTAGTTTGCCTGGTCAGTAAATTGTCGATCGGCTTCCCTGTCGTCAGCTGGACAGTGAACGACAGTCCGACGAGCAGTGAGGTGCAAACCAGCGGGGTGACTCAGAACGCGGACAAAACCTTCAGTCTCAGCAGCTACCTGACGGTGCCCGGCGCAGACTGGAGCAGTGGGAAGAGGTACTCCTGCTCAGTTCAACAAGGAGCAGCCTCGACAATATCCGCAACAGTCACACAGTCCAGCTGTTAAACAGAGCGCGGCTTCGATCTTGTTTGTTCTCCGATTAACAGATCACCGCTTACTATCTTTCACCTCTGCACCTCTTAATCGCCCTTCACTGTACTTCCCTTCTGTTCCGCTCTCTGTAGTTTCCACTGTGATGTTAGAATATTTATACCCGAGGGTGATTTTGTTCTTTTTCCTACTGAGAGGCTACACGAATAGTAACTTGGCATTTGGAAATTTCATGCAGTGAATGCTTTTCTCTGTCAGCGGAGTTGGATTAATTAGAATAAATAATAAATGTTCTGTGATTCATCTGACAGACGGTAATGGTGACTAACTACCAATAAAGATGTTCAATTTAGGAACGATATCCGTGTGTGCATCTCTTTATCATCCATGTTTTTACTATTCTGACACCCGATAGGAGGAGCGAAGAGAGAGGAGACACGTGTCTCTGCTTTGTTTCGTGTCCTGGTTTCAAGAGGTTCAGGAAATCGCTCCGCAGCCTCGGACACAGAATATCAGCAAAGGAGAAAGGGGAGTTCCATTGCGGAGAAACTGCAAAGAATCGGGGACAGGGTGATGGGTTGACCGTTGGCTGCGATGTAAAATGCAAGCAAAGCAGTTGGATTTCGGAAGTTAATAAAGGAAATGAACATAAGTATGAATGGATATATTCAGTTTCTGGGGCAGCATTGGTGGCGAGAGGGATATATTGTGTTTACGTTCCGGGCTCATGAGGTTTCGTCAGAAATCATCAATACTGACACCAAGTGGAAAGTCTGGTTAGCTGAAACGGTTGACGTAAAACGGTCATAAGGAATGAAGATTAAATGACGTTTCTCAAGTACCTATTAGGTGATGACTTGCCGTTGCAGGAGTCCAGAGACAAAGTAGTTAGAGATTTGGTTCAAATTATTCCTGATGTCATTTTCAATATTCTCTCAGTCATAAGTTTAAATATTGCTCGTCAACTACCTATTGGGTGATGGTATGCATGTACAGGAGTCCGGAGACAAGTAGTTAAGGATTTATTTCACGTTAGCTACTGCTCCCCGTTCCACTATTCTCTCAGCTATACCCTCGCCCTCCTTCCCTTCTCCTTCCCACTCTGTTCAATGCTTCCTAGGATAAACGCTCATCCTCTCTTAGTCACAGTGCCATTACATTCATGTCCAGAACCCTGTTCCAACTTTGGTTCTTCCCCTCCCTCCCCAGCAACTCGCTCAGAAACCTCCTCCGCTGACCTCCCCCTCACCCCCTTGCCGTGACTTCGATGGATGGGGTAGGCACCATTGAGCGATTCAGTCGGGGATTTCAAATATTGGCTGCATCCCTGCTGCTGTTCATTCTGAGGAGCATGAGAGCCGTGGCAGAAGGCGGAAATGTGTGTCTGTTCTGAAAGAGAGAGATATTGAGAGAGGGAAGGAGAGATGGGATGGAGAGAGAAAGGGAACGGCAGAGAAACAGCCGATAGTGAAGGTGAGATGAGAGAGAAAAACGCCCAGGAGACAGGAAGACATTAAGGGAACCAGTTGGTAGAGGGATGAGATGGGTGACAGAGGGCGAGGTAAAGAGAGAACCCAGCAATTCTAGTTCAGCTGGCAGTTTGACCTGTGCCATTTGCACTTGCATCGAAAGGTAGAGTGGAGGGGAAATCCCAGGTTCGATTTCCAACAGCACTGAGTTTCTGAGAACGAAAGCGCACTCCTTAAAACTCCACCCTGCAACGGGCAAGACTCACCATTCCCATCACACAAAGAAATAAAACACCGACCTGTTCCCATGTTGTACTCCACAGTTCGTCAGGGACCAAAGGGAACACTCTCAGAATACAAGGATGTCCCTTTCGAACAGAAATAGGGAGGAATTTCTTTGGCCAGAAGGTGGCGAGTCTGTGGAATTCATTGCGACAGATGACTGGTCTGCCCAATTTCTTAGGTATATTTAAAGAGGAGGTGGTTAGTTTCTTAATAAGTAAACTAGTCAATGTGTACGTGGACAAGGCAGAGGAATGGGGACGAAAGGGAAAATAAATCAGCCAAGATGGAATGGCGGAGCAGATGAGCTTAATGACCTGTTTCTGCTCCTATGTCCTATAGAAACACAGAAAATAGGTGCAGGAGTAGGCCCTTCGGCCCTTCGAACCTGCACCGCCATTCAGTATGATCATGGCTGATCATCCAACTCAGAAACCTGTACCAGCCTTCCCCGCATACCCCCGATCCCTTTAGCCACAAGGGCCATATCTAACTCCCTCTTAAATATAGCCAATGAACTGGCCTCAACTGTTTCCTGTGGCAGAGAATTCCACAGATTCACCACTCTCTGTGGCTGAAGAAGTTTTTTCCTAATCTCGGTCCTAAAAGACTTCCCCTTTATCCTCAAACTGTGACCCCTCGTTCTGGACTTCCCCAACATCAGGAACAATCTTCCTGCATCTAGCCTGTCCAAACCCCTTAGGATTTTATCTGTTTCAATAAGATCCCCCCTTCAATCTTCTAAATTCCAACGAGTACAAGTCTAGTCGATCCAGTCTTTCATCACATGCAAGTCCTGCCATCCCAGGAATCAATCTGGTGAACCTTCTTTGTACTTCCTGTATGTATGGTAAGGATGTCTTTCTTCAGATTAGGGGACCAAAACTGCACACAATACTCCAGGTGTGGTCTCACCTAGGCCTTGTACAACTGCAGTAGTACCTCCCTGCTCCTGTACTCGAATCCTCTTGCTATGAATGCCAGAATACCATTACCCTTTTTCACCTCCTGCTGTACCTGCATGCCCACTTTCAATGACTGGTGTATAATGACACCCAGGTCTCGTTGCACCTCCCCTTTTCCTAATCGACCACCATTCAGATAATAAACTCTTTTTCTGTTTTTGTCACCAACATGGATAACCTCACTTTTATCCACATTAAATTGCATCTGCCATGAATTTGCCCACTAACCTAACCTATCCAAGTCACCCTGCATCCTCTTAACATCCTCCTCACACCCTAACACTGCTGCCCAGCTTCATGTCATCCGCAAACTTGGAGATGCTGCATTTAGTTCCCTCATCTAAGTCATTAATATATATTGTAAACAACTGGGGTCCCAGCACTGAGTCTTGCGGTACCCCACTAGTCACTGCCTGCCATTCTGAAAAGATCCCGTTTATTCCCACTCTTTGCTTCTTGTCTGCCAACCAATTCTCTATCCACATGAATACCTTACCCCCAATACTGTGTGCTTTAAGTTTGCACACTAATCTCCTGTGTGGGAACTTGTCAAAAGCCTTTTGAAAATCCAAATGTAGCACGTCCACTGGTTCTCCCCTATCCACTCTACTAGCTACATCCTCAAAAAATTCTGTGAGATTCATCAGACACAATTTTCCTTTCACAAATCCATGCTGACTTTGTCCAATGATTTCACTGCTTTCCAAATGTGCTGTTATCACATTTTTGGTAACTGACTCGAGCATTTTCCCCACCACCGATGTCAGGCTAAATGGTCTATAGTTCCCCGGTTTCTCTCTCCCTCCTTTTCTAAAAAGTGAGGTTACATTAGCCACCCTCCAATCCTCAGGAACTAGACCAGAATCTAAAGAGTTTTGGAAAATTATCACTAATGCATCCACTATTTCTTGGGCTACTTCCTTAAGCACCCTGGGATGCAGACCATCTGGCCCTGGGGATTTATCTGCCTTTAATCCCTTCAATTTACCTAACACCACTTCCCTACTAACATGTATTTCCTTCAGTTCCTCCAGCTCACTGGACCCTCTGTCCCCTACTATTTCCGGAAGATTATTTATGTCCTCCTTAGTGAAGACAGAACCAAAGTAGTTATTCAATTGTTCTGCCATGTCCTCGCTTCCCATAATCAATTCACCTGTTTCTGTCTGTAGGGGACCTACATTTGTCTTAACCAATCTTTTTTTTCTTTTCACATACTTATAGAAGCTTTTACAGTCAGTTTTTATATTCCCTGCCAGTTTTCTCTCATAATCTTTCTTCCCCTTCCTAATTAAGCATTTTATCCTTCTCTGCTGGACTCTGAATTTCTCGCAGTCCTCAGGTAAGCCACTTTTTCTGGCTAATTTGTATGCTTCTTCTTTGAAATTGATACTATCCCTAATTTCCCTTGTCAGTCACGGGTGCACTACCTTCCTTGATTTATTCTTTTGCCAAACTGGGATGAACAATTGTTGTAGTTCATCCATGTGATCTTTAAATGCTTGCCATTGCATATCCACCGTCAATCCTTTAAGTGTCATTTGTCAGTCTATCTTAGGTAATTCACATCTCATACCTTCAAAGTTCCCCTTCTTTAAGGTCAGAACCTTTGTTTCTTAATTAACTATGTCACTCTCCATCTTAATGAAGAATTCCACCATATTATGGTCACTCTTACCCAAGGGGCCTCTCACGACAAGATTGCTAATTAACCCTTCCTCATTGCTCAATACCCAGTCTAGAATAGCCTGCTCTCTAGTTGGTTCCTTGACATGTTGGTTCAAAAAACCATCCCGCATACTTTCCAAGAAATCCTCTTCTTCAGCACCCTTACCAATTTGGTTCACCCAATCTATATGTAGATTGAAGTCACCCATTATAACTGCTGTTCCTTTATTGCACACATTTCTAATTTCCTTTTTAATACCATCCCCAACCTCACTACTGCTGTTAGGTGGCCTTTACACAGCACCCACCAGCGTTTTCTGCCCCTTAGTGTTATGCAGCTCTACCCATATTGATTCCACATCCTCCCAGCTAATGTCCTTCCTTTCTATTGCGTTAATCTCCTCTCTAACCAGCAATGCTACCACACCTCCTTTTCTTTCATGTCTATCCCTCCTGAATATTGAATATCCCTGAAGGTGAGCTCCCATCCCTGGTCACCCTGGAGCCATATCTCTGTGATCCCAACTATATCATATTCATTAATAACAATCTGCACTTTTAATTCATCCACCTTCTTACGAATGCTCCTTGCATTGACACACAAAGCCTTCAGACTCGCTTTTACAACACTCTTTGCCCTTATACAATTATGTTGAAAAGTGGCCCTTTTTGATTTTTGCCCTGGATTTGCCGGCCTGCCACTTTTACTTTTCACCTTACTACTTTTTGCTTCTACCCTCATTTTACACCCCTCTGTCTCTCTCTGCACTTGTTCCCATCCCCCTGTTGTGTCCTATGGTCTTATGGTGGAATTTATCAGAGCATGTAATGAGTCCATTCAGCCCACTGGGTCCATGCAAGTTCCCAACAGAGCAACCGGATTTGTGTTTGTTCGGTTCTCCTCAAACATGCCATCAAGTAATGGTAACACTGGGATCATGAGGAAATTACACCAGTACCTGGAATCATACCTCACCTAACGTAAGATGTGTTTGTTGTACTTCAAATGTCCCAGTACCATGATATCACTGCAGCAGTTCCTCATGGAATAAATTCAACCCAAGCATGTTTTGCTGCTTCATCAGGAATCTTCCTTCTACTGTAAGATCTCCATGAGACACAGGACATGAAATTAGGTGCTCTGCCGTGGTTGATTTATTACCCTTTTCATTTCCATTCTTCTGCCTTCTCCCACTATGCTTTGACCTCCCTTACCAATCAAGAACCTATCAAGTACTACTTTAAAAACGCCCATTGACATGGCATCCATAGCTGCCTGTGAGAATTTTCAACAGATTCTTTACTTTCTGGCTGAGGAGATTCCTTTTCATCTTTGTTCTAAAGGGGATCCTTGTATTCTGAAGCTCTGCTCCCTAGTACTAGATTCTCCAAATATTGGAAACATCCTCTCCACATCCGCTCCACTTGCACTTTCAATATTTGAAGGTTTCAATTATATCCCCTCTTCATTCTTCTGAACTCCACTGAGTACAGGTCCAGAGCCATCAAATGCTCATCATATGTTAACCGTTTCATTTCAGCGATCACTCTCGTGAACCTCTTCTACAATGCCCTACATCCTTTTCCAGTTAGGGGCTTCAAAACTGCCCACAATACCCCTTGCGCGGTCTGACTAATAGCTTGTAAAGCCTCAACATTACATCTTTGCTTTCATATTTTAATCCTCTCAAAACAAACACTAAAATTGCAATTACCTTCCTTACTACTGACTCAACCTGCAAATTAATCTTTAGGGAATTCTGCTCAAGGACTATTAGGTGCCTTTGCACCTCTGATTTCTGAATTTTTCCCCGTTAACAATAGTCTCAAGTTTTATTCCTCCTCCTGAAGAGCATGGGCATACACCTCCTTGCACCGTCTTCCATCTCCCACTTCCTTGTCCATTTTCCTAATCTGTCCATGTCCTTCCTTCTGCATACCACATGCTTCCACAACACAACATGCCCCTCCACCTAAGTTTATATCGTCCACAAACTTGCTCATAAAAAGATAAATTTCATTATCTAAATAATTGTCGAATAAGGTGAAAACAAGCAGTCCCAACACTAACCCCCACAGAACAGCATCAGTCACTGACAGCCAACCACTAAGGGCCCTCTTCATTCCCACTCTTTGCCTCCCGCCAGCCAGCCAAAATTCTATCCATGCCTGTAACTTTCCTGTAATACCATGGGCTCATACCTTGTTTAGCAGCATGATTTTGGCCTATTTTATCATATGTCTCCAAGTACCCCAAAATCTCATCCTGAAGAATGGACTTTAACACCTTGCCAGCCACCAAAGGCAGACTAACTGGCTTATAATTTCATGCCTTTTGCATCCCTTCCTTCTTAAAGAGTGGACAGACATTTGCAGTTTTTGCAAGAGTAGATTCATCATCACCAAGGAAGACAATAGAAGGGCCTTCCTGAAGATAAATCCAAGGAAGGCGACGGGCCCAGACAGCGTCCCAGGATGGGTTCTCCAGGCCTGTGCAAGCGAGTTAGCTGGAGTGTTTGCTGACATCTTCAACTGCTCCTTGCTTCAGTCTAAGATCCTCTCGTGTTTTAAGAAGGCAACGATAGTCCCGGTGCCAAAGAAGGGCAAGGTGGTATGCTTGAATGACTATCGACCTGTGGCTCTGGCATCAATTGCTATGACGTGCTTCGAATGATTGGTTATGGCACACATCAACCACAGCCTACCATACAACCTCGACACTTTGCAATTTGCCTACCGGAACTTCAGGTCAATGGCACATGCCATCTCTCTAGCCCTACGTTCCTCCTTAGAACACCTGGAGAATAAAGACACATATGTAAGGCTCCTTTTCATTGACTACAGCTCTGTTTTTAATACTACCATTACAAATAAACTGATTCCTAAGCTCCAGAACCTGGGTCTTAGCACACAGATCCACAGTTGGATCTTCAGCTTCCTCACAGACAGGACCCAGGCTGTAAAAGTAGGGGACAAGCTCTTCTCTACAATCACTCTGAGCACCAGTGCCCCACAAGGCTGTGTTCTCAGCCCCCTGCTGTACTCACTGTACACCCATGATTGTGTAGCCAAGTTTCCATCGAACTCAATATAGAAGTTTGCTGATGACACCACAATTGTAGGCCGTATCTCAGATAATGATGAGTTTGAGTACAGAGAGGAAATTTAGAACCTGGTGGCATGGTGCAAAGACAATAACCTATCCCTCAATGTCAGCAAGACAAAGGAATTGGTTGTTGACTTCAGAAGGAGAAGTGGACCACACGACCCAATTTACATTGGTGGTGCACAAGTGGAACAGGTCAAAATCTTTAAGTTCCTTGAGGTCAATATCACAAATGACTTGACTTGGTCTAACCAAGCAAAGTCCACTGCCAAGAAGGCCCACCAGTGCATTTACTTCCTGAGAAAGCTAAAGAAATTTGGCCTGTCCCCTAAAACTCTCACTAATTTTGATAGATGCACCTTAGAAAGCATTCTTCCAGGGTGCATCACAACCTGGTATCGAAGTTGTCCTGTCCAAGACCGGAAGAAGCTGCAGAAGATTGTGAACACTGCCCAGTACATCATACAAACCAATCTTTCGTCCTTGGACTCACTGTACACCGCATGATGTCAGAGCAGTGCTGCCAGGATAATCAAGGACACGACCCACTCAGCCAACACACTTTTCATCCCTCTTCCCTCCAGGAGAAGGCTCAAGAGCTTGTAGACTCGAGCGGCCAGATTTGGAAACAGCTTCTTTCCAACTGTGATAAGACTGCTGAACGGATACTGACCCGGATCTGGGCCATACCCTCCAAATATCCGGACATGGCTCTCAGTGTTTTTTTGCATTACCTTACTTTCCCTTTTCTATTTTCTATTTATTATTTATAAATTAAATTTTTAATTGTTAATATTTACTATTGATTTGTTCTCCACGGAACACGAGGTGCAGAATCAAATATCGCTGTGATGATTTTACGTTCTAGTATCAATTGTTTGGCGACAATAAAGTATAAAGTATTTTCTAGTCCTCCAAAACCATCCCAGAATCTAATGATTATTGAAAGGTGACTTCTAATGCCTCCACAATCTTTAAGCTACCTCTTTCAGAACCTGTGGTGTTGTCCATCTGTTTCATATGGCTTAGCAATCAGGTCCAGGTAGCTTTTCTGAATTCAGCATTCTGCGTTTCTGTTGAAAGGAACATTGGTGAGATTACATCCGGTAAACTGCAGACGTTCTTTGAATTCCTTTTTCCATCTGCAAGCCTACTAATCAGACTCATTTTTATTTTTATCCAACTCATTTGCTGTATGTCATAAACAACAGAGGTCACAATACTGATTCCTGTGGAACACCAATAGCCATAGACCTTCAATCTGGCCATTGCTCTTCCAGTGCTATGTTCCATCTTTTATGGCTAACTAATTTCATATCCAGTTTACAAAGTGAATTAATTAATCTTCATCATCAGGCAACCCTGTAGGTGCTTATTAAATGTCTTCCTAAAATATATGTAGACAACTTTTACTGCTCTACCCTCATCTATCATCTTTGTTACCTTTCTGAATACCGCAGTCTATTTAGTAAGGCATAATGTGTGCTGCACAAAGCCATCTTGAAAGTTACTAATAAGCCCATGCTTTTCCAAATGTAGCAAAATTCAAACTTCTCTCCAATAGCTTTCCTTGGAAGGAGGAATGGTGCTTTTTCTCCCCTTCTACTGGATTCAGTTCTCTGAAGTGTAGGGCCTCTTGTGAGAGTGGCAAGGCCTATATACATGAGAGTTTTGAAGACTGAGAGAGAAATTGAGTGGTTCATCAGCTCCTGAGTGATCTTGGCAGGATGGCTACCGACAGGATGTTTCCTCTTTTAGGAGTATCTGGAACAAATTGTTACTGTTCAAAAATCAGGGGCTTTCAATTTAGGACAGATGTGAAGATTAGTTTGTTCTTCTTTCAGGGGTTCATAAACCTTTTTTTTCTCAAAGGGCTGTGAAGCAAAATCAATTGATAATTTCATTTTAGGAAGAGAGTGAAAAGTTTCAAGGAACACAGAGTAAGAGGACATTAAGATTTCAATAAGATCATCCATAATGTGATCGAATATCAGAGCAGGTTCAAGGGACTGAGCAATCTACTTCATCCAAATCAATGTTCATGTGGAAATTTACCTAAATGCACTCATGACACATCACTGAAGATTGTGCATGACTGAGCAATACTGGACCTCACTTCAAAATAGCTTCACGCAGCCATTCCTTGGACAATGCTATCCATTGTTCAGTGGGTAGCCAAGTACAAACACAGATCCGATTGACAGGAGTTCATGGAATCTCCCTTTCCATCACAAGGAAGAGGCTCAGACTACTCCATCTTAGTGAAGTTGTCAGGAGTTGGCTGAGTGTTTGAACACCTGCAATACTGACTCCAAGTTAAACTGCATCCTTGCCTGGAAGAACTGTTTTCCTTCTGGAGTGCTCCCTTGATCATTGTGTTAAGTCGGACCCCAGGTTTATTTTCCCACATCACAGGCACTGCAGCACTAGTTTCCTGGGAAAGAAAACACATTCACAAAATATCCACAATGCAATGGCCAAGAGCCACCACTCCCACCTGAAAAAACTCAAAGCAACCTGTTCCCAGTTAGTGATATCTCAGTGCCCCCTACAGGAGGAAGATAGTTATCATTTGTAGTAATTTTACACTGAAAAAATGTTAGTAATTAAATATTATAGCAGAAGTTGTGCAATTGTCATTTAGTAAAACACATAATGAGTCCATACAGCCCATTGGATCCATAGAAGCTCCCAAGAGTGTAGTCCCAGTATTCCCAGTTCCATTCTCCTCACACATGCCATCAAACTCCCTTCGATTCTTTGTTGCTTCATTATGCTGAGGGGCAATTTACAGGACCATATCTGCATGATGCAAGGTAAATAAAGCATCAGTGTGAAACTCAAGTGGTAACAGAGAGGACATACAAATTTCAGATGGACACCCTGAGAATCAAATCTAAGTTGCTGAAGCTATGAGATATCAACACTGCATGATATGCCTCACATGCTACCTAAGCATCCATGTTCTCATCCTCCCAATGCATGGCCCACTGCTTCAGTAGGAAGTAAATGGGAATAAGGGGGAACCTGGACAGCCCTGGGATGGTCAGTTCTGCTTTACTCTGCACTGTTTTGCCAAAACCAGCTGCATTCAAAACTAATGGGCTGATCAACTGTGGGATAATGATTGGAGAGTCAGTGAGGTGAGAGGAATGACAGCAGATTTATTCCACCCCACTCACTGGCAAACCGCTGAATGACAGATTTCCCAGCTGATTATAACATGGAGGCCTGGGCAGTCAGAGAAATCCAGCATGGTTACAGTAATCAAAGCCTGGCTGGAATCAGTCTGGGTGAGTGCAGATCAAATTTCACTGCAAGGCTTCTTCAGCAGCATCATTAACACAAATGACCGGCACATGGGGACAAGCCAAGCTGGATTCCACCTCCCCATCCCACATCCCGGCCCGACTTACTCCGATGTCATTCATTACCTTGACCATGTAAACAACAGGAATTCTGCAGATGCTGTAAATTTAAGCAACACACATCAAAGTTGCTTGTGAATGCAGCAGGCCAGGCAGCATCTCTAGGAAGAGGTGCAGTTTACATTTCAGGCCGAGACCCCCCACCAGGACCAACTGAAGGAAGAGTGAGTAAGAGATTTGAAAGTGGGAGGGGGAGGAGGAGATCCAAAATGACAGGAGAAGGCAGGAGGGGGAGGGACGGAGTCAGGAGCCGGACAGGTGACTGGCAAAAGGGACACGAGAGGACCATGGGACAGGAGGTCCGGGAAGAAGGACGGGGGTGTGGAACCCAGAGGATGGGCAAGGGGTATATTCAGAGGGACAGAGGGAAAAAAAGGAGAGTGAGAGAAAGAATGTGTGTATAAAAATGGGGTACGGGGGGAGGTGGAGCATTAGCGGAAGTTAGAGAAGTCGATGTTCATGCCATCAGGTTGGAGGCCACCCAGACGGAACACAAGGCGTTGCTCCTCCAACCCGAGCGCGGCTCCATCCCCACAGCAGAGGAGGCCATGGACAGACACGTCAGAATGGGAATGGGATGTGGAATTAAAACGTGTGGCCACTGGGAGATCCTGCCCCCTCCGGCGGACAGAGCGCCGGTGCCCAGCAAAGCGGTCCCCCAGTCTGCGTCAGGTCTCGCCAATATATAAAAGGCCACATCGGGAGCACCGGACGCAGTATATCACCCCAGCCGACTCACAGGTGAAGTGTCGCCTCACCTGGAAGGACTGTTTGGGGCCCTGAATGGTGGTAAGGGAGGAAGTGCAAGGGCATGTGTAGCACTTGTTCTGCTTACACGGGTAAGTGCCAGGAGGGAGATCAGTGGGTAGGAATGGGGGGAACGAATGGACAAGGGAGTTGCATAGGGAGCGATCCCTGCAGAATGCAGAGAGAGGGGGGGAGGGAAAGATGTGCTTAGTGGTGGGATCCCGTTGGAGGTGGTGGTAGTTATGGAGAATAATATGTTGGACCCGGAGGCTGGTGGGGTGGTAGGTGAGGACCAGGGGAACCCTATTCCTAGTGGGGTGGCGGGAGGATGGAGTGAGAGCAGATGTACGTGAAATGGGGGAGATGCGTTTAAGAGCAGAGTTGATAGTGGAGGAAGGGAAGCCCCCCTCTCCAAAAAAGGAGGTCATCTCTCTCGTCCTAAAACGAAAAGCCCCATCCCAAAAGCAGATGTGGTGGAAACGGAGGAATTGCGAGAAGGGGATGGCGTTTTTGCAAGAGACAGGGTGAGAAGAGGAATAGTCCAGATAGCTGTGAGAGTCAGTAGGCTTATAGTAGACATCAGTGGATAAACTGTCTCCAGAGACAGAGACAGAAAGATCTAGAAAGGGGAGGGATGTGTCAGAAATGGACCAGGCAAACCCGAGGGCAGGGTGAAAGTTGGAGGCAAAGTTAACAAAGTCAACAAGCTCAGCATGCATGCAGGAAGCAGCACCAATGCAGTCGTCGATGTAGCGAAGGAAAAGTGGGGGGCAGATACCAGAATAAGCACGGAACATAGACCGCTCCACAAAACCAACAAAAAGGCAGGCATAGCTGGGACCCATACAGGTGCCCATAGCCACACCTCTCGTTTGGAGGAAGTGGGAGGAGCCATAGGAGAAATTATTAAGAGTAAGGACAAATCCACTAGACGGAGCAGAGTGGTGGTAGAGGGGAAAATGATTATGTTTGGAATCCAAAAAGAAGCGGAGAGCTCTGAGACCCTCCTGATGGGGGATGGAAGCACACATGGACTGGACATCCATGGTGAAAATAAAGCGGTGGGGGCCAGGGAACTTAAAATCATCGAAAAGTTTATCTTGACCAGTGTCTTTGTCATCTCTGGTATGGACACTGGAACTTTCAGCCCAATATGACTGCACGAATTTTGGAGGGTTGAGAAGACAGCTGTGGCCGAGTAGGTCTGCCACATGAAATTTCTTCCTCTGCCCCAGTAGCCCCGTAAGTCTCATTTTCCCTGTCTGGCTGTGCTGACATTATGCTTATCGGTTGCATCCTAGGTGAATGCACGGTGTGGCCACATCGGTTTATATTTTCCCCTCCAGGATAGATAGTGTTCTTTGCTGCATCATGTTTCTTGTTGCTTCCATTTTCAGGAAGGGCCCCTGATTGATGGGTGGGGTGTCTTAAAAAGGTGCCTCTTTGTGGTGGCACATGCTCTGTGCTGGCTCAGCAGAGAGTTAATTTTGAGAGATGGGGAGAAGTGCTGACTCATGGAACATGGATAGTTGTTGATTGACTTTGTTGTACAATGTCATTCTGATCTCATTGTGATAGATGCATTTGTGGACATTTGATATTTTGAAGAAGGAGGTGAAATCCTGTGTTTTGATTTTGTGTAATTGTTCAGGCTCATGGTAACAACGCAGCCCCACAGCCGCATTCCAGTGTAAGGCGATCCTTACTGAAGGCTCATATTGGTGTAAGGTGCAGGGATGGGGCGATTTTAAATGTGTGCGTGGGGATGTTAAGTTGCATCCTACAACAGAACATATCCTTGTCATTGACAATCAGGTCTCTCCTTTGTGGGTCGGGGTGGTTAGGAACTTGCCTAGAGATATGGTCATTGGGCAGGAAAGGCCGCTGTTGTCTAATTTCTTGCAAAAAGCTGAACGTGGTAGTACTCTTAAGTTTTCGTAACCTGTGTACACGTGAGAGCAGACCAAGGCTGGGCTTGTCAGCTTGTTTGAGGGAGATAGGAAGGGCCTTCAGAAAATATGTAGTCAGCGCTGTGTGGAGAAGACCTTAGGTGTAACCATCCCTACACCAAACAGCGCACTTCTCAGATGGGTCCATAGCAGGTTCCCAGTGACATCAGTGAACTCCAAAAGGATTATCTGCTCCTAAAATTACGATCAAGGAACGAGTCTGTAGCCCGGATATTGAACTTTTTGCTGTTGGACTCTGGCCATATCATTTGCCAAGGGAAATCTCGCATGCAATTGTGGTTGTTGTGGACATCCCTCCCTCTGCCAACCCGACGTTGGCGTGTAACATCATTTACACCATCATAGCCAGATTACAAACCCAGCACCCGACTGCCCTCATTACCATCTTGGGTGACTTCAACCAGGTTACCATGGCTAGAACACTGCCCAACTTCACGCAGTATGTGAGCTGTACAACCAGAGGGGAGACGACTTTGGATTTGATGTACGCTAACGTTAAGGATGCATACAGCACCTCTCCCCTCCCCCCATTGAGAGGGCAGATCACAACCTGATTCATCTAAAACCCTGCTATGTGCCTGTGGTGAAGAGTAAACCTGCAACATCGAGGACAGTGAGGAAATGGTTGGAGGAGGCTTATGAGGTGCTCCAGGGTTGTTTTGAGGTGACAGACTGGCAGGCACTCTGTGAGGCACATGGAGAGAAAATTGCTGGGCTCACAGAGTGCATCACTGATTATATCAACTTCTGTGTGGACTGCAATGTTCCGACAAGAACTGTCCTTTGTTATTCAAATAACAAGCCATGGGTGACAAAAGACATTAAAGACATCCTGAACGCTAAAATGAGGGTGTTTAGAGATGGATACAGGGAGGAGCTGAGAGCAATACAAAGGGACCTGAAAGCCAGGATCAGGGAGGCTAAAGACAGGTACAGGATGAAGCTTGAGTGGTAACTCCAGCAGAACAACAGGAGAGAGGTCTGGAGTGGGATGAGGACCATCAGTGGGTTCCTGCAAACTAGCAACAGAGGAGTGGAAGGCAGTGTGGACAGGGTCCAACGTACCTAACCTGTTCTTTAACAGATTTGACATTGAGACCCCTGCCCATCCCCACATGAGCCATCTGTTGTCGGCCACCAATCAACACATGGTCCACTCTCCCCTCCTACCCCTCCTCACAGTCCCCCACGCTGCTCTTATGACTATACACCTCCCCCACACAAAACCACCACGCTAGGCTTCACGGATGAACAGGTGAGAAGACAGCTGAAGCGTCTCAACCCAAGCAAGGCTGCTGGAACAGATGGTGTCAGTACCAGGGTGCCCAAAGCCTGTGCCCCTCAGCTATGTGGGGTACTTTGCCATGTATTCAACCTGAGCCTGAGGCTCCGGAGGGTTCCTGTGCTGTGGAAAATGTCCTGCCTCGTCCCTGTGCCGAAGACTCCACACCCTAGCGGCCTTAATGACTACAGACCGGTGGCATGAACCTCCCACATCATGAAGACCTTGGAGAGACTCGTTCTGGAGCTGCTCCTGCCTATGGTCAGGGGACTTAGATCCCCTCCAGTTCGCCTACCAGCCCCGACTAGGAGTTGAAGATGCCATCGTCTTCCTGCTGAACTGTGTCTACGCCCACCTGGACAAGCCAGCGAGTACTGTGAGGGTCATGTTTTTTGACTTCTCCAGTGCATTCGACACCATGCGCCCTGCTCTGCTGGGGGAGAAACTGACAGCGATGCAGGTGGATGCTCCCCTGGTGTCATGGATTCTTGATTACCTCACTGGCAGACCACAGTACGTGTGCTTGCAACACTGTGTGTCCGACAGAGTGATCAGCAGCACTGGGGCCCCACAGGGGACTGTCTTGTCTCCCTTTCTCTTCACCATTTATACCTCGTACTTCAACTACTGCACAGAGTCTTGTCATCTTCAGAAGTTTTCGGATGACTCTGCCATAGTTGGATGCATCAGCACGGGAGATGAGGTTGAGTACAGGGCTACTGTAGGAAACTTTGTCACATGGTGTGAGCAGAATTATCTGCAGCTTAATGTGAAAAAGACTAAGGAGCTGGTGGTAGACCTGAGGAGAGCTAAGGTACCAGTGACCCCTGTTTCCATCCGGGGGTCAGTGTGGACATGGTGGAGGATTACAAATACCTGGGGATACGAATTGTCAATAAACTGGACTGGTCAAAGAACACTGAGGCTGTCTACAAGAAGGGTCAGAGCTGCCTCTACTTCATGAGGAGACTGAGGTACTTTAACATCTGCCAGACAATGCTGAGGATGTTCTACGAGTCTGTGGTGGCCAGTGCTATCATGTTTGCTGTTGTGTGCTGGGGCAGCAGGCTGAGGGTAGCAGACACCAACAGAATCAACAAACTTATGTGTAAGGCCAGTGATGTTGTGGGGATGGAACTGGACTCTCTGACGGTGGTGTCTGAAAAGAGGATGCTGTCTAAGTTGCATGCCATCTTGGTCAATGTCTCCCATCCACTACATAATGTACTGGGTGGGCACAGGAGTACATTCAGCCAGAGACTCATCCCACCGAGATGCAGCACAGAGCATCATAGGATGTCATTCCTGCCTGGAGCCATCAAACTTTACAACTCCTCACTTGGAGGGTCAGACACCCTGTGCTGATAGGCTGGTCCTGGACTTAATTCATAATTTAATGGCATAATTTACATATTACTATTTAACTATTTACGGTTCTATGACTATTTATTATTTATGGTGCAACTGTAAGGAAAACCAATTTCCCCCGGGATCAATAAAGTATGACTATGACTATGACTATGAGTAAACCCCTATTTGAGAGTGTAAGGGAGGAAGACGGTAAGGGATCAGGCCTGGGAACAGATGGTTATGTTATGCCGGAGGCCCAATCAGCGGTAGGAGCAGGCCACAGCATCGAGGCTCCTCACAGGTCGACAATGCTGCTTAAAATGGAGAGCTTTGAAGTGTTTCAGATATTTCAGATGCTCAATCAGCGACGGGCACAGAGCACAGCAATTTAAATAAAAGTACAGAAAGCACAAGCTATTGCAGCTGTTGTTGGGAGGAGGCGAGTGATGAACGTAGGAGTGTCAGACTTTGTCTCAAAAGATGCTTCAGCTCACAAAAGACATTGGCTTCAGGTAAACTTCTGTTAAGGTACCATTTTTCTCTCTCTCTTACTGTACCTAGTGGAGTAAATGACCACTGTGTGTTCTTCAGGCCGGATGTTGGAGTCCTGGGAAACCCAGAGTCTCCCAGGGAACTACATCTGCATGAAGTGCATCCAGCTGCAGCTCCTTGAAGACTGTGTTAGGGATCTGGAGCAGCAGATGGAAGACATTAGGCTTATACGGGAGAATGAGGAGATAATTGATCAGAGTTATGGTGAAATAGTCAGCCTGAAGTTGCAGGAGGCAAGTAGCTGCATGAGAATCAAGAGAAATTGAAATGTGAATTAGCGGTTAGGGCAGATCACCCCTGTGGCCATTCTTCTCAAAAACTAATAAACAGTTTTGGATAGTACTGTGGGTGTTGATCCTCAAGGGAATGCCACAGAGACTGGGTTTCTGGCACTGAACGTGGGTCCATGGTGCAGAAAGGCAAGAGGGAGAAGAGAGGAGCAGCAGTGATAGTAAACTCAATATTCAGAGCAACAGACAGGAGATTCTGTGGACATGAACGGGACACCCGGATGGCATGCTGCTATCCACGTGCCAGGGTCAAAGATAACTTGGATCGCATCCACAGCATTTTAGAGAGGAAGGAAGAGCAGCCAGATGTCCTGATACTTCTTGGTACGAATGACATCAGATGGAAAAGAAATGAGGTCCTGAAGAGAGAACTTAGAGAGCTAGGCAGAAAGGTAAGTGGAATGACCTCCAGGATGGTAATTTCTGGATTTACTACCTGTACCACTCACTAGCGAGGGTAGAAACAGGATGATTTGGCAGATAAATGTGTGCCTAAGAAGCTGGTACAAGGGCAGTGCTTCAGGTTTTGTGGATCCTTAGAATGTCTTCTGGCGGACGTATGATCTGTACAAAAGGGACAGATTGCACCTGAACCAGCGTGGGACCAATATTCTCACAGGCAGGTTTGTTAGAGCTGTTGGGGAGTTTGAATTAACTTTGGTAGCAGGGTGAGAAAAGGAATGAAAGGACTCAGGATAGGACAGATGGTAAAAAGGCAAAGATAATGTGGAGTCAGACTATCAGGAAGGGTAGGCGGATGATAAGACAAAATTGCAGCCAGTGAGGTAAGTATCCGTGCATTAGGGATGCAAAATCAAAAAGAGTAGAGATACAACACTCGCAGTATTGTATCTCAATGCATGGAGTATAAGAAATAAAGTTGATGATTTTGTTGCACTATTACAGGTTGTCAGGTATGATGTGGCCATCACTGAATCATGGCTGAAAGATGGATGTAGTTGGGAGCTGAATGTCCAAGGTTACTTGTTGTATTGGAGGGACAAGAGGTTGGCAGAGGGGATAGCAAGTTGGCATCTGATCAATGGAACTGTGTGACATAGGATCAGAAGATGTTCAATCCTTGTGGATTGAGTCAAGAAACTGCCAGGGTAAAATGACCCTAATGGCAGTTAAATACAAACCTCCGAGCAGTAGCTGGGATGTGGACCACAAATTACAATAGGAAATAGAAAATCCGTGTCAAAAGGGCAATGTTGTGATAGTCATGGGCGATTTTAACTTGCAGGTCGATTGAGAAAATCTGGTTGGTAATGAATCTCAAGACTGTAAGTTTGGTGAATGCCTATGGGATGGCTTTTTAGAGCAGCTTGTTGTTCAGCCAAATAGGGGATCAGCTATACTGAATGGGGTGCTATGTAATGAACTGGAGGCATTTAGGGAGCTTAAGGTAAAAGAGCCCTAAGGTGTCAATGATCACAATATGATTGAGTTCAGTTTGAAATTTGACAGGGAGAAAAAAAAGTTTGATGTAGCAGTGTTTCAGTGGATTAAAGAAAATTACAGTGGTATGAGAGAGGAGTTGACAAAACTGAATTGGAAGGAGCTGCTAGCAGGATAACAACAGAGCTGCAATGGTGTGAGTTTCTGGGAAAATGAGGAAGGTGCAAGAGAGATGAATTCCATAAACAAATAAATACTCAATGGCAAAATGTACATCCGTGGCTGACAAGAGAAATCAAAGCTAATCTAAGAACAAAAGAGAGGGCATACAATAAAGCAAAAAAATAACAGAAAGATGGAGGAATCGGAAATTTTTAAAAAAACTACAGAGAGCAACTAAAAGATTCATTTAGAAAGGAAAAGATGAAATATGACAGCAAGCTAGCAAACAATATCAAAGTGGATAGTGAAAGGTTTTTTCAAGTATGTAAAAATAAAAGACAAATGAAAGTGTCACAATGGGAATGGACTCAAATGCAAGACACAGACACTGAAGTACTAGGGACAGGAATAGGACGCAGGACCTGGGCTAGGACATGGACAAGAAACAGGAAATCAGACAAGGAACCATGAAGTGATGGTTCTCCAACACAGCCTAAAGATGGCAAGTGGCCACTCTAACCTTCTACCAGCAGGTTGCTCCCAGGGAATCTTGACAAGACAAAACAGTAACCAACACTCAACCTCAAGGCCACTTATATTACAAGCCCCATGATGGGAATCAGGTGCCTATGATTAACTCAACCAAAACAAGGGACAGCTGGAACACCCGGAGTCCTGAGTCCATGGACCGGACCATGAGCCGGAAAGCAGACTTCATGGACCGGACCATGACAGAAAGTGGATACAGGACTGCTACAAAATGAGGCCAGAGAAATAATAATAAGGGACAAGGAGTTGGCAGATGAACTAAATTAGTATCTTGCATCAGTCTTTGACTACAGAAGACACTAGCGGTGTGACAGAAATTGCAGTATGTGAAGGACGAGAAGTGATTACAGTTACTATTCCAAGGGAGAAGCTGCTCAAAATGCTGAAAGAGGTAGGATTAGAGATTGTGGATCTCTACAGAGATTAGCAAGGATCTTTCAAAATTCATTGGACTCTGGCATGGGGCCACAGGGCTGGAAAACTGCAGATGTAGCTCCATGCTTTAAGAAAGGAGGAAGGCAGCAGAAAGGAAATTATAGACAATTTAGCCTAACCTCAGTAGTTGTGAAGATGTTGGAGTCATTTATTAATGATGAGGTTATGGAGTACCTGGTGACACAGGGCAAGGTAGGTCAAAGTCCACATGGTTTCCTTAAGGTTTCTTGCCTGATGAACCAGTTGGAATTCCTTGAGGAGATTACAAGTAGGATTGATAAATGGGATGTAGTGGATGTTGTATTTTCGGTCCTTCAGAAAGCCTTTGACAAGGTGCCACACATGAAGCTGCTTACTAAGTTAAGACCCCATGGTATTACAGGAAAGTTATTGACATGGTTAGCGCATTGACCGATTGGTAGGAGGCAGCGAGTTGGATTAAATGCATGACTAGTGATATTCCGCAGCAGTTTGTGTTGGGGCTGTTTCTTTTCATGCTGTATATCAATGATTTACACGATGGAATATATGGCTCCGTTGCCAAGTTTGCAGATGGTATAAGTTTGGTAGAGTGTCAGGTGGTGTTGAGAAAACAGGTAGGCTACAGAAGGACATAAGCAGATTTGGAGGATGGGCAAGAAAGTGCCAAATGAAATAGAATGTTGGAAAATGTGTGGTCATGCACTTGGGTAGTAGAAATAAATGTGCAGACTACTTTCTAAACAGGGAGAATGTCCAAAAATCTGAGATGCAAAAAGACTAGGGAATCATTGCACAGAGCACCCTAAAAATTAACTTGTCGGTTGAGTTGGTGGTCAGGAAAGCAAATACAATGTTAGCATTAATTTCATGAAGTCTTGAATACATGAGCAGGGCTGTGATGCTCAAGCATTATAAGGCACTAATGAGGCCTCACCTTGACAACTGTAAACAGTTTTGGGCTCCTTATCTATAAAAAGATATGCTCGCATTTGGGTGGTTCCAGAGGTGGTTCACAAGGTTGAAGGGTTATCATAAGAGGAACATTGATGGCTCTGGGTCTGTACTCACTGGAACTTAAAATGATGAGCGGGGATCTCATTGAAACCTTTTGAATGTTGAAAGGTCTATATAGAGATGATGTGGAAAGGAAGTTTCCCATGGCGGGGTAGTCTAGGACAAGAGGGCACAGCCTCAGTTTAGAGGGCATCAATTTAAAACAGAAATTCAGAAAACTTCCTTTGGCCAGAGGGTAGTGAATTTGTGGAATTTGTTACAACAGGCATCTATGGAGGCCAGGTCGTTGGGTGTATTTAAGGCAGAGATTGATAGGTTTTTGATTGGACAGAGCATCAATGGCTACAGGGAGAAGGATGGGCAATAGAGTTGAGGAAGGGGAGAAAGGATCAGCCATGATTGAATGGCAGAGAAGATTTGATGGGCAAAATGGCCTCATTCTGCTCTTAGCTCTTATGGTCTTACATACTCCATCCATCTAGTTCCCCTGAAAACCGTCTAGTTGTTCCAACCATGTACAGACCCCTCATGTGCATCTAGCACTCACTTTCCCCTGGGAAGTTCAACAGAAGACCTACTTGAGAACTGGGTGATGGTTCTACTGTCCCACCATGTATGCAGATGTGCAGAAGTATCTTTGAACCTGTGCAGAGTGTCAAAAAGACAAGTCCATTCTTGAAGTCTGTCCAAGCACCTCAAATATAGATGCTCATTATCACAACACCCTTTAAACTTATTGCTATGGACATATTGGGTTCCCTTGAGAAGTGGAATCATCTTGACTAGTATTGTGAGGAAGCCTACCAGAACATGGTAAAGGCACAGAAATAAAACAGAAGCTCTGGGATGATACCAAAGGCCAATGTAGGGAGTTCCAGCCAGGTCAAAAGGTCCTGCATCTTTTAGCTACCCCCAGCAACAGGTTGTTGGCAAGGTTTTTATGAGGTTTTGAGGAAGATAGGTCCTTTGATCTATGTACTGTGCCAAGGCAAAAGGTCTACCATGTTAACTGCCTGAAGGAATGGAAGGAGAGGAAGGAGGCTAAGATGTTGCTGATGATCCAAATGATGGAAGTAGAGGAGGACAATAATCAAGATCTCTAGCCTTGAGAAACCTCAGCTCAAGTTCTTCTTGATCACCTTAAGCCTCACCAAAAGACAGCCCTAAAAGTTCTCCTTCCAGCATCCCACTTTGTTTAAACTACAACCTGTATGTACCAACTTGAACAAGCTCGCTATTCATGTAAAAGATAACCAATCCATTCAGAGACCATAGAGATTGTCTGAGTGTCTCGTCAGTGCCTAAAAGGCGGTGATACAGACCATGTTGGAAATAGGTATCATTGAGCCATCAGTGAATGATGCAGTACAGCAGTTAATATGCCTAAACCGGATCACTCCACGAGGGTCTGCATGGACTTTAGAAAGAACAATGCCATATCCACGTTTGACCTTTATCCTATACCACATCTAGATGAGCTACTGGAGAGGTTGGGATATGCTCACTATATCTCCACACTGGATTTATGTAAAGGTGACTGGCAAGTTCCACTGAATTAAACATCCAAAGAATACATTGCTTCCCGGACCCCACTTGGCCTTTTCCATTGCACGGTGATGCCGTTTGGCCTACATGGAGCTCCAATGACATTTCAGTACCTCATGCACTGTGTACTGAGGGGCTGTGAAGAGTTCAGTACAGTCTACTTAGATGATGTGTAATTTTCAGCATAAGTTTGGAGGACTATCTCCAGCATGTCAACTAGTTCCTGGGTCAGCTTGACTCAGCAGGTCTTGCACTAAAACTACAGAAATTACGAGTGGGCAAAGACAGATACCCGATACTTGGCGGATCAGCTTGGGAATGGCTGGTACACTCTCAATTGAACAAGGTACAAGCAATTTGGGACAGTCCCCACCCTCACACAAACAAACAAGTCGGGTCTTTTCTTGGGCTGCTCGGATGGTATCGATGTATCATACCACGGTTTGCTGAAGTGGCAACTCCTCTGACCACTTTGAACTTGAAGTCGGCAAAGAATCTTGCAAACTTGACAGAGGCATTTGTAAGTTTAAAGGTGACACTCTGTGAAGAACCAATACTTACTGAAATCAGGGCTAATAAGTCTTCCTGGTGCAAGTGGGCATTTTCAGAGTGCTGCCTTAGCCCAAGGAGAAGAGGGCAAACTCAGGCCTGACTTATACCTCAGTAAGAAGTTGCTACCCTAGGAAACTCAGTATTTGACTTTTGAGAAAGATGTTCATGTTATCAAGAGGCCCTCGACAGCCTACGCTCTTACCTCTTGACCGAGAGTTCATTTGGGATACAGACCACCAGGCCCTAAACTGGATCCACATCATGAAGGATCAAAATGCTTGTATTACCAGATGGTAATGAATGCACACACTCAACAATTCAGGAACAGCTTCTTCCCCTCTGCCATCTGATTCCTGAATGGACGTTGAAGCTTTGGACATCTGCAGATCCTCCTCAGAGTGAGCTACCATGGTGTTGTTCTCTTCATATTGGAGATCTATGATAGAAGTAATTGACACCTTGCTCCTTGCCTTGAACCTGTTAAGGCTACAAAACCCTCCATCTGCCCTGTAGAGAATCTAGAATCCTTGTAGGAGGTCTTGGCCAGTGAGTTGAAGAATGATTACAATGAAAATGGCAAACAGATTTGGGGCAATGACTCAGCTCTGTTTGACATCAGTCTCATCTTGAAAGAGGATGTTTCAGAGCCGCTGTTGCTGATGACTGTTGCTCTCATGTCATTGTGAAAAAGCTGTAGGGTGTTGAGGTATTTCTCCTGGCACCCGATGTTGGACAGTACTTGCCAAGGGACAATACTGTTTACAGAGTCAAATACTTCTGTAAGTTCTATGAAGGCCATATAAAGTGGGAAAGTTTGTTCCTGGGCCTTCTCCTGCAGTTGATGTGCAGTAAAAATCATGTCAGAGGCTCTTCTGGCTGGGCGGTAGCTACGCTGAGACTCAGGCAGGTGATTCTCTGCCAGAGGTGAAAGCCGGTTAGACAAAATTTGGGTGAGTATTTTTTCTGTTGTAGAGAGGGAGGAGATGCCTCTGTAATTTCCACAATCACCTTTCTCACCCTTTTCAAAGAGTGTGACAACCAGGGTGTCACTGAGTTCAGCGGGAATCTTCTCCTGATCCCAGATCTTGATGAACAGGTCATGAATATGATTTAAAAGTTCTGTGCCACCTTCCTGGAGGATTTCTGCTGGAATTCCTTCAGGCCCAGTAACTTTGTTGTTCCTCAGTTTCTTGCAGCCACCTGCTCCTCTTTGATACAGGGAGGCTTAATCATGTCCTCCTTCATGGGACTTCTGATTGATAAAGTCAGTGTCATCTGTGGTGTTGCTGTTAAGTTGCTCTTGAAAGTGTTTCTTCCATCGAGAATTGAGGACGTCATTGTCCATCACAGTAAGGGGAATTAGGCCACGGTGGTTTGGGACAAACACTGTCTTGCTGGGGGAGATACAAAGGCCCAAGTTTTGGAGGTTATTAAGTAGAATCTGTATG
Source organism: Mobula hypostoma (assembly GCF_963921235.1). NCBI lineage: Eukaryota > Metazoa > Chordata > Chondrichthyes > Myliobatiformes > Myliobatidae > Mobula > Mobula hypostoma. The sequence continues at coordinate 8,465,918 of NC_086120.1, forward strand.
CCTGCAGACTGTGGGAGGAAATTGGAACACCCTGCATGTGAGGAAATGTTCAGCAGGGTCTATCAGCTCCTCATTCACTGCAAAAGGTGTATGGATGTGACAGTCTCTTGCTCACTGCTTGATGAGGGAAGGCCCCTGCATTCAAATGGTCTCTCTCCTCGACGCTATTGGAGAATGGTACTAAAGTTCTGGGTTGGTGATATATGGATTGGACAGCAATTCAATTCAACTCTTTCAATTTCATGTTTTTTTATGCTGTGTTTTTGTCCATTTTTCCTTATTGCATTTGCCCACTATAGAACATGCAACACAGAAAATCTATAGCACATTACAAGACCGTCGTCCCACAATGTTGTGCCGACCATGAAACCTACTCTACAAGCTGCCTAGAATTTTCCTATAGCGTAGCCCTTTATTTTTCAAAGTTCCATGTACCTATCTAACAAACTCTTAAAACAACCTATTGTATCTGCCTCTACCACCCTCACTGGCAGCGCATTCCTCACACCCACCTCTCTGTGTGTGAAAAACTTACCTCTGACATTGCCCTAGTACCTACTTCCAAGTACTGAAAAATTATGCCCCCTCATGTTAGCTATTTCAGCCTTGGGAAAAAGCCTCTGGTTATCCATGTGATCAATGCCTCTCGTCATCTTGTACACCTCTGTCAGGTCACCTCTCATCCTCCATCGCTCCAAGGAGAAAAGGCCAAGTTCACTCAACCTATTCTCATAAGGCATGCTGTCCAATCATAATGCTCTCCAATCCAGGCAACATCCTTGTAAATCTCATCTGTACTCTCTCTAAAGCATTCACATTATTTCTGTAATGAGGTGACCAGAACTGAACACATTACTCCAAGTGTGTTCTAGTTAAGATCTTACATAGCTGTAGTATTACCTCATGCCTCTTGAGCTCAATCCCATGGTTGATGAAGGTCAACACACCATACACTTTATTAATAATACTGTCAACCAACACGGCAGCTTTGAGTGACCCATGGACATGGACCCTCTTCAAATTTGGCCTACCAAAATGACCTACTTCACACTTATCTGGGTTCAATTACGTCTGCCTCTTCTCAGCCCAGTTCCGCATGCTATCCATATCCTGCTGACATATTTATTTATTTTGCACATTAAGTTGGGGGGAGGGGTGGTGGAATTGATGTTTTTGGTGCCATTTTCATGAATAGATTTTTCTGCATGGGGTTTCGATATTCTTGTTACAATTTGAAGTACACGCTTTTTTTGCACATGGGTTGGCGAATTTGTTGCCACCTGTGCAACGTTTTCGTGCGTTGGGGTGATGATTTTATTCTTTGAATGGCTCCATGGTTTTCTTTGTTTCGTGGCTGCCTCTAGAAGAGAAAACTCAGAGTTGTCTACATCATAAATACTTTGATAATAACTGTACATGAACTCCAAGGGGAGGACATAGAGACTCCTTACAGATGACATTGGAATTGAACTCTGAATTCTGATATCTCAAGCTGTAATAGCATCATGATAGCCTCTACACTAGTGTTCCTCTCCCTTTATCCACACACTCTTCCCCCTCTCTCTCTTGATTCCATCTGTCCATTATCTGACCCACTATCCATCTCCAACAAACAGCACCAGCCTCTGCCCCACCTTCCCTCATGCTACTGCACACTGGTAATATTTCTTGTTCCTTCTCAGTCATGATATTTGTTCTCAGTACAAAATATCAGTATACACCTTTTTTCTCCACAGGTGCTGTCTGACTCACTGTGTTCTTCCAGTATTGCTTTTTTGTACCCTTGAATAGTGATGATTTTTCTATTCACAGGAACAACTGGCAAATGTAGTATTGTTTTTAAAAAATCTCTTGTTTGCATATGCCCTATTAAATTTCTCTTTCTTGCCTTTTAGGGTCTTATGGCATTGTAGAGACGTATTGGTGGTTAACTTCATGCTGCTCAATTGCTCGATGCACGCAATGTGGTAACTTGAGGTTTCCAGGCAATTTTTAGATACGAGAAGATCTGCTTATATACTCTTTTATATACTGCTTATATACTATATTTCACATTGAATCAGGGTCAGCAGCTTTGTTTGATGGAATGGTGGAGTAAGGATATGCTGGAACGTGGTCGCAACTGTAATGGAAATATATAATATTTTGCTTCTGCTGATGACTAATGCTTCATGTGCCATTTTTGAGATGCCAAAACTATTTTGAAACTATCTGATTTAGTTTATTGGTGCTGCCACAGAATGCAATGGAGGGAATTCTCAATGCTAATTCAAGATTTTGTCAACATGATTGCAGGGTGGATACTCTTCCCATTTACTCTCTGGAAGAAATGCATTTGTTGTTTGGCTAAACTTAGGAGAGCTAAGACTTTATTCCATGTGTGTTTCTCATGTTTTGTCTGGTAAACATGTTGTTAAGGGCTCAGTCAACTGTGATGTGTGGCTGTTGGGTCACTCCTTCTGATGGACTTTTAGGACCCCACCTGGAGAACATTCTTTGTTCTTTCTCCACTCTGTATGGCCTTCACCTTGAATTCACTATGATGGAGAACTTATTTATATTTGAAACTGTGTTTTACCTTGCATTCACTCTGATGGAGATTTTTTTATTTATCTTTGAAACTGTATCCAAGATTGACAATTAGAGGTTTCCTTATCAACAACCAGCATCTGATGAAATTTCCTGAAACTCAGGCCTGAAATGTTTCACCCTTCCTACTAACACACTACCCACTACTCTTCTCTAATCTGACTAAAATTGAACCAGTATCAGTAATTGAGTCTGTATGGCTGATAGCAAAGACAATTATTACAACTGGTAATGGAGGAATCTTGGATGTGATTAATTACGGCAAAGTTGGTTGGTTATCTGTTTAACCTAGATGTCTCAGAAGTATTAGAACATTGCACTGAAACCGGTCCTTCGTCTCAAAAAATCTGCACTGAATGTGATGCCAAATAATTCTAAATCTCTTCTGCAGAAACATGATCCATATCACTCCACTCTTTGCAAATTCATGTCTGCATAAAAGTATTTTAAAAATGACTATCATATCTGCTTCCAGCTCATTCCAGTGAAATACTGTTTTCTCTATATATCTCCTTTACACTTTATTCATCTCAACTTCAATCCATATCCTCTAATAGTTGACATTTCTACCACGGAAAAGAGACTGACGTTTTAGCCTATCAGTTGTATATTAGTATATCAGTAATATACTAAGTATGTTGTTGAATAAGCATTCTTTATTTGTTTAAAGAATTCATGTTAGGTTATATGTAAAAGCAAATAAATTGCATATGTTATGATGCTACCATGTCATATGTGTCTTCTTGCTTAAGTAAAAACATAGTAAACAATTTATTCCTGCCTCCCTTGTTGTCCTGTCAAGTAGTTCAATGTTTTGGAAATTACAAAACATAACGGTGGGAGCAAGGAAGTTTTAAACAAACCCTAAATGATGATTTACCTGTTGAAGTGCAGCAAGAAGTTTAAGTTTTTGAAAAAGTGCAGCAAAATGGTTGAGTATTTAAAAAGCAACATAGCACATTTTATTTCTTTGGAGCAGCATTTTTTCTTCGCAAAAGGAAAAAATCACAGAGTTCAGAAGAAAAGGAAGAAAACAAGAACTCATGGCTTCTTAAACTGTGAGTACTGGGTGATAATAATCATAAAAAAAGAGCAGAAATAGCTTTCTACATGGAAAAGATGAGAAACCGAGTTGCAGTCAGGAATGAAAATGCATGTGAGTGCAGTTGTAGCATCAAAACAGAAACCCGTCTGACCAAACAAATTGTGTTACCATTATGGCAGGGGCTCATATGCACCAGACCAAGTGTGTCAGTGTATCCCAAAAGCTCATCCTTAAGAATGAACTCTAACATCTTGCCTACCAGCTGTGGTAATTTCCTGCCTTTTGCATCCCTCACTTCTTAAGGAGTTAAGTGACATTTGCAATTTGCAGTCCTCCAAAACCATTGCTGAATCTAATGATTCTTGAAAGATGACTACTAATGCCTCCAAACTCTTGTCAGCTACCTCTTTCAGAAAGGTGCGCTGTACCTCATCTGGTCCAGCCAGCTTACCTTTCAAGTCTAGGTACCTGATCTGAATTCAACATTCTGTGTTTCTGCTGAAAGGGCACATCTTGTATCCTGCAAATACTCTTTGTATTCTTTTTGCCATCTGCAAGCTGACTAATCAGCCACTCTGTATTTTCATCTGAGTCATTTTCTGTACGTTGTAAAAACAGAAGTCCCATCACTGATACCTGTGGAACACCACTGGCCATAGTCCTCCAATATGGATATTACCCTTCCACCACTACCCTCTGTCTTCTACAGCCAATCAATTTTAAGTTCAGCATACAGAGTTATCTTAGAACCAAAGTGAATTATTCTTCTGGATCAGGCTACCCTGAAGAAGCTTGTCAGATGCCTTTGCAAAATTTTAATTGAACTTCTCTACCCTCGTCAGTCATATTTGCACCTCTCCAAAGACCTTAGTCAATTTTGTAAGGCATGATCTGCCCTGCACAAAGTAATTCTGACTGTGAGTAATAAACCCATGTTTTTTCCAAATGTGATAAGATCCAATACCTAAGATTCCGCTCCAATAGTTTTAATAGCTGGAAGGAGGAACCTTGCTTCCTCTCTCCTTTCTCTCCTTTTACTGAATTCAGTACTCTGCAGTGCAGGTCATCTTATGAGAAAAGTTGAGGCCTGTATACTCTGCAATTTTGAAGACTGAGAGGAAATTGATGGAATCCTCAGTTCCGTAGACATCTTGGCTGGCTGCCGTGGACAAGGTGTTGGTGTTCAAGAGTCAGGGACTGCATATTTAGAACAGATGTGAAACTATATTTGTTTTTCTCTCAGAGAGTCATGAACCTTCAGAATTCTTTTTGTCCAAGGGCCTGTGGAAGTAGAATCAATTTAAATTTTTCTGTCAGGAAGAGGGTGTAAGGTTACCTGGAGCATGAAGTAATGGGACATCAAGTTTAGCCATTAAGTTAATAGAACGGTAGAGCAGGTTTGAAGGACTGAGTGATCTACTTCTTCTCCTAAACTGATGCTCATGCAGATATCTACCTAATTGACTTCATAACATATCACTGACCAGAAGATCTCACGTGATTGAGCATACTGGAACTCACTTGAAAGTAGACAATACTGGCGCAATCTGTTCAGTTGGCGGTCAAGTTACATTTCAGATCTGATTGGCAGGAGTTTGTGGACTCTTCCTTTCCATTGCAAGGAGGTGACACAAACTACTTCACCTTTAGTGGAGTTGTGAGCAGCTAGCCAGGTGTTTAAATACAATACTGACACCAAGTTAAACAGCATCCCAGCCTGCAGGAATGTTTTTTTGTTATTTCAAAGTGCTCCCTCATTCACTGTATTGAGTGGTAGCTGTAAGTTCGATTTCGCAGAGCACAAGTACTGCAGCCTGAGTTTCCTGGGAGAGAAAACACATTTGTTAAATAACCATGATGCAATGTCTGAGGCAAACCAATACAATCAGGGAAATGTCACACCAACTTCTTTTCAGTCAGTGATATCTCACTGCCCTCTACAGGACAAAATAATTATCATTTGTAGTAATTTTACACGGAAAAATACCAGTAGTTAATTATTACAAAAGAAAATCTGCAATTAATATTTAGCAAAAGAAATAATGAGGCTATTCAGCCCATCTGGTCCATGTAAGCTCCCGATAGAGAAAACCCATTTATGCCACTTTTATTCTCCTCACATCTGCCATCAAATATCCTTTCATTTGTCTGTTGCTTCATTACACTAAGGGAAACTATACTGGAAAATATCTGCACAGTGCAAGGAAAATAGAGCAACAGTGAGAAACTCAGGTAGTCACAGAGAGAACATACAAACTTCACATGAACAAGCTCAGGATCAAATCCAGGTTACCGAAGCTGTGAGATGTCAGCACTGTATGAAAACTCTCACATCCTTATGCCGATCCTCCCAATACATGGCCCACTGCTTCTGGAGGAAGAAGATGAGAATAAGGGGGATCCTGGGCAGCCCTGGAACTTGTGAGCTCTGGTTTACTGTGTACAATATTGCCAAATGCAGCTGCAGTCCAAACCAGTGAGCTGATCAATTGTGGGATAACAATTGGAGAGTCAGTAAGGGGAGAGGAATGACAGCAGAATTATTATACTCCACTCTATAGCAAACTGCTGAACGACAGATTTCAGAGTTGATTATAACGTCAAGAACTGTGCTGGTTGCTATGTATATATCGTCGGCTGCAAGGACATTCAGGATATTAGTTTCTGTGGGAAGGTAATGAAATAATCAACTCCAGTGGAGCAATTCTCCTAAATGAAGCTAAGGCACACTGCATCATTAACATTCATTAATGATAATCCACTGGATAATGCAAACCCAGGTCACAAATCTGTGAATCCATGGTCTCTCAAGGAGAACAGAAATGGAGGAATTTGGATTCATAATGATGGGAAAGGAACAGAGAATTGTACGGAACAGGACAGGCCTTTTGAGCCACGAGGTTAATTAATGCCTCACGAAACAATTCCTTCCTGCCTATACAATGTTCATATGTCTTCCTTCTCTGCAGATTCATGTGCCGACCTAAGAACCTTTTAAATGCCTCAATCATATTTGACTCAACTACCATCTCTGGCAGTGCATCCAAGGCACTCACCACACTTTGTGTAAAAATATTCCTGCAAATCTCCTTTGAACTTACCTCTTATCATAGGTGCATGCCATTTCATATAAGACACTTTTATCATGGGAAAAATATGCCAGATTTGCCCCAACACCTCCCTATAGCAGTTGCCCTCAACTTTAGGCAGCATCCTGGTAAAACTTTTCTGCACCCTTTCCAAATCTGCCACTTCCTTCCTATTATGGGTTGACTGGAACTGAATGCAATAAATGGGCAATTGATTCAAGAGTGATGTATTTCATTGACCATATCCATCAATTTGTCGATAGATATCATATCATGGAAATGCCTTTATAATAATGATAAACAGAGATCTATATACCAACAAGTTCCACTGCTTGGTTTCTTTTTCAGAATACATTAATCAATCTTCCGTAGAGGATGCAGTAACTACAACAAGCGCCCCTGCTCATTAGGATGTACATACTCCTGCTCAATATCTGTGACCCGGATTGCTCGCTGTATGAGGAGTGCCGAACTGGGCTAGATGGTTTCACTTGCCCTTGTCTGCCACACTCACTGCCTGGCTTCCGCTGGGAAGAGTGGTCACTGTGTCAGTGAACTGCTGCTCCCGGTGCCCTCAGAGAAAGTTGGAAAATCGGAACACAGGAAGAACATAACTGAGTTTTTTAACTTTGGGCAGATGTGTAAAATGGTGGTATTCACTTTCCTTTCATTGATAACTGATATGATAGTGGTATTGGAAGCTACTTCCTGTATGCCTTTTTGCAACTGAAGAATTCAACTTGGGTATATTGGAGAAACAACAGACATGAGGCCAGGTTTGTTTCCTGAATCTCTGGGACTGGAAACAACAGTGTGGCCATGTCCATGGGTCAAATGAGGGAACTAAAGAATGCCACCATGTGAAGTGCAACCACATTTCCTGTTCCCAACCCAAAGGATAGTATTCTTTCATTGAGAGATTTTGATCCAAAGTTTCATCAGCCTCCAAGAAGTACTGTAGAATTGGTGAACTAATGAATTTAGACCCATGCTGGGCATTGAGCTAGGGAAAATTTGCTTGATTGTAACAACCACATCTAAGAAGGGGATAATTGTATAATGACCCATTTTTACCATGATCATAAATTCCTTCATTAAATATGTGTTTTTCAAAGATACTTCAAAATTAATCAGTTTCTCAATTTCAAAGTCAAACTTTACAAAGTAATCTTTTCTGGTCATGACTCTCTATAATCTTAAGCAAAGCTGAGTTAGGAGGTAATCTGTTCAAGATAAGAAATTCATTAACTCCTAGATGTCCACAGACAATGCTGTGAATTGTCAGTCCAGACGAGGAGCATTGTGAGTTTGGTGGAAGGATGATGATACTCAAATATGAATTCCCTGCTGGAATGGCCAGTACTGACATCACCTCCCTCATTGCTAAAACTAAAGAGTACGATTCGGTGGGTTTCTTTCCTGGAGCTCTGTGTCCTGAAAAATGAACTGTCACATTTATGATACACAGATGAACCCACAGCACCATTCTCATTATTTTCTTGCTTGTTCATTTATCTCTCTGCCTATTGATTTATCCATCAATCTATCTGTTTATTTATTAGTTATTTATCAGTTTGTCTATTTAGTTATTGATATTTTTTATCTATCTATCTATTTAGTTATAGACTATTTATTGGAATACAGTGTGGAGTTAGTCCTCTGAGCATTTCAAGCCATTCCATACAACACCCCATCAATTTAACCTTAGCATAATCGCAAGTGAATTTACAATGACCTTATGAGCGGTACGTCTTTTGACAGTGGGAGGAAACTGGATCAGCTGGAAGAAACCCATGCAGTCATGGAGAGAACGTGCAAACTCCTTACAGCCAGCATCAGGAACTCAAGCTCGGCAAACGGTAAAATTTGTGCGTATCCCTACACAACTGTGCCACCCCATTCTCTTCATGGTAACGAGCCTTTCCACTGCTAAAGGTGTAGGCATTTACACGATAAGATTATGCTCATGATAATGTTCTCATGCCAAAACATATCTGACCCAGTGTGATGGGGTTGTCAGGTCCTGTGTTCAGTGTTCAGCTGTTGCTTCAACATTATTGTGATGCTGGAGAGGGATTATGGAAATTTTCCAAAAGTGTTTTTTTTTTCATTTCTGGTTTATTTAAACTGTTGAGAAAAAAGTGCTCATAATTCAGCTACCAATATGAAATGATGGAATCACAAAGGAAACAGGCAACTGAGACTTTTCATAAGAACTGACAATATAGGAGCAGGAAAGGGATAGATGCTGAGAGGACATCTCACTTCCGGGGCCTAGATTCTCCCAAGGAATGCAATTTCAGAACAATGGGTGTCCCAATAACGTAGGAGCTGGGGAAAAATTTCTCTTCTTCAGGGGTCTAGAACCTGTGTCATTCTCCACCTCAGACAGTTATGGAGGAGTAGACATCAAATATACTTCAGTCTGGAATAGACAGATGCTGCACTGTAATGGAGTTGAGGCTGTGCTGGGAACATTGGGATTGGCAGAGTTGAGGTCAAGAACAAATCAGCCCTGAATGTGTTGGGGGGTTGAGCAAGATACAAGAGAAATGTGGTGTTAGGGTCTGACTGGCATTGAGAAAATACATATGTGTTCATCAGTGAAATTTGAAAATGTGTCCATTGACATTTGCAAACAAATGTGGTCACTAAACCTGTTCTCACACAGATTGTGTCCTCATGACCTGAGTCTGATCATCATTCCCTCTGAGCAAAAGAACACTGGTGAAGGGGACAGGACCAGTCCATATGGCCATCCCTTGCTGCCTCATCATTTAGTCAGGTCATAGTAACATAATATTGGCCTGAACGACACTTTCTTGCTGTAATCCCATTACTGGAGAACATTCTGAGGGATAAGATATGCACATATCTTGAAGGACAAGAAAAGGAGAAAACCTGCAGATGCTGGAAATCGAAACAACACACACATAGTATTAGAGGAACTCAGCGGGCCAGGCAGCATCAAAGGAAAAGAGCACAGTCGACGTTCAGGCTGTGACACTCCAGACGTGGGTTGATTAGAGGCATTGGCATTGCCTTGTGTATGGTAGATGATGTCTTATGAACTTGATTAAGATTTTTGATGATGCAATATATGAAAGCCATTGAGGGCAGGGCCATAGATGTGATTTATGTGAACTTCTGAAAGTCTTGAATATTCACTTATTTGGCTGCTCTGGAAGGATGGATCACATGGAATCCAATAAGAGCTGGGTAACTGGTGACACCATTGGCTTGATATTAAAAAGTAGAGGGACAAAAAACGAAGTAGAGAATTGTTTCTCAGTCTGGGTACCCATTACTGGTGGTGTACCTTGGGCAATGTTGCTGGGCCCATTGATATTTGGCATCTCTATCAACAATCTGAAAAAGAGCATATGAGACATGATTAATAAGTTTGCAGAAGTTTGTCATACATGTTCTGCACAGCATTGTGGGCCGAAGTGTGTGTATTGTGCTGTAGGTTTCCTATGTTTCTATGTTTCTATGACAGTAAAGTAAAATATATGGTATTGTAGACAGATAATGAAGAAGGTCATTATAAATTACAGGGAGATGGAGAATGTCAAATGGAGTTTAATTTGGATAAGTGCAAGGCATTGCATTTTGCAAGATCAAATCTAGGTAGGACTTTAACATGAATGACAGGGCTCTGGGGAGTGTTGTTGAGCAGAGGTACCTTAGAGCACAAGAACAAGATTAACTGAAAGTGCAGTCACAGGGTGGGAATTAAAGCTTTTGACATAATGGACTACATACTCAGGGCATTATCTTACCTCCTAACTCACCAGGTCCTGTCCACTACCTACAAGGCTCAAGACAGTAGTGTTATGGAATGCTCTCCAGTTGTCTGGATGAGAACAGCTTTAACAACATTCAAGAAGCTCAAAACCATTTGTACTCACATGGGCCTCGCTATGCCTCTGTTTTGTTGGGAATGTGGGACAGTTTTTATTCGAAAACTCACTCAGGCATCCATCCCCAACTTTTTCCATTACATTGTCAAATGCATCAGTGCAGTATCCTGATTTCATGGAAAAACTTGTCAATTTCATCATTGTTATCATATACTTCTACGCTGCCTTGAACAATGATCATATCTGTTATCATGTGATAGTATTTCTGTTGAACCACAGTGAATGCTCATAGAATCTAACTTGGAAGGACAGATACAGATATCAGAAACAAAGTAGTTGATGAGGACAGACACAGCCCTACAATTTGCTTGGACATATATTTTCCCCACAGAGGTCGCTGCAAAATCATTCTGTGACAAGGAACTAATTCCGGATGCTGTAGTCTCCTATTTGCATTTTTCATGGGAATTAATTATTTCAAATGTCACCAATAGTGAATGTTCTTTATATTTTGTTACGTTTGTTTATTTGGAGTCTTGGCAGTCATGTGTTGTTGCTCAGCTGGTGATGCTGAGGAATTAGGAATATTCATTGAAATATGAGGGTCACTTGAACGATCAGATATTTGTAGAATTTGTTCGGTGGTGGAAATGCTAAGCCTGGATCTGTAAAGGCTTCTTCTTGAAAGGCAGCACCACAACAGCAATAACAAAGGATCCAAACCGAATATTCTTTCTGTCAATGTTTTTTTTCTGGACCTCGATCTTCCATACTGCTTGAATATATCTGCCAATGAGAACCCCTTTATGATTCGTTTCTTTATGTAGCTTTCCAATAGGTATCTTATCTACTCTGAACAGTCATGGTGCTGCTGTTAATTAAACCATGGAGGAGATGAAGCTTTCAACAAGCTGCTGGGAGAGATGGTAGGTCTCTGGGTATGTTCCGAGAAAGCAATTAACCATTGAAGCGTCATCATTAATAATTGTAAATCACTCTCATTGAGTAGCATAACAGAATGCCTGGTCAGAAGCCATGATAAGGACTTGAATGACACTGTTCATGTTGCAGGCATTCCCAATTTCCACCAATCCTCTTTTTCCTGTATCCAGTCGTGCACCAAGTATTGAGTACAAAGGTTCAAATGCATTTTTGTGACATTCACACATTCTGATTGAACAGCTGCTTTTGTTTTTCCTCCGTTAGAATTGGAAAATCCTTTATTGCTTCTACAACTGGTTTATATAGGTCAGGGAAGCCTGGAAAAACAGATCACACAGTAATAACAATGAGATGTTTATCATTGACAGCTTATAGAAAAATCTGATTCTTCTTCAGAGTGAATCATTATTAATTTTCGAATGCCAGGTAGAAACACAAGGAATGCTTCCAATGAATGTTGGAAACTCATACATGGCTATGCACTGTTTACTGTTGACAGGGTCATTTGCAGCTTCTAAAATACTTCTAACAATTAATCTCAGAGATCCCTGCCATAACCATAACTTGGTCACTCCACAACTCCCAGAATATTGCTCCATTGTTTGCCTATCAGTAACAGACGAGGCACAAAGCCTTCCCATGGTGGACACATTCCTGTTGTAAATTGATGGCACAATGACAGTCCCTATGCGGGGAAGGCGCAGAGGCTCTCTTCTTGATGGACACACCCAACAAATCCAAATACTCTGAAGGCACTCGAGACAACTCCATTCAGTATACCACATCCAGCCTTGAGGAGTCAGGATGCAACTGAATTGATGACTTGACATGGTTCACAGAAGAACACTCTGAAACATAGGCAGGCCTCTCGGAAACATTAGCATAGGGGCACCCAAACTGGAATGGTACCGGAGAAGCAATTAACCTAAAATTATGAAGTTGTAACTACCAATATATTGCCAGTAAAAAGCATTTGTTCCTCTTGGAACTTATCATGTATTATTGTTTTACAACATTGAATCACAGTAGATTTAATTCAGTGGCTTTTTTGACAGTGATTAACAGAAAGGGACTCTTTCATGTCAAAGTGAAAATATATCTCTACAAAGTGATCTAAATTAATTAAAAAATAAAAAACACAAAATACCTGATTGCATACGTATCACCCCTTTAAAATGACACACCAAAACATCACTGGGGCAGCCAATTGGTTTTAGAAGTCACATAATTATTTAAATGGATATCTCCCGTGGATAATCAAGGTGTTTCAATTGATTGCAGTAAAAGTCCACTTGCATCTGGAAGGTCCAAATGCTGGTGAGACAGTATCCTGGCAAAAAGTACATCATGAAGACAAAAGAACACTCCAAGCAACTCTGTAAAAAGGTTATTGAAAAGTAGAGTCAGGAAAAGGATACAAGAAAATGTCCAAGTCACTGACTATCTCTCGGAGTACAGTTAAGTCAATCATCAAGATATGGCACAGGATTAAGTCTGCCTGGAGCAGACCATCCTCAAAAACTGAGTGACCGTGCAAGAAGGGGAGTAGTGAGGAATACCAGCAAGGGACCTATGACAAATCTGGAGGAGTTACAAGCTTCAATAGCTGAGAATAGAGAGACTGAACATGCAACAACTGTTGCCTGGGTACTTCAAAGTTGCAGCTTTTTGGAGAGAGGCAAAGAGAAAGCCACTGTTGAAAAAAAAGGCTTACATGAAATCTCCACTAGAGATTGCGAGAAGGCATGTAGAAGACTCTGAAGTCAGCTCAAAAAAGGTTTTATGGTCTGCTGAAACCAATATTTAGTATTTTGACCATTGCACTAAACATTATGTTTAACGTAAGCCAAGCACCACACATCAGCAAAACCACTCCATAACTACCTTGAAGCATGGTGGTGGCTACATCATGCTCTGGGGAATTTCACTGCAGCAGGCCCTGAAAGACTTGTGAAGGCAGAGGTTAAAATGATTGCAGCAAAATACAGGGAAATCCTGGAGGAAAACCTAATGCAGTCTGCAAGAAAACAGTGAGTTAGAAGAACATTTGTTTTCCAGCAAGACAATGACCCCAAGGTGTTTCAATTGATTGTAGTAAAAATACACCTATATCTGGAAGGTCCAAATGCTGGTGAGTCAGTATCCTGGCAAAAACTACACCATGAAGACAAAAGAACAGTTCAAGCAACTCTGCAAAAAGGTTATTGAAAATTATTGTCAGGAAATGGATACAAGAAAATGTCCAAGTCTCTGAATATCTCAGTTAAGTACAGTTAAGTCAATCATCAAGAAATGGAAAGAATATGGCACAGCTGTAAATCTGCCTGGAGCAGGCCATCCTCAAAAACTGAGTGACCATGCAAGAAGGGAACTAGTGAGGGAGACCACCAAAGGACTTACGACAAATCTGGAGAACCTAAAAGCTTCTGTGGCTGAGATGGGAGAGACTGCACCGACAGTAAATGTTGCCCGGTTGCTTTGGCCGTTGCAGCTTTATGGAAGAGTAGCAAACAGAAGCCACTAGAGTTTGCCAGAAGGTATGCAGAAGACTTTGAAGTCATCTTCAAGAAGGTTTAATGGTCTAATGAAACCAATATTGAACATTTTGGCCATCGGGCTAAACATTATTTTTGGAGTAGGTCAAACATCGCACATCAGCAAAAATACACCGTCCCTCCCTTGAAGCATGGTGAGGCTGCATCATGCTCTGGGGATGCTTCACTACAGCAGGCCCTGGAAGGCTTGTGAAAGTAGAGGGTAAAATGAATGCAGCAAAATACAGAAAAATCCTAGAGGAAAACTAATCCAGTCTAAAAGAGTACTGTGACTTGGGAGAAGATTAGTTTTCCAGTAAGAAAATGACCACAAACATAAAGCCAAAGCAACACAAGAAAGGCTTAAAAACAACAAAGTTAATGCACTGGAGTGGCCAAGTCTGTGTACAGACCTCAATCAAATTGAGAATTTGTGCTAGTCTTGAAAAGGGCTGTTCACTCACGATCCCCATGCAATCTGACAGAGCTTGAACAGTTCAGTAAAGAAGAAGGTGGAAAACTAGCAGGGTTCAGATATACAAAGCTGATTGTGAAATATTCACACAGACTCAAGGCTGTAATTGTTTCCAAAGATGGTTCTACTAGATACTGACTTTTAGAGGGTGACTACTTATGCAATCAGTAATTTAAGAAACACACACAAGGCAATTTAAAAACAGAGTCCCAAGCAGTCTTTCCAGGTGTGGCGAGACATCCCCCCTGAGTATGTTCGGGTCATATACTGCATCCAGTGTTCCTGGTGTGGCATCTTGTATATTGGTAAGACCTGACGTAGATCGGGAGACTGTATCGCCAAGCATCTAAGTTCCATTCGCCAGAAGAAGCAGGATCTCCCTGTGGCCAACAATTTTAACTCTAGTCCCAATTCCTATTTAGATACTTCAATCTATGGCCCCATCTACTGTTGCAATAAGACCACAATCAGGTTGGAAGAACAACACCTCGTATTCCCTCTGGGTAGCTTCCAACCTGATGGCATGTATATCGATCTCTCAAACTGCTGGTAATAACTGCCCCCCTTCACTACTACCCGACCTGTTTTCCCTCTCTTACCTTATTTCCTGCCTGCTCTTCACTTCCCTCTGGTGCTCTTCCACCCCGCCCCCCCCCCCCACTTTCCTCCTTCCAGTGCCATCTGTCCTCTCCTATCAGATTCCACCTTCTCCAGACCTGTATCTCTTTCACCAGTGATTTCATGCCTCCCCCTCACAGTTTCACCTATCACCTTATTTTTTCTCTATTCACATACGCCCCCGCCCCAATCCACCTCTTGAATCTGCTCCTCATCTTTTTAAAACGTGAAAACTTCCAGTGGGGTTGAATACATTTCATAGGCGCTGTAACCAAAGATTTGGGGAATGCACTAACAATGAAATAAATGGAAATGAATCGAATCCTGGTGACTTCCAATAGTCAACCTGATAGAGACTGCGAGATAATAGATTTGTCTAGTTTCCAACGATCTCTTACCCAGGGCCATAGCAGAGGTGGGTTGGTGGAGGTATACCTTAGGAATCTGGATTTTCTTTGCTAGTCTGGTGTCAAATAAAATTTCCGTGAAATGAGAGGCTGCCAAGGCTCTCACAGAATATTGATGTCTCTCCCAGGATAACAGTGATGGGAAGGCCGCTCTGAGACATGACAAAATGGGAGAAAAGCTTGAGGTGTTCCAGTTCTGCCCTCACTGGACGGCAGGTTTTTCACTCAAAGGCCGGCATTACCGCAGTATCAGCAACACCGCTGCCTCCTACGTCCATCTCGCTCCGCTGGGAGACCCAGGTTCTTCCAAGTTGCATGTGCTCTTCCTGAGATGTCTGCAGGGATCTGCATTGGTTATCAGATTGAGGAATCAGAGCAGTCATTGGGCAGTTCTAAGAATCGGCCTTCCGGGTGAAATCGGCTTCGCTCTCCAGCCTTGTTTCAGAAATATAGTTGAAGATTCTTACGCTGACGTCCTTTAATTCCTGCAGATCCTCAACTAAACCCTGGTTGCAAGAATGTCTTTTAGCTGGTAATGTTATCCTTGGCTGAAAAGAGCAACCAAAACCTACAGTGGCGTGCAGAAGTTTGGGCATCGCTGGTCAAAATTTCTTTTACAGTGAATAGTTAAGTGAGTAGAAGGTGAACTGTTCTCCAAAAGTCATAAAGTTAAAGACAAAGCATTCTTTTCAACATTTTAAGCAAGATTAGTGTATTATTTTTCTTTTATATAATTTTAGAGTGAAAAAAGGAAAGGAGCACCATGCAAAAGGTTGGGCACCCCAGGAGATTTGAGCTCGCGGATAACTTTTACCAAGGTCTCAGACTTTTATTAGTTTGTTAGAGCTATGTCTTGTTTGCAGTCATCATTAGGAAAGGCCAGGTGATGAAAATTTCAAAGTTTTAAAATACCCTGGCTCCTCAAAACTTGTCCCAACAATCAGCAGCCATGGGCTCCTCTAAGCAGCTGCCTAGCACTCTGAAAATTAAAGTAAATGAAGTCCACAGATCAGGAGAATGCTATAAGAAGATAGCAAAGCATTTTCATGTACCCGTTTCCTCAGTTCATAATGTAATTAAGAATTGAAAGTTAACAGGAATGGTGAAAGTCACGTTGAGGTCTGGAAGACCAAGAAAACTTTCCAAGAGAACTGTTGTTAGTCCTGATGAAGGGTCTCGGCTTGAAACGTTGACTGTACCTCTTCCTAGCAATGCTGCCTGGCCTGCTGTGTTCACCAGCAACTTTAATGTGTGTTGCAAGAGAACTGCTCGTAGTATTGCTAGAAAGGCAAATCAAAACCCCTGTTTGACTGCAAAAGATCTTCAGGAAGATTTAGCAGACTCTGGAGTGGTGGTGCATTGTTCTACTGTGCAGTGACACCTGCACAATATGACCTTCATGGAAGAGTCATCAGAAGAAAACCTTTCCTGTGTCCTCAATACATAAAATTCAGCAACAGAAGTTTGCAAGGGAACATCAAAACAAGCCTGATGCAATTTGGAAACAAGTCCTGTGGACTGATGAAGTTAAAATAGAAATTTTTGGCCACAATGCGCAAAGGTATGTTTGGAGAACAAATGGTGCAGAATTTCATGAAAAAAACACCTCTCCAACTGTTAACCATCGGTGTGGATCGATCATGCTTTGGGCTTGAGTTGCAGCCAGTGGCATGGGGAATAATTCACTGGTAGAGGGAACAATGAATTCAATTAACTACCGGCAAATTCTGGAAGCAAATATCACACCATCTGTAAAAAAGCTGAAGATGAAAAGATGGTTTCTATCACAGGATAATGATCCTAAACACACATCAAAATCCACAATGAAAGACCTCAAGAGGCACAAGCTGAGGGTTGTGCCATGGCTTTCACAGTCCCCGAACCTAAACATCATCGAGAATCTGTGGATAGACCTCAAAAGAGCAGTGCATGGAAGATGGCCCAAGAATCTCATAGAACTAGAAGCCTTTTGCAAGGAAGAATGTGATAAGAATCCCTAAACAAAAATTGAAAGACCCTTAGCTGGCTACAGAAAGTGTTTACAAGCTTTGATACTTGCCAAAGGGGATGTTACTAAGTACCGACAATGCAGGGTACGCAAAGCTTTGCTTCGGGCCCTTTTCCTTTTTTGTTATTTTGAAACTGTAAAAGATGGAAATAATAAAGTAATCTTGCTTAAAATATTAAAGAAATGTGTCATCTTTAACTTCATTCTTTCTGGAAATCAAGTCATCTTTTACTCGATTCGCTACTCACTGTAACCGAAATTTTGACTGGGGTGCCCAAACATTTGCATGCCACTGTACTCTCTGCCATTAGGATATACAATCAATGGAATAGTCAGCCATTCCCAGATGCAACTGGATGACTCTGAGCCCCTGGCAGGATGAAACAATACACTCCCCATCATTCTTAAAAAAACAGACATTATTTCAGAATACACTGGAGCGTCCTCCTCCCATAAAGCCAATGCCCGTGAAAGGACCTTGCCTGAGAGGAGGGAAATTATATAGGCCACCTTACTCCTGCTCGAGGAGAACATCCTGGGTTTTAATTTAAAAACTTGTGATCATTGACTGCAAAATCCACAGCAAGACTCTAAGACCCCATTGCAGTGCTCCAGGGCTGGCAGATTAATTGACTCTACACGGTAGTTCTGGGAACATGTAGCAAGACACATTGGCGATTGCTTGACATCAGAGTCCATCTGCGATTATGCAAGTATGACATGGTGAAGTTGCTCATGTCGTCCAACTACCTGTCCCTGGCCACTGCTGGTCCACAGACACACACACACACAGAAACACACACACACAGAAACACACACACACACACACACACATACACACAAGTCTATCTAGTTTCTGTCTGTCCACTTTATTTATTTTTATTTGTTTATTGACAGTGCAGAATTGGTCCTCCGAGCCCTTAGCGTTATGCTGTCCAGCAAACTAATTTAAACTTAACCTGGTTTAACCATTTGAAAAAAAACATCTGCAGCCCCAGCAGGAAGTGAGCTGTTATTTTAAGGCAAGGGGCTGGCCAGAACAGAGACAAGACGTTACCATCTGATTTTAAACATTACCCAAATATCATAGTTTCTGTTCTACCTGTTCTATTTTCAGAATCTGTTGGGCACTGACAGTTTAAAGAGACATCATCTTTGTTGCTGTCCTTGAATTGTGACAGTCAGAAAGAGAATTGTTTCAGACATTCTGCCATGTTCCTTGTCTGAGTAACTTTCTGGTGGATGCTGTGGAGTATGTCTGAATGTATGAGTTTTACATCATCAACATTTTCCATCATTCCTTTAGAACCTGAAACTTAAACGTCTCTTAAAAAAGTGGATAATCCAATTTAAGCTGCTCCCCTGTTTCACCATTCAGAATATGAATGATATGAGATCAAAGTTTTCCAGAACGAGAGACGAGAGAGAGAGAGAGAGAGAGAAAGAGAGAGAGAGAGAGAGAGAGAGAGAGAGAGAGAGAGAGAGAGAGAGAGAGAGAGAGAGAGAGAGAACAATCCTGCTGAGTGTCTTGTGTTCTCTTCTCCAAGAAATTTCAGATAATCCTAATTTTGCCACAAGAAATTTGAAAGGACTAGGAGAAAGTTTCTGTGTAAGTAAATGAGAAATTATTTCAGAGAACTTTTTTATGTGTCAGGAGGCCATGTAACTATGTGAATAAGCTCTGTGAAGGAGAGAGCTCTGTCAGATCTGACTACTTATTGTTTCTGCCTGTTTTGTTTGGCCTGAGTGTTTAAGATGAATTACACTGCAGAGCCTGAAGGTATTTAAGATTGTTTTTCATCAAGAATCTTCATAAAATTATCTTTTTGTTGTTTTTTGTTCTGCCTTAAGCTCACATTTTATCCTTTCTTATCTGTTTCCTTCCCTTCTTTACTGAAGCAAATAATGACATGGTTATTACAAACTTTTTGCAGTTCTGCTCAATGCGGTGTACAATGTAAGGGTCTCTAAATCCAGGTGTAAGTTTCACACTTATTAAATGTCATTGATTCCAAACTGGTACTTTAGGAAACAATTTGGAGTGATTTGAAATATTCTCGTCCTATTTTGGAATAATCACTTCCCAGCAGGCTAGGCCTTACAATGATCATGTATTTTTTATTTTTAATATATTATCCAATTGTTAATACTTAAATTACTCAAGAAAAGGGATGGATTGATGGGCTAAAAATGGCTGAAATGAGGTACAACATTCGACATTGACAAAAAGATTTTCTTGAATGCCTGTGTAAACCATTTAGAGTTTAGAGCGCAAATCTCAGGAGAATAGCTTGTGAATATTTCAACCTTTTCGTTAGCGCGCACTCGCTTGGCTGAACCATCATTGAGGCTGGGGATTTTCTCAGAGCCTCCTGCTTCATAATGCATTGTGGTAAGACTCAGAGGATTGATCTGATCCATTGGAAATGAAGTCTCTCAGATCTGCACAGTAGATGCTGTGTTTGTTATTTAATGTCATGTAGTCCTGTGTTGCGTCCTCAACACTGTGAGGCATCATCAGTGATGGGACAGACTGGTGCTGCTCCCAAAATTCCAACAGCGCTCATCATTCCACTGGAGTAGAAGCTCTGGCTGGACAGTGAAGGAGGGTTAGGAAGTGTATGGTCACTCACTTTCTTTGAAGAAATAAAAGGGTAGATTACTTTGCAAATGGAGCAACAATTAAAATCTGATATACAAAGGGACTTGGGAGTCCTTGTGCAGGATTGCATAAAGGTTAATTTGCAGGTTCAGTTGGAACTAAGGAAGGCTAATGTGATGTTAGCATTCATTTCAAGAGGACTAGAATATAAACGCATGGATATAATGCTTAGGCTTTATAAAGCACATGTAAGGCCTCTCTTGGAATTTTGTGAGCAATTTTGGGCCCAATATATAAGACAGTATGTACTGATACTGGAGAGGGTTCAAATGAATTACACAAAAATGATTCCAGGACTGAAAGATTTGTCATATGAAGAGCATTTGATGGCTATGGGCCTGTAGTCACAGGAATTCTAAAGAATAAGGTGTGACCTCATTGAAACCTATTGAATGTTGAAATGCTTTAACAAAGTGGATGTAGAGAGCTTGTTTCCTATGATGGGAGGAACTAAGACCAGAGGACACATCCTCAGAATAGAGGAGCATCCTTTCAGAATGCAGATGAGGAGGAACTAATAGCCAGAGAGTGGTGAATCTGTGGAATGTGTTGCTGCAAGTACCTCTGGTGGCCAAGTCATTGGGTATATTTAAGACAGAGATTGCTAGATTCTTGTTTTGTCAGAGCATGAAGGGATATGGGAAAAGGTAGCAGATAGGGGCTGAGAAGGAAAATGGATCAGATATGATGGATTGATGGAGCAGATATGATGGCCCACATGACCTAAATCAGTTCATAAATCTCTGGGCTTATGATATAAAATCATGAAATGCTCTCCACTGGCTGGTTTGAGTGCAAATACCACTTGTCACTTATCAGGTCATGGCTGAATTTAATCAACATCTGGGTGGCAAACAGGTTGGGACTGCAACATCAGCTGAAAGGTTGCAAGTGGAACTGAACATTCTGCATATGACAGGGAACATCCCACTTCTGCCTTTATGATGGGAGGAAAGTCAGTGATGAAGCAGTTGGGGTGAGGACTCTGCCTTGAGGATAGCCTGCAATGATGATAAACAGAAGAGAGTCTGCAAATCCATCATCCTGCAGTGATATCTTTGTTCTGGGTACTTCACTTTCCATTGTGCAAAGCATAGCTCCAGTAATAGTCTAGAGTAGTATAAGCAATAAGCCAAATCCACCCTCACCCCTCACCATTCTGGTTATGTCCTGTCCGGAAAGACTCTCTGGAGCTCTGGGCCAAGTGGTGTGCTGGCAGGGGAAAGGATCCCTTGGTGTCTTGAGTATTGAATCAAGGCACAGTGAAGTCTCATAATATCAGGTGAAACATGGACAGATAGACCTCCTCCTGCTTACAATCTCCTGGCCTCCCTCCTTTGATGAATCAATGTTCCCCATGTTAAGCAAGTACTGAGAGAAGCAAGGACACAAAATGTTCTCTGGGACTTTAATAACCATCGCAAAGGGTGGTTTGCTTGCATCACCACAGTTTCAGTTGTCCAAGTCCTGAAAGACAGAGCTTCCAGACTGAGCCTGCCACAGACAATGAATGAACAAGAGCAGTGAGAAACATATTTAAACTCAACCTCACTAGTGCACTGTTGGCAGATGCTTTTGTCAATGATTGTACTGGCAGAAGTGATCACCCAGAGGATGTAAATTAGATGGCACTGAACAGAATAAATCTCTTCATTTCTCAATTCCTTTGATTTCAATGGAAAAGAAACCAACCTTTGGCATGTAATGAGGCTGAACTCTCTGTCACATGGTTAAACCATCAGGCCTCATTAATGTTGCCTTCTGCACGATTTCAGTGAATAAATCTGTGGGGTGAATTTGCTTTGACAACTAACATGGCACAATTTCAGAAGCAATTCTTCTTCTCCCTGCCATAACTCAAGGGTAGCGACAGAGATAATGTCCCTTTAAATGTCAAGAGCTTGACAGATTCTTAAAATAATATGAGGCCAAACAGAAACTGTGATATTTGGATAATATGATACAAAATGCAAATGTAAATGTTCTGGGCTGTCCCTCTCCTTAAAATAACAGCTTCTATCCTGCTGGGGCCACAGATGTTTGCTATTTTCATATCCAGACAGCAGATGATATGATCAGCACCAAAGCTCCTTTTTTTAAATGGCGAGGCATTTTTATTGATAAAATTGATCATTAAAATGGTTTCTTTCTCCAAATTTGACACAGTTCAATAACATTCAATTTCCCATGGAATTCTTTCTCAGTGTTCCGATAGATTTTCTTCCATTCATAATTTTGTCGAATTTGATTTAGCTGATTTGTGATAGTGATAGCTTTCATAGTCCTCTTTTCATTCCAAGGATCCTAAAGTTTATGTTAAATTTTTATCAATGACTGGAATATAAGGTCTTAATATTCTACAGTTCATTAATTACAAATTGGAATATTAGAGTCAAATAATATTAATGTATTAGTACTATCAAAAATACCACACTCTATAGTGTGAAGAATGATAACTTATGATTGAAACACTGGTAGCAAAAAATTATTGCCTCAGATGCGAAAATATTGTCTAAACAATACCTAAGGAGATCAACTATATTCTCTCTATGAGGGAAAAGTTTTATAATAAGACCAGTATTTAGTTTCACTGGTATGTTGAAATTAGTTTTTTTACCTGAACGCTACATTACAATATCTAATAATAATGAACTATAAATTTCAATTAGGGATATTTATTTTTCTAACCCCTTATGGGTGGTGTACATGTGTGTACAAGATTACAGATATTATTGCTGTAATTTTTTGCAGCCACTGTCCCAGTCCAGGTGTCACACCCCCAAGTGCTCCTGTCACCACTGGGAATGCTTTGGCTTTAACCTTCCACATTCTTTCTATCTACACATTTAAGCCCTGCATTTTTCTGCAGTTTCTCATATTCTTTCTTCCCAATGATTCTTCCATTTGGGATTGCCACAGCTATTACTATTGCTTTCTTCTGTACCTTCTCCAATATTACTATGTCTGACTGGCTGGCCAGTACCTGCTTATCTGTCTGTACTTGGGAGTCCCACAGATTCTTACTTCTCTCATTCTCCACTACCTTCTCAGGTTTTTCCCATTTGGACTGGGGAGCATCCAATCGATACTCAGCAAAGCTGTTCCCATAGATAATTAGTGCAAATTGGTTGTGCCATTCAGTGTACATTGTCCCTGCCTGCATCTTGCATCCTACTACTATATGCTGGATGGTTTCAGCAAATTTCTGGCACCGTCTGCATCCTGGGTCTTTTCTTGTGTCATAGAACCCTGTTTCTAATGCTCTTGTGTAGCCGTGAGCAGCAGCTCGATGCTGTCCCTCAGCCCTGCCATTGGTAGGACTTTCTTATATCAGCCACCTCTGAAACTAACCCTAAGGCAATATATATAAAAGATTAAAGTAAATAACTAGTGCAAAATGAGAGGAGAAAATATCGACATGGTGTTCATGGGTTCATTGTTCATTCAGGAATCTGATGGCGGAGGGGAAGAAGCTGTCGCTGAAACATTGAGTGTGTGTCTTCAGACTCCTGTACTTCCTCCTTGATTGTAACAACGGAGAGAGGACATTTCCTGAGTGATGGGTCCTTAATGATGGATGTTGTCTGTTTGAGTCATCTCTATTTGAAGGAAATGTCTCAGCCCTTCCAATGCTGATCCCACAATGAGGACTGGTCTGTGTTCTGTCAAATTCCATAATCAATTGCTTGGTCTTACTGACATTGAGTGCAAGGTTGTTGTTATAACGCACATCAATCAGGTGATGTGTCTCATTCCTGTATGCTTCCGCATTGCCATCTTTTGTTCTGTCACCTTCATTGTTTTGGACTGTTTTTCTTAAAGAACTACTAATAACGGCCCGTCTTACAAGATTAAGAAGTTTTTTTTTACAAAAAAGAGAGTCACAATGGAAGGTTATTGGATCTGCCAGTGATAATAAATATGAATATCATTCTGATTCCGGCTTTGGTCTTTTGATTAGAGTCCAGCTTGTTGATTCCATTTTTCTAGTTTTACATTTCCTTACACTGGCTTTTATGTTTGTATAATTAAAAGGACTCTGCAGAGAGTCAAGCTACATAAGCCAGTTGGGCCAGACAACATCCCAGGCTGAGTACTCAGGAAATGTACACATCAGTTCACTGACCTCTTCACAGACACCTACAACACTTCATTATCCCCACATGCTTCAGATTAGCTAACTGGTAATGGCACATGGCAGAAACACCACTCCTGCGAGATGGACACTGACAAGTATGCTTACCGACAGACCCACTCTATGTCAGATGGCAGCATCTGTCAAGCATGTGGTTCTGGTACACTGAGAAAACAGGACCCATGTATCAGAAAGCTTTTTCTGGATTTCAGCTTGACATTCAACACCATTGTCACAAAGATCTTTGTTAACAAACTCTTAGTCTTCACTCTAAATGCACCATGTGCAACTTGTTATAGGGTTTCTCAATAAAGAGACCTCAGATTGTCAGGATGCACAACTGCTCGTCAGTCTCCATCATCTCCAACATGTGCATCCACCACATCGCAGGGTTGTGGGCTGAGCCCATTGCTCTGCACTCTGCTCACACATTGAGGTCTCGTATCAGGCAAATTACTTCTTTCTCAATGTCAGCAAAACAAAGATTATTGACATCAGGAGAACTCACATCACATTGCCAGCATAGCACTGGAAACTGCAAGTAGTTTCAAACTCCTAGGAAAGCACATCTTGTACAGCCTCTCATGGTCCCAGAACACAATCCACACTATCAGGAAAGATCACCAACATCTCAAATTTCTGGGCAGTCTAAAAAGAGCTGGATCCTGCACAACCTCACTCATGTCTTTCTATGAATGCACAGTCGAGACCTTTTTAACAAACTTTATCATGTGTCGGATGGAAACTGCACTGTCGTGAACAAGAAATTCTCTGCAATGGGTATGCCCAGTGCATCACCAACACCAGCCTACCTGCCATAGAGGACGTATATGCAGGAAGATGCTGGTAAAGAGCCAGTAATATCATGAAGGATCCCACCAACACTGACATTGACTGTTTCCGCTACTCCCATCTGGGAGGTGGCTACATAGCATCCATGCCAGGATGGCCAGACTGAAGAACAGTTAATTTTCACAAGCAATAAGGATGATCAACACTTCCACCCGTGAACCCTCACCTCCACACCCCCAACTACTTTATCATTTCATATCAGAGTCACCTTCTGTACAAACACCCCTGTACTTAGCGTCAGTTTATGGACGTTCAATCAATCTAGATATATAACCTATCTCGTGTACTCATATTTATTGTTTCTTTTAGTATTGTGTTCTAAATCTTGTTTGCTTTTTGTGTTGCATCAGATTTGAAGTCACAATTATTTCATTTTCCTCTACACATTCATAGTGGCTGGGAATGACAATGTTGAATCTTGAATACTGAATATCTTTATCCGCGGATGTTTAGCAACTGGTAGTGTATCTGTTTCAACTAAATATTGGCCAAAGTGAAGTGTGAATTGGTAACTTCTCTGAGGTTTGTTATCAGGGACCAGTCTGAGTGCTTTTCCAATATGAATGTGAAGCATTTACTCACAACCTTTTGTTATTTTTCTGCTTTGTTTGCTGGATCACACTGGACTTATCTGACCTCTACTATGATGAACATCTAATAAAACCAGCTGTAACCATAAATTTGGCAACACATTTTGACTCCCGAAGAATCACCTGGGCAATATCATCTCCAGATCTAACCAAAGCTATAAAGGGAGTTGTACTGTATTGGAGATAGATGCTGTCATGTTATCTCAGTGACCAGACATTACAGAAACAAGTGAAGAAACTGGGAAATATCAGTCAATTATCTACGTTATTAAATGCACAAAAACCTGGAGGTTTTAGTAGGGAGATACCAGTGCTAAATTCACTGTCTCAGACTCAGAGGTCATCAGAAGAAGCTAAGTAATAGTGAAACAGAATGTTTACTGGACATAGTGAGGGCAGAGGTATTCAGAAGAAGCTAAGTAATAGTGAAACAGAATGTTTACTGGACATAGTGAGGGTTTATGGCACCTCAGACCAGCATATTATAAATGACATTACATCCCCCTGCCAACTACCCACAATCCTGCAGTTTCAGATATTTATCTGGCTCCCTTCTAATTATTTCAATTTATTCTCCCTGCACTAATATATTGGCTGTGATATTTAGACAGTGACAGAGACAGATCTAACTCAAGTGAACTCACGTGTGGCCACAGATCACACAACCTTTTTCAGACTCAAACCATTCATGTTTTAGTTACTTTCTCTCAAAAGCTAAACAGTCAGAATACTACCTAACACAGCCCATTAGTCAAATTTTCTAGGGTCAAAGATCACATATATCATCTATTAACTAGATATTTCCAATTCAGGATAGTTTGTGACTTGGATGTAAACTTGCAGGTGGCATTTCCTGCTAGTTCTGCCCTTGTGCACTTGGTAGTAGAGTTGAATAGTTTCAGATGTGTTGTCTGAGTAGCCTCTGGAAGTAATAGCAGGACATTTTGTCAATGGACAACACGACATCCATTGTATACATGTGGTGGATAGAATGAATATTGATGTTTTTTTTGTTTAAGCCTATCACCCTCTTAGATCATAGGCTACAGGCACAGTCCACTGTCCTGACCAGTCATCAAAGTTGTACCCAGGTGTAACACATCTTCGAAAACCCCTCCTCCCAGGGATGAGGAATTTGAAAATTCTGTCAGTGCTTCTGTAGCTCTCAGATTTTACGAGCTAACCTCACGACAAACAACTTCATTGTGGGGCTTCTGACCATCCATGGTGGAGTTTCCATGGTTGGTGGTGGAAATTGGCCTGCCTTGTCCTAGATGGTGTTGAGATTCTGAAATGATTTTGGACCTGTACACATCTTCTAAAGTGGAGAGTATTCCATTTTGTTCTTGTCTTCGATGTTGTAGAGTAAATGGTGGAAAGGTATTGTGAAGGTCATGGCACTGAATTTCATGGGTAGGTAGCTTTACATATTCTTCTTGGGCATGACCCTAGTCTGGCACATCTGTCATGTGAAGAATACTTGCCCCTTATTAGCCAAATTCTTGTATGTTGTCCAGGACATGCTACATGTATTTATGAACTGGTGGTTGATCTGAAGAGTTGCAATCATCAATCCACATTATTTCTTCTGTTCTTACAATGGAAGGAAGGTCATAGATGAAGCTTTTAAACATTGTTGTGTTGAATATACTGCATGAGTTCTCCTGCATATATTCCATGAGAATCTCCTGCAAAGACATCCTGGGAATGGAAACACTGACATACAACAACGACAACGGTATTCTTAGTGAGTGTAATGATTCCAATCATTGGTGTACTTTCATCATGATACCCGTTAACTTCGGTGTTAACAGATCTCATTGATGTTGCGATTGGTCAAATTCTGCCTTGATAATGAGAGCAGTCAATCTAATTTTTACCTCCAGAATTCTGCTCTTTGGTCAATGTTTGACCTAAGGCTATGGTGAGTCATAGACTTACACAGAACAGAAATCGGACCCTCAGACTATCATGTCCATGTCAAATAATTTAGTTTTCTCTACCAGCCCAATTTACCTGCTTTTGGGCTGTAATCTTCTCTGCATTTCAAGTGTTTGTCAAGACTTTCTGCCTCTACCACTTCCACACAAGTCATGTTCCAGTCTCTAAGTGGAAAGTTCCCCTCAGGTTTCCTATAAATGTCCTACCTCATTGGTTTAAGGCTCTCGATCCACTGTAGAAATTTCCTTATGTCTACACTGTCTCCCCCTTGTAATTTTCTGTCCCTCTATCAACTCTGAGGCTTGACCTCACCAAGTTCAAAGGAATCAAACTCAGTTGATCAAATCTCTTGTTATACCTGAACATTCAATCAATTATTCAGACATGCTTTCCTACAAATATCACCATGCTGACTATGTACCAGTCAGAACAATCTTAACAAGATTAAACAGAAAGCACCAACAATTAAAGTTTCAAGTTGAGACAACAATTAACAAACACATGTGCTCTAGAAAGCTCCGAGCCCAATGCTCCCTGGATCACTGCACAGGCCCCAAAGAGCTCAAAACAAATATGCTCCTTAATATCACTGTCCCTTGCCCTAAACTCTCCATTTACTATGGATTTATCCCTTTCTGAATAGAGTTGAGATGTATCCATTGAAGATCTCTCTCACATCCCCTGACTCCAAGCAGAGTTTCCACTTTGCCCCAACAGGAAACTATGCTTTCCCTATTTACTGCTTTTCACCTAACATACTTGTAAAATGCCTTGGGATTCTTGTTTACCTGTGTGTTAAGTGTGTTTAATGGCTTAATGGCTCCTCTTTGCTCTTCTAAGATCTCATCTATGTCCTCATATGCAAGAATCTGTTCTATTTCCAATCATATAAACCAGCTATGTGCTTCTTTCATTGCTTCATTAAGCCCTTCATATACCTTGATATTGATGATTTCTTAATCTAGCCATCTATTCCATTCACCTTTATAGGAGCATGTTAGCCCTGAGCACTCACTCTCCCACTTTTCAGACACCCTGACTAGTTAGATGTTGTTTGTACCCAAAGCAGCTTCTTCCACTCAGCTTTACCTTTTACTGAAATGGCTTTCCCTGAGAAGTGTGAACACTTCACAAATCGGCATTGAAACGTACAGAACTCTTTCCACTATCACCAAAATGCTGCTTATTGACATTTCTACCACTTCTTGAGACTCACTCCTAAGATAAGGTGGTGTACGGACCATTCCCAGTAGGACTACCAAGTTATGGCAGAAAAGAATCATCAATGCGCTTTACAACATTCACCCATCTAATCCCCTCACATTGAGGCATCCCAGTGCACTCTGCGGCAGTTAAAAACACCACTACATAAATCCCTTGCTAATATGCACATTCTATAATATGAATTCCCTTTATTTATTGGTTCTTCTATCTCCTACTGACTTGTCTGAATATCTAAAGCCAAATAATTCTGTGAAAATCCACGTGTGGTTCATTTATCAAATTATTGCCGTGTAAGTGATGTTTAATACCATTGTCCATGAAATGTTCCACGTTTGCTGATGAGTGAGAACCAACTAAAAATACAGAAATTAGCTGGATTTGATCTGTGCGACATTTGATGAACAGAACAAATTTGACTATTATTCCCCATTGACAAGTAGAGAAAAATCTTGTATCTGTTCAGAAAGCTGGGATGCCAAGTCCCAAGTAATTTCACTCACTACCCAGACCCAATACGGCAGATACATAATTTAGTACAAAGTCAGTTTGTAGTGGTGGGACTCCAAGCCAGATCCAGTGATGGACAATGAGGTTCCGAAACAGAGTATATTTTGTGTCCTTGTTACATTCAGTATTTCTCTATGAAAGAAGAACTTGTTGGGAAGGCCAATATTCACTAAAGTAAAGAGGAACGAGAGGATTTTACAGTAATTTTTAAAATTTCAGTAAGACTGGACAGAACCATTCTGAGGGAGATATCATCAATCACTGAAGAGGCAAAAACGAGAGGTGGAGTCCAAGTTATTAACATATTCAAGAAGAAGGTGGGTACATTTCTCAGTGCTGAATAAATGAAGAAATTTGGGGATTAAGGAACGGGTTCGGAAGAAGATAATCAGCCATGGTCATGTCAGATGAGACAGTAGGTCCAGGGGACTGAATGGCCTACTACTGTTCCTAGTTGCACTGTGTCCATGTCCCTCTCTGCAGCCTGTTCCACCACATCACCAGCCTGCCACTGCCACCTTAATTTATATTGCTATCATCTTCAGACTGCACTGGCCCGAAAAGTTTTGTTTCACCTGCAAATCAGGAGGTTGTGTCCACTGAACCCAAGTGCAGCACAATAAAAGAAATAGACAAACGGATGGTGGTCATCATAATTATCACTGGGGTACTCACTCACACCTACCTCCAGTCTGATAAATAACTTGTTACTGCTACTCTCTATTATTATTGCTGTATCCTTTTTAGGTTCAGATACACATTGTCAGACCTGTTGTTATTATACCTGCCTATGACATCTCTTTCGATATACACACTGCACTCTGCATGAAATTACTCCTCAGGTCCCTTTTAATTCTTTCCGCTTTCACTTTCAACTTAGGCCCCCTAGTGTTTATTTCCCCATCACTTGGAAAAGGGCCTTCTGGATTTGCACTATCTATACTCCCACTTCATTTTTTATAACTTTGTAAGTCCACACTTCATTCTCCCCACTTTAAGGAAAAGGTCCTCACCTACCCAACCTCCTCCTAAAACCCTCAGATATTACCAACATTCTCAGAGACTGTCTTTGCTCTCTTTGCAGCTTAATGATGTTGTTCCTATAACAGTGCAATGAACACTGTACACAATACTCCAGGTACCACCTCACCCATGACTTTTAACTGTAATATAGTGTCCTGAAACCTATATTTGATGGTGTGACTGATTTGGCTAGTGTGGCAACTGACTTCTTTTCAATCCTTTATAGCTGTGCCAATATTCTGGACACTATATAATATTGCGTATTGGTCTTTCTATTCCACAACTTTCAACAGAGGCCGACCATTTTCTGTGATTGTCCTATCCTAGTATTATTTCTCAAAACATGGTACCCTGGTGGCAAGGTGGAAATACCTCTCTAACAAAGCAGATGTATGCCACTTGTACCCTCTGTTAGCCTACAAGTCATCCTTGGGCAAGGTGTAACCGTTACCTAACACCCCCCGCCCTGATCATGGTCAAGAGAAGCCATGAGAGCAGCTGATTGATGCTAGTATGAGTAGCAGGTAAATATCACAACTCCAGGATACGGTACCACTGACCCCAGGCAGACAATCTCTGAAAAGTTTTGATCATGGCTGGGGTCACACAGCTTGGAAAAACACTGTCTAGAAGAAGGCAATGGCAAACCACTTCTGGAGAAATATTTGCCAGGAACAATCTTGGTCACGGAAAGGCCATGATTGATCACATCATTCATGGCGCAAAACAAAGAACGTAAAAATCAAAAACCTTATAGCTATCTGGATTGAACACCATTTGCCATTCTTTTCACCACTTATCCAACGGACCAATGACCCCTGTGTGTTTTGACAAGCTTTTGTTTCAGTCATCGATGGCCCAGCAAATCTTCACCACCATTACAATTATATTGATCTCATTAGTCAATATTTCAGGATGTTCACAGGCATAGATTGTTATAGAAACAAATCCAACTGTGGTAAATACAGAGCAGTCACCTGACTCACCACCACATGGGGGATAAATGACAGAATTCTCCTCAATCACCTTCATCAGTGACCGTAGAGCTGCTCCCTGAATCACAGTGTGAAATTCATTCACCCACAGAACAGGGGACATGATCTTCACTGTATGACTATTCCACTGACTCCATCAATCAAGAGGGTCTATAGAACATACTTCTCAAATTTGGTTCACAATCAAATTCAGTTCTATCTTAGATTTACTCTACAAATGTTTAACAACAGATTCATTATTTGTGAAGACCAGTATCAATCTTGCAGACTTTCCTGAACATTTTTCTCAAACTGTCTTGCTCCTATGTTGCACCTCAACTCCAACAACATTTCTGCAGGAGTGCAGATAATCCCCAGAACTAACAGGAAACACTTAACCAACATGACTGCACTTTTGGACCAAAGTTTCCCAAACTCACTAGCCAGCCTGCTTTGTACAGGTGATTCCAGCATTTATACATACACAAAGAAATGCTCACCCTTTTATTGAGGAATACTACATAATTAACCTTCTGCTCAACTGTCACATAACTCACAATTCACTAGGGGACACAGGTCACTATCTTTTCAGATACACCTGAGCTGTAGCTCAATTACAGAAGATATCTTAAGGGACTGTAAACAACCACCAACAGTACCTCCACAAAATTATCTGCAGGGACAGTTGAACTAATGCCAATCTTCTCAGTCAAACACTTGCAGTTCTAAGTCCATAGTTACATGAAGTTCTGTATGCTGGACAGGGAAGGTTGTTCATATACCTGAGTCCATTGTGTTGAATTAATATCACGTATTCCAAGCTCTGCCATGGGAAAAGTTTGCCTGGTAGACAGAAAATAAGATTCAAATGTGTGTTCAAAACCTCTTTGAAGAATGGCAACATCCTCAATGACTTCTGGAGAGTCTCCTGCCTATGACCAATGTAGGTGAAAATGAGCATTTGGATTTGAGAAGGAAGAAACTCAAGCCCATGAATCAGGAGTACATTGTGGTCCTGTATCAGTGGTGAAGAGAGCAGAAATTCTCACAGATTGCACACTCCCCACCTGTCAACCTCCTCCTGCCTCATCCCCAAAAGTGTATGTGGTTCTCACATTAACCTCCTTAGCTGCTTCAGATCCCACAAAAGCTGAATAGATGTAACTTATCACAATACCATCAGCACACAGTTCATCAGTTTGTTCATTAACATCTTGGATTTGCCCATTCCATAAATCTTGTGTGAAGCTTCTTGTATTTTATCATTATTTCTCCTTTCTATAACAATGTTTATTTCTGCTCTGGAGATATTTATCTCACATTATTCCTTTTTCGACCTTTCATCTTTCATCTGCATTAAACAACACCGGTCACAATTCTGGCCGCTCGGTCCGGCCGGAACTGTTTACACCAACACACCTCTCCCTCCCATACACACACACACACAAACCCATGAACAGATCCTAATCACCCATGGTCTTCAGACATCCTTCTGCACTATTAATTCAGACAAACATTGATCTGTACATTACTACACCCACAAAGTGAAGCAGGGGAATTAATCACCATTCTTGTTCTGCTCCCTAATATTCCTACTACCTCCTTAAATTCTGGCTGTTTACAGTATTCTGCTTCACATTCACAATGTACTATGTGACATTCATACGGAATGTAACCAGGCCCTTCAGCCCAAACTGTCAATAGTAACCATCAAGCCTGTATTTAGTCGAACTATGCACTAATCCCATTCCATTTCCTTAACTTAACATTCTATTCAAGTTCCCTTAGATTGTACCAGTGCCGACAAATAAATGGGGCAATTTACAGCAGCAGTTAATCTACCAAACTACACTTCTTTAACATGTGGAAGGAAACTGCAGCATACAAAGGAATACAGTAGGGATATAGTCCTGGTGGAAGTAAATTGGTTTAGTTTAAGTTGACACTATTTTTGGCACATGGGGAAGAGGCCTATTACTTTCAGGAACAGTTTGATATTCTGCTCTACAAATGACGACTTATTCTTTTTCCTGATCCTCTGCCTGCACAATGAATTCATTTGCCTGGCCAAGCCTCTGTACCTCGAGGAATGTATCCCCAAACAGTACTCGGAATATAATACAGTTAGAGGGCAAGTTGTCTTCAGGGGTCTCCTGACTCATTTACCTGCTTCTCTGTCTGTCTGGTGATATCCCAGTCTCCCCACTGCATGCAATAACTTTAGCTACAGGATGACCATCGTCATCTGGGTGTCCATTCCTATAGAACTGAGATTCTCCTTCAGACTATTTGAGGACATATTGCCCTTCTTACTCAACAGACTTATTTATTTACTTGGGTATTCAAAGAAGATCAATGCATGTATAAACTGACTGGGACATTACCTCCTGTTCTGCATTTCCTACTGCAGCATTGCTCCAGATCCTGGTACTATGGTCAACCTCAGATATTCCACATTCTTGCTTATGTTTATATTTATTACCCATCCAATGGTACCCAGAGGAGCTTTTGGTGAAGGCCTGCTATAAGTGGCTGTATCAATGAGTTGGGTTGGCAGGCCACTGCAGAGGGCATAGTGTGGCACTGGAGATGGATGCAGTCACTTCAAATGATACTGTAAAGGTTATTTTCACCAAAATAAACTTTATTCATAATAAAAAAAAGTTTAGAAGAGTAAACCGTGTAATACCTTTTCATTCTGAGGAAATCCATTAAGTATTTTTCAACTTATGTGGTCCCATTGGATCCTATA
Organism: Mobula hypostoma; assembly: GCF_963921235.1. NCBI lineage: Eukaryota > Metazoa > Chordata > Chondrichthyes > Myliobatiformes > Myliobatidae > Mobula > Mobula hypostoma. The sequence goes on from NC_086120.1 coordinate 8,500,148, forward strand.
CTTGCCGCAAAAATTGAGGATTTTCCTCGTCAAACCAGCCCCCTCCGGAACCCTACACTGTGCCCCTTCCCCACCGATCCCCTGCGGTGGCTGCACCAAGCTTCAGTGCATCCTCAGCATGTAATCCTGCAGCCTGAAATGTTCCTATTGGCACCATTCCTCCAGCAACATCTTGATGACCGGCCCAACTACTTCTGTGCAGACCAAAGGGCGTATTTCACCGAGGTGATAATCTTTCAGCGGCACTTGATAATCAGTCTCACGATGTGACGCCGGGAACGGTCCGCAGGTCAGACACTTTTCCGGCACGCTGCTGCTCGGAATGAACCGTGAAGCAGGCCCTCGCACTTTTCTTAATACCTTCTTCGCAACCCCGCAGTCCGCAAAGAGGCGAGTGACTGTCTCATCCCAACAAGAGTCCTCTCACGGGGAACGCACAGCGGCAGTGATGTTCCGGGCATACAATAGGGATCCGACTGTGAGAGCCCCTCACTCCGCTTGCCAAGCAAAGCCTTGCTGCCCAGTGGTGAGTTCTGGCGATGAGAGTCCTGCTGATGAGAGTTCTGCTGGATGATCTGACAAGCCTGCTCAGGGAACAACCCCACTGTAAAACATCGAGTCCTTCTGCTGTAGTGTCTGTAGGACGTTCTGCTTTGACCACTGACTTGTGGGCCTATGGTCAAAAGTGTTGATCCGGTAGAATTTTTTTTTCCACAAAGGACACGTCGTATGGCACCGTTTAGCTGATTGAGAAATTACGAGGTGACGGAGCCAGACTCATTTTTCACAAAACCGGGAACAGAAAGAACCTCGACAAGGATACTTGGTAGCCACGTACTCAGGTGCCACGCACATTCTGAGGCAACCACGCATAAGGATGCTGTCCAACGTGAGGACGGCATTTCGTACTTTTAAACTAATTCAAAGTAAGACACTGCAGTCCGAAACATCAGTCTAATGTCGTGTTTAACTTTAAGCCAGCAGCGCATCTATTACGCGCAGCTTGTTGACCAATGCAGTTCACGTATCTATACATATATCTCGTAATTATGTATTTAAACGAATAAGAATGCTCAGTTAAACTATGTATGTACTGAAATAAGTAAAATATTACGCAAATAATACTGAATATTAACAGTACAACAGGTATGATTTTGCCTTGATTCTCCAAGGACTGTGCATTGTGAACCGTCTTCCTGGCTCCATCTTGGATTCCCAGAAGCTCCCGGAAGATGGCCCGGGTGTTTTCCAAACTAGAGAAACAAGAGATGGGCCACACCCTGCGCCAACAGCAGCAACCCTGAGAGGGTGCCAGGGAGGGTGTGAACGCAATATTGAATGACCGAAGTGGGAGCGGGTATTCTGCACCTTCTACCCTGTTGTAACTGGAAGTGTGAGAGGCATCTCTGTTCCGAGAGATGGAATCAAGGAAATGAAGGGAGAGTATGGGAAATGTCAGACAATGAACGACCTGCTCATCTGCACGTTGTCTTGAACAGATATGTCAGTTACTGATGGTATCATCGCCTCGATCCGGTGGCGTGTGACGGTGAATGGGAGGGCTTCCAATCCTTCCTCTGGTTGGTCAGTGGGAGTCGCCCTGATTTGCATGGATTTCCTCCTAGAACGAATGGCTCTATAACTGGGATCCATTGGCAGCGGCGGCCACAGTCCATCACAGATCCACCGGCAGAACGGAAGTAAGAAGCTGAGGGGCAACAACAATGCGGACGCTGTGTTTTTTCTGGTCTCTGTCAGTGTGGCTGGGCTGTAAGTACAGGCAGCAAGTCTGCACCGCCTGTGTTTGCTGGGGTGGGTTTTGGAGTCGCGTTGAAGAGTCAATCCTTAAAGTTGAATTCCTGTTCTTTCACAGGTGGGGAGTCTCAGACTCTGACTCAGCCTCCAACCGTGTCGGTGAATCCAGGAGCCACGGCCACGCTGAATTGTAACATCGGAACAAAGGATAGCTATGGAGTTGACTGGTACAAGCAGACACCGGGAACAGTTCCACAGTGGATCCTGCACCACTATCATTCCTGGAGTAATCCAAGCTACGGGCCTGGGTTTAGCAGCGACCGTTTCACGTCGACAACCAACAGCGCCGGCACCGAGTACCAGTTGAGCATAAAGAACACGGAGAAGAGTGACGCCGCCGTCTATTACTGCGGAAAGTGGTTTTCATCGACCAATACTGTCGGGTTCGGCCGAGGGACCAAGCTCTTTATTGCAGGCAAGTGACGGGAATAAAATACTGAATAACCAAGCCTTAAGTACGGTCACTGGCATTTAATAATTGTAACGTTATTATTATTACCTGCGAATTTTACAGTGAAAATGTTGATTTACAATCCGTGTCCAGTGTCAGTTTTACTCGAAAGTTAGTCCTGACGAAGGGTCTCGGCCTGAAACGTCGACTGCGCCTCTTCCTATAGATGCTGCTTGGCCTGCTGCGTTCACCAGCAACTTTGATGTATGTTACTCGATAGAGTTGTGTTCGGTGAATCGTTTCCGTCTTTTAATGAAGCATTTCTCTTTTCGGTTGTCTTTTCGGACAAACTCTCCTTCAGCACCCATCCATTGAATGCCGCTCTCCCACTGCCCAGTCCTTGCCTCTTCTCCTGCCACGAGTTCCCCTCTGCGAGCTGTTTTTTCAGGGGCCGCTGTTCCGTGATCCAGGCCACTACACCGACTATGACCAGAGCTCCCATTCTGCGGAGAATCCAACCTCCGCATCACCACAGAGAGTGGGAGCAAAATCCCTCGACATCATCCCAGATCACAGAGCGGCCTACCCTACCTCATGCTATGGAGCTCGGTACCGCGCTATTTGGGGTTCTCGCCCATTTGGGGGAAGACAGATTGTGGCTTGTGTTTAATCTCCCGACAGCAGCGGGGCCATTTCTGATGGTGGGTAGGGCCGAGGGTGGAGGAGGAACTTGGAATACAGCGTTCAGCAATTATCAGTGGCCTCTCCTATCTTGTGTCAAGAACTGACAATGGACTCAACTAAATAAACACGGCCCTACTGCCCACTGCCATACTGGGCTGAGACACCTCTATCGAGAATGATAAAGGGGCTGATGGCACAGAGAGTGGGCACTGCCCTGGGGCATTTTGATGCCAGTGTGTCTCTCAAGTCCGTGAATGACCAGGAACCTAGCAGCATCACCGGGTGGAATAGATTTCTAGTTGGCAAACATGAAGTGTCCTTCTCCGCACTTCTAACTCCCTCTGATGCCCGTCCCTCCGTGAGATACTTGGCCAAAGTCTACGAAGCTGGGATGTTTAACTTGAGCTTCCGTTGAAGTGTGAAATCTTCTGTTATTTTGAAACACGTCTTCTCTTGTTCATTTTGCAGATCCGCAGCTCCCGGACCCTTCAGTGAAACTGCTTGGGCCGTCGGCCGAAGAGATCTCCGCTAAAGGATCGGGCACCTTAGTTTGCCTGGTCAGTAAATTGTCGATCGGCTTCCCTGTCGTCAGCTGGACAGTGAACGACAGGCCGACGAGCAGTGAGGTGCAAACCAGCGGGGTGACTCAGAACGCGGACAAAACCTTCAGTCTCAGCAGCTACCTGACGGTGCCCGGCGCAGACTGGAGCAGTGGGAAGAGGTACTCCTGCTCAATTCAACAAGGAGCAGCCTCGACAATATCCGCAACAGTCACACAATCCAGCTGCTAAACAGAGCGCGGCTTTGGCCTTGTTTGTCCCCGGTTAACGGGAGATCATGTCCTTGTATCTTTCACCTCTACCACTCTTACTCGCTCTTCACTGTACTTCCCTTCTGTTCCGCTCCCTGTAGTTTCCACTGTGATGTTGGAATATTTGTGCTCTGATTTGAGGCTGATTTTGTCATTTTTCCTACGGAGAAGCCACGCGGTGTTAAAGTTGATAGTTCCATGGCTTTTGGAAATTTCAGGCGGTGAATGGTTTTCTCTGGCACCGGGGTTTGGATTAATCAGAATAATTAATAAATGTTTTTGACATTCGCTCTCAGTTTCAAACTAACAGAAGGTAACTGTGACTAACTACCAATAAATATGATCAATGCAGGAATGATTTCCATGTGTGTGTTTTGTCATCTTTCGTGTTTATTATATTTTGACACCGAGTGGGAGGATCTCAGTGAAAGGAGATTTGTTTCTCTGCTTAGGTTAGTGTCCTGGTTTCCTGAAGTTTCTCTTCAGCAGCTTTGAACACCGAACTTCAGCAAAGAAGGACGGCAAGTACCATTGAGGACAGTGTGGTGTGTTGTCTGTAAGACTGCGATGTCAGCAGTTGGTTTTGGGAAGTTTACTGAAGGAAATGAAGTGAACATGGCTGCAAATATTCAGGTTTTGGTGTAGCTTTGGTAGAGAGAGGGATAAATTGTAGCTATGTTCTGTGCTAGTGAAGTTTCGGCAGTAATCACCGACACTGACAAATGGGAAAATCTGATTGTCTGAAATAATTGGATTGCAAGGGATGAAAATTGCCCATTCAGAAGTTTAAAAGCTGTAACTCAGCTATCATTTAGACGATGTCGTTGGGGTGACAGAGTCCAGAAGCAGAATAGTTAAGCATTTGTTTCACATCAGTTCCCGATCCCCCTTCCCCTACTGTCTCAGCCGCACTCTCACTCTCTCTGCCCTTTCTTTGCAACCGAACACTCTTCCGATCAATGCATCCTAGGCTGACCCCTCAGACTTTCTCCATTGGCAGCGCCATTACATTTATTTCCCGAACACTGTTCCTACTTTGATACTTCACCCCCCTCCCCACCAGCTCGCTTCCATTCTGCGAGCCCACCTCCACTCACCTACTTCCGGTTACCTCGATGAAGGGCCAGTCAACTCTTGGTGATTAAGGGCGGGGATTTCAAGTAATGACGACAGTCCTGCTGTTCATCATTTGAGAAGCAGAACATTTGGTGGCAGGGAGAGGAACATTATGTGGGTAAGAGAAAGAGAGATATAGAAAGAAGGAGTGAGAGATGGATAGAGAGAGGGAAACAGCTGATAGAGAAGGTGAGGTGAGGGGAAATGCCCAGGAGACAGAAAGGCAATAAGGAAAGCAGGTGAGAGGTGGGGGCAGAATTTCTTATAGAGGAGAGGTAGAGTGAGAACCTGGCCATGCTGGTACAACTGGAATTGTTCCTTAATGTCCTGCCCCTCATTTCACACAACCTTCCCCTCCTTCCCCTTGCTGTTCTCTCCTCCCTTTTAATCTTCCCGTGTTACACCGCTCCCTGCTTTCTCTCTCTCTCTCGACACACACACACACACACACACACACTCAAATGGACTTTAGAAAGATCTGTGCAGTTTGCACGTACATGGGATTTTGTAGGGATTGGGGACATCCCACAGCACAGGAACTGCAGCGCTGGGTTTCTAATAGAGAAAACACACTCACTAAAACCCCACACTTCAATGAGCAAGACCCACTTTTCCCATCAAGCAGAGAAATCTCACACCGACCTTTTCCCAAGTTGCCCTTCGTTATTTGTGATATCTTTCTGCTTCCTGCAGAGGTAAAAGAATATTCAAGTAGTAATTTTATACCGAAAAAAGCCTTTAATCAAATATTACAGCATGAACTTCACTGTTCAATTGTTATTGGGTGATTTAGGGTCAGACGCAATCTCAGAATACAAGACTGTCCGTTTAGAACTGAGATGAAAAGGATTTTCTTCAGCCAGACGGGAGTGGATCTGTGGAACTCATTGCCACAGGCAGCGCTGGGGTCCAAGTCGTTACGATAATGACTTGGGAAATATGCCTTTTTAACAGCCGTTGACAGTTTCTTATTTAGTAAAGGCGTTATGGGGAGACGTCGGAAGAATGGGGTTGAGAGGAATAATAAATCAGCCATGATGGAGCCGACTCGATGAGCTGAATAGCTTGTTTCTGCTCCAATATCCTGTGGCCTTACGGTAGAATTTACCAAAACACATCATGAGGCCATTCAGCCCAATTCAGTTTCGAGCAAAGCAACCCGATTGGCGCTCTATTTGTTTTCAAACATTCCATCAAGACGTAATATTACGAAGAAATTATATCAGTCAAGGGAATCATATCTCACCAAACGTAAGATGTTATAGTTGTTTGACATCAAATATCCCAGTCCAAGGATATCACTGAGCAGTTCCTCATGCAACACATTCATCCTTCTTCTTCATCAATAACCTTCCTTCCACTGAAAGATCTCCAGAAGATGATACGGCATAGGAGCAGAACTAAGCCATTTGGCCCAGAGAATCTGCTCTGCCATGATTGATAAATGTTCCTTCTCAATCCCATGTATACATGGTTGATTTATTACCCTCCTCATCGCCATTCTCCTGCCTATTCCCCTTAGCTTTGCTGTCCTTACTAATCTATAACTTATCAATCTCTGCTGTAAATATACCCATTAATGTGGCCTCCACAGCTATCAGTGGCAATGAATTGCATATATTCACCAGTCTCTGGCTGAAGTTATCCCTCCACTTTACTGTCTAATCGATAGAATTTTTGTTCAGAGGCTCTAGTCCCTGGTCCTAGATTCTTCCACTCTTGGAAACATTCTCTCCGTGTCCACTCCACTAGTCCATTCAGTATTTGACAGCTTTCAATGAAATCCAACCTGTTCTTCTAAACTTCAGTGAGTACAAGTCCCGAACCATCAATCATTCCTCATATGTTAATCCTTTCATTCCAGAGATCTTTCCCATGACAGCATTTCCAATTCCAGATAAGACCGCTCACAATACTCCTTGTGCAGTCTGACGAAATGCGGTATGAAGCCTCAGCATTACATCTTGTTTTTGTATCGTAGTCTGCTCAATTTACTTTCAATAGTACTGACTCAACCTTTAAGTTAACCATTATGGAATCCTGCACGAGGACTCCCAAGTCTCTTTGCATGCCTGATTTCTGGATTAGTTCCTTGTTAAGAAAATTGTCTAAAAGCATGCATGACCTTACATTTCCTTTCACTGTCTTCTATCTGCTACTTCTATGCCCATTTTCCGAATCTTTTCAATTCCTTCTGCATACTCTCTACTTCCTCAGCACTTCATGCCTCTCCACCTATCCACAAACTTGGCCATAAAGCTATAAATTTCATCATCTACATCATTGACATAAAACATGAAAAGAAGTGGTCATAACATTAACCTCTTGTCAGAGCTTCTGAATATCTAATTTAAAACAACTTACACTTACCCTCCTTTGTTTATCCTGCCTGGTATTTCCTCAAAGAATTCAAACAGAAATTTCTGCACGATTTCTCTTTTAGGAAACTATACTGACTTAACTCTCTTTTGTCATGAGTCTCCAGGTACTGCAAATTGTAACTTGTAAAAACGAAATTTAACATCTTGCAAGCTACTCACGCAGACTTACTGGCATGTACGTTCCTGCCTTCTTGTTAGGGCATATTCTGAAGGTAAGGTATATTGCAAATATAGCAGTCTAAGTTGGTGAACATTTTTAAACTTAGCACACACTTGAATCTACATGAGTCAGTGGCCTCGGGATCACAAGGTATCACCAACACCGCAGAGAGATGAACTGTTAAATACAAAAGTAGTGTGGTGTGTATACGTGCATGTGTGCTTGTGTAAGAAACTAAACATTTCCGTGTTAATTTTGTGAGACAGGACAACCAGTTGTGACGGGTGGTTACTGGCAGTTCGAGATGACAATCAGATACATGTATACTTGTTTTGAAAACTGTATTTTGGAAAAGGCATTTCCGTGTGTGTGTGTGTGTGTGTGTGTGTGTGTGTGTGTGTGTGTGTGATTTAATGATGCATCCATAACGTTGGTGTAACAGTTAGATGCAAAGGAATATAACAGGCATTTGTGCAGTACATAAGTTGCAGATTGCAGAATATGTACTCTGTGTGTAGTATGGAGTGTTTAATTTTTATCCACCATTTATATTGTATGTAGTGTGGGAATTAATGTGGAGATATTTGATGGAGACATTACACCCAGTTATATCTGTCAGGATGGCAGTGATTGAGGTCAGTGAATGTCAGGTTGAGATCCCTGAGAGTCAAGCCAGTCATAAACCTTGATTATGACCATCCCTAAGTCAATCACCCTTGGAGAGAAGCAGAGGATTTTCTCAGATTTGTCCTCACCAACTTTTCCTGTACATCCATGAGAGTGTCCCAGAGACTAGTCATCAAGATTCTGACAATCCTTTGTAATGACATGAAATGTGAACTTTTGCCTGTGATGCTGATACACTTATGACCCTGATACATTCTCCTTCTGCTGGTGACCTGACCGAAGAGTAAGCAATAATAGCCACTGCTCAGTTTTACCCATCACAACACAAATTGGTGAAAGTAAAGAATGTGATTAGACTGCAATTAGCCAGCATGGAAGAAGGCAACAGGCACACAAACGATGAAGCTGCAGTTGAAAGACAGTTGGTCAAATTTCTGGAACAACCTCCTTTTAGTCTTGCAGGTAGTTATTAGGGATGATAGTGTAAAAGTGGATGCATATAGGTACATGGGAAATGGGTTTGAAAATACAGAATACTTTTTTGTTGCCATATCTGATTAGATTCTCCTTCAGGCTTGGCCTTTGCTGGAACATTTTTTTTTGTGCAGGAGGACCAAGAGGAGAGTCTGTTAGGGCATATTCTAGAGTTAGGATAAATAGCAAGTATTGACTTTAACAACCAATCTTGACCTGAACATGGACTGGAGATTAAATTTTAAATGTAGACTTGGACAGTAGTTATCTGGAGCTATGGACACCAGTTAATTGAAAACCTGTCAATTCTGATTAACATTCATTTTGTGTGTGTGGAGTGTTGGTGCAAAGAAAGAGGTGTGAAAATTATATGTAATTCAAAGGAGGCATTGTAGATACATTGCAACTATAGAATTTTCTTGCTGCCGGATTCAATCCTTAAAATGTAAAAGGTCGTGTAATATCGAGCCAAACAGGCATCTTCCTCCACGCGTGCCTCATTTTATTCAATAGAACACTTCAGTAAACACAAACTTCAATATCTCTCTGATGACTTTGTTTGTAAAGCAACCATTCCTGACAGACAGTAAAAACTCAGACTACCCCATCTTTAGCGATGTTGTCAGGAATTGGGTGTGTATTTAAATACCTACAACAGCAGCAGCAAATTCAGCAGCATGCTCGCATGCAGGATACATTTTCTTTACTGAGTGCTCCCTCATTCACTGTGTTAATTTGGAGCTCAGGTTCAGTTTCCGACAACACTGGAACTGCAGCCCAGGATTCCTGGGAAGGAAAACACATTCAACAAATATGACAATGGCCAAGACCTACCAATCGCACAGAGAAATCTCACACCAATTTCTTCCCAATTAGTGATATCTCAGTACTCACAGCAGGTGGAAAATAAACATAATTTGAGGTAATATTACTGAAAAAAAAATCAGTAAATCAAATAATACAGCAGAAGCTGTGTAGTCATTATTTAGTAAAACACATACTGAGGCCATTCAGCCCACTGGGTCTATATAAGCTCCCAACAGAGTAGCTACATTAATGTCACGTCCATTCCCTCACATTCCCTAAAGCACCCTTTGATTCTTTTCCTGCTTCATTACATAGAGAGGCAGGTTACAGTACCTCAGAAACATAGAAATATAGAAAACCTACAGCACAATACAGGCCCTTCGGCCCACAAAGCCGTACCAAACATGTTCTTACCTTAAAACAACATAGGCTTACCTATAGCACTCTGTTTTCCTAAGCTCCATGTACCTATGCAGGAGTCTCTTAAAAGACCCTATCGTTTCCACCTCCACCATCACTGCTGGCAGCCTATTCCACGCACTCACCACTTTTTTGCGTAAAAAAACATACCCCTGAAATCTTTATCAGGTCACGTCTCATCCTCCGTTGCTCCAAGGAGTAAAAGTCGAATTCACTCAACCTATTCTCATAAGGCATGCTCCCCAATCCAGGCAATATCCTGATAAATCTCCTCTACACCCTTTCCATGGTTTCCACGGCTTTCCTGTAGTGAGGTGACCAGAATAGAGCACAGTACTCCAAGTGCGATCTGACCAGGGTCCTATATAGCTGCAACATTATCTCTCGGCTCTTAAACTCAATTCCATGATTGATCAAAGCCAATGCATCGTATGCCTTCTTATCCACAGAGTCAACCTGCATAGCAGCTTTGAAAGTCATATGGACTTGGACCCCAAGAACTCTCTGATCCTTCACACTGCCAAGAGTCTTGCCATCATATTTGACCTACCAAAATGAACCACCTCACACTTATCTGGGTTGAACTCCATCTGCCACTTCTCAGCCCAGTTTTGCATTCTATCGATGTCCCACTGTAACCTTTGACAGTTCTCCAAACTATCCTCAAAACCCCAACCTTTTTGTCACCAGCAAATTTACAAACCCATCCCTCCACTTCCTCATCCAGGTCACTTATAAAAATCACAAAGAGTACGGGTCCCAGAACAGACCCCTGAGGCACACCACTGGTCGTCAACATCCATGCAGAATATGACTGGTCCACTATCACACTTGGTCTTCTGTTGGCAACACAGTTCCAGATCCACAACGCAATGTCCACTTGGATCTCATGCCTCCGTACTTTCTCAATATTTCTTAATAAGACTTGAATGGGGTACCTTATCAAATGCCTTGCTAAAATCCATATACACTAAATCTATGGCTCTAGCTTCATCAATGTGCTCAGTCACATCCTCAAAAAAATCATTCAGGCTCGTAAGACACGACCTGACTTTGACAAACCAGGCTAACTATTCCTAATCATATAATGCCTCTCCAAATGTTCATAATCCTGCCTCTCAGGATCTTCGCCATCAACTGACCAATCAACCTTGTCAATATTGAGCAAGCAAAATTGAGCATCACTGGAAAATTCAAGTGCTCAGAAAGAATACAGACAAATTTCACATGGACAAGCTCAGGATCAATTCCAGGTCACTGAATCCATGAGGTATCTCATTGCATTGCATACCTCATGTACTACCTAATCATGTGTGTGCCTATCCTCCCAATGCATGGCCCACTTCTCCTGTTGGAAGTAAATGGGGATGATCAGGAACTTGGGAGGCCCTCGGATTGGAAAGTTCTCATTTACTCTGCGCCATTTTGCATTAAACAGGTACATTCCAAACTCGTGGGCTGGTCAATTGTGGGATAACAATTGAAGTGACAATGGGGATAGAGGAATGACAGCAAATTTATTGCACACCACTCTCCAGCCAAATACTGAAGAACAAAATTTCCCAGCGGATTGTAACAAAGAGGATTGTGCAGGTGGTGAAATTCAGCATGGTTATGGTGTCTCAGCATAGCTGGTACCATTATAGATTAGAGGGGACTGAGTTTCACTGCAAGGCTTCTTCATCAGCATCATTGCAAAAATACCTACACCATCTGAAAGGTTGAGAGAGATCAACACATGTTCAGTGAGGTTTATGACTAAGTCCAATGATATTAGCAAACAAATGTGGACACTAAAATTGCTCTCATACAGACTGTGTCCTTATAACCTCAGTCTAATCATCAGTCTCTCTGACTATTAGAACACTGGAGATGGGAACAGGACCAGTTCATACGGTCTCTCCATCCTGCTCCATATTTTAGTCAGGTCATGGTTACATAATCTCGGTCTCGACTGCACCTTATCACAGACTTGGGTTTGTACTATAGTTCGGTTTACACACAGCCATGAATCTCTTCAATGGCTCAGCTTCTAATGGAAGAAAATTGCAAAGATCCATTTTGTCTCTGGATTTTTAAAAAATGTGCGGAGGTTGACAGTTCCCCTGAGTCTGGGCAGGTATATCCAAGAACAGCATGGCTGGGTAGAGAAGAAATTAGGAGCCTTGGTTGAGATACTATTTCCACTGATAGGCAAGCCTAGAACTAGGGGGCATAGGATGAAGATGAGGAACTGCTTTCCCAAAAAGTGTTGAATCAGTGGAGTTCTCTGCCCAATGAGGTAGTGGGGTTTACCTCACTAAATACATTTAATACAAGGTTGGATAGATTTTTACTTAGTAGAGTAATTAAGAGTTATGGAGAAAAGGCAGGTGGAGATTAGTTCAAGGTCAGATCAGCCATGATTTTAGTGAATGGCAGAGCAGGCTCGACAGGCCAGATGCCCTACTGCTGCTCCTATTTCTTATGTTCTTGTTTGATTCATCATTATCAACAGTGAAGTGCCAGTAAGTTGACTGTATGGTAGCCAACAAAGTGGAGGATTGTCTCTCGACCTGGTAGCCTATGATTAAGAGTGTGCCTCGGGGGATGGTGCTAGGCCCATTGATGTTTGGCATCTCTATCAAACAATTTGAACAAGACCAGACAAGGCATGATTAACAAGTTTGCAGTTGACAGTAAAATAGGTGGTATAGTAGGCAATGAAGAAGATCAATCAGATATACAGGGGCAGCTTGATCAGCTGGGGAAGTGAGATGGAGGATGTGAAATGGAGTTTAATTTGGCTAAGTACAAGGTATTCCATTTTTCAAGAGAAAATATGGATAGGTCTTTCACATAAATGTGATTATTGTTGAACAGAGCTCCCGTGGAGTGCAAGTACAAGGTTAATTGAAAGGATAGTCACCGTTAGACTAGGTGGCAAAGACGATTTTTGGCACTATGGATTTCATTTGACATGACTTTCAGTATATAAGTTGGAAGGCCACGGTGCAGTTTTACAGGATATTCCTGTCATTATACTTGAGTACAAATTTGATTGCCCTGCTAAAAGAAAATATGATGAAACTGAAAAAAGTGCAGACAGGATTTACATGTTGCCAGGACTTGAGTAACTGTGTTATCGGGAGAAGTTAGTCAGGTTAGAACTGAAAGGTAATCAGATGGAGATAAAGATACAGATCATGAAAGACATAGATAGGGTGAATGCACTCAGCCATTTTTTTACAAATTTTGTGAATTAAGAACAAGAGGACATGAGTTTAATGTCAGAGGGAACACCTGTCACAACAGTGCTGGAGCTCATCACCAGCAATACTGGAAAAATGAGCCTTGAGAACACAGGTTCAATTTTGGAAAGTGTAACTCAATTCACAATGCTCAACACTTTCACAGCAGCCAAACATTTCAGTAAACCAATAATCCACTTTTCAATATTACTGGCTAATAACCATGCCAGCCAATCAATTATATTGGTCAAAACCATTATCAAGTCTGCATTCATGATATAGTCATCAGTCATCGAGATTTGACCCCATCTATAATTTATAGATTTGCCGGTTTCAGTGCTGTGCAATTGCTCAGCAAAAGGAGGTGTATGACGCTCCTTCCATCTGATAGCCTGCAGGTCACCCTTGGCAAGGTGTAGCTCCTGTTTAGCCTCCCAATCAAGGTCAACGTGAAGCCATGGTTTTCAGGTGGTGGATGGCTTTGCAAGCAGATTCTACAAATGGAATTTACGGTAGTAAAATTAAAAACGCTGGGCAGATGAATCTGCTGATCAATGGTCAGGGTTACCCGTCCAGGATGGACACTGCAACTGAAGAAGGCAACGGGAAACCACTTCAGTACACCTCCCTTGTACAATCATCAACTCAAATCAACTGTGTTCTCAGCTCAAAGATGTGAATGGACCCTTCACCGAATGAGCCTCATCCAGTAGAGGATCTCATGAGCCATAGGTGAACCTCACAGTTATCCAGCAACTGTCGGCAGATCAAAAGCAAAAACGATCAGACTAGCAACCTGGAATGTAAGAACTCTTAACAAACCTGATAAACTAGACAACATCAAACAGGAAATGGAAAGATTAAAAATCAACATCTTGGGAGTGAGCGAGATGAGGTGGAAAGGAGCTGGTAAAACAAGCTCAGAGGGATATACCATCAGTTATTCAGGAGGAGAAATACATGAAAAAGGTGCTGGAATTATGTTAGGTGAAGAACATGCAAATCAATACAAGGTTATTGGACTATTCCAGATGAAATGTTGCTATGGAAAATACATGCAAAATATTTTGACATTAAGATCATTGAAGTTTACGCCCCAACAGCAGACAGCAGTGAAGAGAGCATCGATCAATCTTATGACGCACTCGAAACAGCATTAAGACAATGTAAATCTCAGAAAACACCATTATTCAAGTTGACTTCAACGCAAAAGTAGTCAAGACCAGGGACGACGACAATATTGGGCATTTCGGCAATGGTGAGGGAAATGAGCGAAGTGAACGACTAGCGACATGGGTGACAGAAAATGATGATATAATTGGTAATACCGTCTTCAAGCAACACCCGAGAAAACTATACACATGGAAGAGCACAGGGGATAATACCAGAAACCAAATTGATTTCGTGCTTATAAGGAGAAGATAGAAAAATGCTCTGAAATCATGCAAACATATCCGGGTGCAGACTGCTACAGTGATCATGTACCAATAATCAGCGTGATGTACCTGAGACTCAGAAAGCTTAATAGACCAAAAGTAGAACCGAAACTGAATTTGGGACCTTTGAGAAAAAAAACAGTGACATCAAAAATGAATTCCAAATAACTGTGAAGAACAAATTCAAGGCTATACAAAACGTCACTATTGCAGAACAGCAATGGAAAAACCTCAGAGACAGCATAACACAAGCAGCACAAGAGGTGATTCGCAAACAACAGAAAAAAGCTAAAAAGAAATGGATGACAGAAGAAATTCTGAATCTTATGGAACAAAGAAAATGTAAGGAAAACGGAAAAGCATGCATGCACAGATAACAACTAAGTGCAAGGAAGCAAAAGAAAAGTGGCTTAAGGACAAATATGAGTTAATAGAACAATTGCAGAAGACCAACAACAGCAAATGTATGCGCAACAGGATCAAAGAGGTCACATATTGGAAGAAAAGTGGGACAAAAACAAAATGTACAAAAGCAAAAGACGGCTCTACAATTATGGAAAAAGGAAAAATAATGCAAAGATGGTCAGAATACATCAAAGACCTATACAACAAAAAAAACCGTGAGGACAACTTTGAGACTGGCAACAACAACGAGGGCCCAGCAATACTGAAAGAAGAAGTGGAGCATGCTCTGAAGAAAATGCGAAAGGGAAAATCATCAGGACCAGATAAAATTCCGGTTAAACTGCATGAAGTGCCAGGAGATTTTGGTGGAGAGAAATTAACTCTTATTAAATAGAATACACAACAGTGACAAAGTACCAGATGATATTTAACAGACAGTATTCATTGCACTGCCAAAGAAACCAGATGTAACAGCGTGTGGACAACACAGAACAGTAAGCTTAATTAGCCACCTCACAAAAATTCTACTTAGAATTGTCATGCTCAGAATAAGAAACAAAATTAAACCAGAGATCAGTGAAGAACAGTGCGGCTTTGTAGAAGACAAGGGAATGTAAAACACCAATTATATTCTCAGGAACATTGTCGAAAGGTCAATAGAAGTACTACAAGATCTATACTTCTGTTTCATTGACTACACAAAAGCCTTTGGCACGGTGAAATACCAAGTCATCATGAAAATACTTAAAGATATTAATATCGACGGAAAAGATCTGAGAATAATCAGGAATCTCTACCGGCAAAAAAGTGCAGCCATACGGATAAAGAACGAGATTGGTGAATACCAGCCAATAAAGCGAGGAGGTAGACAGTGTTCTGTTCTATCACCAGATCTGTTCTCCCTGTATAGTGAAAACATCATGAGAACCATACAAGACCTACTTGGAATAAGTACAGGAGGATACAATATCAACAGCCTCCGCTATGTGGATGATACAGTACTAATAGCAAATAGTGAAGTGACTTTACAGAAACTAGTATCTACCATCAACACAGAGAGCGAAAATCTTGACCTAACCTTAAACAAAAAGAAAACTGAAGTAATGGTAATATCAAAGAAACCCGATATCCCAAACTGTAGGATCGCTTTGGGAAATGATATACTGAAATATGTTCAGAACTTCAATTACCTTGGATTATGGGTAACATCTGATGGCAAAGGCGAAACAGAAAAGAATAGCAATGAGAAGAACAGCATTTACAGAAATGAGAAACATCCTAACGAACAACAAAAGAGCAATTGAAATCCGCCTTGGAACTCTCAGCTGCTACATTCTTCCTATAATGATATATGGCTGCGAAGTCATGGACCATCACAAATGTAATGGAAAAAACGATCAAGGCAGCAGAGATGTGGTTCCTCAGAAGAATGCTATGCATATCATATACGGACAGGATAACCAACAAAGAAGTTCTACAGAGAATGAAAGCAAAACATATATTACTTTAAAAAAATCAGAAGAAAGCAATCAAAATTCTTTGGACACATCATGCGAAGAGGGGTATGAGAACATTGAGTTGCAACTGGAAAGCTGGAAGGAAAAAGAAGCAGAGGCAGGCAGAGAAGGAAAATGATAGATGGAATAACATCATGGTTAGAATCAGTAGAGGCAACAACTACAATTCGGAAATCAGGAACAGTGATAGATGGAGAGACATGATCGCCCACGTCGAACGGCAAGGCACCTGAATGCTGATGATTATTTCTGGAGTTATTTTGCAGTTTCTGAAATACGTCTTGTAAGTACATGCTTTACCAAAGCTAGATGGGAAGACAACATCATAACTTCAAAAATCTCATCCATGTCTTTTCAATTCTGTTTTCTACAATAAATTAAAGCTTTCAAGCTTCATTTACATCAAGGTTTCTAATCAACAAACATTCAATTTTCTGTATGATTTCCATGAAAACGTACAAGCTGAGATCATTTCAAACAATTATCATTGTCATGGTCTAGTCCGTGAAGTCTGCATTCCAGTCCACGGTCCGATCCGTTGACCCTTGTTCAGGGTTTTCCTGTTTTCTCCCTTGTTCTGTTGAGTGCATCAACTGCGGCACCAGTTTCTCATTTTGGGCTGGCAACATTAATAGCTCCTTGGTTGAGCTTCATTTGCTGAACTGTTCCCTTCCCTTCTCCTTCCGACTGAACCCTCACCTGCAACCTTCACCTGAAGCCGTGCTGCAACCTCGCCTGCGTCCTCGCCTGTAACACTGTCAAGTTCAACCACCGGAGCAAGACCAGGGTCTTGCTGTGTCAAGATGAGGTCCAGTCTGTCGTTGTTTGGAATTGTCCCTTTGTGACCTCGCCTTCGCTAGGTAGGTCTGGCCGTTTGCCACTACATTGTGTTGTGAACCGTCTTTTTGTGTCTTCGCCTCCGCTGGGTAGGTCTGGCTGATTACCGCTACCCTGAGTGGAGAACTGTCTGTTTGTGTTCCGTGTACCGTATATAGAAAGAGCCCCGGCCCTTGGCCCTGTTCCCAAGGAGGGGGTCCTGGCTCTGTGTGCTGCGTATGAGTCCTGTCCCTACGTCCTGCTCCCAAGGAGGGGTCCCGCCTCTTTGTTCCATGTTGTTGTCTCCCAAGTCCAAGACAAGGCTTCATGCTCTCATCCTGTCCATGAGCCTCACCCAGCCCAGGAGTACCTCGCCCAGCCCTGTGCTGGTGATCCCTCGTCCATTGCTGGAGTTCCCTCGTCCTGTCCAGGAATCTCTTGTCCTGTCCAAGCCATGTCCAAGCACCTCGTCCTGTGCTGGTGTACCTTGTACTGTACTTAAGCCACGTCCAGTCCTGTAGCCACGTCTCCTCCTCGCCTAGATCTGGGGTCCGAGCCCGAGTCAAGATCCAGGTTCCGGGTCCCTGTCCAGTCATGGCTCGGAGCCCTAGATCAGGCTCCTTGTTCCTAGTTCTTTGTCCGGGTTCTGTGTTTTTTTTCCATATCATAGCCCAGGCCCTGCAGCCAAGTCTCGTCCAGGGCCTGCATCAATGTCCAGCAGCCTTTCTTCACCACTTTCCCTGCTTTCTTGTCAAACCTGGACCTGTTCCTAGTACTTTAGTGTCTGTGTCTTGCATTTGGATTCACGACCAATGCCCCCCCTTATGACAATCATACAGACACAGAGAGGGAAGACAGTGCCACCACCATAAGTTAGTAACTCCACAACTACTGGAATAATCCTCCATAGGTTGCCTCTCAGAAGCAGACAATACCGGGCATTCCCAGGGAAGGATATCTGCTCGACAGTAAATTGACATTCCAATCATAGTCCCAATGTGGAAATTCGTAGTGGATCCCCTCTTGCTTATGAGAAGTAAAATGAAAATATCATTACACTGCAAAGAGTGCAGAAAGGATTTCCCATGTGCTAGACTTGAGGGACTGAGTTATGGGCAGATATCAGTCAGGTTAGAACTATGATGTGATCAGATAGAGGTTTATAAGGTCATGAAGGGCATACATAGGGTGAAGGAAATCAGAGCATTCTTGTCAACAACTGCAAACATTTTTTTTTACAAGTTTTGTGAATTAAGAACAAAAAGGCAGAAGTTTAACGGGGGAGGAAACACCTTTCAAAACAGTGCTGGAGCTCATCACCAGCAATGCTGCGAAAAACAGCCTTGAGAACACAGATTCAATTTTAGAAAGCGTAACTTCATTCAAAATGCTGAACATTTTCACAGCAGCTAAACATTTCTGTAAACCAATAATCTACTCATCTATGTTCCTGGCTAACAACCATGCAAGCCAAACAATCATATTGGTCAAAGCAGTTATCAGCTCTGCATTCATGATATATTCATCATTCATCAAGTTTTGAAGCCATCCATTCATTCCAATGGTACATACAGGACCACAGTGGTCAATGCATTTGATGTCCCATCAACATACATCCACATACTTTTGGAAGAGTGTATCACTCGAAAGAATGAACTTTGAACACAATTCAGACATGGCTGTGCACATTTTACTCTAGAAAGTTATTTTGCAACTTTTAAAATATGTCTTACGAGAACATGCTTTAATCTGAAGGCACTGCAGACAGCTCAGCTGAGTTCACATCCGGTCTTGAGGAATCAGGAGCCAACGATACTGGCGACTGGAGATTGTTCATAGCAGGTCACTTATTAAATCGGGCATTCTTCCTGGAAACTCGGGTAGGCGTCTCAGAAACTCAGGAAGGCAACCCGGTATCTCACGGTCATTTATCTCGGCACAGGTTTGACCAACCTTGAATGCTGCCAGGGGACCAGTTAATCCAAGGATTATGAGTGTGAGGGGTTTCTTCTTTTATGTTACTGCGTAGGCTGATAAAAATGGCTTCTCTGTTATGTTAACTGCTTGGAAAGTTCTCTCGCTAGCAGATTGTTTGGGTTATAGAGAGTTGTATTCAGTTGCTAACCAATTGGTTATTCTTTTTTTTGTATGTCGATGAGCTAATGTACGCGTGGGTTTTTGTGGAGAAAGCGGGACGCGGGATGGGGGAGAGAGGGAGTGGACGCGATGCTGTGAGCTGGCCGACGGGGCGGACTTCGAGCTGGAGTCCGAGGTCCAGGGTCTTCGGTGAGTAGAGGAGATGAAGACAGACTCGTGTGGAGCGTCTGGTCGACTACCGTGGTTGGTCTCAGTCAGCGGGTCTAGGAGTTCGGAGGGGATCGAATGGTGGAAGGTCGACCGCGTTACTAGAGCTTCAAACTGCTTGTGCACGAAGAGGTTGAACTTTGATAAGTTTGGCGCCTTTTACTTTCCTTTTGTATTGTATCTCTATTAATTACATAGTTCCAGTAATATCTATAAAGTGTAATTATTTAATCGTATATGGTGTATTGTCTGTTCGTGCACAAACAGTTGGAGCTCAGGACCCTTCTTCTTCACCCTCCGACCCCACGGACCACCTCGACCGACCGCCTGGGACCAACAACGGTGGTCGACCAGACGCTCCACGCAAGTCCGTCTCCGCCTCCTCGCCGAACGCCCTCCTCGGGGTCCGATCCCGTTAGCGGACATCACAGCACCTGGTCCATCCTATGTCTCTCTCTCCCGCCTTCTGCCACAAAACCCCGCGCATACATTATCTTCAAATACACCAAAAGCGTATCCACTATCCCAATTGATTCGTAGCATATTCTTATCACACTGTAAACCAAAACAAGCTGCGAGCGCAAAAAAGTTTCTCAGCGTTTAACATAACAAAGAAGCATT
This sequence comes from Mobula hypostoma, assembly GCF_963921235.1. NCBI lineage: Eukaryota > Metazoa > Chordata > Chondrichthyes > Myliobatiformes > Myliobatidae > Mobula > Mobula hypostoma. The sequence continues at coordinate 8,520,163 of NC_086120.1, forward strand.
CTCAAGTATAACATAATAAAGAAGCCATTATAATGAGCCTAAGCAGTAACATAAGAGACGAAACCCCCTTACATAAGCAACGTATCTAACTCATATATTCCTTTCCTTCTCCTGGAGAGACAGGGTTCTTCCAAGCTGCATGGGTTGTTCCGCACATATAGCAAAATGTATGTTGGTTATTGGATTGAATGGTTCTGAGAACCGGCCTTCCGGGTGAAATCGGAATTATGGCTGTCAAATCTTATGGTCAAGTCCATAACTTCCTCAATCCTCCACCTGTTTCCTTGTTGCAGGAAAGTCTTTGAAGTGGTCCTTTAATCACCCTGTGAACAGAGCAATCAAAACATTTTTGTCCCACCTGCACTCTCCCACTAGACGAACGAAATGAATGCAATAGTCAGCCATTGATCACACTCCCTGATGCAGCTGTCGGAGTCTGCTAGCTGGCTGTGGGCCCCCAGCAGGAAGAAGGAATACTCTCCACCTCATTCTTAGAAATAGCTTAATATCACCCAACACAGGAGCGTCATTCTCCCACAAAGTCGTTGCCCATGAAACAGTCCAGCCCGAGATGAGGGAAATTATAAAGGCTACTTTACTTCTCTGAGGAGAACATTGCGGTTTGCAGTTCAAAGACTTGGGACCGCTCACTTAAGAATCCGCCTTGAGACACAAGTTTCCATTGTACCCCTCCAGGTTCGGTAGGTTAATTGACTTTCCAGGATAGTTCTGGGAACACGTTGCTGGATACATTGACGAATGTTCGAAACCAGAGACCTTCCGCAATGACGCAAGTGTTTACTGAACAAGCCGCTCGTGCAGTCCAGCTGCCTATCCGAGGCAGGCCAGTGCCGTGCGAAGTTAATCAATGTCCGCTATCCGGCGTTCCTCGCTAGCCGGCAGAATTCATCACAAAGACACGGGGATACACACACACAAACACACACACACACACACGCGCACACACACACTCACACACACACACACACACACACACACACGTCTACCTATTTCATTTGCATGTATTTAGAGAGACAGCGCAGAAAAAGCCCTTCCAGCTCCTCGAGCCGCACAGCCCAGCAGCCTTTGAATTAACCCTGATTTAGTCATGGGATAATTTACTCTGACCAATTAAGCTAAAAGCGGAATCAGAATTAGGTTTAATATCACCGGCATATGTCGGGAAAATTATTGGTTTTGTAGCAACAGTGCATTACACTATATTGACATAAAAGCTACCAATTACAATGAGCTGAATAAATAAAAAGGAAATAAATTAAAAGTACTTCAAAAAGTAGGGGAGAGAGAAAGATACTGAGGAAGTGTTTATGGATTCGTTGTCCGTTTAGCAAGCTGGTAGCAAAGGGCTTTCAAAATTGAGGGTTTCTTCAGACTGTTGCCACCTCTTTAATAGTAACGTTGAGAAGGGGACATATATTGAGTGACAGGGTTCCTTAATCACCGATGCCACCTTCTTGAGGCACTGTCTTTTGAAGCTGTTGTGATGCCGGGGAGTCTTGTGCCTATGATGAAGTTAGCAGTGTTTACAAATTTCTGTAGCTTTTTTCTGATCTTGTGCAAAGGCCCCTCCAAACCATACAGTAATGCAACCAGACGGAAAGCTCTCATCATTACATCTCTAGAAATTTGTGAGTGTGTTTGATGACATGCGAATTCTTCTCAAACTTCGGATGAATTATAGCCACTATCGTGCCTTCTTTAAAATTCCATCAATGTGATGAGCCAAGGATAGATCCTCAGCGATGCTGACACACAGGAACTTCAAATTGCTCCAAACTTTCCACTTTTGATCTCCCGATGACGACTGGTTTGTGATCCCTCGACTTCCCCTCCGTGAAGTCCGCAATCAATTCCTTGATCCTACTGATACCGAATACAAGGTTGTTGATGCAATCCCACTCAACCAGCCAATCTCGCTCTGGTATGCTTTATCATAACGGTCTGAAATTCTGCCAACAATAGATGTGTCATCCACAAATTTATACCTGGCATTCAAGCTGTGCCTAGCCATACAGTAATGGGTTTAGAGACAGTAGGGCAGTGGCTAAGAACTCATCCTTTAGGTGGACAAGTGTTGATTGTCAGTGAGGAGAAGATCCTATTTCTACTCTGCACAGACAGTGGTCTCCTATTGAGAAAGCCAAGAAGCTTACAACTTGATCTGGCATTGGGAAATGAACCTGGTTAGCTGTCAGATCTCTCAGTGGAAGAACATTTTGGAGATAGTGATCACAATTCTATCTCCTTTACCAGAGCATTGGAGCGGGATAAGAACAAACAAGTTTGGAAAGCATTTAATTGGAGTAAGAGGAAATATGCAGCTATTAGACAGGAACTTGGAAGCATAAAATGAGAACGGATGTTCTCAGGAAAATGTACTGCAGAAATGTGGCAAATGCTTAGGGGATACTTGCGTGGAGTTTTGCCTAGGTACATTCCAATGAGAGGCGGAAAGAATGGTAGGGTACAGGAATCATGGTGTACAAAGGTTGTTGTAAAACTAGTCAAGAGGAAAAGAAAAGCTTATGAATGGTTAAAATAACTAGGTAATGATAGAGATCTTGACCATTATAAGGCTAGCAGGAAGGAGCTTAAGAATGAAATTAGGAGAACCACAAGGGGACATGAGAAGGCTTTGGTGGACAGAACTAAGGAAAACCCCATTGCATTCTACAATTATGTGAGAGCAAGAGGATTAACTGTGAGGGAATAGGTCCAATCAATTATGACAATGGAGAAGTGTGTATGGAACCGGATGAGATAGCAGAGGTACTCTATGAATACTTTGCTTCAGTATTCACTACAGAAAAGGATCTTGGCCATTGTAGAGATGACTTACAGCGAACTGAAAAGCTTGAGCATGTAGATATTGAGGAAGAGGATGTCCTGGAGATTTGGAAAGCATCCAGTTGGATAAGTAACCGAGACTGGACGAGATGCACCCCAGCCTACTGTGGGAGGCGAGGGAAGATATTGTTAAGCCTCTGCCGATGATCTTTGCATCATCAATTGGGACGGGACATCTTCCTGATGACTGAAGAGTTATGGATTTTTTTCTCTTATTCAAGAAACGGAGTCGGGATTGCCAAGGAAATTACAGACCTGTGAATGTTGTTTCAGTATGTTGGTCAGTTGATGGAAAATATCGTGAGAGGATGGATTTATGAACATTTGGAGAGGCATAATATGATTAGCAATAGTCACCATGGCTTTGCCAAAGGCAGGTCGTGCCTTACAAGCCTGAATGATTTTTTTGAAGATGTGACTAAACACATTGATGAAGATAGAGCAGTAGATATAGTGTATATGTATTTCAGCAAGGCATTTGGTAAGGTATCCCATGCAACACTTATTAAGAAAGTATGGAGGCATGGGTTCCAAGGCGACGTTGATTTGTGGATCCAGAATTGGCTTGCCCACAGAAGGCAAAGTTTGGTTGTAGACGGGTCATATTCTCCATGCAGGTCGTTGAACTGTGGTGTGCGTCAGGGACCTATTCTGGGACCCTTACTCTTCGTGACTTTTATAAATGACCTGGGTCTGTAAATGCAGGGATGGGTTAGTGAATTTGCTGATTACACAAAGTTTGATGGTGTTTTGGATAGTGTGGAGGGCTGTAGAGGTTACAGCGGGACATCGATAGGATACAAAGCTGGGATGAGAAGTGGCAGATGGAGTTCATCCCAAATAACTGTCAGGTGGTTCATCATGGGAGATCAAATATGATGACACAATATAGTATTGATTGTAAGCTCTTGCCAGTGTGGAGGATCAGAGGGATCTTGGGGTCCAAGTCCATAAGACCCTCAAAGCTGCTACGCAGGTTGACTTTGTGGTTAAGAAGGCATTCACTTTAATCAATCATAGAATTGAGATTAGGAGATAAGAGGAAATGTTGCAGCTATAGAGGATTCTGGTCGGACCCCACTTAGAGTACTGTGCTGACTTCTGGTCGCCTCACTACAGGAAGACTGTGGAAACCATAGAGAAGCTGCAATGGAAATTTACAATGCGATTGCCTGGATTGGGGAGCATGCCTTATAAGAACAGGGTGAGTGAACTCCGGCTTTTCTCCTTGGATCGATGGAAGATGAGAGGTGACCTGATAGGGGTGTATAAGATGATGAGAGGCATTGATTGTGTGGCTAACACAACAGGACACAGTTTTAACGTGTTTGGAAGTAAGTACAGCGGAGATGTTGGGGGTAAGTTTTTTTGTGCAGAGAGTGTTGAGTGCGTGGAATGGTCTGCTGGTGATGGTGGTGGAGGCAGCTACGAAAAGGTCTTCTAAGAGACTCCTGCATAGGTACATGGAGCCTGGAAAAAATAGCGGGCTATGGGTGACCCAAGGTAATTTCTCAAGTAAGGACATGTTCGGCATTGCTTTGTGCGCCAAAGGAGCTTTATTGTTCTGTCGACATTCTACTTTCTAATCTAGTTGCAGAGTGAAGTGAGGAGGCCCAGGATGTGGAGCTGATTTATTAGAACCTGTACACCTTTAGACTGGATGGAAATTGGAGGAACCTGAAGGCGATTGAATGTTCAGTGATATCTAGCAGCTTTTTGCTCGCTGTTGCTAGAGAGGGTGTCTGCATGTGACGGTCTCTCATCGCTGCTCCCAAGGGAAGGACGATGTGTTCGAATGGACTCTCTCCTCTGAACTGTGGGAGGATAATATCGATGTTCTGGGTGGGTGATTAATGGATTATGCTGTAGTTCAACTGGACTCTTCCACTTTTGTGTGTTATATTCTGTGTTTTTGTCTATTCTTTTTGTTGCAGTTTACACTATTTCTTTTGGTTTAATTTGCATGTGGTAACGCTGGTGTAGTGGGGAGTTGTTGTTCTTGCTGCCAAATGCCTAATTTACATTTGCACATTTTACATGATTTGTTTCTCTTTTGGGGAGGTTTGTTGTTCTTGGTGCTCTTTGGGCAATTGGCTGCCTGATGTTTGCATGATTTGTTTATTTTTTGTACATGGGGAGGGGAGCTGTTCTTCTCTGAATGGCCTGTATGGTTTTCTTTGTTTCATGGCTGTCTGGAGAAGATGAGTCACAAAGTAGTATATTGCATACATACTTCGATAATAAATGTACCATGATCCTTGAAACGAATTCCATTGGGAGGAAGACAGACTCTTTCCAGATGACATCGCAATGGAACTCTGACATTCAATGCCACAAGCTGTAATAGCTTTCAAATCACCACTACACTAATTTACCTCTCCGTTTGTCCACATTCCCTTCCCACTACTGCTGTACACGGGTAATATATCCTCCTCCTTCTCAGTTATGATATTTCTTCTCTGTACAACAGAAAAACTATATACAAATTTTGCCTCCACGTGTGCTGTCTGCATTGCTTTGTTCATCCAGTATTGCTTTTTTTCACTACCATTGAATAATGATTTTTTTGTGTGTGTTCACGCTGACAAATGGCAAACACACCATTGTTTTCACAAATCTATATTTTGCAACTCCATTATTCATTTTCTCTTTCTTACCTTTAATGGGCTTAAACCCTGTGTTCAGATCCATAGATTTTGGCATGCTGGTTAACTTTATGCGTCTCAACTGCTAGATGTACACAGACCGGTCACCTCAGGATTCCAGGAATTTTTTAGATATGACAAGTCCTGCTCATATACTCTTCTATATTTCAAATTGAATCAGGGTCAGCAGCTTTGTTTTGATTGTACTGCTGGAGTGATGGTACGCTCTGTAACAAGGATACAAATTGAGGTTGAATTAAAAGGTGCTTCTATTGATATCCAATACTTCATGCGCTGTTTCTGAGATCTATTTTGCAACTATATAATTTTGTATGCTCTTGCTGCAACAGAACAAACTAAAGGGAATCCTTGACGTTAATTTATGACTTTGTCCACATATGTTGCCACCCATTTACTCTCTTGAAGAAATGTATTTGTGGATTGGCTAATCTGAGGAGAGTTAAGATCTGATTCCATGTGTATTTCTAATGTCTTGCTTGGTAACTATGACGTTCAGGGCTCAGTCAACTGAGAAGTGTTGTTACTGATTCAATTCTGCTGATGGACTTTTAACACCCCACCTAAAGAACATTCTTTGCTCTTCCTCTGCTCTGTGCTGCTTTTACCTTGCATTCAGTATGACAGAATTGTTTTTCATCTTTGAAACTGTACCTTAGATTGATAATTGAAGGTTTCCTTGTCTACATCCAACATCCCATGAAATTTCCTGAAAGCAAGGCTTTAAACATTTGACAGTTCCTATTAAACACACAACCCCATATTCTGCCTAAGCGGACCCAATTATTTAACCTGTATCTCAATCGAGGCTGCAGCACTGATAGAAAAGACTATTCTTTCAAGTGGTAATGAAAGAATCTTGGATGTGATTATTTATGACAATGTTGGATGGTTAGTTCATTAATCTAAAAATCTCTGTAATACCAGAACAATGCACTAAAACAGGTCCTTTGTCACAGAAATCTGTGCTGAATATCATACCAAATGAAACTAAATCTTTCCTTCTTGTATGATCCATATCCTTTCACTCTTGCATAATATTTTCCATCTAAAAACTTCTTTCAAATCTACATCCTTCACTGCACTTGGCAGCTCATTCTGGTCACCTACTCCTGTAAAAAAAAAGTTTCCCCCTTTTATATCTATTAAACTTTATTCCTCTCACCTTCAATGCGTGTCCTCTAGTAGTTAATATTTCTACCCTGGGAAATGTACTGAATTTTGACCCTATTTGTTGTGTATTTAATATTTCACTGATATTTGAGTCATTCTGTAAATATGTTGTTGATTAGGCATTCTTTAAGCATTAAACATTAAACATACCATCATGGTTCATCCTTAAGAATAGACTCTAGCATCTTGCCAACCACTGAAGTCAGACTAACTGGCTATAATTTCCCGTCTTTTATATTCCACTCATCTTAAATTGTTGTCTGACATTTGCAATTTTCAGTACTGTACTCCATTACCATTACAGAATCTACTTAACCTGGAAAGATAACTACTAAATCATCCACAATCTTATCAGCTATCTCTTTCAGAACCCTGGGGTGTAGTCCATCCGCTCTGGTTGGCTTGTCTCAATCCAGGTAGCTTATCTAAATTCAGCATTTCGTGTTTCTGATGAAAGGAGCACCGGTTATATCATAATTCGTGTACCCCAAATACCACTTTGTATTCCTCTTACCATCTGCAAAGCTGCAAATCAGCCACTCTCTAGTTTTATTCAAGTCATTTTCTGTACATCATAAAAAGCAGAGTGCCCAGCACTGAATCACATGGATCGCCATCTGACGATTACAAACAAGCACATGCTTTCCCAAATCTGACAAAATCAAATCCCTGTTTCCTCTCCAATAGTTTTACCAGCTTGAAGGAGGAGCCCTACTTCTTCATTCCTTTTACTGAATTTAGTACTCTGATGTGTAGGTCATTTTGTAAGGGAAAGTAAAGTCTGAATACACTGCAGTTTTGAAGACTGAGAGTGAATTTATCGCACCTTTAGTTCTAAATAGTTCTCAGCAGTCTGGCTTTGTCAAGGTGTTGGTCTTTAAAAATCAGGAGCTGCCTACTTAGGACAGCTGTGAAACTAATTGCGTTTCTCTCTCAGAGAGCCATGAAGCTTTCGAACTCCTTTTCTCCAAGTGGATGTGGAAGTAGAATCAATTGATATTTTTATGTCAGGATGAAGGTGAAAGGTTACCTGAAACATGGAGTGATAAGACATGAAGATCATCCATATTGTTATTGAATGGTGGAGCAGATTCAAAGGACTGGGCGTTCTATTTATCTCCTAAATCAATGATCATGAAGAAATCCACCTACTTCCATTCATGACACATCACTGACCAATAGATCTCACCTAACTAATCAATAGTGGACCTCACTTCAAAATAGGTCCACACAGCAAGCCTTTGGACCATTTTGTCCCAATTTGTTCAGTTGGCAGTTAAGTCCCAGCTCAGATCTGATTGGCTGGAGCCCGTAGAATCCATCTCCTCATCATAACGAAGTGATTCAGATTACTCTATGTTCAGTGGAATTGTCAGTATCTCTGTGGATGTTTGAATACCTGCAAAACCGACTCCAGGTGAAGTAGCATCCTCGCCAGCAGAAAGAGTTTTCCTTTCTGAGTGCTCTGTTATTCACCATATTGAGTCATACCCACGTTCGATTTCTCACAGCATCCTGAGGTTCTTGGAAGAAAAAAAAATCACCAAAATACCACAATGCAATCAGAAAAGTCTTACACCTTCCTCTTCTCAGTCAGTGACATCTCAGTGCCCTCTTCAGGACGAAATATTTATCATTTGTAGTAGTTTTACACTGAAAACTGTAACCATATATTACAGCATAGATTGTGGAAATGCTATTTTGCAAAACACATAATGAGGCTATTCAGCCCAGTAGGTCCATGTAAGTTCCCGCCAGTTCCAGTCTCCTGACACATGCCACCCAGCACACTTTGATTCTCTTCTTTCTTTATCGCACGAAGGGGAAACGTACAGTCGGGTATATGCACATTGCATGGAAAATAGACATCACTGAGAAACTCAAGTAGTCACAGAGATAGCATTCAAATTTCACATGGACAAGATCAGGATCAAATCCAGGTCAATGTAGCTGTGAGATATCAGCACTGCTAGACATGCCTCACATGCTACCTGACCATCCTTTTGCTTATCCACCCAATGCATGGCCCACTGCTTCTGTAGAAAGTAGATGGGCATAAGGAGGGACCTAGGCAGTCCTGGGATGGGTGAGTTCTGATTTACTCTGCTCCATTTAGCCAAAAGCAGCTGCGTTCCAAACCAGCGGAATTGTGGGATAACAACTGGAGAGTCAGTGGGGGAGACAAACGACAGCCAATTATTTCTACCACATTCTTTAGCAAAATGCTGAAAGATAGACTTCACAGCTGATTACAATATTGAAAATTGCAGGTACTGAAATCAAGCATGGTTACTGCTTTGAGCCTGGCTGGCATCATCATGGCTGAGAAGTATCTATGTGAAATGAGGTGCCAGAGGAAGTGGTTGAGATATGTACAATGGTAAGTTTTAAAAGATATCTTTTACAGGTACATTTATTGAAAATGTTTAGAATGTTACGGGCCAAACAATGACAAATAGGACTCAATGGAGAATTGGATGGAGATCTTGATTGATATGGATCAGTTCAGACAAAGTGGCTCCTACTGTGTAAACTAACTCTATGAACTTTATGAAATCAGGATACGCCGCCTCCTATATTTTGATATTTCTAATTGCCTCGATAAATGCAATTTTTCTATTATTGGTCTTACCACGTACACAGCATGGCTACAAAAGCAGATCGGAGTTTGAAATCTCTGTAACGAGTAACTCACTTCCCAGCTCACCAAATCCTGTCCACCGCCTACAAAGTTCGAGTCAGTAGTGCTGGATGAGTATGTCTTTGATGGGACATCAAATGTATGGGCCTCTGTGGTTCAGTATATTCAATTGAAAAACATGGATGGGGTCAAGATTTGCTGAATGATGATTGTATTTTGAATATACAGGTGACAACTGTTGCCTTTCAATGTGCAACTTGAGTGAAACGGAAAGATAAAGGAATTGTCCAGGTTCCAACGAAACTCCATCACACAGCTGTAGCAGAGATCGGCTGGTATTACCGTACCTTAAGAATTTGGATTTATCTCTGACAGTCCTATGTCCAAAAACATTCCCGCCGTACCAGAGGTTGTCAAGGCTCTCACAGGATATTGATGTCTCCCCCAAAATTATAGCAATGATAAACCACTCTGGGACTCGACGAAACAGGAAACGGACTTGAGAGTGTCGCATTCACTGGTCCGACCCGGACGTTTACCAGACAACTCTGGGCAGGTAGCTCAGACGTGGACAGCCTTACCACAGTATAAGCAGCATCTCTACGTCGTACATCCCGCTCGCTCTGCTGAGGAAAACCGGGTTTTTTCTAAGTTGCATCTGTTTTTTTTTCCGGACGGGACTGCGAGGATCTGCTTTGGATATCGGATTGATGCGATAGATAAGTAGGCGATAGTCTGAGAACCGGTCTTCCCGGTGACATCGGAATTATGGTTGTCAATTCTAATGGCGATATCCATAAATTCCTCCAAATCATCCACCTGGTCTCCCGTTGCCAAAACGTCTTCAAATTGGCCACGCAATCCCTGTCAAAACTGATCCATGAAATTTTCATTTTCCCACCGGCTCTCTGCCACTAGGGTACGGAAAGCAATGGAATAGTCGGCCATAGATCGCACTGCCTGATGCATCTGGAGGAGTCTGCTGGCTGACTCTGCACCCCAGGAAGGATGAAATTATACCCTCATCGTTCTCGGAAACAGCGTTATATCAGAATACCCGGGAGCGTACTTGTCGTATGAAGCCGCTGCCCATAAAAGGGCCCAGCCCAGGAACAGGGAAATTATATGGGCCACCTTACTCCTCTCCGAGGAGAACCTTGCGGTTGTAATTCAAAGATTCGGGAGCATTGACATAAAAGTCATCGACAAGACTCCGCGGGCTGTTCCGTGAATGGTAGATTAATTGACTCTGCCCGGTAGTTCGGCGAACTCCGTGATCGGAGGCCCGATCATTGAGTATGTTTAAGGAGGAGATTGATAGGTATCTAATTAGTCAGGGTATCGAGGGATATGGGGAAAAGCTGGAAATAAGAACTAGATGGGAGAACAGTTTAGCTCATGGTGGAGTGCCGGAGTAGACTCGTTGGGCGAATGTCTTGTGATATTGTGAACACCTAGCAGGACACATTGGCGAATGCTGGTGTGACGAGAATACACATAAATTAAGATGTTTGCTGGCCTGGGCTAGCACCACTGGCATCAGCAGTTGTTCTGTCATCTGTCCTCAGGGGAGCGAGAGATAAGGAACAATGAAGCAGCATTTGGAGATGTTAATGAAGGAGCCATCAGTCTGGGTACTGTCTAGAGCGGCTCCCCCTTTGAACCCTGAACTGTTTGAAGTGATGGACAGGCGATACCCCAGCAGGGGGATAAAAAGGGACAGGTTCGCTAAGGAAGGACACACGACGACACCCGAGGTAACGAGACCCTGGAAGCGGTGCGCCTCTCTCAAGTCGGTGGGAGGTACCGCGCCATAAACGCACAGGGTGGAAAGGTACGATCAGCGGGAACCCGGTGTGTGTCCACCCTCGCTTGGGTGCCGGGTTCACTGCAGAGGATCGACTGCATCTGGAGGAGGGGTCACAGTCGGTGACCTCAGGTGACATCACAAAGGACCCGCCCGAAAGCTGCTTGTGAGCAATATCGCCGGTCTGTGAGTGGAAGCCGTTCTGAATGATCAGTCGGTCTCGGTCTCCCTCTCCCTCCCCCCACGTTGTCCATCGCCATGGCAACGATTACTGCGAACTGAACTAAACTGGACTGAACTTTGTGTCACTTTGAAATTGGTCCTTTACCCCGAGACAACGATAGAGCTTGATTGATGCTGTTATCTTAATTCTGTGCACGTGTGTTTATCATTGCTGAACTGTTGCATTTATTATCCTTTCGATTACTGTGTTGCTTGTTTCTTTAATAAAACTTTCTTAGTTCTAGTAATCCTGACTCCAACTGAGTGATCCATTTCTGCTGGTTTGGCAACCCAGTTACGGGGTACGTAACATAAGTGGGGTTCTCGTCCGCGATTTTGAACGCTAAATTTGGGACGGAGTAAATTGATTGGGTTAAAATGCCCGAAAGAAAGAAAAGACAAACAGCAGAAATGGAGGCTGAGGAATTTATAAAGGCGCCGATCTTGGAGGCATTAGAGGATGCCAGGAAATCGGAATTGTTGGCTGTGGCCAAACGGTTGAATCTTGCTAAGGGGAAGTCGACAATGAGGAGAGAGGAGATACACAGAGCTATCGTAGAGCACTATTTATCTCAGGGTGTGTTTCCCCAAGGCGAGCTGGGGGTGGTTTCTATTGAAAAACCTGCTGGAGACGCGGTACAGGTACAGCTTGAAAAACTGAGACTCGAGCACGAGTTCCGGGTACGACAGTTTGAACACGAAGAGAAGCAGTTAGAAAGGCAGGAGAGAGAGAGAGAGAGAGAGAGAGAGAGAGAGAGACATTTGGAAAGAGAAGAGAAAGAGAGAGAAAGACAGTTGGAGAGAGAAGAGAAAGAGAGAGACAGACAGTTGCAGCAGTTGGAGAGAGAAGAGAAAGAGAGAGACAGACAGTTGCAGCAGTTGGAGAAACAGAGGGAAAGGGAATTCGAGCTGGAGAAGTTAAGGTTAAGGGCAGAGCAGGGGCTCGTGCCGAACCAAGGTGGAGGGTTCCGGCTGACCCAGGAGGTTAGGCTGGTTCCCCCATTTGACGATACCGACGTGGATCGGTACTTCCTCCATTTCGAAAACGTGGCTATAAGTCAGGACTGGCCGAGGGATAAGTGGGCTGTTTTACTTCAGAGTGTACTGAAAGGGAAAGCCCAAGAAGCTTACTCCGCTTTGTCCGCGGAAGATGCCCAGAGGTATGAGGTGGTGAAAGAGGCCATCCTCAGGATTTATGAGTTGGTCCCGGAGGCATACCGGCAGAGGTTCCGGAATGCGAGGAAGCAGTGGGACCGCACGTATTTAGAGTTTGCCCGTGAGATGCAGACATATTGTGAGCGTTGGTGCGCCTCGAAGGAGGTAGAGGGGGATTATGACAGACTGCTACAGCTGATCCTGATTGAGCAGTTTAAAGGTTGTGTCCCTGAGGGTATGAGACCCTACCTCGATGAGAAAGAGGCAGCCACGTTAGCCGCAACTGCTAAGTTAGCGGATGAGTATGTGTTGACGCATAAAATGAAGTTTGCCCCGAGTAAAGGCTACCAGAATGGTAGTCAGGACGGCGGGGAGAGTCCGCCGGAAAAGTCAGAAAGTAAGCCGGGGACTATTTAGAAGGACAAGGTAGACGGGAGCAGTCTGGCAGGAAGTCTCCTGGGGTCGTCTGTTATAATTGCGGGAAAGTCGGACACTTTGCGTCCAGGTGCTTTGCCCCAAAGAAGGAGACGGGAAAGGGAAAAACGGTGACTTTGAATGGCTGTATCGAGTTGTTAAGCGAACCGCTAGGGAAGGACAGGTCTGCCAAAGTTCAGGAAGGGCTCGAAAGGTTTATCTCGGCCGGATTGGTGTCAGTGAAGGAGGGGTTAAAACCAGTTCCAGTGCGGATCTGGAGAGACACGGGAGCCTGTCAGTCACTAATACTGAAGAGTGTATTAGGGTTTAGCTCAGAGACCCAGACTGGGGAGGTAGAGGTCAAAGGTGTTGGGGAAGGGACATAGTCAGTCCCTTTGCACCAGATACACTAACAAAGCAACCTGGTCTCTGGACTAGTCACGATCGGGGTGAGGTCCGAATTACCAATGAAAGGCGTGGAAGTCTTGCTCAGTAATGACATCGCCGGGGAAATCGTGTTCCCAGTCGTGAGATTGGCAGGTCAGCCTGCCAGCATTGAGGCCCCGCCCATGGACTCACAGGTTCATCAGGGGCCCGCGGCAGTGAATTTAGCTGAAACGTTTCTGCCAGTCTTGTACGAGACGGGGGTAGAACATGAAAAGAAGGACTGTAATGAGACAAGAGGTAGTGAGGGAGCTGGGACAGACGTAGCAGGAGCCAGGAAAGAATTTGTGCAGACGCAGGAGCGAGACGAGGGGCTGATGGTTTTGGCAGAGACAGCTCTCTCTGACACAGCTTTAACAAGGGAACTACTAGGCTATTGTGTGGAGGAGGAAGTGCTAAGGAAGGAAGGGAATCCAAGTACCGTACCCGCAGATGAGGAATGGGGGGTGGTGCAAAAGAGTTATGAGGATGAGATTTTTAACATGGCCCCCGAGGTACCCCCCGGTGGACATTTTGCGGTGCTGGAGGAAACAGTTGGTGGAATCATGAAAGAGGTTTACCGGCTGGCTGCCCAGCGGGAAGGATGTTATTGATCATGACCGACGCGAACTGAGACGGTCACAGGCTTTTGATATGCTAACAAACCTCGTCGGTGTTAGCGTGGAAATCAATGAAGCTAGGGGCCCCCTGATAAGAGAGAAAAAAAAAACATTTTGAAAAGATGAGTATGGGATCGATCAGATGGAAGAAGGCTATTGTTTTGGCCAGGTCTACTGATAAGGTCTCTCCCTTAATCCCAGAACAAAGCGGCTCTTTAGAAGAAGTAATTAAACGACTCGCACCCGTGTGTTTGATGGTAGGCGCTTCGTAGGTCCAACTTCAAGAAGGTGGTAGCTCCGTGAAGGGGTTCTAACGCAGAACTGAGAAGAGGCAGTGGGTACTTGTTCTTTACAGTAATATGATTTATGCCTCGGTAGTCGATGCAAGGACGGAGAGAACCATCCTTCTTACCTACAAAGAAGAACCCTGCTCCTACCGGGGAGGAAGAGGATCGGATAATGCCCGCCGCGTGAGATTCACTGATGTAACCTTCCATTGCCTCCCTCTCTGGCCGGGACAAGTTATACAATCGACTGGTGGGTAGAGGAGCTCTGGCGAGAAGGTCGATAGCACAATCGTACGGTCGGTGTGGAGGCAGGGAAAGGGCGCATTGTTTACTAAACAATTGCCCCAGATCCTGGTACTCCGCTGGAGGCCTGGATAAGTCAGGGGTTTTAGCGGCAGATGAGGTCGCGGTAGCTGTTACAGAGGAAAGCGCCGACTGTAGACAAGTGGCGTGACAAAACGGACTCCAGCTGGCTATCTTCCCGGTGGATGAATCAATGTAAGGATTATGGCGGCTTAACCAGGGGTACCCAAGTACCATTGGAGCTTGAGGACAGGAGATCAAGTTAAATTGTACCTGTTCCCGATGGTTCCCAGAGAGAATCAAAGACAATGGTGGGGTACAGTGAGTGACTCGGCCAGAAGTCTGCAGTCCAGTGCTCGGGCTTCGAGAGGGGTAGTCAACGGCTCACGGGGAATTCCGGCCTAAGAAGCTATGTTTTCATCCAACAGATTCACCTCAGCACCAGAGTCTATCAAGGCAGACAAGGACAGGGACTGTTGGTTGTGGCTAGGATCTCCATCCGGAATTGGGGGACAGAAGGGAATGTAGTCTGACTCACCAGAGTCCCCTTTTCTACTGGTGAGCCCTCCCTTTTGGCCGATGGGAGCAGGAAGTACGAAAACGTCCAGACTGACAGCAATAGAAACAATCCCCTGCTCTGAATCTCCAGATTCGCTCTGAGGGAGATAGACGGCTCTGTCCCAGCTGCATTGGTTCTTCTCCCGGGCTGGTGGAAACGGCCGGGCCGGATGCTATTCGAGGAGGAGGAGGAGCAGAGAGGTTAGGGCTGGGAGTAGATGGTAAAGCGTGCCGTGGAGTGGCCAAAGGAGTAGGACGATCGGTTCTCTCTCTGACGTTCTGGGAGTCGGTTGTCCAGCCTTGTGGCTAGGGTGATCAATGAATCCAGGCTGTTAGTGTCATCCCCTAGCTGGCAACTCGTCCATTACCTTGTCACAGAGGCCTTGCCGGAATACCTCCTGGAGTACCTCATTATTCCAGCCCGCGTCGGCCGCTCGGGGCCGGAACTCCACGGAGTATTCGGCAATACTACGGGAGCCCTGATGGAGGGTGAGTAGCCGCTTAGCGGCATCTTTACCGCAGACGGGATGGTCAAAAATCTTCCTTATTTCTGAGATGAAGGTGAGGAAGGAAGAGCAGGTCTCTGGCTGATTATCCCAAATGGTGGTGGCCGACGCTAAGGTATTTCCTCTCAACTACCATATAATGTTAACTATTTTAAACCTGTCTGCGGCGTATGTGGATGGCTGCTGCTCGAACACAAAGGAGCATTGCAGCAGAAAAGCCCGGCACTTCCCCAGATCTCCGCCGGAGGGTTCTGGTTCAGGTACGTGCGCCTCTCTTAGCGGACGTGTTGTTGACGCATCGGGCGTCGCCAATACAGGCTGTCTGGGCTGGTCAGACAGAGTTCCCGGAGTCGACGTGGTAAGATGGGTGGATACTCTGTCGACCTGTTCACTGACCTTTCTTACGTCTACTGACAGGGAACGGAGGTTTTTAGATTAGATTAGATTAGATTAGATTATGAGGACGCGCGGTCCTCTTTTATTTTCTTTTAGTAATGCAAGCATTAAGAAATAATACAATGTTTTTTTTTCCAGAAACACATGAGAAACCGACTTAAAAACTGAACTGACAAAAACCACATAATTATAACATATAGTCACAACAGTGCAAAGAAATGCGGTTAATTTGTTAAGAACAGACCACGGCACGGTAGAAGTCTCAAAGGCTCTCGAAAGTCCCATCATCTACTCCTGCACCTATTTTCTATGTTTCCATGTATCTCACACAGACGGCAAACCTCCAGCGCCGCAAACTTGCCGATGCAGCATCCTGGAAGCATCTGAGCACAGTCCGACTCCGAGTCCGTCCGAAAACTCCGAGCCTCCGACCAGCTCTCCGACACCGAGCACCGAGCACCGCCGCTGCCGAGCGCTTCGACCCGGTCCTGGCAACAAGTAATAGACAGAGCCGAGGATTTGGGGCCTTCCGCTCCGGAGATTCGCACAGCAGCAGCGGCAGCGAAGCGGGCATTTCAGTAGTTTTTCCAGGTGTTCAGCCGTGCTTCTCACTGCTGTCTCCATCAAATCCGGATTGTGCACAGCCCACTAGTTAACACAAACGATATCATTCGGAACGGCCGCGTGCGCTGCGTCGCGCCGCCATCTTTCCCTCCCTGAATGACTTCCTGGAGCAGCCGATCGTGCAAGCCCGGTAGGAAGCCCTGGCTGGCGAGGTCTCGCTGCAGAGGATTCCTGTCCGCTGGGTTCAAGTAGGCCAGTTTGTTCTGTTGCAGGGGGCGACTGAGGAGAACCCAAGAGCAGGACACCGGCACATCGACTGAGTTTAGGATGCTGGCGCAGACGTGAACGTAGAATAGTAAACCGGAGGACTCTTGACAAGGAGACGGGATCTACCGGGATATCTTGAAACTAGAGCAGAACTTGGAACTAAACATAGGAGGACCGCCCCTGTCTGCAAATGGAGTAGCAGTAATTTTGTGCTGCCCTTAGTTTTCTTTCTCTCCCCCTAGTTTAAACTTTGAATTTAAAATTTTTATTTACTGATTCTTGAGGGGGAACAATATGCCTATGTCTACGGGAAATTGGAAGAATTTAACTGAACCTAGTGATCAAAGTAATGGGACAGGAAAGGTGCAAATGGAAAGGTCTGATGAAATGCCATCGTGGGCTGAAGATATCGTTCCGACACTGAATTCAATTAAGGATCAGAATGGATCAATTGAAGACCAACTGGAAAAGAATAGTAATGAAATTAACTCAGTTCTGGGAAAACTTAAAGACCTGGAAACTCAAGTTATTACAAATGAAGAGGAATTGAAGATAACTAAGCAGAAGTCGTCTGAAGATACAACTCGTTTGGAAAGATATCAAAATCAGATTAAAGACCTGGAAACTAGGTGTCACAGAAAGAATATAGGAATTGTTGGGCTGCGAGAAGGAGCTGAAGATGGAGGTTTAACTGCTTACTTCGGTACGCTTTTCCACGCTTTATTTCCTACCATTCTGTCAAAGCTGCCTGCTATCGAAAGGGCACACAGGGCGTTTATTTCGAAATTGAAGGATTCTAGTAAACCAAGATCTGTTCTGGTTTGCTTTTATCCCTTTAAAATTAAAGATCAAATGATGCGACAGGCAAGAAAACAAAGTTTTTAGATTTATGGAATCTGAGCTCCGCTTTTACGAAGATTATCCAAGGGAGATTATGGAACAAAGATCAAAATTTGCCCTGGTAATGAAACAGGCATATGATAAAAAAAAATCTCTTTCCCTCTTTGAGGTATCCGACAAGAGTTAAAGTTTTTCCTGCTAATTCTCCTCCTCGGACTTTTTTTTTGATCCGAAAGCTGCACTGGTCTTTGTTCAGGCTATACCAGCCGTTGTTACCGACGTCGCTGCTGAAGGAACTATGTGAAAGGTTGTTTGGCTATCTGTATATTATTCGCATTTTAGAAAGAAGATTTATGCAGGTCATTTGCATATTTCATTGAGAGACTAATTAAAGAAGACAAGGAGAGTTGTTCATTTTTGCATATTGTTGGTATTACTTTGGAAAGAAGATTTACGGCTCAAGTATGACTGTGTAAATAATCATGTGAACATTCGACTGAGAGAAGAAGATAAGGGGATTTGTTCCTTTAATTTAATACTTTGTATATTTCTTTTTTTAATCAGCTAATTGGTAGTTTTTCCTAGTAATGGGGCTATATATATTTGGGAGGGTTTAATTACTTATGACTTATTAATCAGTCTTTTATCAGTCTTTTTGAAAATTCAGCTGGGTCAAATATACTATTTTTTTTCTTTTATTGTAACATTTTATAATTGAATTTAATGTTTTTCAGGGGATTAATCTTTAACTTAAAGATGACGCTGCTTTTCTCTCTAAGAGATAACATTATTTTCGTTCTTTCTTGTTTGTTAATTGATGGAATGTAAATACCTTTCTTTGCTGAGACTTTATTGTCTTTTTTACAAGGTCACTTTACTTCTTTACTAACTGGGGGGAGGAAAAGAAAACACAGACAGAGCGGCAGTGGCTTTGAACTCCATAGCAGGTCGCTTGCCTTTTTTTGGGCTTCCAGGTGTGGGTGGGTGGGTGGGTGGGTTTCGAGTTAGGAGTTTTTTTTTCCCTTTGAGTGGTTCCGGAGCATGCGCGTTTTTTATGTGTTTGTATTCTTCATCACCGCCATCTTTGATCATCCCGTATTGGTATGTGCTCTGCGCATGTATAAAGTAAAATAAAATTATAGTATGGTATTCAAACGGATTAATATAACAAGTTGGAATGTAATTGTTTGGAATCATCCTATTAAACGAAAAAAGACTTTTAAAATTATTAACCGATTCCAACCTTTTATAATTTATGCTCAAGAGACACATATCGGGCGAGAGATCTAAATAGATTTTTAGGATGGTGGAATGGTTTGCAATTCCACTCTACTTCTCAGAGTAAAACAAAAGGCGTGTCTATTTTAATTTAACCTAATCTATTTATTCAAGAGGATATTGAATCAGATTCTAATAGTAGATTTTTAATTGTTAGAGGAGCGATCTGTAATAGAAAAGTTGCTTTGGTTAATTTGTATGCTCCCAACTTGGATGATCCTTTTTTTATTTTAAAGAGGTATTTGCTTTACTACCTAATTAAAATGAATATATGCTGACAATGGGTGGGGATTTTAACTGCTGCTTAAATCCTATGATTGATAAGAGCTCAACCAATGAGCGACTTCCAAATCGATGTACGTCATTCATTAATTCATTTTTGATTGATTTTGGGTTGATTGATTTGTGGAGGTATCTCCATCACAATAATAAAGAATATTCTTTCTCCTCACATGTTTATAAAAATAATCAAGGATTGCTTACATTATAATCGATCCCCGCTTCTTGCCTCGTGTTAAAATTTGCAAATATGACGCTGTTGCTATATCTGATCATGCGCCTCTGAGTTTGTCTCTTGAATTTGATTATGTCATTTTTGTCCACCCACCTTGGCGCATTTCTCAGACATTATTGCAAAACTTTGACTTCGTCAGTTTCACTGCAACCCAGATAAGTTTTTTTTTTCTTTTTCATGATATAGGTGGTATGTCTAAATTAATTATATGGGATACCTTTAAAGCAGTTTTACGTGGTCAGATTATTTCTTATTCAGCTAAATTTAAAAAAAAGGCTAAAGTGGAATTAGATAGAATTTCAAAACATTGTTAAAGATTTAGATTATATCTATGCAATTTCCCCCAATATTGGTTTATTTAAACAACGGGTGGAACTTCAATCACAATATAACCTGTTATTAACGCATCCCATTGAAGGATATTTGTTTGTTAAAGAACCAATTTTATATGTTTGGAGATAAAAATAATAAACTGCTCATATCTCAATTAAAAATGGCTGCAGTCAAAAGGCAAATCATGAAAATTGGCTCAGGAATATGAAGGAATTAATAGGATTTTTCAAGATTTTTATGCTGAGCTTTATAAATCTCAGTGTCCGTTAGATTCCACTGAACGAATGTTTTTTTTTTACGAAATATTGTTTTTCCTAGAATCTCAGCTGAGGATCAAAAAACGCGATGCTGAAATCACTGAATCCGAAATTCATAAAGCTATGTTTTTCAATGCAAGCTGGTAAGTCCCCGGGACTTGATGGCTATCCTGTAGAATTTTATTTTAAAATTTGGAAAGTTGCTTTTTCTATATATGTTGGAAATGTTTAAGGATTCTTTTGTGAAAGGTGACATACCCTCTACTTTTTAATGAGTCTTCTATTTCTTTAATTCTTAAAAAAGATAAAGATCCCACTGACTGTGCTTCATATAGACCTATTTCATTACTGAATGTCGATGCTAAGATTCTGTCAAACATCATGACCAATCGGTTGGAGAATATTTTGGGTAAAATTATTTTTAAAGATCAAACAGGCTTTATAAAGGGTCGCTCTTATGTTTCAAATGTTCGGAGACTATTTAATATTATCTTTTCGTCCTCTTTTAAAACTCCACGCTGTGTTGTATCTTTGGATGCTGAAAAAGCGTTCAATCGATTCAAATGGAAATATTTATTTGATGCTTTATAGAAATTTGGCTTTGGTGCCGATTTTAATAATTGGATTAAAATGATATATAAAGCCCCTATTGCTAGCGTTGTCACTAACAGTTGCATGTCTCCTTTTTTTTCACCTGTAACGGGGGGCAAGGCAAGGCTCTCCATTAAGTCCTTTGTTGTTTAATTTAATATTAGAACCCCTTGCTATTGCTCTTCGTGAGGCTAAAAATACCCATGGGATTTTTGTGAATGAGACCATGCATAAGATCTCTCTTTACGCTGATGATTTATTGGTTTATATACATAATCCTGACGAATCTATTCCTACCTTGCTAAAATTATTTAATGAATTTGGAGGTTTTTCAGGATATAAAATAAATTTTACTGAAAGTGAATTGTTTCCTTTAAATGATTCTGTCTCTATATATGATAATACTCTTTTTAAAGTCACAGATTCTTTTAGATATTTGGGTATCATAATTTCTAAAAAATATAAGGATCGTTATAAAGCCAATTTTGTTCCTTTATTAGACTCTAAGTCTTTATTTAGTAGATGGAGTCCACTTACATTTTCACTTGTTGGTCGTATTCATATAGTTAAAATTATGATATTACCAAAATGTTTATATTTATTTCATAATATTCCTGTTTTCTGACTGGGAGGTTTTTTGATTGGATTAATTAAATTATTTGATCTTTTATTTGGAATAATAAAAGACCAAGAATAATTAAATGTCACTTACAAAAATAGAAAAAAGGATGGAGCTCTTGCTTTGCCTAATCTAAGAATGTATTATTGGGTTGTTAATGTGCGATACATGTCATTTTTGGTTATATTGGGTTGATAACAGTGATCGGACAATTTGGGTAGACCTGGAACTGAAAGTTGTAAAACAGTTCTATTTAATCTTGTTTCTGGGAGCTGCTTTACCTATGCAATTAGCTAAAGTTGTTAATGTAAACCTATATCCTGTGATTATGTATTTTTTTACAAATTTGGCTACAGTTCTGCAATTTTTTAACCTTAAAAATTTAAGCTTTGCATTTTAAGTTATCGAAATTACTTTTTAAAGCCTTCTTTGAGTGATCCAATTATTTTACTTTGGAAAAATAAATGTATTAATTCTTTTTTTGGATTTATTTAAGAAGATAGATTGATGTCTTTTGAACAATGAATTGACAAAATTTCTTTTTCGTACTCACACTTTCTGCAATACCTTCAAGTTAGACATTTTTTACAAAAAAATTTAAGTAATTTTCCTCACATATTGGAGGCTGACCTGTTAGATACTATTATGAGTATGAATTCTTATTTCAACGGTTCTATTGGAAAAATTTTTAATTTATTATTAGAATGAGATAAGTGTCCTTTATCCAAGATTAAACTGGATTGAGAAAAGGACCTCAATTTGACTTCTATGACGGAGGATTGGATGCGGGTTTTGAAGTTGGTTAACTCGTCTTCAATTTGTGCTAGTCATTCAATGATTCAATTTAAAATTGTACATCGTTATAAATTGACGAATGAGAGACTTTCTGAAAAGTTTTCCAATGTTTATAGTCGTTGTGATAGATGTAAAACGGAGATAGCCACACTGACCCATGTGTTTTGGTCTTGTTTAATATTGAAACAGTTCTGGAAGTCGTTTTTTTCAACAATTTCTCAAGCACTTAAAATTACTCTACAACCTAATAAATTAACTGTGCTTTTTGGAATAATTCCTCAAAATAGTCATGGTGTTCCTGTGTCTGACCAATATGTTATTGCATTTGTTACATTGATAGGTAGGAGGTTCATTTGGTTGAAGTGGAAAGATAGATCAGCTCCCAGTTTGTCACAAAGGTTCTCTCAAGTGATGCTATGTCTTAGTTTGGAGAAAATTAGAAGTCGAACCTTTGAACCTTTATTTGATTTTGAGAAAAGATGGGGCTCATTCGCTCGTTATTATCACTTGAACTTATTGATAGAGTTTTTTCTTCCACGATCTAATTGTAATTTTTTTTAGTACATTTTCTTTTCTTGCTGGCGGTTTGATGTTTATTTTTGGATGCTTTGTGTATGACGCATGACTGCAGGGTTGTACACCTGATGGGTTCTTTTCTTTTTTTCTCACTTTCTCTGCTTAGTAGGTTTTTTTGTTATCACAAAAATGTTTTTCAATCTTTAAGATAATGTATTTTTGAGACATTTTAAGTGTTATACTTTAATGTACTCATGTTATTTCTTTCGTATAATATAACAATACAAAGATTTGAAAAGGAATGGAACTAAACTTAGAACTAGCTGTTCTAAGCGGACAAGAGAATGAGGTATCATAGAAACATAGAAACATAGAAAATAGGTTCAGGAGTAGGCCATTCGGATCTTCGAGCCTGCACCGCCATTTATTATGATCATGGCTGATCATCCAACTCAGAACCCCGCCCCAGCATTCCCTCCATACCCCCTGACCCCCGTAGCCACAAGGGCCATATGTAACTCCCTCTTAAATACAGCCAATGAACTGGCCTCAACTGTTTCCTGTGGCAGAGAATTCCACAGATTCACCACTCTCTGTGTGAAGAAGCTTTTCCTAATCTCGGTCCTAAAAGGCTTCCTCTCTATCCTCAAACCGTGGCCCCTCGTTCTGGACTTCCCCAACATCGGGAATAATCTTCCTGCATCCAGCCTGTCCAATCCCTTTAGGATTTTATACGTTTCAATCAGATCCCCCCTCAATCTTCTAAATTCCAACGAGTACAAGCCCATCTTCAGTCTTTCATCCAGTCTTTCTTCATATGAAATTCCGGCCATCCCAGGAATCAATCTGGTGAACCTTCTTTGTACTCCCTCTATGGCAAGGATGCCTTTTCTCAGATTAGGGGACCAAAACCACACACAATACTCCAGGTGTGGTCTCTCCAAGGCCTTGTACATCTGCAGTAGTACCTCCCTGCTCCTGTATTCGAATCCTCTTGCTATAAATGCCAGCATACCATTCGCCTTTTTCACCGCCTGCTGTACCTGCATGCCCACTTTCAATGACTGGTGTATAATGACACCCAGGTCTCGTTGCACCGCCCCTTTTCCTAATCGGCCACCATTCAGATAATAATCTGTTTTCCTATTTTTGCCACCAAAGTGGATAACTTCACATTTATCCACATTAAATTGCATCTGCCATGAATTTGCCCACTCACCCAACCTATCCAAGTCACCCTGCATCCTATTAGCATCCTCCTCACAGCTAACACTGCCACCCAGCTTCGTGTCATCCGCAAACTTGGAGATGCTGCATTGAATTCCCTCATCCAAGTCATTAATATATATTGTAAACAACTGGGGTCCCAACACTGAGCCTTGCGGTACCCCAATAGTCACCGCCTGCCATTCTGAAAAGGTCCCGTTTATTCCCACTCTTTGCTTCCTGTCTGCTAACCAATTCTCCACCCACACCAATAAATTACCCCCAATACCGTGTGCTTTAAGTTTGCACACTAATCTCCTGTGTGGGACCTTGTCAAAAGCCTTTTGAAAATCCAAATATACCACATCCACTGGTTCTCCCCTATCCACTCTACTAGTTACATCCTCAAAAAATTCTATGAGATTTGTCAGACATGATTTTCCTTTCACAAATCCATGCTGACTTTGTCCGATGATTTCACCGCTTTCCAAATGTGCTGTTATCACATCATTGATAACTGACTCCAGCAGTTTTCCCACCACTGACATTAGGCTAACCGGTCTATAATTCCCCGGTTTCTCTCTCCCTCCTTTTTTAAAAAGTGGGGTTACATTAGCCACCCTCGAATCCTCAGGAACTAGTCCAGAATCTAACGAGTTTTGAAAAATATCACTGATGCATCCACTATTTCTTGGGCTACTTCGTTAAGCACTCTAGGATGCAGACCATCTGGCCCTGGGGATTTATCTGCCTTCAATCCCTACAATTTACCTAACACCACTTCTCTACTAACATGTATTTCGCTCAGTTCCTCCATCTCACTGGACCCTCTGTCCCCTACTATTTCTGGAAGATTATTTATGTCCTCCTTAGTGAAGACAGAACCAAAGTAATTATTCAATTGGTCTGCCATGTCCTTGCTCCCCATAATCAATTTACCTGTTTCTGTCTGCAGGGGACCTACATTTGTCTTTACCAGTCTTTTCCTTTTTACATATCTATAAAAGCTTTTACAGTCCATTTTTATGTTCCCTGCCAGTTTGCTCTCATAATCTTTTTTCCCCTTCCTGATTAAGCCCTTTGTCCTCCTCTGCTGAACTCTGAATTTCTCCCAGTCCTCAGGTGAGCCACTTTCTCTGGCTAATTTGTATGCATCTTCTTTGGAATTGATACTGTCCCTAATTTCTCTTGTCAGCCACGGGTGCACTACCTTCCTTGATTTATTCTTTTGCCAAACTGGGATGAGCAATTGTTGTAGTTCATCCATACAACCTTTAAATGCTTGCCATTGCATATCCACCGTCAATCCTTTAAGTGTCATTTGCCAGTCTATCTTAGCCAATTCACGTCTCATACCTTCAAAGTTACCCCTCTTTAAGTTCAGAACCTTTGTTTCTCAATTAACTATGTCACTCTCCATCTTAATGAAGAATCTCACGACAAGATCACAAGAGACTAAACCAACAAACTGGCAACCTGAGAAAGAGAAACCATCGTACTTATTTCACAGATTGTGATGAAAACCAGGTGTACTGTAATTAGGTAAACTAGCAGCAATTGGAAATCTAATGATTGAAATTAGGGCACAATCAGGGGGAAAGGAAAGTTAAAGGGAAACAGGCAAACGGAACCATCTCTCTCTCACACACACACACACACACACACACACACACATACACATGGTAGACTGGAGTGTATTTCGTTCGAGATACTGCATGAAATACAGTTGCATGCGAAGATTTCGGCGCCCTTTGTCAAAATTTCTGTTACTGTGAATAGTTAAGTGAGTAGAAGATAAACTAATCTCCAAAAGTCATAAAGTTAAAGATGAAACATCATTTTCAACATGTTAAGCAAGATTAATGTCTTATTTTTGTTTTGTATAAGTTTAGAGTGGAAAAAAGGAAAGGAGAACAATGCAAATGTTTGGGCACCCTGAAAAATTGAACGCTCAGATAACTTTTGCAAAGTTCTCAGACATTAATTAGCTTGTTATGGCTATGGCTTGTTCACAGTCATCGTTAGGAAAGGCCAGATGATGCAAATTTCAAAGCTTTATATAAACACTGACTCCTCAGACCTTGTCCCAAAAATCAGCAGGCATGGGCTCCTATAAGCAGCTGCCTAACACTCTGAAAATTAAAATAAATGATGCCCACAAAGCAGGAGGAGGCTGTAAGTAGATAGCAAAACGTTTTCACGTAGCCGTTTCCTCAGTTCGTAATATTAAGAAATGTCGGTTAACAGGAACGGTGGAGCTCAAGTTGAGGTCTGGAAGACCAAGAGAACTTTCCGAGAAAGCTGCTCGTAGGATTGCTAGAAAGGCAAAGAAAAAACCCCATTTGACTGCAAAAGACCTTCAGAAAGATTTAGCAGACTCTGGAGTGGTGGTGCACTGATCTTCTGTGCAGCGACACCTGCACAAATATGACCTTCATGGAAGAGTCATCAGAAGAAAACCTTTCCTGCATCCTCACCACAATATTCAGCATCAGAAGTTTGCAAAGGAACCACTAAACAAGGCTGGTGCATTTTGGAAACAAGTCATGTTGACTAGTGAATTTAAAATGGAAATTTTTGGCCACAGTAAGCAAAGGTATGTTTGAGAAAAAAGAGTGCAGAATTTCATGAAATGAACACCTCTCCAACTGTTAAGCACGAGAGTGGATCGATCATGCTTTGGGCTTGTTTTACAGCCTGTGGCACTGCGATCATTTCACTCGTAGAGGGAAGAATGAATTCAGTTAAATACCAGCAAATTCTGGAAACGAACATTACACCCTCTGTAAAAAAGCTGAAGATGAAAAGAGGATGGTTTCTACAACAGGATAATGATCCTAAACACACATCAAAATCCATAATGGATTACTTCAAGAGGGGCAAGCTGGAGGTATTGCCATGGCCCTCACAGACCCCTGACGTAAACATCATTGAAAATCTGTGGATAGACCTCAAAAGAGCAGTGCATGCAAGACGGCCCAAGAATCTCACAGAACTAGAAACCTTTTGCAAGGAAGAACTAGCGATGATAACTCAAACCAACATTGAAATACTCTTAGCTGGCTACAGAAAGCACTTACAAGCTGTGATACTTACCAAAACGGGGGTAACTAAATATCGACCGTGCAGGTTGTGCAAACCTTTGCTTCGGGCCCTTTTCCATTTTGTTATTTTGAAACTGTAAAAGATGGAAATAAAAAAGTAATCTTGCTTAAAATATTAAAGAAATGTGTCATCTTTAACTTTATGCCTTTTGGAAATCAGGTCATCTTTCACTTGCAGTAACAGAAATTTTGACCAGGTGTGCCCAAACATTTGCATGTCACTGTAGGCCCTTCCAGCTTTTAATCCGCATAGCCAAGGACCCCTGATTTTGCTGTAACCTAATAATTTGCAATGACCAATTAACCTGTTACCAGAATTAGAATCAGAATCAGAGTCAGGTTTAATATCACCTGCATACGTCGTGAAAGTTCTTGTGTTTGTAACGGTAATACATTGCAAAACATTGTCTTACACGCTATAATTATGATGAGGTGCATATGGAAAAATAAATTAATGAGTACTGCAAAAAGAGAAGAATAAAAATGCTGATGAGTTCATTGTACATTCAGAAATCTGACGGCGGATTGGAAAAAGCTTCCAAAATGGTTTGTGAGTCATCAGGCTCCCGACCTCCTCCTGATGGTAGCAGTGCGAAGAAGACATGGCCTGGTTGATAAAGGTCATTAATAAGAGATACCACCTTTTTGAAGCATCACCTTTTGAAGCTGTTCTAATGCATGCTAATGATGAGGCTGGCTGAGTTACCAACAGAATCAAGAAACTCATTCATAATGCCAGTGATGTTGTGGGGATGGAACTGAACTCTCTGACGGTGGTGTCTGAAAAGAGCATGCTGTCCAAGTTGCATGCCATTTTGGACAATGTCTCCCATCCACTACATAATGTACTGGTTGGGCACAGCAGTACACTTAGCCAGAGACTCATTCCTCCGAGATGCAACACAGAGCGTCATAGGAAGTCATTCCTGCCTGAGGCCATCAAAATTTAGAACTCCTCCCTTGGAGGATCAGACACCCTGAGCCAATAGGCTGGTCCTGGACTTATTTCCTGGCAAAATTTACATAATAATATTTAACTATTTATGGTTTTATTACTAATATTTATGGCGCAACTGTAAAGAAAACCAATTTCCGCCGGGATCAATACAGTATGACTATGACTATGACTAACTTTCTGCAGTTTTTCTCCGATATTGTGCAGTGGCCCCTCCAAACTAGATAGTAATGCAATCAATCAGAATGCTCCAAATGGTCAATCTGTAGAAATTTGCAAGTGTGTTTGGTACAATATGAATTCTTCTCAAACTCCCAATGAGATATAGCTGCAGTCGTGCCTACTTTATAGTTGAATCAATATGATGGGCCCAGGATAGATTTTCGGAGATGCTCACACTTCTGATCCGCAATTGACGACTCTTGCATGTTCCCCCGACATCCCCTTCCTGAAGGCCACAATCAATTCACTGGTCTTACTGACACTGAGTGCAAGGTTGTTGCTGCAGGACCACTCAACGAGCCGATCCATCTCCCTCGTGTTCCCCTTACCGTCACTCTCTGAAATTCTGCAAACAGTAGTTATGTAATCAACAAATATATACATGGCATTTGAGCTGTGCCTAACCATATAGTCATGGGTGTAGAGAGAGAGTAGATCACTGGGCTAAGCCCTAATCTTCCAGGAGCACCTATGTTGATTGTTAGTGAGGAGGAGATGTTATCTGCGATCTGCGCAGTCTGTGGTCTTCCGGTGAGGAAGTCAATTTCAAGATCAAGTTTGCGGTTGCCGAGAGAGATACAGAGTTCAAGATTTAGTGATTAGAACCTGTTCATCTTTAGACTTGGAGGAAATTGGAGCACCCTGGAGGCGAGCAAATGTTCAGTGCCATCTAGCAGCTTCTCACTCGCTGATTCAGGAGAAGGTGTTTGCATGTGACGGTCTCTTCGTCACTGCTCCCGAAGGAAGGCCCATGCGTTCCAATGGACTCTCTGTTCGATGCTGCCGGAGGATGGTAGCGAAGTCCTGGGCCAGAGATTTATGAATTGGACTGTAGTTCAATTTGACATCTTTCTCTTCTTTGAACAGATTCCGTGATTTTATTTGTTTCATAGCTGTCTGGAAAAGACAAAATCAGAGTTCGACACTGCATACATACTTTGATAATAAATGTACCTTCAGCCATGAAACGAATTCAATGGGGAGGGCATTCAAACACCTTGCAAATGACATTCCAATTGAACTTTGAACTATAATAACATTCAGATAACCATAACACTGGTTTTCCTCTCATTTTGTCCGCATCTCCTTCCCGCTTTCTCACTTACTTCTGTCTGTCCGTTATCTGATCATCCATATATCTCCACTTATCACCTGATAGCCTTTGTCCCACCTTCCCTTTTACTGCTATACACTGGTAGCATTTCCTGATCCTTCTCCGTTATGATATTTGTTCTCTGCTCAAAACATCAACATAGACCTTTTGCCTTCACAGGTGCTGTTTGACCTGCTGTATTCTTCCAGGATTGCGTTTTTTGTACCCTTGAATAGTGATGTTTTATGTGTTCACAGGGACAACTGACAAAAACCTCATTGTTTTAACAACACACATCAAAGTTGCTGGTGAACGCAGCAGGGCAGGCAGCATTTCTAGGAAAAGGTACAGTCGACGTTTCAGGCCGAGACCCTTCGTCAGGATTAACTGAAGGAAGAGCTAGTAACAGATTTGTTTTAACAAGTCTGTTGTTTGCATATCCTCCACTAATTTTCTCTTCCTTGCCTTTAAGGGGCAGAAGCTCTTTGTTCAGATCTATTGGTTCAGTGATGCCAATTAACTATAGGCAGCTCAACTGGTGAATGCACACTGTCTGGTCACTTCAGGCATTTTTTAGGCATCATTTGTTCCCCTCATGTACTCATCTATATTTCACACTGAACCTGGGTCAGCAGCTTTGCTTAATTGTAATGGTGGAGTGACGATATGCTGTATAAATAGATTCAAATTGTGGTGGAAATATAAATTTTTACTGCTGCGGATTCCCAATGCATCATGGGCTAATTCTGAGAAGCCAAATCTATTTTAAAACCATCTGATTCAGTATATTTGTGCTGCTACAGAACACCAACTTTTAAGACACCAACCAGAGTACATACTTTACTTTTTCTACACAGTGTGCTACTTTCACCTTGCATTCACTATAATGGATAATTTATTTATCTTTGACACTGAATCCTAGATTGATAATTAATGCTTCCCTTGTCCACAACCAGTATCCCACGAAATTCCCTGAAACCTGGACCTGAAACAGTTGACCATTCTGAGTAAACACACCACATTCTCTGCTCTAAGCTGACTCTGCAATTGAACCTGTATCTTAATTGAGGCTGCAGTGCTGAGAGTAAAGACAATTTATTCAAGTGGTAATAGAATAAATTCTTATAATCAAATATTACAATGAAAACTGAGGGATTGTTATTTAGCAAAGCACATAATCAGGTTATTCAGCCCATTGGATTTATCTAAGATCCCGATAAAACAACCCCTTTGATGCCAGTTCCATTCCCCTCACACATGCATTCAAGCTCCCTTTGATTCTTTTCTTTCTTCATTGCTCCGAGGGAAAAATTTCAGTACCATAACTGTGCTGTGCAACGAACATAGAGCATCAGTGGGAAAGTCAAGCAGTCACAGACAGAACATACAGATATCACATTGACAAGCTCAGGATCAAATCCAGGTCAATGAAGCTGTGAGTTATCAGACCAAGAGACAAGCCTCACGTGTAACCAAAGCATTTTTGACCCTACCCTCCCAATGAATGGCCCACTGTTTCTTTAGGAACTAGATGGGAATAAGGGGGAACTTGTGCAGCCCTGGGACTGTTAAGTTCAGCTTTACTCTGCACTGTTTTGCCAAAAGCAGCTGCATTCCAAACCAGTGGTCTGATCAATTGTAGGATAACAATTGGACGATCGGGGGTGGGGAAGGTTATGCAAACAGATTTATTCCACCCATTCTGTAGCAAACTACTGAATGACAGATTTCACAGCTGATCATAATCTTGAAAATTGTGCAGGTTCCGAAATCCAGCACAGCTCCTGTGGTCTGAGATGGATGAGAAGGGATTGAGTTGGAAGAGTGTGAGGCCTGGTGTCATGCAAATAACTTTTTTACAGAAACAGCGTGGTATCTATGTAAAATGTGGAGCCAGACCCAGAGGAAGATGCTGAAATATACCCAGTAGCAAATCTTAAAAGAGAATTGGGCAGGAAAATGGATTAGAAATGTTGAGAATGTTATGGGCAAATAGGACCCAATGGAGATGTAGGTAAAGATCTTATTTGGTATAGGCCAGTTGGTGTAAGGAGGCTGTTACTCTGTAGTCTGACTCTGTGAACTTTATGCATTCAGAATATGTCAGCTCTCATACTTTGATATTTTCCAAGCACCTGGATGTAAATGCAATTTTCTACCATTGGTCTGACCAACTGCACAACATGTCTACAAAAGCAGATGAGAGGTTGCAATCTTGCAGCGAGTAAGTCAGCTCCGAACTCACCAAATCCAATCTACCAACTGCAAAGCTCAAGGCAGTCATGCGATGGAATGCTCTCCAGTTGTCTGGATGAGAACAGCTTCAACAATACTCAAGAAGATCAAGACCATAAGTACTCATATGTGCCTGGCTAAGCCTGTCTTGTTGTTGGCTATGTGGAACAGTCTTCAACCCAAACTTACTCCAGCATCGCTGCCAACTTCTTGCATTGCACTGATAAACACATCAATAATGTATTCTGATTTCATGCAGAACTTGCCAATTTCACGATTGTTGCCACACACTTTTACACTCCCCTTTAACGATGATCATATCTGTTAACACCTTTCTGGTGAAAAAGAAGTAGTTAATGAGCTCAGACACAGATCCACATTTTGATGAGTCACACATTAAACCCGTTGAAAACTACTGCGAAATCATTTTATGGCAAGCAACTAGTTCCAATTGCTGCGGTCTCCGTTTTAGCTTTTCCATTGGAAGCGATTATTTCAAATGGTACCACGTGCACTGTATTTTCTTTATATTTTGTTTGTATCTTTATTTGGAGTCTTGGCAATCCTGTGTTTTTGCTCAGCTTGTGACGTCAAACTAACTGCAGTAGTAATCATTGAAATACACGGATCACTTGAATAATCACACATTTTTTGAACGTTGTTAGGCGGTGACAGGCCAGTGAAAGCTATTTTTTTTAAAGAAACCTCAGAACAACTACGACAAATAACCCTAGTCACAATTGTCCCACCAAACATTATCTCTATTAATGTTTTCTCTGCATCTCGATCTTCTCTATGAAGTTCACTGCCTGAATGTCTCAGTGTATGAGAATTCCTTTACTCGTCTTCTCTTCTTCATGTAGCTTTCCAATAGATTTCTAAAATACTTTGAGCAGTCATTGTGTACGCTTTGATTAAACCGTGGAGGGATGAAGCTTTTAAGAATTTGCTGGAAGATGTTGTAGGTCTCTAACTATGTTCCAGGAAAGCAAATAACCATGGATGTTTCCTCATTAGTGACTTTCAATCATTCTCCATGAATGGCTGTGGAAGTAAATTAAGAGAAAAAATGACAGTTAAATTAGATGTTGTTGTCCAGCTCGACTCGCTCAGTATTTCTCAAGATTTGGATGATGAGCGTGACAGGATGATAAGTAGATGCCTCCTTGTTTGTGCTCACTGTAGCCTCCTGGTAAGCCTCAGGCTCACTCAGCTCACTTCCGTCTAGGGGGAGCAGCTTTTGGTCCCGCCAAACTGGGTAATCAAGTTTGTGTGGATGCTGCGTGTTGTATCCCCTGTGTAACACCAGTACCCCAAAATAACATTCAGTCCACAATGAGCCGTTAAACGATTAAGATTTTATATTTAAGTATGGGGGCCTAGTAGAGAAACAAAAGAAAAGGAAAACAAATAAAAGGTGCCAATAATCTCATAAACATGACCAGTGCACAAACGTTGGAGCCCACGGATTCCCTTTTGCTGATCCTCCTTCGGTCGTCGTTGACTCTTGCACTCCCTTCCTTAGCCCAGGTCCAGCAGTTCCTGTAACTGTCTTCTCAAGCTATGTCTTCTCTCTTCATCCTCTTCGTACCTTTTCCCCCCGAAGCCCGTGCAAACTAACAGCTTTCACACAGACAGAAAGAATAACGTCTATCCCAATTGGTTAATAACTGAATACAAGTTCCATTATCACTAATTATAATCCAAACATACTGCTATAGAGAATCAATGTCTCAGCAGTTAACAGTACACATAAGCCATTTTATTCATGTCAGCAGTGACATAAAAAAATGTACCCCTACACTCTCCTACCACCAAATTTAGTCATGTCCTTATGACTTCGAAATAACTCGCCAACACTTCCTGCAGACACAAAAACCCAAACAGTAGACCTTACGCCCTGTTCCACAGGCGCTACATGGGCCAACATATCTGAGAGTTTCCTAATCCTCCTAGACATCCATAACCCCTCATCTAAACCCTTCCGGCTCGGATTCAACTGGAGATACCTCGGGTCTGCTTGGCAACTCCTCTCTCAATCCCTCACTCATGCCCCGAATGCAACTAGGAACCACCTGTCCCGTGTCCGGGTCACCACTTCTTTTCCTTCAGGGTCCTATAGTAACCCAGACTGCCCACAGCTAGCCCTCCCCACTACACCTGACTCAGTGGGAGAAGGGCCAAAAGTCTCTTCATCAATCAAGGGGAAGTTAGCGAAAGGCAGCATGTACACACATCCCGCACGTCATCCGTCGAATCCGTATTTTTCGTCATTTCCTCGATCGGTAGCTGCTGTTTAATTTTCTCCAAACTGAAGCACTTAGACTGGGCGGCCTCTGCAGCCTCTTCAACCTCCTGTAATCGAGTCGTCAGCTTCATCTCTGACTCCTCCAACTCTCGCCGCAGTCTCAGCAGTTCTGACCCACGCTTCGTGTCCATCTCCATCTGGGATGCAGTTATCCCACCAACTTCTTCCAATCTGTCTGGATCGATTTTTTTGAGTTTCTGCTGATCCTTTCAAAGTCTGGTCATTGTTTCGTTTCTCCGGATTAATTCATCGGTAAATAACCGCTATTTCTGCTTGGATTTCTGTTTCCCGGTCTCCACTTTGCCGAGCGTGAACTCCAGTTCTTCAGTGGTTGTCCCATGCTGCGGCACTCGCCTCACATCATAGTCTTCCAAGGTGAATCCAAACCCTATGCGATCATCCACATACATCAAAGCTCCAAACACCTCCACATCCCCCATGGTCTTCCTCATTCCCCGCAGAAAGGTTGCAGGGGCTCTAGATATGTCCTGGGGCATCTTTTCGGACCAGAAGAATCCTAGGGGACCTATAACGGCCGGGTTTCTCATTGTTGGCCTCACTCATCGGGATCTGGCAACATCCACTCCTCAGATCCAGCACATTAAACCACGTCGCACCACACAAACAGACAATAGCTTCCTCGGCCCTCAGGGCTGTATTCTGGTCAACGACAATGCGCCTGTTCAGAGTCCTATAATCCACACACACGCTGACGACGTCTTCCACAGCTACAGGGCCCAGTCGCCGCAACCTCTCTCTCACCGAGGTGTCTTCAGCGGTCAACTCCCCCACCCCCCCCCCACCCCCGCGTGGTAGGTCGGAGCATCCCCTAAAAGGGTTTCACCCTCAGATACTTCCCCCAGGCTGTACCACCATCGGCTCTCGTTTAAATTCTGTACCGGCCCAATGATGCTACACACGTCCTCACAAGCAGCTCAAAACACTGGGTGCACAGACAACGCCCCGGAACAGATCTCACCCGCCTCTTCCTGGCAGGCCCCCTTGCGCCTCCTCATCAGCGGGTTGTTGGTCCTGTCCAGAATCGAAACGCTGTCCGACTCAACAGTGTTCCGGACACATCAGCACTAACGATTCATGAACATGTCACACCTCCACCTTAGCTTCCGAAAACTCCAGTTTCACTGACCCATAATCGTCTTCTGAATAATCCCTAGCATTGATATTCCGAATTTCCAGAGCCTTGAATGGTGTCGAGAGCAAATGCTTCAAATACCGGTTGCAAAACGAACTGTGCAGCAAATTAACATGCACCACGGTGTCAAGGATGGCTTTAGCATAGCTTCCATCTATCCGTAACGACACACACGGGCGTAGGCCCTTTAAAAGGCTGATTTATACTGCTGCGTCAACTCAATGCGGTAGTTTCGACGTAACCGCGAACCCTACGCAGTGTAACGTGGTTCCCTACGCCGTAGCCTGACGTGCACCCATTCCAAAATGCAATTTCGCGTCGCAGCAACGCAAACCGCAACAACTGTGATTGGTCCGCTTGGTAGCATTGCATTTCCTCTTGCACCGCAATGGCTTCGCATTGGCCGACTGAAGGGCAGGGAAAGACCTCTGGCTGCAATGCTTTCCATAAAGATTTACAGACCTCTGAAATTATGGAGGATACATTTCACTTTTACAAAAAGAGACGCTCGCATTAAACTTGTTGACCCGGAGTTCCTTGGTATATTGCTGGGAACGTGTTCCCCCAGAGACCCCAAGCCGTTCCCCCACTGGGCCTACACTAAGTTTCCCGACACTTCTCTGATCAGCTGAACAACTGAGGGAGGGGCTGAACCCTTTAAATGATCCCCCTGGCAGTGCAAACAATTTAGCTGCCCTCCTAGCCACAGAAGATACACTGAAAGCTTTTCCCCAATCTCTGGACACAGGTATGGAAAGACCCCCAGATGCTGCATTTTACTTCCAGTCGAACCAAATGTATTTTCCTCCGCTAACATATAACTGGTAGCTGTCGCTACGGAGTAATTGAACCTGACAGTTCTGACATTGTCAACAGCCCACCTATCCAAACTTCCAACAGAACCCTGTCACTTTCCCTCTGCCAAACACTGCCACTCATCTAACAACTGTGAAGTCCGCTCCGCCCACGCCTCCACCCCTTTAGGGGTGAATGTTATTCCAAAGACCAGGCCATAGATGGACCATTCAGACCACTCTTTCCCCTCCCTCCTGACAGTATTGACAGCCCCTGGCCCCGCCCCATCGGGGCACCAACAGACACTGGCGATCCCACCTCCGTGATGTCAGCGCAAGCCCGCCTGAAGCAAGGTCTGAGACCGCCAATTTATCAAACTTTTGCGCTACGGTTTCAACTTCACCATCTGCTTTAACCGCACTGAAAAATCGAATTCACAATTCATCCAAGGTACGAATATCCACCCCACTCAATCTGTTACTAACCGTAATCCCACAGAGGTACACAATACTAACTGTAATCCTACAGGGAGACACGTTACTGACAGCAATCCCACAAAGACACAGCAGCACTAATTTAAAAATGGCAATCACACAGCACCCTACAAAAATCCACATCCTGGACGATAGCCGCCACAATGTAGCCCCCTGGTAAACCTCAGTCTCGCTCAGCTCCCTTCCGTCTAGGGAGAGCAGCCTTCGGCCCTGCCAAACTGGGTATTCAAGTTTGTGTGGATGCTGTGTGTTGTGTCCCCTGTCTAACATAAGTACCGAAAAATAACACTCAGTCCACACTGTGCTGTTAAATGATTAAGCTTTTATATTTAAGTATAGGAGTTAGTAGAGAAACAAATGAAAAGGAAAACAAATCA
Source organism: Mobula hypostoma (assembly GCF_963921235.1). Lineage (NCBI taxonomy): Eukaryota > Metazoa > Chordata > Chondrichthyes > Myliobatiformes > Myliobatidae > Mobula > Mobula hypostoma. The sequence goes on from NC_086120.1 coordinate 8,556,715, forward strand.
AAGGTGCCAACAATCTCATAATCATGTCCAGTGCACAAACGTTGGAGCTCACAGATTCCCTTTCGTTGATCTTCCTTTGCTCGTCGTCGACCCCTGGGCCCCGTCCCCTCAGGCCCCCCAATGGGTCCGGCAACTGTCTCCTCAAGCTACGTCTTCTCTCTTCATCCTCTTTACACCGTCTTCCCTCGAAGCCCTCGCAAATTAACAGCTTTCACACAGACAGAAAGAATAACATCTATCACAATTGGTTAACTATTGAATACAAGTCCTGTTATCACTAATTATAACCCAAACATACTGCTATAGAGAACCACTGTCTCAGCAGTTAACAGTACAGAGAAGCCATTTTATTCACCTTAGTGGTAATATAAAAGAAACATTCTCCATTCATGGCTGTGGAAGTAACTTAAGAGAAAAAAAATAAAAGTTAAATTAAATGTTGTTGTCCAGCTTGACTAGCTCAGTATTGCTCAAGATTTGGATGATGAAGGTGACAGGATGATATGCAGATGCCTCCCTGCCTGTGCTCACTAACAAGAGCTGGAAATAGATCATGACAGTGGTGAGGTTTTGTTGACCTTTGTTCTGGACTGTCTAGCTAATAGAGGAACTGATTGCACACGTACACTACCAATTTTATGTATCGTGCAGGAATATTTGTAAACTGGCTGATACCTAAAAAGAGCTTCTCGAAGTCGCTGACTAATTATCTTTAACTGTTGGCTGTTGCCGAAAATTTACTGAATAATTTTAAGATGTAACCTGACATTGGCGGAGTTGTGATCTCGCAAAAGAGAGTTAAACATACACCAAAGTCTGTGTCTTTAATTCTGTTTCATAATAGGGTAAATTTTCTTACAGTAAAATAGGGTAAAACAGGGCAATCTGGTGACAAAATTCTTTGACAGTACTTTGGGGACGAGGATGGGATCCCTACGATATGGGATTCCGAAGGAACCCATCCATGATACTTGCTTGAAAAGATAGAAGTTCGCTCGAGGAAGAGGGGTGAAGACCGGACACGGATGCCTGAGCTGTCCCACACCAGCTTGTGACCACCCCTGAGTTCGAGTAGAGGAACAAGATGATGACTGGAAGAAGGGACATTGAAGGCTCCGGGAGAATACATTTAGATTAAAAGATAAGAGAAGAAACTACGGTGTGTGGTAGATGATTGGCTAACCATTGGGGCGAAGGGATTGTAAATAATATCTGTAAAGAATATTGGATCTTATATAGTTGTTAAAAGATGGTTTTAATAGTAACTGGAGTAGGAAATAGGTAAAAGTAATGGTGCATAACAACGTAAGTGTCAAGAAAAATCACCAAGGGATGAATCATCTCTCCAATTGAGGCATGTCAATACACTAATAAAGGCACCGATTAATAAGTATGTATACGGAGGAAAGTTGAAAAGTATGAGAAGGCAAACCACCTCGTAGCTGATCCGCTTGTTCCCCGGGTTTAACTGCCGACAAGGTTTGGCGGGAAACATGGGACAGCAGGTACTGTGTCACATCCTCGAGCGATTTGTATGGATAGAGTTGTGTTTGTTGGCCGTATAGTATGTCTTTCAATTCAGAGAAAATTCTGTACTGGAAACACGAAACAGAAGCTGGAAATGGGGATCCGAACTGGGACTTAGAATATGTGATGTGGGATGTATAGGTCCTTGAAGTGCTGGTGGATGTAGCTGGTTGCGCCTTTCCCAGTTTCTCCTGACATTGAAACCGCTTAGACTGAGCAGCAAGGTGGAGGTATTCGTTGAGTCTGCAATCCCCTTATAAACAGTCCTCTCCAGCTTCTCTAATCCTGTGACAATTTCCTTCATTCATTCAGATTGATGTGACATTTTCTCAGTTGGATCTTGATATTGACTTTGAACCGCTTCTTTCTGCCCACCAGGATTGCACTTTGCATTCTTGCGCTGGCCAAACAGGAGTTGTTTAGGTCGGCAAGAGTCAGGCATGCAGATAATATGATCAACCTATCGCAAATGGTGTTGAGTCACTATTGTGGCTACGGAGATAAGGTTAGCTTCCTCCAGGAGGCTTGAGTTAGTGCGCTTGTTCTTCCAGCTACCTCTCAGAATCTTTCTGAGGCAACTTTGATGGTTCTTTTCAAGATGTCTGCTCTATGTTGTCCATGACTCTGCTCCATGTAGAAAGGAGGGAAGGACCAGAGCTTTGCAGATTGGAAGCTTGGTGCTGGTCATGATAACCCAACATTGAAAAAAAAACTTTTTCTCAGCCTGGCGAAAGCTCAAAATAAAACATAGCCTATTCTTTGATCTATTTCAAGGTCAATTTTTGGCACTTGAAGAAAGAAGGCTGCCAAGATATAGGAAATGCTCAGTGTTATCCAGAGGGATGTTGTCACCTTGGATGGTTGGAGGTTTAGAGCCGGATTTGGAGCAGGTTGGTGCACAACTTGGGCTTTCCTGATATTTAGATCATGTCCCTGGAATCGTATGCTCTGCAGAAAGCATTCAATGTGCATTGCAGATCCTCTTCAGAGAGAGCTATGCTGATGTTGTTGGCTTCATATTGGAGCACAATGACAGAAATAGTTGACACCTTGCTCCTTGCCTTGAACCTGTTAAGGTTAAATAACCCTCCATATGTCCTGAAGAGAATCTGGAGTCCTTGTAAGAGGTTTTAGCCTGTGAGGTGAAGAATGTTTGGAATTGAAACAGCAAACAGAGTTAGGGCATTGATTCAGCCCTGTCTAACCCCAGCCGCGCCTTGAAAAGTGATGTTGTGGCTGATGACTGTTCCAAAAATATCGCTGAAAAAACTGAAGGATCTGGATGTATTTTTCCGGGCACCCAATGTTGGACAATACCAGCGAAAGGAAAGGACAATTTACAGAGTCAAATGCTTTTTGTAAGGTCTATGAAGGCCATATTAAGTGAGAGACTTTGTTGCTGGGCTTTATCCTATAATTGACGTGCTGTAAAGAGCATTTCAGATGCTCGTGTGGCTGGACGGAAGCCACACGGAGGCTCAGGCAAGAGGTAGTAAACACAGGCACCAAACATGGTGGTGCCGTCAACATCACGGCCTCTGTCCCAGATGAGCTCAAGTGCTTTTAAGCTCGGTTCGATGTCGCTAACTCTGAGCCCCCGAGGAAAGCCACCGCTATAATCTGCAGCTTGATTGCCTCTGAGGCTGAGGTACACTGATGTTTCCAATGGGTTGACAGTTGCAAGGCGAGTACTCAAGATGTGCACAGCACAACTGGCAGGTGCGTTTACAAACTTTTTAATCTCTCCCTCTCCCAGTGTAGGGTGCCCTCCTGCTTCAAATTATCCACCATTGTCCCTGTACCAAAAAAGACCAAGGTAACATGGCTGAACGTCTGACATCCTGTCGTGCTCACCTCAATAATACACAAATGCTTTGAGAAGCTGGTCAAGAACTACATCTGCAACATGCTACCACTCAAATTCTACCCCATACTGTTTGCCTACCGACATGACAGATTGACAGACGACGCAATAGCCACTGCTCTACAAACCACCCACGTCTAGAGAAGAAGGATGTTTATGTGAGAATGCTCTTCTTGGAATACAGTTCTGCATTCAACACCATAATTCCATCCAGACCCAACAGGAAACATAAAAACACAGAAAATTTTTTTAAAAAACTACCGTACAAAACAGGCCCTTCGGCACACAAAGTTGTTGCGAACATGCACCTGCCTTAGAAATTACTAGGCTTACCTACAGCCCTCTATTTTTCTAAGCTCAGGGACCTCGGCCTTGACCTTGCCTTCTGCAGCTGGATCCTGGACGTCCTGTCAGATCGCCACCAGTGGGAAGAGTGGGCTCCCTCACCTCCACCCCTCTGACTCTCAACGTAGGAGTCCCTCAGGGCTGTACTAATTCCCCTCCTTTACTCCCTGTATACCCATCAGTGTGTCGCCACCCAGAGCTCTGATCTACTAATTAACTTTGCCAAGGACGCTACATTGATTGGCCTAATCTCAAACAATAACGAGGTGGCCAACAGGGCAGAAGTCATCTTTCTGACACAGTGCGATCAAGAAAACAATCTCTCCTTCAATGTCGCAATAGCAAAAGAGCTAGTTGTGGATTACAGGAGGAATTGAGACAGGCTAACCCATATTGACATCATTAGACCTAGGATTGAGAGGGTAAACAGCTCTGTATTCCACGGAAGCCACATCACTGAGGAGTTCATGTGGTGTGTACACACCAGCTTTGTGGTGAAAAAGGCACAAGAGCGTCTCTTTCATCTCAGACGGTTGAGGAAGTTTGGTATGGGGCCCCCAGAATCTAAGAACTTTCTACAGGGGCATAATTGAGAGCACCCTGACTGGCGGCATCACTGTCCGATATGGGAAGTGTATCTCCTTTAATCACAGGATTCTGCAGAGAGTGGCATGGACAGCACATCTGGAGTTATGAACTTCCCATGATTCAGGACTTTACAAAGGCAGGTGTGGAAAAAGGGCCAGAAAGATCATTGAGGACCGAAGTCAGCCTAAAAATAATCTATTCCAGCTGATACCATCTGGGAACTGTTACCTCAGTACAAAAGCCAGGACCAACAGGCTCTGGGATAGCTTCTTCCAACAGGCTATCTGTCATAAGGAGGTGGCTAGGAACGGACCCAAGTGCAAGACACAGACACTGAAGTACTAGGGACAGGACTAGGAGACAGGGTGAGGACAAGGACCTGGACACGTAAACTGGGATCCAGGAACAGGACTGGACCAGAGAGCTAGGAGCCCGAGCTTGGACTCCGAGCCAGAGACTGGTCAAGGACCCAGTACCTGTGTCTTTCCTCTGGCTCAGACCCCAGAACTAGACAAGTACGAGGCTTTTCTGGCAGACAGAACGAGGCTGGAGTCTTCAGACTTGAGGCTCGAGACTAGAGGCGAGGCTTGGCAGGAGGCAGGAGGCTGGAGTCTTCAGGCTTAAGGCGAGAGACTTCAGGCGATGGTTGGCAGGAGGCAGGAGGCTGGAGTTTTCAGGTATGATGCTGGAGACTAGAGGCTAGAGGCGAGGCCTTCAGGAGGCAGGAGACTGGAGTCTTCACGCTTGCGGCTAGAGGCATCAGACGAGGCTTGGCATGAGGCTGGAGGCTGGAGACTTGACTGGAGGCCGGAGACTAGAGGCTCCTCCTGGGTAGGGTGCTGTAATCCTGGGCAGGGCGTGGAAATCATGGGCAGGGTGCAGAACTCCACCCGATGAAGGCAAAGGTTAGGAAGGGACAGAACAAACCGCAGGTAACGGCAAGATGGCCTGGCTTACCAGATGGAAGCAAGGGTTAGGAAGGGACAGAACAAACCGTAGGTAATGACAATACAGCCTGGCTTACCTGGGTGGAGGCAAGGGACAACAATTGAGCTAGGTACAGGGTGGCGCCAGGACAAGACTCCAACACGAGGCGCGAGTTACCAGCAAAACAAGGCAAGGCTTCAGGCAATACAAGGCAAGACGAGACCTTTAGGTGAGGCGAGAGTTACCGGCAAGACAAGGCAGGACTTCAGGCGAGGAAACAGAAGGCAGAGGAAGGGATACAAGGAGTAAGGACAAGAACAATCCAGCAACCATGGCCTGGTCTCTGAAGGTATTTATGCAGCCTGCCCCAACGAGCATCAGCTGCCTCAATTAAAGCTCAACAAGAACAGAAACAGGGTAGACAGGAAATCCTGGATCAAGTGTCGATGGACCGGACAATGAACAGGAATACGGACTTCCCGGATCGGACCATGACAGGACATACCCCGCCTCTCTACAGGAGCCTCCTGGTGACCAAACAGGGTATACAGACTATGAATGACATGAGCGGGTGGAAGGATATTTAACAGAAAGGAACACCGGGTGGCAAGAGGAAAATGACAATGTCTGTGTCACTGGGTCCATGGGTGGCTGGATTTTTCGTCATACTGGGGTAGCTGGAAATGGACCCAAGTGCAAGACACAAACACTGAAGTTCTAGGGACAGGACTAGGATACAGGGTGAGGACAAGGACGGACACATAAACTGAGAACCGAGAACAGGACTGGACGAAAAAGCTAGGACCCCTGCTTGGACTTTGAGCCAGAAACTGGACAAGGACCCAGTACCTGGGTCTTGCCTCTGGCTCGGAGCCAGAACTGGGCAAGGACCCAGTACCTGGGTCTTGCCTCTGGCTCGGAGCCAGAACTGGGCAAGGACACAGTACCTGGGTCTTGCCTCTGGCTCGGAGCCAGAACTGGGCAAGGATGAGGTTTGGCTGGCAGGCAGTACAAGGCTGGAGTCTTCAGGCTTCAGGGTAGAGACCAGAGGTGAGACTTGCCAGGAACAGGATGCAGGAGCCTTCAGACTTGAGGGTAGAGACTTGAGGCGAGGCTTGGCAGGAGGCAGGAGGCTGGAGTCTTCAGGCTTGAGGCTTGGCAGGAGGCAGGAGGCTGGAGTCTTCAGGCTTGAGGCTGGAGAGTTCAAGCAAGGCTTGGCAGGAGGCTGGAGGCTGGATACTTGACTGGAGGAAGAGACTAGAGGCTCCTATTGGGTAGGGCACGGTAATCCTGGGCAGGGCCCGGTACTCCTGGGCAGGGCGCGGAACTCCACCCGATGGAGGCAAGGGACAGGAAGGGACAGAACCAACTGTAGGTAACGGCAAGATGGCCTGGCTTACGCAACGGAGGCAAGGGCTAGGAAGGGACAGAACAAACAGCAGGTAACGGCAATACGGCCTGGCTTACCCGACGGAGGCAAGGGACTGGAAGGGACAGAACCAACTGCCGGTAACAGCAAGACGGCCTGGCTTACCTGGTCAGAGGCAAGGGACAGGAAGGGAGCTAGGTACAGTGTGGCTCCAGGACAAGACTGCAGGCGACATGAGGTGAGAGTTACCAGCAAGACAAGGCAAGGTTTCAGACAATGCAAAGAGAAATGAGACCTTCAGATGAGGCGAGAGTTACCGGCAAGACAAGACAGGACTTCAGGCGAGGAAGCAGAAGGCAGAGGAAGGGATACAAGGAGTAAGGACAAGAACAATCCAGCAGCCATGCCCTGGTCTCTGAAGGTACTTATGCAGCCTGCCCCAATGAGCATCAGCTGCCTCAATTAAAGCTCAACAAGAACAGAAACAGGGTAGACAGGAAATCCTGGAGCAAGTGTCGATGGACCGGACCATGAACAGGAATACGGACTTCCCGGACCGGACCATGACAGGACACACCCCGCCTCTCTACAGGAGCCTCCTGGTGACCAAACAGGGTATCCAGACTATGAATGACCTGGGCGGGTGGAAGGGTATTTAACAGAAAGGAACACCGGGTGGCAAGAGGAAAATGACAGTGTCTGTGTCGCTGGGTCCATGGGTGGCTGGATTTTTCGTCATACTGGGGTAGCTGGAAATGGACCCAAGTGCAAGATACAAACACTGAAGTTCTAGGGACAGGACTAGGATACTGGGTGAGGACAAGGATGGACACATAAACTGAGAACCGAGAACAGGACTGGACGAAAAAGCTAGGACCCCTGCTTGGACTTTGAGCCAGAAACTGGACAAGGACCCAGTACCTGGGTCTTGCCTCTGGCTCGGAGCCAGAACTGGGCAAGGACCCAGTACCTGGGTCTTGCCTCTGGCTCGGAGCCAGAACTGGGCAAGGACACAGTACCTGGGTCTTGCCTCTGGCTCGGAGCCAGAACTGGGCAAGGATGAGGTTTGGCTGGCAGGCAGTACAAGGCGGGAGTCTTCAGGCTTCAGGGTAGAGACCAGAGGTGAGACTTGCCAGGAACAGGATGCAGGAGCCTTCAGACTTGAGGGTAGAGACTTGAGGCGAGGCTTGGCAGGAGGCAGGAGGCTGGAGTCTTCAGGCTTGAGGCTTGGCAGGAGGCAGGAGGCTGGAGTCTTCAGGCTTGAGGCTGGAGAGTTCAAGCAAGGCTTGGCAGGAGGCTGGAGGCTGGATACTTGACTGGAGGAAGAGACTAGAGGCTCCTATTGGGTAGGGCGCGGTAATCCTGGGCAGGGCCCGGTACACCTGGGCAGGGCGCGGAACTCCACCCGATGGAGGCAAGGGACAGGAAGGGACAGAACCAACTGTAGGTAACGGCAAGATGGCGTGGCTTACGCAACGGAGGCAAGGGCTAGGAAGGGACAGAACAAACAGCAGGTAACGGCAATACGGCCTGGCTTACCCGACGGAGGCAAGGGACTGGAAGGGACAGAACCAACTGCCGGTAACAGCAAGACGGCCTGGCTTACCTGGTCAGAGGCAAGGGACAGGAAGGGAGCTAGGTACAGTGTGGCTCCAGGACAAGACTGCAGGCGACATGAGGTGAGAGTTACCAGCAAGACAAGGCAAGGTTTCAGACAATGCAAAGAGAAATGAGACCTTCAGATGAGGCGAGAGTTACCGGCAAGACAAGACAGGACTTCAGGCGAGGAAGCAGAAGGCAGAGGAAGGGATACAAGGAGTAAGGACAAGAACAATCCAGCAGCCATGCCCTGGTCTCTGAAGGTATTTATGCAGCCTGCCCCAACGAGCATCAGCTGCCTCAATTAAAGCTCAACAAGAACAGAAACAGGGTAGACAGGAAATCCTGGAGCAAGTGTCGATGGACCGGACCATGAACAGGAATACGGACTTCCCGGACCGGACCATGACAGGACACACCCCGCCTCTCTACAGGAGCCTCCTGGTGACCAAACAGGGTATCCAGACTATGAATGACCTGGGCGGGTGGAAGGGTATTTAACAGAAAGGAACACCGGGTGGCAAGAGGAAAATGACAGTGTCTGTGTCGCTGGGTCCATGGGTGGCTGGATTTTTCTGTCATACTGGGGTAGCTGGAAATGGACCCAAGTGCAAGACACAAACACTGAAGTTCTAGGGACAGGACTAGGATACAGGGTGAGGACAAGGACGGTCACATAAACTGAGAACCGAGAACAGGACTGGACGAAAAAGCTAGGACCCCTGCTTGGACTCCGAGCCAGAAACTGGACAAGGACCCAGTACCTGGGTCTTGCCTCTGGCTCGGACCCAGAACTGGGCAAGGATGAGGTTTGGCTGGCAGGCAGAACGAGGCTGGAGTCTTCAGGCTTGAGGGTAGAGACCAGAGGTGAAGCTTGGCAGGAGCAGGATGCAGGAGCCTTCAGACTTGAGGCTAGAGACTTGAGGCGAGGCTTGGCAGGAGGCTGGAGGCTGGAGTCTTCAGGCTTGAGGCTAGAGAGTTCAAGTGAGGCTTGGCAGGAGGCTGGAGGCTGGATACTTGATTGGAGGCCAGAGGCTAGAGGCTCCTCTTGGGTAGGGCGCGGTAATCCTGGGCTGGTCCCGGTACTCCTGGGCAGGGCGCGGAACTCCACCCGACGGAGGCAAGGGACAGGAAGGGACAGAACAAACAGCAGGTAACGGGAATACAGCCTGGCTTACCCGGCGGAGGCAAGGGACTGGAAGGGACAGAACCAACTGCCGGTAATAGCAAGACGGCCTGGCTTACCTGGTCGGAGGCAAGGGACAGGAAGGGAGCTAGGTACAGTGTGTTTCCAGGACAAAACTGCAGGCGACATGAGGCAAGAGTTACCAGCAAGACAAGGCAAGGTTTCAGATAATGCAAAGAGAAATGAGACCTTCAGGTGAGGCGAGAGTTACCGGCAAGACAAGGCAGGACTTCAGGCGAGGAAACAGAAGGCAGAGGAAGGGATACAAGGAGTAAGGACAAGAACAATCCAGCAGCCACGCCCTGGTCTCTGAAGGTATTTATGCAGCCAGCCCCAACGAGCATCAGCTGCCTCAATTAGAGCTCAACAAGAACAGAAACAGGTTAGACAGGAAAACCTGGAGCAAGGGTCGATGGACCGGACCGTGAACCAGAATACGGACTTCACGGACCGGACCATGACAGGACACACCCCGCCTCTCTACAGGAGCCTCCTGGCGACCAAACAGGGTATACAGACTATGAATGACCTGGGCGGGTGGAAGGGTATTTAACAGAAAGGAACACCGGATGGCAAGAGGAAAATGACAGTGTCTGTGTCACTGGGTCTATGGGTGGCTGGATTTTTCTGTCATACTGGGGTAGCTGGAAACGGACCCAAGTGAAAGACACAAACACTGAAGTTCTAGGGACAGGACTAGGATACAGGGTAAGGACAAGGACGGTCACATAAACTGAGAATCGAGAACAGGACTGGACGAAAAAGCTAGGACCCCTGCTTGGACTCCGAGCCAGAAACTGGACAAGGACCCAGTACCAGGGTCTTGCCTCTAGCTCGGACCCAGAACTGGGTAAGGATGAGGTTTGGCTGGCAGGCAGAACGAGGCTGGAGTCTTCAGGCTTGAGGGTAGAGACCAGAGGTGAGGCTTGGCAGGAGGCAGGACGCAGGAGTCTTCAGGTTTGAGGTTAGAGACTTGAGGCGAGGCTTGGCAGGAGGCAGGAGGCTGGAGTCTTCAGGCTTGAAGCTAGAGACTTCAAGTGAGGCTTGGCAGGAGGCTGGAGGCTGGATATTTGACTGGGGGCCAGAGGCTAGAGGCACCTCTTGGGTAGGGCGCGGTAATCCTGGGCAGGGCCCGGTACCCCTGGGCAGGGCGCGGAACTCCTGGGCAGGGTGGGGATCTCCACCCGATGGGACAAGGGACAGGAAGGGACAGAACAAACAGCAGGTAACGGCAATACTGCCTGGTTTACCCGACGAAGGCAAGGGACTGGATGTGACAGAACCAACTGCCGGTAACAGCAAGACGGCCTGGCTTACCTGGTCGGAGGCAAGGGACAGGAAGGGAGCTAGGTACAGTATGGCTCCAGGACAAGACTGCAGGCGACATGAGGCGAGAGTTACCAGCAAGACAAGGTAAGGTTTCAGACAATGCAAAGCGAAATGAGAACTTCAGGTGAGGCAAGAGTTACCGGCAAGACAAGGCAGGACTTCAGGCGAGGAAACAGAAGGCAGAGGAAGGGATACAAGGAGTAAGGACAAGAACAATCCAGCAGCCACGCCCTGGTCTCTGAAGGTATTTATGCAGCTAGCCCCAACAAGCATCAGCTGCCTCAATTAGAGCTCAACCAGAACAGAAACAGGGTAGACAGGAAAACCTGGAGCAAGTGTCGATAGACCGGAACATGAACCGGAATACGGACTTCACGGACTGGACCATGATGCTATCAGACTGATTAACTCACACTGATTTGAGTGTATTTCTATGTTACATTTTCTGTTCTATTTACTATAAATTACTATGAATTATTACCATTACACTTTGCATATTTATATGGAGACACAACATAAACATTTTTACTCCTCATGTACCTGAAAGATTAAGAAATAAAATCAATTCAATTCAATTTAATTCAATTCCTCTGCCAGAGGTGAAAGCCAGTGACACAAAATTCAATGAGTACCTTTCCTGTTGCAGAGAGGTGGGAGATGTCTCTATAGTTTTTGCAATTATCTTTTTCAGCCGTTTTGAAGAGTGTGACTGTCAGGACATTCCTGAGGTCAGCTTAAATCTTTTCCTGATCCCAGATCTTGATTAACAGATCATGAATATGATTTAGAAGTTCTGTGCCACCTTCCTAGAGGATTTCTGCTGGAGTTCCTTCAGGCCCAGTACTTTTGTTGTTCCTCAGTTTCTTGCAAGCCACTTGCTCCTCTTTGATACAAGGAGGCTTAATCATGTCGTCCTTCATGGGTCTTCTGCTTGACAATGTCAGTGTCCACTGTGGTGTTGCTGTTAAGCAGCTCTTGCAAGTGTTACTTCCATCGAGAATTTAGGACCTCATAGTCCAGCCGAGCAAAGGGGAGTTCGGCCACAGTGGTTTGGGACATACACTGTCTTGCTGGGGGAGGTACAGAGGCCCACGCTTTGGAGGTTAATAAGTAGAATCTGTATGCCTGCAGACTATGGGAGGAAATTGGAACATCCTGTATGCAAGGAAATGTTCAGCAGGGTCTATCAGCTCCTCATTCACTGCAAAAGATGTATGAATGTAACAGTCTCTTGCTCACTGCTGAATGAGGGAATGCCCCTGCATTCAAATGGTCTCTGTCCTCGATGCTATTGGAGAATGGTACTGAAGTTCTGGGTTGGTGATTTATGGATTGGACAACAGTTCAATTCCACTCTTTCCATTTTATGTTTTATTATTCTGTGTTTTTGCCCATTTTTCCTTATTGCATTTGCCCGATATAGAACATAGAATATAGAAAATCCATAGCACATTACAAGACCTTCGTCCCACAATGTTGTGCCGACCATGTAATCAACTCTACAAGCTGCCTGGAATTTTCCTATCGCATAGCCCTTTATTTTTCTAAGCTCCATCTACCTATCTAACAAACTCTTAAAATTACCTATTGTATCTGCCTCTACCAACTTCACTGGTAGCACATTCCTCACACCCACCTCTCTGTGTGTGAAAAACTTACCTCTGACTTTCCCCTGGTACCTACTTCCAAGTACTGTAAAATTATGCCCCCTCATGTTAGCTATTTCAGCCTTGGGAAAAAGCCTCCGGTTATCCATGCCTCTTGTCATCTTGTACACCTCTATCAGGTCACCTCTCATCCTCCATCCCTCCAAGGAGAAAAGGCCAAGTTCACTCAACCTATTCTCATAAGGCACGCTGTCCAATCATAATGCTCTCCAATCCATGGAACAACCTTGTAAATCTGATCTGTACTTTCTCTAAAGCATTCACATTATTTCTGTAATGAGGTGACCAGAACTGAACACAGTACTCCAAGTGGGTTCTAATTAAGATCTTACATAGCTGTAGTATTACCTCATGCCTCTTGAGCTCAATCCCATGGTTGATGAAGGTCAACACACCATACACCTTATTAATAATACTGTCAACCTACACAGCAGCTTTGAGTGACCCATGGACATGGACTCTCTTCAAATCTGTCCTGCCAAACCACTTCACACTTATCTGGGATGAATTGCATCTGCCACTTCTCAGCCCAGTTCTGCATCCTATCCATGTCTTGCTGATATATTTATATGTAAGGGTGTTTCGACTTTTATGTTACTGCGGAGGCTAACTAACATGGCGTTTTTGTTATGTTAATCTGGGGAATGTGGCTTTGTTGTGTTAAACGCTGAGAAAGTTTGCGCTAGCAGTTTGTTTTAGTTTAGAGTGTGATAAGAAATATGCAATTAACCAACTGGGATAGTTGTTTATGGTTTGGTGTGTTTGAAGATACTGTATGTGTGGGGTTTTGGGGGAGAAGGTGGGAGAGCGAGACAGAGGATGGACGAGGTGCTGTGATGTCTGCTAACGGGGTCAGACCCCGAGGAGGGCGTTCGGCGAGGAGACGGAGACGGACCCGTGTGAAGCGTCTGGTCGACCACCATTGTTGGTCCCAGGCGGCCGGTCGAGGTGGTCTGAGGGGTCGCAGGGTGAAGAAGAAGGTCCTTGAGCTCCAACTGTTTTTGTGCACGAAGAGATTGACCTTTGATAAGTATGGCGCCTTTTATTTTCCTTTTATATCTTATTCTCTCTTAATTATATAGTTCCAGTAATATCTATAAACTGTAAATCATTTAATCGTATCTGGTGTATTGTCTGTTATTTGGGCGGTGTGGGGTATATCACACAACATCTACACAAACGAATTACCCAGTTTGCCGGGGCCGAGGGCTGTTTCCCTAGACGACAGCGAGCCGAGCAGCCCTGAGGGTGGCCGGGGGGGCTACATATATATTTTGCACATTAGGTGGGGGGTGGTGGAATTGATGTTTTTGGTGCCATTTTCATGAATTGATTTTTCTGCATGGGGTTTCGATATTCTTATTACAATTTGAAGTACATGCTTTTTTTGCACATGGGTTGATGAACTTGTTGCCACCTGTGCAACGTTTTTGTGCGTTGGGGTGATGATATTGTTCTTTGAATGGCTCCATGGTTTTCTTTGTTTCGGGGCTGCCTGTAGAAGAGAAAGCTCAGAGTTGTCTACATCCTAAATACTTTGATAATAACTGTACATGAACTCCAAGGGGAGGACATAGAGACTCCTTACAGATGACATTGGAATTGAACTCTGAACTCTGATATCTCAAGCTGTAATAGCATCATGATAGCCTCTACACGAGGGTTCCTCTCCCTTTATCCACACCCTCTTCCTCCTCTCTCTCTTGATTCCATCTCTTCATTATCTGACCCACTATCCATCTCCAACAAACAGCACCAGCCTCTGCTCCACCTTCCGTCGTGCTGCTGTACACTGGTAATATTTCTAGTTCCTTCTCTGTCGTGACTCTTGCTCTCGGTACAAAATATCAATATACACCTTTTGTCTCCGCAGGTGTTGTCTGACCCTCTGTGTTCTTCCACTATAGCTTTTTTGTACCCTTGAATAGCGATGATTTTTTTTCTCACAGTGACAACTGGCAAATGTATTATTGTTTTAAAAAATCTCTTGTTTGCATATGCCCTATTAAATTTCTCTTTCTTGCCTTTTAGGGGCTTAAGGCATTGTAGAGACCTATTGGTGGTTAAATTTATGCTGCTCAATTGCTCGATGCACACATTGTGGTAACTTGAGGTTTCCAGGCAATTTTTAGATCTGAGAAGTTCTGCTTATATACTCTTTTATGTACTGCTTATATACCATATTTCACATTGAATCAGGGTCAGCAGCTTTGTTTAATTGGAGTGGTGGAGTGAGGATATGCTGGAACCTGGTCACAAAATGTAGTGTAAATATATAATATTTTTCTTCTGCTGATGACTAATGCTTCATGTGCTATTTTTGAGATGCCAAATCTATTTTGAAACTATCTGATTTAGTTTATTGGTGCTGCCGCAGAATGCAATGGAGGGAATGCTTGATGTTAATTGAAGATTTTGTCAACATGATTGCAGGGTGGATACTCTTCCCATTTACTCTGTGGAAGAAATACATTTGTTGTTTGACTAAACTATGGAGAGTTAAGATTTTATTCCATGTGTGTTTCTCATGTTTTGTCTGGTAAACATGTTGTTAAGGGCTCAGTCAACTGTGATGTGTGGCTGTTGGTTCACTCCTTCTGATGGACTTTTAGGACCCCACCTAGAGAACATTGTTCTTTCTCCAGTCTGTGTGGCCTGCACCTTGAATTCACTATGATGGAGAATTTATTTATATTTGAAACTGTGTTTTACCTTGCATTCACTCTGATGGAGATTTTTTATTTATCATTGAAACTGTATCCAAGACTGACAATTAAATGTTTAAGATCCTAAAGGGATTGGATAGGCTAGATGCAGGAAGATTGTTCCCGATGTTGGGGAAGTCCAGAACGAGAGGCCACAGTTTGAGAATAGAAGGGAAGCCTTTTAGGACCGAGATTAGGAAAAACTTCTTCACACAGAGAGTGGTGAATCTGTGGAATTCTCTGCCACAGGAAACAGTTGAGGCCAGTTCATTGGCTATATTTAAGAGGGAGTTAGATATGGTCCTTGTGGCTACGGGGGTCAGGGGGTATGGAGGGAAGGCTGGGGCGAGGTTCTGAGTTGGATGATCAGCCATGATCATAATAAATGGCGGTGCAGGCTCGAAGGGCCGAATGGCCTACTCCTGCACCTATTTTCTATGTTTCTATGTTTCCTTGTCAATAACCAGCATCTGATGAAATGTCCTGAAACTCAGGCCTGAAATGTTTCACCCTTCCTACTAACACACTACCCTCTACTCTTTTCTAATCTGACTACGACTGAACCAGTATCAGTAATTGAGGCTGTACGGCTGATAGCAAAGACAATTATTTCAATTGGTAATGGAGGAAGATTGGATGTGATTAATTATGGCAAAGTTGGGTGGTTATCTGATTAACCTAGATGTCTCTGAAATATTAGAACATTGCACTGAAACAGGTCCTTCGTCACAAAAATCTGCAGTGAATGTTATGCCAAATAATACTAAATCTCTTCTGCATAAACATGATCCATATCCCTCCACTCTTTGCAAATTCATGTCTGCATAAAAGTCTTTTAAAAATGACTATCATATTGGCTTCTAGCTCATTCCAGTCACCTACCACTCTCTGTGAAAAAGTACTGTTTTCCCCATATATCTCCTTTAAACTTTATTCATCTCACCTTCCATCCATATCCTCTAATAGTTGACATTTCTACTATGGAAAAGAGACTGAAGTTTTAGCCTATCAATTGTATATTAGTATATCAGTAACATGCTAAGTATATTGTTGAATAAGCATTCTTTATTTGTTTAAACTATTCATGTTAGGTTATATGTAAAAGTACATGAATTGCATATGTTATGATGCTACCTTGTCATATGTGTCTTCTTGCTTAAGTAAAAACGTAGTAAACAATTTATTCCTGGGGCCCTTGTTGTCCTTTCAAGTAGTTTAATGTTTTGAAATTACAAAACATAACGGTGGGAGCAAGGAAGTTTTAAACAAACCCTAAATGATGTTTTACCTGTTGAAGTGCAGCGAGAAGTTTAAGTTTTTGAAAAAGTGCAGCAAAATGGTTGAGTATTTAGAAAGCAACATAGCACATTTTATTTCTTTGGAGCAGCATTTTTTCTTCACAAAAGGAAAAATCACAGAATTCAAAAGAAAAGGAAGAAAACAAGAACTCACGGCTTCTTAAACTGTGAGTACTGGGTGATAATAATCATAAAAAAGAGCAAAAATAGCTAACTACATGGAAAAGATGAGAAACCGAGTTGCAGTCAGGAATGAAAGTGCTTGTGATTACAGTTGCAGCACCAAAACAGAAACCAGCCTGGCCAAACAAATTGTGATACCATTATGGCCAGGACTTATATGCACCAGACCAAATGTCTCAGTGTATCCCAAAAGCTCATCCTTAAGAATGAACTCTAACATCTTGCCTACCAGCAGTGGTAATTTCCTATCTTTTGCATCCCTCGCTTCTTAAAGAGTTAAGTGACATTTGCAATTTGCAGCCCTCGAAAGCCATTGCTGAATCTAATGATTCTTGAAAGATGACTACTAATGCCTCCAAACTCTTGTCAGCTACCTCTTTCAGACAGGTGGGCTGTACCTCATCTGGTCCAGCCGGCTTACCTTTCAAGTCTAGGTACCTGAACTGAATTCAACATTCTATGTTTCTCCTGAAAGGGCACATCTTGTATACTGCAAATACTCTTTGTATTCCTTTTGCCATCTGCAAGCTGACTAATCAGACACTCTGTATTTTCATCTGAGTCATTTTCTGTACATTGTAAAAAACAGGAGTCCCATCACTGATACCTGTGGAACATCACTGGCCATAGTCCTCCAATCTGGATATTACCCTTCCACCACTACCCTCTGTCTTCTACAGCCAATCAATTTTAAGTTTAGTATACAGAGTTATCTTGTAACCAAAGTGAATTACTCTTCTGGATCAGGCTACCCTGAAGAAGCTTGTCAGATGCCTTTGCAAACTTTCTAGTGAACTTCTCTACCCTTCTCAGTCATATTTGCACCTCTCCAAAGACCTCAGTCAATTTTGTAAGACATGCTGTGCCCTGCACAAAGTTATTCTGACTACGAGTAATAAACCCATGTTTTCCCAAATGTGATAAAATCCAATACCTAAGATTCTGCTCCAATAGTTTTAATAGCTGGAAGGAGGAACCTTGCTTCCTCTCTCCTTTCTCCCCTTTTACTGGATTCAGTACTCTGTAGTGCAGGTCATCTTATGAGAAAAGTTGAGGCCTGTATACTCTGCAATTTTGAAGACTAAGAAGGAAATTGATGGGATCCTCAGTTCCGTAGACATCTTGGCTGGCTGCCGTGGACAAGGTGTAGGTGTTCAAGAGTCAGGGACTGCATTTTTAGAACAGATGTGAAATTATATTTGTTTTTCTCTCAGAGAGCCATGAACCTTCGGAATTCTTTTTCTCCAAGGGCCTGTGGAACCAGAATCAATTTATATTTTTTAAGTCAGGAAGAAGGAGTAAGGTTACCTGGAGCATGGAGTAATGGGACATAAAGTTGAACCATAAAGTTATTGAATGTCAGAGCAGGTTTTAAGGGCTGAGTGATCTACTTCTTCTCCTTAATTGATGCTCATGCAGAAATCTACCTAATGGACTTCGTCACATATCACTCAGCAGAAGACCTCACGTGATTGAGCACACTGGAACTCACTTGAAAGTAGACAATTCTGGCGCAATATGTTCAGTTGGTGGTCAAATTACAGTTCAGGTCTGACTGGCAGGAGTTTGTGGACTCTTCCTTTCCATCGCCAAGAAGTGACACAAACTACTTCACCTTCAGCAGAGTTGTGAGCAGCTAGCCAGGTGTTTAAATACAATACTGACACCAAGTTAAACAGCATCCCAGCCTGCAGGAATGTTTTTTTGTTATTTCAAAGTGCTCCCTCATTCACTGTATAGAGTGGTAGCTGTAAGTTCGATTTCCCAGAGACCCAGTACTGCAGGCTGAGTTTCCTGGGAGAGAAGACACATTTGCTAAATAACCATGATGCAATGGCTGAGGCAAACCAATACAATCCGGGAAATGTCACACCAACTTCTTTTCAGTCAGTGATATCTCACTGCCCCCTACAGGACAAAATAATTATCATTTGTAGTAATTTTACACGGAAAAATATCAGCAGTTAATTATTATAAAATAAACCCTGCGATTAATATTTAGCAAAAGAAATAATGAGGCCATTCAGCCCATTTGGTCCATAGAAGCTCCCGATAGAGAAAATCCATTGATGCCAATTTTATTCTCCTCACACCTGCCATCAAATACCCTTTCACTTGTCTGTTGCTTCATTACATGAAGGGAAACTATACTGGAAAATATCCGCACAGTGCAAGGAAAATAGAGCAACAGTGGGAAACTCAAGTAGTCACAGAGAGAACTTACAAACTTCACATGGACAAGCTCAGGATCAAATCTAGGTCACTGAAGCTGTGAGATGTCAGCACTGTATGACAACTCACACATCCTTAAGTCGATCCTCCCAATGCATGGTCCAATGCTTCTGGAGGAAGAAGATGAAAATAAGGGGGATCCTGGGCAGCCCTGGAACTGGTGAGCTCTGGTTTACAGTGCACCACTTTGCCAAATGCAGCTGCAGTCCAAACCAGTGAGCTGATCAATTGTGGGATAACAATTGGAGAGTCAGTAAGGGGAGAGGAATGACAACAGCATTATTCTACTCCGCTCTGTAGCAAACTGCTGAAGTGCAGATTTCAGAGTTGATTATAACATCAAAAACTGTGCTGGTTGCTATGTATATATCGGCAGCTGTAAGGACATTCAGGATATTAGTTTCTGTGGGAAAGTAATGAAATAATTAACTCCAGTGGAGCAATTCTCCTAAATGCAGCTAAGGTACACTGCATCATTAACATTCATTAATGACAATCCACTGGATAATGCGAACACAGGTCACAAATCTGTGAATCCATGGTCTCTCAAGGAGATCAGGAATGGAGAAATTTGGATTCATATTGATAGGAAAGGAACAGAGAATTGTACAGAACAGAACAGGCCTTTTGAGCCACGAGGTTAATTAATGCCTCACAAAACAATTCCTTTCTGCCTACACAATGTTCATATGTCTTCCTTCTCTGCAGATTCATGTGCCTACCTAAAAACTTTTTAAATGCCTCAATCATATTTGACTCCACTACCCACTCTGGCAGTGCATTCAAGGTCACACTTTCTGCAAAAATATCCCTGCAAATGTCCTTTGAACTTACCTCTTATCATAGGTGCATGCCATCTCGTATAGGAGACTTTTATCATGGGAAAAATATGCCAGATTTGCCCAACACTTCCCTATAGCACTTGCCCTCAACTTTAGGCAGCATCCTGGTAAAACTTTTCTGCACCCTTTCCAAAGCTGCCACTTCCTTCCTATTATGGGTTGACTGGAACTGAATGCAATAAATGTGCAATTGATTCAAGAGTGATGTATTTCATTGACCATATCCATCCATTTGTCGATAGATATTATATCATAGAAATGCCTTTACAATAATGATATACAGAGATCTATAAACCAACAAGTTCCACTGCTTGGTTTCTTTTTTAGAATACATAAATCAATCTTCTGTAGAGGATGCAGTTACTAAAACAAGCGCCCTTGCTCATTAGGATGTCCATACTCCTGCTCAATACCTGTGATCCAGATTGCTCTCTGTGTGAGGAGCGCCGAACTGGGCTAGATGGGTTCACTTGCCCTTGTCTGCCACACTCACTGCCTGGCTTCCGCTGGGAAGAGTGGTCACTGTGTCAGTGAACTGCTGCTCCAGGTGCCCTCAGAGAAAGTTGGAAAATTGGAACACAGGAAGAATATAACTGAGTTTTTTTAACTTTGGGCAGATGTGTAAAATGGTGGTATTCACGTTCCTTTCATTGATAACTGATATGATAGTGGTATTTGAAGCTACTTCTTGTATGCTTTCATGCAACTGAAGAATTCAACTTGAGTACATTGGAGAAACAACAGACATGAGGGCAGGTTTGATTCCTGGATCTCTGGGACTGGAAACAACAGCGTGGCCATGTCCATGGGTCAAATGAGGGAACTAAACAATGCCACAATGTGAAGGGCAACCATATTTCCTGTTCCCAACCCAAAGGATAGTATTCATTCATTGAGAGATTTTAATCCGAAGTTTCATCAGCCTCCAAGTAGTACTGTAGAATGGGTGAATTAATGAATTTAGACCCATGCTGGGCACTGAGTTGATGAAAATTTGCTTGATTGTAACAACCACAACTGAGAATGGGATAACTGTACAATGACCCATTTTTACCATGGTCAAACTTCCTTCGTTAAATACGTGTTTTTCAAATATACTTCAAAATTCATCAGTTTCTCAATTTCAAAGTCAAGTTTTACAAAGTAATTTTTTCTGGTCATGACTCACTGTAATATTAAGCAAAGCTGAGTTGGTAGGTAATCTGTTCAAGATAAGAAATTTATCAAAATTCCTAGATCTGCACACACAATGCTGTGAAATGTCAGTCCAGACGAGGAGCATTGTGAGTTTGGTGGAAGGATGATGATACTCAAATATGAATTCCCTGCTGGAATGGCCAGTACTGACATCACCTCCCTCATTGCTAAAAGTAAAGAGTATGATTCGGTGGGTTTCCTTCCTGGTGCTCTGTCTCCTGAAAAATGAACTCTCACATTTATGATCCGCAGATGAACCCACAGCACCATTCTCACTATTTTCTTGCTTGTTCATTTATCTCTCAGCCTATCTATTTATCCATCAATCCATCTGTTTATTTATTTGTTATTTATCTGTTTGTCTCTTTCTTTATTGAGCTTTTTATCTATCTATCTACTTAGTTATAGACTATTTATTGGGATACAGTGTGGAGTTGGCCCTCCGGGCATTTCAAGCCATTCCATACAGCATCCCATCAATTTAACCTTAGCATAATCGCAGGTGAATTTACAATGACCTTATGACCGTTACATTGTTTGAATGTCGGAGGAAACTGGATCAGCTGGAAGAAACCCATGCAGTCATGCAGAGAACGTGCAAACTCCTTACAGCCAGCATCGGGAACTCAACCGAGGTAAACGGTAAACTTTGTGCATATCACTACACAACTGTGCCACCCCATCCTCTTCATGGGAATGGGCCTCTCCACTGCTAAAGGTGTAGGAATTTATGCTCAAGATAATGTTCTCATGCCAAAACATATCTTAGCCCAGTGTGATGGGGTTGTCAGGTCCTGTGTTCAGTGTTCAGCTGTTGCAACAACATTATTGTGATGCTGGAGGGGGATTATGGCAATTTTCCAAAAGTTTTTTTTTCATTTTCAGTTTATTTAAATACAGGCACAGTGTTGAAAAAAAAGTGCCCATAATTCAGCTACCGGTATGAAATGATCGAATCACGATAGAAACAGGCAACTTAGACATTACATAAGAACTGACAATATGGGACGCGGGAAAGGGACAGTTGCTGAGAGGGCACCTCACTTCCGGGTCCCGGATTCTCCCGAGGAATGCAATTTCAGAATGATGGGTGCCCCAATAATGTAGGAGCTGGGAAAAATTTCTCTTCTTCATGGGTCCAGAACCTGTGGCATTCTCCACCTCAGACAGTTATGGAGGAGTAGACATCGACTATACTTCAGTCTGAACTGGACAGATGCCGCACTGTAATGGAGTTGAGGCTGTGCTGGGAACATTGGGATTGGCAGAGTTGAGGCCAAGAACAAATCAGCCTGAATGTGTTGAGGGGTTGAGCAAGAGCCAAGAGAAATGTGGTGTTAGGATCTGACTGGCATTGAGAAAATACATATGTGTTCATCAGTGAAATTTAAATGTCCATTGACATTAGCAAACAAATGTGGTCACTAAAGCTGTTCTCACACAGATTGAGTCCTCATGACCTGAGTCTGATCATCATTCTCTCTGAGCAAAAGAACACTGGTGAATGGGACAGGACCAGTCCACATGGCCATCCCTTGCTGCCTTATCATTTAGTCAGGTTATAGTAACATGATCTTGGCCTGAACAACACTTTCTTGCTATAATCCCGTTACTGGAGGACATTCTGAGGGATAAGTTATGCACGCATCTTGAAAGACATGAGAAGGAGAAAATCTGCAGATGCTGGAAATCCAAACAACACACACAAAGTATGAAAGGAACTCAGCAGGCCTGGCAGCATCAAAACAAAAGAGCACAGTCAACGTTCAGGCTGTGACACTCCAGACATGGGTTGATTAGAGGCATTGGCTTTGCCTTGTGTATGGGAGATGATGTCTTATGAACTTGATTAAGATTTTTGATGATGCAATATATGAAAGCCATTGAGGGCAGGGCCATAGACGTGATTTATATGAACTTCTGAAAGTCTTTAATGTTCACTTATTACGCTGCTCTGAAAGGATGGATCACATGGAATCCAGTAAGAGCTGGCTAACTGGAGACATAATTGGCTTGATATTAAAAAGTAGAGGGACAAAAAACAAAGCAGAGAATTGTTTCTCAGTCTGGGTACCCATTACTGGTGGTGTACCTTAGGCAATGGTGCTGGGCCCATTGATATTTGGCATCTCTATCAACAATCCGAAAAAGAGCATATGAGACATGATTAATAAGTTTGCAGAAGTTTGTAGTACATGTTCTGCACAGCATTTTGGGCTGAAGCGTGTGTATTGTGCTGTAGGTTTTCTATGTTTCTATGTTTCTATGACAGTAAAGTGAAATATGTGGTATTGTAGACAGATAATGTAGAAGGTCATTATAAATTACAGGGAGATGGTGAATGTCAAATAGAGTTTAATTTGGATAAGTGCAAGGCATTGCATTTTGTAAGATCAAATCTAGGTCGGACTTTAACATGAATGACATGGCTCTGGGGAGTGTTGTTGAACAGATGTACCTTAGAGCACAAGAACAAGATTAACTGAAAGTGTAGTCACAGGTAGACAGGGTGGGAATTAAAGCTTTTGACATAATGGACTACATACTCAGGGCATTATCTTACATCCTAGCTCACCAGGTCCTGTCCACTACCTACAAGGCTCAAGGCAGTAGTGTGATGGAATGCTCTCCAGTTGTCTGGATGAGAACAGCTTCAACAACATTCAAGAAGCTCAAAACCATTTGTACTCACATGGGCCTCGCTATGCCTCTGTTTTGTTGGGTATGTGGGAGAGTTTTTATTCGAAAACCTACTCGGGCATCCATCCCCATCTTTTTCCATTACATTGTCAAATGCATCGGTGCAGTATCCTGATTTTGTGGAAAAACTTGTCAATTTCACCATTGTTATCATATACTTCTACACTGCCTTTAACAATGATCATATCTGTTATCATAGAAGCATAGAAACATAGAAAATAGGTGCAGAGTAGGCTATTCAGCCCTTCGAGCCTGCACCACTGTTTATTATGATCGTGGCTGATCATCCAACTCAGAACCCTGCCCCAGCCTTCCCTCCATATCCCCTGATCCCCATAGCCACAAGGGCCACATCTAACTCCCTCTTAAATATAGCCAATGAACTGGCCTCAACTGTTTCCTGTGGCAGAGAATTCCACAGATTCACCACTCTCTGTTTGAAGAAGTTTTTCCTCATCTCGGTCCTAAAAGGCTTCCCCTTTATCCTCAAACTGTGACCCCTCATTCTGGACTTCCCCAACATCGGGAACAATCTTCCTGCATCTAGCCTGTCCAATCCCTTTAGGATTTTATACGTTTTAATCAGATCCCCCCTCAATCTTCTAAATTCCAACGAGTACAAGCCCAGTTCATCCAGTCTTTCTTCATATGAAAGTCCTGCCATCCCAGGAATCAATTTGGTGAACCTTGTTTGTACTCCCTCTATGGCAACGATGTCTTTCCTCAGATTAGGGGACCAAAACTGCACACAATACTCCAGGTGTGGTCTCACCAAGGCCTTGTACAACTGCAGTAGTACCTCCCTGCTCCTGTATTCGAATCCTCTCGCTATAAATGCCAGCATACCATTCGCCTTTTTCACCGCCTGCTGTACCTGCATGCCCACTTTCAATGACTGGTGTATAATGACACCCAGGTCTCGTTGCACCTCCCCTTTTCCTAATCGGCCACCATTCAGATAATAATCTCTTTTCCTATTTTTGCCACCAAAGTGGATAACTTCACATTTATCCACATTAAATTGCATCTGCCATGAATTTGCCCACTCACCCAACCTATCCAAGTCACTCTGCATCCTCTTAGCATCCTCCTCACAGCTAACACTGCCACCCAGCTTCGTGTCATCCGCAAACTTGGAGATGCTGCATCTAATTCCCTCATCCAAGTCATTAATATATATTGTAAACAACTGGGGTCCCAGCACTGAGCCTTGCGGTACCCCACTAGTCACCGCCTGCCATTCTGAAAAGGTCCCGTTTATTCCCACATACTATCATGTGATACTATTTCTGTTGAACCACAGTGAATGCTCATAGAATCTAACTTGGAAGACAGATACAGATGTCAGAAACAAAGTAGTTGATGAGGACAGACACAGCCCTACAATTTGCTTGGACATATGTTTTCCCCACAGAGGTCACTGCAAAATAATTCTGTGACAAGGAACTAATTCCGGATGCTGCAGTCTCCTATTTACATTTTTCATGGGAATTGATTATTTCAAACGACACCAATAGCGAATGTTCTTTATATTTTGTTTTTGTTTGTTTATTTGGAGTCTTGGCAGTCATGTGTTGTTGCTCAGCTGGTGATGCTGAATTATCTGTATTAGGAATATTCATTGAAATATGAGGGTCACTTGAACGATCAGATATTTGTAGAACTTGTTAGGTGGTGGAAATGCTAGGCCTGGATCTGTAAACGCTTCTTCTTGAAAGGCAGCACGACAACAGCAATAACAAAGGATCCAAACCGAATATTCTTTCCGTCAATGTTTTTTTTCTGGACCTCGACCTTCTATACTGCTTGAATATATCTGCCTATGAGAATTCCTTTATGATTCCTTTCTTTATGTAGCTTTCCAATAGGTATCTTATCTACTCTGAACAGTCATGGTGCACCTGTTAATTAAACCATGCAGGAGATGAAGCTTTCAACAAGCTGCTGGGAGAGATGGTCGGTCTCTGCGTATGTTCCGAGAAAGCAAATGACCATTGAAGCTTCATCATTAATAACTGTAAATCACTCTCATTGAGTAGCATAACAGAATGTCTGGTCAGAAGCCATGATAAGGACATGAATGACACTGTTCATGTTGCAGGCGTTGGCAATTTCCACCAATCCTCTCTTTCCTGTATCCAGTCTTGCACCAAGTATTGAGTACAAAGGTTCAAATGCATTTTTGTGACATTCACACATTCTGATTGAGCAGCTGCTTTTGTTTTCCCTCCGGTAGAATTGGAGAATCCTTTATTGCTTCTACAACTAGTTCATATAGGTCAGGGAAGCCTGAAAAAAAAAGATCACACAGTAATGACAATGAGATGTTTATCATTGACAGCTTATAGAAAAGTCTGATTCTTCTTCAGAGTGAATCATTATTAATTTGCAAATGCCAGGTAGAAACACATGGAATGCTTCCAAGGAATGTTGGAAACTCATACATGATTATGCACTGTTTACTGTTGACAGGGTCATTTGCAGCTTCTAAAATACTTCTAACAATTAATCTCAGAGATCCCTGCCATAACCATTACTTTGTCACTCCACAACTCCCAGAATATTGCTCCATTGTTTGTCTATCAGTAACAGACGAGGCATACAGCCTTCCCATGGTGGACACATACCCGTTTTAAATTGACGGCACAATGATAGTCCCTATGCGGAGAAGGCAAAGTGGCTTTCTTCTTGATGGACACACCCAACAAATCCAAATACTCTGAAGGCACTCGAGACAACTCCATTCAGTACACATCCAGCCTTGAGGGGTCAGGATGCAACTCAATTGATGACTTGACTCTGAAACTTAGGCAGGCCTCTCAGAACCATTAGCATAGGGTCACCCAAACTGGAATGGTACCGGAGAACCAATTAACCTAAAATTATGAAGTTGTAACTACAAATATATTTCCAATAAAAAGTATTCATCCCCCTTGGAACTTTTCATGTATTATTGTTTTACAACATTGAATCACAGTAGATTTAATTCAGTGGCTTTTTTGACTGTGATTAAAAGAAAAGGACTCTTTCATTTCAAAGTGAAAATATATCTCTACAAAGTGATCTAAATTAATTAAAAAATATAAAACTCAAAATACTGATTGCATACATAACACCCCTTTAAAATGACACACCAAAACATCACTGGTACCACCAGTTGATTTTAGAAGTCACATAATTATTTAAATGGATATCTCCCATGGATAACCAAGGTGTTTCAATGATTGTAGTAAAAGTCCACCTGCATCTGGAAGGTCCAAATGCTGGTGAGACAGTATCCTGGCAAAAAGTACATCATGAAGACAAAAGAACACTCCAAGCAACTCTGTAAAAAGGTTATTGAAAAGTAGAGTCAGGAAATGGATGCAAGAAAATGTCCAAGTCACTGACTATCTCTCGGAGTACAGTTAAGTCAATCATCAAGATATGGCACAGGAGTAAGTCTGCCTGGAGCAGACCATCCTCAAAAACTGAGTGACCGTGTAAGAAGGGGACTAGTGAGGGAGACCAGCAAGGGACCTAGGACAAATCAAGAGGAGATACAGGCTTCAATAGCTGAGAATAGTGGGACTGCACATATAACAACTGTTGCCTGGGTGCTTCAGCAATTGCAGCTTTTTGGAGAGAGTCAAAGAGAAAGCCACTGTTGAAAAAAAAACCTCACATGAAATCTCTGCTAGAGATTGTGAGAAGGCATGTAAAAAGACTCTGAAGTCAGCTCAAAAATGGTTTTGTAGTTTGATGAAACCAATTTTTAGCATTTTGGCTATTGCGCTAAACATTATGTTTCATGTAAGCCAAGCACCGCACATCAGCAAAACCACTTCATAACTATCTTGAAGCATGGTGCTGGCTACATCATGCTCTGGGGAACTTCACTGCAGCAGACCCTGAAAGACTTGTGAAGGCAGAGGGTAAAATGAGTGCAGCAAAACACAGGGAAATCCTGGAGGAAAACCTAATGCAGTCTGCAAGAAAACAGTGAGTCGGAAGAACATTTGTTTTCCAGCAAGACAATGACCCCAAGGTGTTTCAATTGATTGTAGTAAGAATACACCCATATCTGGAAGGACCAACTGCTGGTGAGTCAGTATCCTGGCAAAAACTGCACCATGAAGACAAAAGAACAGTTCAAGCAACTCTGCAAAAAGGTTATTGAAAATTATTATCAGGAAGTGGATACAAGAAAATGTCTGAGTCTCTGAATATCTCAGTTAAGTACAGTTAAGTCAATCATCAAGAAATGGAAAGAATATGGCACAGCTGTAAATCTGCCTGGAGCAGGCCATCCTCAAAAACTGAGTGACCATGCAAGAAGGGAACTGGTGAGGGAGACCACCAAAGGACTTACGACAAATCTGGAGGAGCTAAAAGCTTCTGTGGCTGTGATGGGAGAGACTGCACCGACAGTAAATGTTGCCCGGTTGTTTTGGCCGTTGCAGCTTTATGGAAGAGTAGCAGATGGAAGCTACTAGAGTTTGCCAGAAGGCATGTAGAAGACTTTGAAGTCAGCTTCAAGAAATTTAATGGTCTAATTAAACCAATATTGGATATTTTGGCCATCAGGCTGAACAATATTTTGGAATAAGTCGAACACCGCACATCAGCAAAAATACACCGTCCCTCCCTTGAAGCATGGTGAGGCTGCATCATGCTCTGGGGATGGTTCACTAGAGCAGGCCCTGGAAGGCTTGTGAAGGTAGAGGGTAAAATGAATGCAGGAAAATACAGAAAAATCCTACAGGAAAACTAATCCAGTCTACAAGAGTACTGTGACTTGGGAGATTAGTTTTCCAGCAAGAAAATGACCACAAACATAAAGCCAAAGCAACACAAGAAAGGCTTAAAAACAACAAAGTTCATGCCCTGGAGTGGCCAAGGCAGTGTCCAGACCTCAATCAAATTGAGAATTTGTGGCTCGTCTTGAAAAGGGCTGTTCACTCACGATCCCTATGCAATCTGACAGAGCTTGAGCAGTTCTGTAAAGAAGAAGGTGGAAAACTTCAGGGTCCACATATATAAAGCTGATAGAGAAATATTCACACAGACTCAAGGCTGTAATTGTTTCGAAAGATGGTTCTGCTAAATACTGACTCTTAGTGGGTGACTACTTATGCAATCAGTAATTTAAGCAACACACACAAGGGAATATAAAAACAGAGTCCCAAACAGTCTTTCCAGGTGTGGCGAGACATCTCACCTGAGTATGTTAGGGTCATATACCGCGTCTCCCGTTTCTGGTCTGGCATCTTGTATATTGATAAGACCTGACGTAGATTGGGAGACTGTGTTGCCAAGCATCTAAGTTCCATTCGCCAGAAGAAGCAGGATCTCCCTCTTTCCAACAATTTTAACTCCACTTTCCTTTCCTATTTCGATACTTCAATCTATGGCCCCATCTACTGTTGCAATGAGGCTGCAATCAGGTTGGAAGAACAACACCTCGTATTCCCTCTGGGTAGCTTCCAACCTGATGGCATGTATATCAATTTCTCAAACTACTGGTAATGACTGCCCCCCTTCACCAATACCCGACCTCTTTTCCCTCTCTTACCTTATTTCCTGCCTGCTCTTCACTTCCCTCTGGTGCTCCTCCACACCCCCCCACTTTCCTTCTTCCAGTGCCTTCTGTCCTCTCTTATCAGATTCCACCGTCTCCAGACCTGTATCTCTTTCACCAGTGATTTTGTCCCTCCCCCTCACAGTTTCACCTATCATCTTATTTTTTATCTATTCACTTACACCCCCGCCCCAATCCACCTCTTGAATCTGCTCCTCATCTTCTTTTTCTGCAGTCCTGCCGAAGTGTCTCAGCCGAAAACATCGACTCTACTTTTTTCCATAAAAGCTGCCTGGCCTGCTTTGTTCCTCCAGCATTTTGTATGTTTTGTTGTGATTTCTAGTACCTGCAAGATTTCTCTTGTTGCATTCAATTATTTTGTTTTATATTTGCAATTAAGTTACATCACTTTGTAGAGATCTGTTTTCACTTTGACAGGAAATAGCCTTTTTTTCTGTTGATCAGTGTTTTAAAAAAGCCAAATTCCGTTCACTGACTCAATGTTGTAAAACACCAAAACGTGAAAAATTCCAGTGGGATTGAATACATTTCATAGGCGCTGTAACCAAGGATTCGGGGAATGCACTAACAATAAAATAAATGGAAATGAATCGATCCCGGTGACTTTCAATAGTCAACCTGAGAGAGACTGCCAGATAATAGATTTGTCTAGCTTCCAACGATCTCTTACCCAGGGCCATAGCAGAGGTGGGTTGGTAGAGGTATACCTTAGGAATCTGGATTTTCTTTGCTAGTCTGGTGTCCAATAAAATTACCGCAAAACGAGAGTCTGCCAAGGCTCTCGCAGAATATTGATGTCTCCCCGAGGATAACAGTGATGGGAGGGCGACTCTGATACATGACAAAATGGGAGAAAAGTTTGAGAGTGTTCCAGTTCTGCCCTCACTGGACGGCAGGTGTTTCACTCAAAAGCCGGCATTACCGCAGTATCAGCAACACCGCTGCCTCCTACGTCCATCTCGCTCCGCTGGGAGACCCAGGTTCTTCCAAGTTGCATGGGCTCTTCCTGGGATGTCTGCGGGGATCTGCATCGGTTATCAGATTGAGGAACCAGAGCAGTCATTGGACAGTTCTAAGAATCGGCCTTCTGGGTGACATCGGCTCCGCTCTCCAGCCTTGTTTCAGAAATATAGTTGAAGAGTCTTACGCTGATGTCCATTAATTCTTGCAGATCCTCAACTAAACCCTGGTTGCAAGTATGTCTTTTAGCTGGTAATGTTATCTCTGTCTAAAAGGAGCAACCAAAACCTACAGTCGCATGCGGGAATTTGGGCACCGCTGGTAAAAATTTCTTTTACAGTGAATAGTTTAGTGAGTAGAAGATGACCTGATCTCCAAAAGTCATAAAGTGAAATACAAAGCATTCCATTCAATATTTTAAGCAAGATTAGTGTATTATTTTTCTTTTGTACAATTTTAGAGTGTAAAATGGAAAGGAGCACCATGAAAAAGTTTGGCACCCCAATAGATTTGAGCTCTCAGATAACTTTTACCAAGGTCTCGGACCTTAATTAGTTTGTTAGAGCTATGGCATGTTTCCAGTCATCATTAGGAAAGACCAGGTGATGAAAATTTCAAAGCTTTAAAATACCCTGACTCCTCAAACCTTGTCCCAATAATCAGCAGCCATGAGCTCCTCTAAGCAGCTGCCTAGCACTCTGAAAATTAAAATAATTGATGCCCACAGATCAGGAGAATGCTATAAGATAGCAAAGCGTTTTAATTTATCCGTTTCCTCAGTTCGTAATGTAATTAAGAACTGAAAGTTAACAGGAATGGTGAAAGTCACGTTGAGGTCTGGAAGACCAAGAAAACTTTCCAAGAGAACTGCTGTTAGTTCTGACCAAGAGTCTCGGCCTGAAACGTCGACTGTACCTCTTCCTAGAGGTGCTGCCTGGCCTGCTGTGTTCACCAGCAACTTTAATGTGTGTTGCAAGAGAACTGCTCGTAGTATTGCTAGAAAGGCAAATCAGAACCCCAGTTTGACTGCAGAAGATCTTCAGGAAGATTTAGCAGACGCTGGAGTTGTGGTGCAGTGACACCTGCACAAATATGACCTTCATGGAAGAGTCATCAGAAGAAAACCTTTCCTGCATCCTCACCACAAAATTCAGCATCAGAAGTTTGCAAAGGAACATCTAAACAAGCCTGATGCAATTTGGAAACAAGTCCTGTGGACTGATGACGTTAAAATAGAACTTACTGGCCGCAATGCGCAAAGGTAAGTTTGGAGAAAAAATGGTGCAAAATTTCATGAAAAAAACACCTCTCTAACTGTTAAGCATGGGGGTGGATTGATAGTGCTTTGGGCTTCTATTGCAGCCAGTGGTACAGGGAATATTTCACTGGTAGAGGGAAGAATGAATTTAATTAAATACCAGCAAATTCTGGAAGCAAATATCAAACTCTCTGTAAAAAAGCTGAAGATGATAAGAGGATGATTTCTATAACAGGATAATGATCCTAAATACACACCAAAATCCACAATGAAAGACCTCAAGAGGCACAAGCTGAAGGTTGTGCCATGGCCTTCACAGTCCCCGAATCTAAACATCATCGATAATCTGTGGATAGACCTCAAAAGAGCAGTGCATGGAAGATGACCCAAGAATCTTACAGAACTAGAAGCCTCCTGCAAGGAAGAATGGGCTAGGATCCCCTAAACAAGAACTGAAAGACTCCTAGCTGGCTACAGAAAGTGTTTACAAGCTGCGATACTTGCTAAAGGGGATGCTACTAAGTACTGTCCATGCAGGGTGCCCAAACCTTTGCTTCGGGCCCTTTTCATTTTTTGTTATTTGGAAACTGTAAAAGATGGAAATAAAAAAGTAATCTTGCTTAAAATATTCAAGAAATGTGTCATCTTTAACTTTATTCTTTCGGGAAATCAAGTCATCTTTTACTCACTTCGCTACTCACTGTAACCGATATTTTGACCGGGGTGACAAAACATTTGCATGCCACTGTACTCTCTGCGCTTAGGATATATAATCAATGGAATAGTCAGCCATTCCCAGATGCAACTGGATGACTCTGAGCCACTGGCAGGATGAAACAATACACTCCCCATCATTTTTAAAAAGCAGACATTATTTCAGAATACACTGGAGCGTCCTCCTCCCATAAAGCCATTGCCCATGAAAGGGCCTTGCCTGAGAGGAGGGAAATTATATAGGCCACCTTACTCCTGCTCAAGGAGAACATCCTGGGTTTTAATTTAAAAACTTGTGATCATTCACTGCAGAATCTGCAGCAAGACGCTAGGACCCCATTGCAGTGCTCCAGGGCTGGCAGATTAATTGACTCTACATGGTAGTTCTGGGAACATGTAACAGGAAACATTGGCGATTGCTTGACATCACAGTCCGACTGCGATTATGCAAGTATTACCTGGAGAAGTTCCTCATGTCATCCAACTGCCTATCCCTGGCGACTGCTGGTCCACAGCCACACACACAGACACACACACACACACAGACACACACACACACACACACACACACATGCGCACACACACACATGCACACACACGCGCGCGCGCGCACACACACACACACACACACACACACACACACACACGTCTATCTAGTTGCTGTCTACCTAGTTTATTTATTTTTATTTGTTTACTGACAGTACGGAATTGGCCCTCTGAGCCCTTAGCGTTATGCTGTCCGGCAAACTAATTTAAACTTAACCTGGTTTAACCATTTGAGAAAAAAAACATCTGCAGCCCCAGCAGGAAATGAGCTGTTATTTTAAGGCGAGGGGCTGGCCAGAACTGAGACAAGACGTTACCATCTGATTTTCTACAACTTTACCCAAATATCACAGTTTCTGTTCTGCCCGTTCTATTTTAAGAATCTATCGGGCACTGACAGTTTAAAGGGACATCATCTTTGTTACTCTCCTTGAATTGTGACAGTCAGAAAGGGAATTGTTTCAGACATTCTGCCATGTTGGTTGTCTGAGTAACTTTCTGGTGGATGCTGTGGAGTATGTCTGAATGTATGAGGTTTACATCATCAACATCTTCCATCATTCCTTTAGAACCTGAAACTTAAACGTCTCTTAGAAATGTGGATAATTCCATTTTAAGCTGCTCCCCTGTTTCACCATTCAGAATATGAATGATATGAGATCAAAGTTTTCCAGAACGAGAGAGAGAAAGAGGGGGGGGGGGGGAGGGAGAGAGAGAGAGAGAGAGAGAGAGAGAGAGAGAGAGAGAGAGAGAGAGAGAGAGAGAGAGAGAGAGAGAGAGAGAGAGAGAGAGAGAGAGAGAGAGAGAGAGAGAGAGAGATAGATAGATAGATAGATAGATAGATATCCTGCTGAGTGTCTTGTGTTCTTTTCTCCAAGGAATTTGAGATAATCCTAATTTTGGCACAAGAAATTGAAAGGACTAGGAGAAAGTTTCTGTGTAAGTAAATGAGAAATTACTTCAGAGAACTTTTTATGTGTCAGGAGGCCATGTAACTATGTGAATAAGCTCTGTGAAGGAGAGAGCTCTGTCAGATCTGACTACTTATTGTTCCTGCCTGTTTACTTTGGCCAGAGTGTTAAAGATGAATTACACTGTAGAGCCTAAATGTATTTAAGATTGTTTTTCATCAAGAATCTTCATAAAATTATTTTTTTGTTTTTTTTCTTCTGCCTGAAGCTCACATTTTATCCTTTATTATCTGCTTCCTTCCCTTCTTTACTGATGCAAATAATGACATGGTGATTACAAACTTTTTGCAGTTCTGCTCAATGCGGTGTACAATGTAAGGATCTCTAAATCCAGGTGTAAGTTTCACACTTATTAAATGTCATTGATTACAAACTGGTACTTTGGGAAACAATTTGGAGTGATTTGAAATATTCTCTTCCTATTTTAGAACAATCATTTCCCAGCAGGCTAGGCCTTACAATGATCATGTATTTTGCACTTTTAATATATTATCCAGTTGTTAATATTTAAATTACTCAAGAAAAGGGATGGATTGATGGGTTATAAATGTTTGAAACGAGGTACGACATTCAACATTGACAAAAAGACTTTCTTGAATGCCTGTGTAAAACATTTAGAGTTTAGAGAGCAAATCTCAAGATGATAGCTTGTGAATATTTCAACCTTTTTGTTAGCACTCACTCGCTTGGCTGAACCATCATTGAGGCTGGGGATTTTCTCAGAGCCTCCTGCTTCATAATGCATTGTGGTAAGACTCAGAGGATTGATTTGATCCATTGGAAATGAAGTCTCTCAGATCTGCACAATAGATGCTGTGTTTGTTATTTAATGCTCATGTTGTCCTGTGTTGCCTCCTCAACACTGTGAGGCATCATCAGTGATGGGACAGACTGGTGCTGCTCCCAGAATTCCAACAGCGCTCATCATTCCACTGGAGTAGATGCTCTGGCTGAACAGTGAAGGAGGGTTAGGGATATGCCAGGCTGTCTGGTTACAGATTATGGTGGTGGAAAACACTGCTGATGCTGATAGTCCAGACAGCCCTTATAGATGCCCAGTACTGAGCTGTCAGATCTGTAACATGTCTGTAATTCCTTACAACATCATACAATAGAGGGAGTCATCGACGTAGAAATGGGATTTGTCTCCACAAGGATGTTCCAGTGGTCACTTCTGCTAGTGCAATCATTGACAAAGCCATCTGTCATAGCTGGATTGGTGAGATTGAGGTCAAATGTGATTCTGTCTGCTGTTGTTCATTCACTGCCTGCCACGGGCACAGTCAGCTTAGTCTGTGGTTGTGCAATCGAACCACCTTTTGTGATGACCATTAAAGTCCCAGGGAATATTCTGTGTCCTTGCTCCTCTTAGTATTTTCTCCAGGTGTTGATCAACATGGAAGGACACAGATTTCTCAGTGGAAGAAAGCCTGAAGACAGCAATCAAGAGGAGGTTTCCTTGTCAATATTTGACCTAATTTCATGAAAATTTAATCTGATTTAATTCAATGCTGAAGGTGCCAAGTGCTCTACCCGACTGCTTTGATAACAATGTATCCCAACTCTAGAGAGTCCATCCTTCTTGGGATAGGATATGACAAGAATGGTGAGAGAGGAGTCAGACCAACTTTCTGTCATAATTTTATGAGTATAGCCATATCAAGTTGTTTCGGACTTATTCTGTGGTTCAGCTTCCACAATTTAGAAGGCAATGTCAGATGTGTGTGAAGAAGACATTGCAACATCAATTGGGCTGGAGCCTTGGTATCAGAGCCACATTAGACTGAGTGTGGCATCAAGGAACACTAGTGAAAGCAACAGCAATGGGAATAATGAAACGTAGGAATGGTTGAGCCATAGTCTACAGAAAGAGAGGTCAAGCATCCCAGAGCAGTGTCTTCAGATCAAGCATCTTCCTCCAATCATAAAATCAGTAATGGGATGTTCACTGACTGCAAATTAATGTCCACTTTCACTTTTAACCCCTTGGCTTATGCTTTAGCCCCAGCCTGGATGCCACCTAGACCTTGACAACATTCAGTAAGGACTGATAAGTACATGCAAACCATGTGTCTAGTAATGACAGTGACATTGCTAAATCCTCTTGAGGGTTAATATTGACCAAAAGCTCAAATGGACCAGCTAGTGAAATAGTTCAGACCCAGCACTAGGTCATAGGCTTTCAAGTGGTGGAGGGTGACTCGCCTTCTGTCAACTCCATGTCTTTGCACTATCTACATAGCACATCTTTTCATAATATGGGTACATAGGCCGTTGTCAGCATGGTTTCCTCAAAGGAAAATGTGTCTGACAAGTCAGTTTGAATTAGTTGAAGAAACAACAGGCTGGAAATTCAAAACGAGATAGGTGGATGTTGTGTTTGTGGATTTTCAGAAAGTATTTGACAAGGTGCTGCACATGAGGCTGCTTATCAAGTTATAACCTAATGATATCATAGGAATGATAGTAGCATACAAAACACTGTGGCTGATTGGCAGGAGGCAAAGAGGGGGAATAAGGCAGCCTTTTCTGGTTCGCTGCCTGTGATGACTAGCTGTGATCCACAGGGGTCTGTGTTGCAACTGCTTATTTTACATTATTTTTTAATAACTTGGTGACAGAATTGATACCTTTGTGACAAGGCTTCTGGACAATACAAGATAAGCGGACTGATAGGTAGTTTTGAG
This sequence comes from Mobula hypostoma, assembly GCF_963921235.1. Taxonomy (NCBI): domain Eukaryota; kingdom Metazoa; phylum Chordata; class Chondrichthyes; order Myliobatiformes; family Myliobatidae; genus Mobula; species Mobula hypostoma. Next base: position 8,592,990 of record NC_086120.1, read on the forward strand.
GAAGTAGAGGGGCTAAAGAGAGACTAACACAGATCAGGGAAACAGGCAAAGAAGAAGCAAATGGAATACAGGGTTAGGAAGTTTATGGTCATTCACTTTCTTTGGAGAAATAAAAGGGTAGAATACATTCCAAATGGAACAAAAAATAAAATCTGATATACAAAGGGACTTGAGAGTCCTTGTGCAGGATTGCATAAAGGTTAATTTGCAGGTTCAGTTGGAACTAAGGAAGGCTAATGTGATGTGAGCATTCATTTCAAGAGGACCAGAATATAAAAGCATGGATATAATGTTTATGCTTTATAAATCACTTCTAAGGCCTCTCTTGGAATTTTGTGAGCAATTTTGGGCCCAGTATCTAAGACAGGATGTGCTGATACTGGAGAGGGTTCAAAGGAGTTTCACAAAAATAATTCTAAGACTGAAAGACTTGTCATATGAAGAGCATTTGATGGCTATGGGCCTGTAATCACAGGAATTCTGAAGAATAAGGTGTGACCTCATTGAAACCTATTGAATGTTGAAATGCTTTAACAAATTGGATGTGGAGAGGATGTTTCCTATGATGGGGGAACCTAAGACCAGAGGACACATCCTCAGCATAGAGGAGCATCCTTTTAGAATGCAGATGAGGAAGAAATTATATCCAGACAGTGGTGAATCTGTGGAATGTGTTGCTACAGGTACGTCTGGTGGCCAAGTCATTAAGACAGAGATTGCTAGATTCTTGTTTTGTCAGAGCATGAAGGGATATGGGAGAAGGCAGCAGATAGGGGCTGAGAAGGAAAATGTATCAAACATGATGGAATGATGGAGCAGATATGATGGCCCACATGACATAAATCAGTTCATATATCTCTGGGCTTATGATATAAATAATGAAATGCTCTCTACTGCCTGGATTGAGTGCAAATATCACTTGTCACTTATCAGGTCATGGTAGAATTTAATCAACGTCTGGGTGGCAAACAGGTTGGGACTGCAACATGAGCTGAAAGGTTGCAAGTGGAACTGAACATTCTGCATATGATAGGGAACATCCCACTTCTGCCTTTATGATGGGAGGAAAGTCAGTGATGAAGCAGTAGGAGTGAGGATTCTGCCTTGAGGAAAGCCTGCAAAATTGATAAACAGAAGAGAATCTGCAAATCCATCATCCTGCTGTTCTGGTACTTCACTTTCCATTGTGCAAAGCATAGTTCCAAAAATAGACAAGAGTAGTGCAGGCAATATGTAACTCCACCCTCACCCCTCACCATTCTGGTTATGTCCTGTCCGGAAAGACTCTCTGGAGCTCGGAGCACGTTTGTGTGCTGGCAGGGGAAAGAATCCTTTGGTGTCTTGTGTATTGAATCCAGACACAGTGAAGTCTCATAATATCAGGTGAAACTTGGACAGATAGACCTCCTCCTGCTTACAATCTCCTGGCCTCCCTCCTTTGATGAATCAATGTTCCCTATATTAAACAAGTACTGAGAGAAGCATGGACACAAATTGTTCTCTGGGACTTTAATGACCATCACAAAGGGTGGCTTGCTTGCATCACCACAGTTTCAGTTCTCCAAGTCCTGAAAGACAGAGCTTCCAGACTGAGACTGCCACAGACAATGAATGAACAACAGCAGTGAGAAACATATTTAACCTCAACCTCACTAATGCACTGATGGCAGATGCTTTTGTCAATGATCGTACTGGTAGAAGTGATCACCCAGAGGATGTAAATTAGGTGGCACTAAAGAGAACAAATCTCTTCATTTCTAAACTCCTTTGATTTCATTGGAAAAGAAACCAGCCTTTGGCATGTAATGAGGTTGAACTCACTGTCACACGGTTAAACCATCAGGCCACATTAACGTTGCCTTCCCCACGATCTCAGTGAATAAATCTGTGGGGTGAATTTGCTTTGACAACTAATATGGCACAATTTCAGAAGCAATTCTTCTTCTCCCTGCCATAACTCAAGGGTAGCAACAGAGATAATGTCCCTTTAAATGTCAAGAGCTTGACAGATTCTTAAAAGAATATGAGGCCAAACAGAAACAGTGATATTTGGATAATATGATACAAAATGCAAATGTAAATGTTCTGGGCTGTCCCTCTCCTTAACATAACAGCTTCTATCCTGCTGGGGCAACAGATGATTGCTATTTACATATCCAGACAGCAGGTGATATGATCAGAACCAAAGCTCTTTTTTTTAAATGGTGAGGCAGTTTTATTGATAAAATTGATCATTAAAATAGCTGGTTTCTCCAAATTTGACACAGCTCAATAACATTCAATTTTGCATGGAATTCTTTCTCAGTGTTCCCATAGAATTTCTTCCATTCATAGTTTTGTCCAATTTGATTTAGCTGATTTGTGATAGTGATAGATTTCATAGCCCTCTTTTTATTCCAAGGATCCTAAAGTTTATGTTAAATTTTATCAATGACTGGAATGTAAGGTCTTAATATTATACAGTTCATTAATAACAAAATGGAAGATTACAGTCAAATAATATTAATGTATTAGTACTGTCAAAAATACCACACTCTATGGTGTGAGGAATGATCATTTATGACTGAAACACTGGTAGCAAACAATAATTGCCTCAGATGCAATAATATTGTCTAAACAATACATAAGAAGATAAACTATATTCTCTGTATGAGGGAAAAGTTTTATAATTAGACTCGTATTTAGTTTCACTGGCATGTTGAAATTTGTTGTTTTACAGGAACTCTGCATAACAATTTCTAATAATAATGAACTATAAAATTCAATAAGGGATATTTATTTTTCTAACCCCTTATAGGTGGTGGACATGTGTGTACAAGATTTCAGATATTATTGCTGTAATTTTTTGCAGCCACTGTCCCAGTCCAGGTGTCACACCCCCAAGTGCTCCTATCACCACTGGGAATGGTTTAGCTTTAACCTTCCACATCCTTTCTATCTACACATTTAATCCCTGCTCTTTTCTGCAGTTTCTCATATTCTTTCTTCCCAATGATTCTTCCATTTGGGATTGCCACAGCTATTACTATTGCTTTCTTCTGTACCTTCTCCAATATTACGATGTCTGACTGGCTGGCCAGTACCTGTTTATCTGTCTGTACTTGGGAGTCCCACAGATTCTTACCTCTCTCATTCTCCACTACCTTCTCAGGTTTTTCCCATTTGGACTGGGGAGCATCCAATCCATACTCAGCAAAGCTGTTCCCATGGATAATTAGTACAAATTGGTTGTGCCATTCAGTGTACATTGTCCCTGCCTGCATCTTGCATCCTACTACTATATGCTGGATGGTTTCAGCAAATTCCTTGCATCGTCTGCATCTTGGGTCTTTTCTTGTGTCATAGAACCCTGTTTCTAGTGTTCTTGTGTAGCCAGGAGCAGCGGCTCGATGCTGTCCCTCAGCCCTGCCATTGGTAGGACTTTCTTATAACAGCCACCTCTGAAACTAACCCGAAGCCAATATATATAAAAGATTAAAGTAAATAACCAGTGCAAAAAGAGAGGGGAAAGTACCGACGTGGTGTTCATGGGTTCATTGTTCATTCAGGAATCTGATGGCGGAGGGGAAGAAGCTATCGCTGAAACATTGAGTGTGTGTCTTCAGGCTCCTGTACTTCCTCCTTGATTGTAACAATGGAGAGAGAACATTTCCGGAGTGATGGGTCCTTAATGATGGATGTTGCCTGTTTGAGTCATCCCCTTTTAAGGAAACTGCTCAGCCTTTCCAATGCTGATCCCTCAATGAGGACTGGTGTGTGTTACGTCAAATTCCATAATCCATTGCTTGGTCTTACTGACATTGAGTGCAAGGTTGTTGTTATAACACACCTCAATCAGGTGATGTATCTCATTCTTGTATGCTTCCGCATTGCCATCTTTTGTTCTGTCACCTTCAATGTTTTGGACTGTTTTTTCTTAAAGAACTACTAATAATGGCCTGTCTTACAAGATTAAGAAGTTCTTTTTTTTTTACAAAAAAGAGAGTCACAAGGGAAGGGTATTGGATCTGCCAGTGATAATAAACCTAATAATCATTCTGGTACTGATTTTGGTCTTTTGATTAGAGTCCAGCTTGTTGCTTTCATTGTATTTTTCTAGTTTTACATTTCCTTACACTGGCTTTTATGTTTGTGTAATTAAAAGGACTCTGCAGAGAGTCAAGCTCCATAAGACACTTGGGCCAGACAACATCGCAGGCTGAGTACTCAGGAAATGTACACATCAGTTCACTGACCTCTTCACAGACACCTAAAACACTTCATTATCCCCACATGCTTCAGATTAGCTAACTGGTAATGGCACATGTCAGAAGCACCGCTCCTGCTGGATGATAAATATGCTTACCGACAGACCCACTCTATGTCGGATGGCAGCATCTGTCAAGCATGTGGTTCTGGTACACTGAGAAAACAGGACCCATGTATCAGAATGCTGTTTCTGGATTTCAGCTTAACATTCAACACCATGGTCACATAGATCTTGGTAAACAAATTCCTACTCTTCAGTCTGAATGCACCACTGTGCAACTGGACATAGGATTTCTCAATAAAGAGACTTCAAATTGTCAGGATGTACAACTGCTCATCAGTCTCCATCATCCCCAACATGTGCAGCCCCCACATCCCAGGGCTGTGTGCTGAGCCCATTGCTCTGCACTCTGCTCACAGATTGTGGTCTCGTATCGGGCCAATTACTTCTTTCTCAATGTCAACAAAGCAAAAGATATCATTATTGACATCAGGAGAACTCACATCACATTGCCAGCACAGCACTGGAAATTGCGAGCAGTTTCAAACTCCTAGGAGAGCACATCTTGTACAGCCTCTCAGGTCCCAGAACACAATCCACACTATCAGGAAAGCTCACCAACATCTCAAGTTTCTGAGCAGGCTAAAAAGAGCTGGATCCTGCACAACCTCACTCATGTCTTTCTATGAATGCACAGTCAAGACCTTCTTAACAGCCTTTATCATGCGTCGGATGGAAACTGCACTGTGGTAAACAAGGTATTCTCTACAATGGGTATGCCCTGTACATCACCAGCACCAGCCTACCTGCCATAAAGGACATATATGCAGAAAGATTCTGGAAAAGAGCCAGTAATATCATGAAGGATCCCACCAACACTGACATTGACTGTTTGCACTACTTCCATCTGGGCGGTGGCTGCATAGCATCCATGCCAGGATGGCCAGACTGAAGAACAGTTAATTTTCACAAGCAATAAGGATGATCAACACTTCCACCCGTGAACCCTCACCTCCACACCCCCAACTACTTTATCATTTCATATCAGAGTCACCTTCTGTACAGACACTCCTGTACTTAGTGTCAGTTTATGGACATTCAACCAAACTAGATATATAAGCTATCTCATGTATTCATATTTATTGTTTCTTTTAGTATTGTGTTCTAAATCGTGTTTGCTTTTTGTGTTGCATCAGATTTGAAGTCACAATTATTTCATTTTCCTCTACACATTCATAGTGCCTGGAAATGACAATGTTGAATCTTGAATACTGAATCTATTTATCCACGGATGTTTAGCAACTGGTAGTGTATCTGTTTCAACTAAATATTGGCCAAAGTGAAGTGTGAATTGGTAACTTCTCTGAGGTTTGTTATCAGGGACCAGTCTGAGTGCTTTTCCAATATGAATGTGAAGCATTTGCTCAGATCCCTTTGTTATTTGTCTGCTTTGTTTGCTGGATCACACTGGACTTATCTGACCTCTACTATGATGAACATCTAATAAACCAGCTGTAACCATAACTTTGGCAACACATTTTGACTCCCGAAGAATCACCTGGGCAATATCATCTCCAGATCTAACCAAAGCTATAAAGGGAGTTGTACTATATTGGAGATAGATGCTGTCATGTCATCTCAGTGACCAGACATTACAGAAACAAGTGAAGAAACTGGGAAATATCAGTCAATTATCTACGTTATTAAACGCACAAAAACCTGGAGGTTTTAGTAGGGAGATACCAGTGCTAAATTCACTGTCTCGGACTCAGAGGTCATCAGAGGAAGCTAAGTAATAGTGAAACAGAATATTTACTGGACATAGTGAGGGCAGAGGTGATCAGAAGAAGCTAAGTAATAGTGAAACAGAATGTTTACTGGACATACTGAGGGCATATGGCCCCTCAGACCAGCATATTATAAATGACATTACATCCCCCTGCCAACTACCCACAATCCTGCAGTTTCAGATATTTATCTGGCTCCCTTCTAATTATTTCAATGTATTCTCCCTGCACTAATATATTGGCTGTGATATTTAGACAGTGACAGAGACAGATCTAGCTCAAGTGAACTCACGTGTGGCCACAGATCACGCAACCTTTTTCAGACTCAAACCATTCATGTTTTAGTTACTTTCTCTCAAAAGCTATACAGTCAGAATGCTACCTAACACAGCCCATTAGTCAAATTTTCTAGGGTCAAAGATCACATATTTCATCTATGAACTAGATATTTCCAATTCAGGATAGTTTGTGACTTGGATGTAAACTTGCAGGTGGCATTTCCTGCTAGTTCTGCCCTTGTGCACTTGGTAGTAGAGTTGAATGTCTTGGGATGTGTTGTCTGAGTAGCCTCTGGAAGTAATAGCAGGACATTTTGTCAATGGACAACACTACATCCATTGTATACATGTGGTGGATAGAATGAATATTGATGTTTTTTTGTTTAAGCCTATCACCCTCTCAGATCATAGGCTACGGACACACTCCACTGTCCTGACCAGTCATCAAAGTTGTACCCAGGTGTAACACATCTTCGAAAACCCCTCCTCCCAGGGATGAGGAATTTGAAAATTCTGTCAGTGCTTCTGTCGCTCTCAGAATTTACGAGCTAACCCCACGATGAACAACTTCATTGTGGGGCTTCTGACCATCCATGTTGGAGTTTCCATGGTTGGTGGTGGAAATTGGCCTGCCTTGTCCCAGATGGTGTTGAGATTCTGAAATGATTTTGGACCTGTACACATCTTCTAAAGTGGAGAGTATTCCATTTTGTTCTTGTCTTCAATGTTGTAGAGTAAATGGTGGAAAGGTATTGTGATGGTCATGGCACTGAATTTCATGGTAGGTAGCTTAACATATTCTTCTTGGGCATGACCCTAGTCTGGCACATCTGTCATGTGAAGAAAACTTGCCCTTATTAGCCAATTCTTGTATGTTGTCCAGGACATGCTACATGTAGTTATGAACTGGTGGATGAGCTGAAGAGTTGCAATCATCAATCCACACTATTGCTTCTGTTCTTACAATGGAAGGAAGGTCATAGATGAAGCTTTTAAACATTGTTGCGTTGAATATACTGCATGAGTTCTCCTGCATATATTCCATGAGAATCTCCTGCAAAGACATCCTGGGAATGGAAACACTGACATACAACAACGACAACGGTATTCTTAGTGAGTGTTATGATTCCAATCATTGGTGTACTTTCATCATGATACCCGTTAACTTCGGTGTTAACAGATCTCATTGATGTTGCGATTGGTCAAATTCTGCCTTGATAATGAGAGCAGTCAATCTAATTTTTACCTCCAGAATTCTGCTCTTTGGTCAATGTTTGACCTAAGGCTATGGTGAGTCATAGACTTACACAGAACAGAAATCGGACCCTCAGACTACATGTCCATGTCAAATAATTTAGTTTTCTGTACCAGCCCAACTTATCTGCTTTTGGACTGTAATCTTCTCTGCATTTCAAGTGTTTGTCAAGACTTTCTGCCTCTTCCACTTCCACACAAGTCATGTTCCAGTCTCTAAGTGGAAAGTTCCCCTCAGGTTTCCTATAAATGTCCTACCTCATTGGTTTAAGGCTCTCGATCCACTGTAGAAATATCCTTATGTCTACACTGTCTCCCCCTCATAATTTTCTGTCCCTCTATCAACTCTGAGGCTTGACCTCACCAAGTTCAAAGGAAACAAACTCAGTTGATCAAATCTCTCGTTATACCTGAACATTCAATCAATTATTCAGACATGCTTTCCTACAAATATCACCATGCTGACTATGTACCAGTCAGAACAATCTTAACAAGATTAAACAGAAAGCACCAACAATTAAAGTTTCTAGTTGAGACAACAATTAACAAACACATGTGCTCTAGAAAGCTCCGAGCCCAATGCTCTCTGGATCACTGCACAGGCCCCAAAGAGCTCAAAACAAATATGCTCCTTAATATCACTGTCCCTTGCCCTAAACTCTCCATTTACTATGGATTTATCCCTTTCTGAATAGAGTTGAGATGTATCCATTGAAGATCTCTCACACATCCCCTGACTCCAAGCAGAGTTTCCACTTTGCCCCGACAGCAAACTATGCTTTCCCTATTTACTGCTTTTTACCTAACATACTTGTAAAATGCCTTGGGATTCTTGTTTACCTGTGTGCTAAGTATGTTTAATGACTCCTCTTTGCTCTTCTAAGATCTCATATATGTCCTCATATTCAAGGATCTGTTCCACTTTCAATCATATAAACCAGCTATGTGTTTCTTTCATTGCTTCATTAAGCCCTTCATATACCTTGATATTGATGATTTCTTAATCTAACCATCTATTCCATTCACCTTTATAGGAGCATGTTAGCCCTGAGCACTCACTCTCCCACTTTTCAGACACCCTGACTAGTTAGATATTGTTTGTACCCAAAGCAGCTTCTTCCACTCAGCTTTACCTCTTACTGAAATGGCTTTCCCTGAGAAGTGTGAACACTTCACAAATCAGCATTGAAACGTACAGAACTCTTTCCACTATCACCAAAATGCTGCTTATTGACATTTCTACCACTTCTTGAGACTCACTCCTAAGATAAGGTGGTGTACGGACCATTCCCAGTAGGACTACCAAGTTACGGCAGAAAAGAATCATCAATGCGCTTTACAACATTCACCCATCTAATCCCCTCACATTGAGGCATCCCAGTGCACTCTGCGGCAGTTAAAAACACCACTATATAAATCCCTTGCTAAATGCACATTCTATAATATGAATTCCCTTTATTTATTGGTTCTTCTATCTCCTACTGACTTGTCTGCATATATCTAAAGCCAAATATTTCTGTGAAAATCCACGTGTGGTTCATTTATCAAATTATGGCCGTGTAAGTGACGTTTAATACCATTGTCCATGAAATGTTCCACGTTTGCTGATGAGTGAGAACCAACTAAAAATACAGAAATTAGCTGGAATTGATCTGTGCGACATTTGATGAACAGAACAAATTTGAGTATTATTCCCCATTGACAAGTAGAGAAAAATCTTGTATCTGTTCAGAAAGCTGGGATGCCAAGTCCCAAGTAATTTCACTCACTACCCAGACCCAATATGGCAGATACATAATTTAGTACAAAGTCAGTTTGTAGTGGTGGGACTCCAAGCCAGATCCAGTGATGGAAAATGAGGTTCCGAAACAGAGTATATTTTGTGTCCTTGTTACATTCAGTATTTCTCTATGAAAGAAGAACTTGTTGGGAAGGCCAATATTCACTAAAGTAAAGAGGAACGAGAGGATTTTACAGTAATTTTTAAAATTTCAGTAAGACTGGACAGAACCATTCTGAGGGAGATATCATCAATCACTGAAGAGGCAAAAACGAGAGGTGGAGTCCAAGTTATTAAAATATCCAAGAAGAAGGTGGGTACATTTCTCCGTGCTGAATCAATGAAAGAAGATTATCAGCCATGATCATGTCAGATGAGACAGTAGGTCCAGGGGACCGAATGGCCTACTACTGTTCCTAGTTGCACTGTGTCCATGTCCCTCTCTGCAGCCTGTTCCACCACTTCACCAGCCTGCCACTGCCACCTTAATTTATATTGCTATCATCTTCAGACTGCACTGTCCCGAAAAGTTTTGTTTCACCTGCAAATCAGGAGGTTGTGTCCACTGAACCCAAGTGCAGCACAATAAAAGAAATAGGCAAACGGATAGTGGTCATCATAATTATCACTGGGGTACTCACTCACACCTACCTCCAGTCTGATAAATAACCTGTTACTGCTACTCTCTATTATTATTGCTGTATCCTTTTTAGGTTCAGATACACATTGTCAGACCTGTTGTTATTATACCTGCCTATGACATCTCTTTCGATATACACACTGCACTCTGCATGAAATTACTCCTCAGGTCCCTTTTAATTCTTTCCGCTTTCACTTTCAACCTAGGCCCCCTAGTGTTTATTTCCCCATCACTTGGAAAAGGGCCTTCTGGATTTGCACTATCTATACTCCCACTTCATTTTTTATAACTTTGTAAGTCTACACTTCATTCTCCCCACTTTAAGGAAAAGGTCCTCACCTACCCAACCTCCTCCTAAAACCCTCAGATATTACCAACATTCTCAGAGACTGTCTTTGCTCTCTTTGCAGCTTAATGAGGTTGTTCCTATAACAGTGCAATGAACACTGTACACAATACTCCAGGTACCACCTCACCCATGACTTTTAACTGTAATATAGTGTCCTGAAACCTATATTTGATGGTGTGACTGATTTGGCTAGTGTGGCAACTGAATTCTTTTCAATCCTTTATAGCTGTGCCGATATTCTGGACACTATATAATATTGCGTATTGGTCTTTCTATTCCACAACTTTCAACAGAGGCCGACCATTTTCTGTGATTGTCCTATCCTAGTATTATTTCTCAAAACATGGCACTTTGGTGGCAAGGTGGAAATATCTCGCTAACAAAGGAGATGTATGCCAGTTGTACCCTCTGTTAGCCTCAAGTCATCCTTGGGCAAGGTGTAACCGTTACCTAACACCCCCCCCCACCCCGATCATGGTCAAGAGAAGCCATGAGAGCAGCTGATTGATGCTAGTATGAGTAGCAGGTAAATATCACAACTCCAGGAAACGGTACCACTGACCCCAGGCAGACAATCTCTGAAAAGTTTTGATCATGGCTGGGGTCACACAGCTTGGAAAAACACTGTCTAGAAGAAGGCAATGGCAAACCACTTCTGGAGAAATATTTGCCAAGATCAATCATGGTCATGGAAAAACCATGATTTCTCACATCATTCATGGCACAAAACGAAGAATGCAAAAATAAAACAAAAACCTTATAGCTATCTGGATTGAACACCATTTGCCATTCTTTTCACCACTTATCCAACTGACCAATGACCCCTGTGTGTTTTGACAAGCTTTTGTTTCAGTCATCGATGGCCCAGCAAATCTTCACCACCATTACAATTATATTGATCTCATTAGTCAATATTTCAGGATGTTCACAGGCATAGATTGTTATAGAAACAAATCCAACTGTGGTAAATACAGAGCAGTCACCTGACTCACCACCACATGGGGGATAAATGACAGATTCCTCCTCAATCACCTTCATCGGTGACCGTAAAGCTGCTCCCTGAATCACTGTGTGAAATTCATTCACCCACAGAACAGGGGACATGATCTTCACTGTATGACTATTCCACTGACTCCATCAATCAAGAGGGTCTATAGAACATACTTCTCAAATTTGGTTCACAATCAAATTCAGTTCTATCTTAGATTTACTCTAAAAATGTTTAACAACAGATTCATTATTTGTGAAGACCAGTGTCAATCTTGCAGACTTTCCTGAACACTTTTCTCAAACTGTCTTGCTCCTATGTTGCACCTCAACTCCAACAACATTTCTGCAGGAGTGCAGATAATCCCCAGAACTAACAGGAAACACTTAACCAACATGACTGCACTTTTGGACCAAAGTTTCCCAAACTCACTAGCCAGCCTGCTTTGTACAGGTGATTCCAGCATTTAGACATACACAAAGAAATGCTCACCCTTTTATTGAGGAATACTACATAATTAACCTTCTGCTCAACTGTCACATAACTCACAATTCACTAGGGGACCCAGGTCACTATCTTTTCCGATACACCTGAGCTGTAGCTCAATTACAGAAGATATCTTAAGGGACTGTAAACTACGACCAACAGTACCTCCACAAAATTATCAGGGACAATTGAACTAATGCCAATCTTCTCAGGCAAACACTTGCAGTTCTAAGTCCATAGTTACATGAAGTTCTGTATGCTGGACAGGGAAGGTTGTTCATATACCTGAGTCCATTGTGTTGAATTAATATCACGTATTCCAAGCTCTGCCATGGGAAAAGTTTGCCTGATAGACAGAAAATAAGATTCAAATGTCTGTTCAATACCTCTTTGAAGAATGGCAACATCCTCAATGACTTCTGGAGACTCTCCTGCCTATGACCAATATAGGTGAAAGCGAGCATTTGGATTTGAGAAGGAAGAACCTCAAGCCCATGGATCAGGAGTATATTGTTGTCCTGTATCAGTGGTGGAGAGAGCAGAAAGCCTCACAGATTGCACACTCCCCACCTGTCAACCTCCTCCTGCCTCATCCCCAAAAGAGTATGTGGTTCTCACATTAACCTCATTAGCTGCTTCAGATCCCACAAAAGTTGAATAGAAGTAAGATATCACAATATCATCAGCACACAGTTCATCAGTTTTGTTTCATTAACATCTTGAATTTGCCCATTCCGTAAATCTTGTGTGAAGCTTCTTGTATTTTATCATTATTTTGTCCTTTCTATAAAGATGTTTATTTCTGTTCTGGAGATATTTATCTCACATTATTCTTTTTTCGACCTTTCATCTTTCATCTGCACTAAACAACACTGGTCACAATTCTGGCCGCTCGGTCCGGTCGGAACTGTTTACACCAACGCACCTCTTCCTCCCATGCACACACACACACACACACACACACACACACACACACACACACAAACCCATGAACAGATGCTAATCACCCATGGTCTTCAGACTTCCTTCTGCACTATTTATTCAGACAAACATTGATCTGTACATTACTACACCCACAAAGTGAAGCAGGGGAATTAATCACCATCCTTGTTCTGCTCCCTAATATTCCTACTACCTCCTTAAATTCTGGCTGTTTACAGTATTCTGCTTCACATTCACAGTGTAATATGTGACATTCATATGGAATGGAACCAGGCCCTTCAGCCCAAACTGTCAATAGTAACCATCAAGCCTGTATTTAGTCGAACTATGCACTAATCCCATTCCATTTCCTTAACTTAACATTCTATTCAAGTTCCCTTAGATTGTACCAGTGCCGACAAATAAATGGGGCAATTTACAGCAGCAGTTAATCTACCAGCCTACACTTCTTTAACATGTGGAAGGAAACTGCAGCATACAAAGGAATACAGCAGGGATATAGAACTGGTGGAAGTAAATTGCTTTCGTTTAAGTTGACACTATTTTGGGCACATGGGGAAGAGGCCTATTACTTTCAGGAACAGTTTGATATTCTGCTCTACAAATGAAGACTTATTCTTGTTCCTGATCCTCTGCCTGCACAATGAATTCATTTGCCTGGCCAAGCCTCTGTACCTAGAGGAATATGTCCCCAAACAGTACTCTGAATATAATACAGTTAGAGGGCAAGTTGTCTTCAGGGGTTTCCTGACCCATTTACCTGCTTCTCTGTCTGTCTGGTGATATCCTAGTCTCCCCACTGCATGCAATAACTTTAGTTACAGGATGACAATCGTCATCTGGGTGTCCATTCCTATAGAACTGAGATTTTCCCTCAGAGAGTGACGTAGTTAATTCAGAAACAAAGGTTCTGAACTTAAAGAGGGGTAACTTTGAAGGTATGAGACATGAATTAGCTAAGATAGACTGGCAAATGACACTTCAAGGATTGACGGTGGATATGCAATGGCAGGCATTTAAAGGTTGCATGGATGAACTACAACAATTGTTCATCCCAGTTTGGCAAAAGAATAAATCAAGGAAGGTAGTGCACCCGTGGCTGACAAGAGAAATTAGGGATAGTATCAATTCCAAAGAAGTAGCATACAAATTAGCCAGAGAAAGTGGCTCACCTGAGGACTGGGAGAAATTCAGAGTTCAGCAGAGGAGGACAAAGGGCTTAATTAGGAAGGGGAAAAAAGATTATGAGAGAAAACTGGCAGAGAACATAAAAACGGACTGTAAAAGCTTTTATAGATATGTAAAAAGGAAAAGACTGATAAAGACAAATGTAGGTCCCCTGCAAACAGAAACAGGTGAATTGATTATGGGGAGCAAGGACATGGCAGACCAATTGAATAATTACTTTGGTTCTGTCTTCACTAAGGAGGACATAAATAATCTTCCAGAAATAGTAAGGGACAGAGGGTCCAGTGAGATGGAGGAACTGAGCGAAATACATGTTAGTAGGGAAGTGGTGTTAGGTAAATTGAAGGGATTGAAGGCAGATAAATCCCCAGGGCCAGATGGTCTGCATCCCAGAGTGCTTAAGGAAGTGGCCCAAGAAATAGTGGATGCATTAGTGATAATTTTTCAAAACTCGTTAGATTCTGGACTAGTTCCTGAGGATTGGAGGGTGGCTAATGTAACCCCACTTTTTAAAAAAGGAGGGAGAGAGAAACCGGGGAATTATAGGCCGGTTAGCCTAACGTCGGTGGTGGGGAAACTGCTGGAGTCAGTTATCAAGGATGTGATAACAGCACATTTGGAAAGCGGTGAAATGATCGGACAAAGTCAGCATGGATTTGTGAAAGGAAAATCATGTCTGACGAATCTCATAGAATTTTTTGAGGATGTAACTAGTAGAGTGGATAGGGGAGAACCAGTGGATGTGGTATATTTGGATTTTCAAAAGGCTTTTGACAAGGTCCCACACAGGAGATTAGTGTGCAAACTTAAAGCACATGGTATTGGGGGTAAGGTATTGGTGTGGGTGGAGAATTGGTTAGCAGACAGGAAGCAAAGAGTGGGAATAAACGGGACCTTTTCAGAATGGCAGGCGGTGACTAGTGGGGTACCGCAAGGCTCAGTGCTGGGACCCCAGTTGTTTACAATATATATTAATGACTTGGATGAGGGAATTAAATGCAGCATCTCCAAGTTTGCGGATGACACGAAGCTGGGTGGCAGTGTTAGCAGTGAGGAGGATGCTAAGAGGATGCAGGGTGACTTGGATAGGTTGGGTGAGTGGGCAAACTCATGGCAGATGCAATTTAATGTGGATAAATGTGAAGTTATCCACTTTGGTGGCAAAAATAGGAAAACAGATTATTATCTGAATGGTGGCCGATTAGGAAAAGGGGAGGTGCAACGAGACCTGGGTGTCATTATACACCAGTCATTGAAAGTGGGCATGCAGGTACAGCAGGCGGTGAAAAAGGCGAACGGTATGCTGGCATTTATAGCGAGAGGATTCGAGTACAGGAGCAGGGAGGTACTACTGCAGTTGTACAAGGCCTTGGTGAGACCACACCTGGAGTATTGTGTGCAGTTTTGGTCCCCTAATCTGAGGAAAGACATCCTTGCCATAGAGGGAGTACAAAGAAGGTTCACCAGATTGATTCCTGGGATGGCAGGTCTTTCATATGAAGAAAGACTGGATGAACTGGGCTTGTACTCGTTGGAATTTAGAAGATTGAGGGGGGATCTGATTGAAACGTATAAGATCCTAAAGGGATTGGACAGGCTAGATGCGGGAAGATTGTTCCCGATGTTGGGGAGGTCTAGAACGAGGGGTCACAGTTTGAGGATAGAGGGGAAGCCTTTTAGGACCGAGGTTAGGAAAAACTTCTTCACACAGAGAGTGGTGAATCTGTGGAATTCTCTGCCACAGCAAACTGTTGAGGCCAGTTCATTAGCTATGTTTAAAAGGAAGTTAGATATGGCCCTTGTGGCTACAGGGGTCACGGGGTATGGAGGGAAGGCTGGGTTCTGAGTTGGATGATCAGCCATGATCATAATAAATGGCGGTGCAGGCTCGAAGGGCCGAATGGCCTACTCCTGCACCTATTTTCTATGTTTCTATGTTTCTATTATTTGAGGACATATTGCCTTTTTTACTCAACAGACTTATTTATTTACTTGGGTATTCAAAGAAGATCAATGCATGTATAAACTCACTGGGACATTACCTCCTGTTCTGCATTTCCTACTACAGCATTGCTCCAGATCCTGGTACTATGGTCAATCTCAGATATTTCACATTCTTGCTTATGTTTATATTTACTACCCATCCAATGGTACCCAGAGGAGGTTTTGGTGAAGGCCTCTTATAAGTGGCTGTATCAATGAGTTGGGTTGGCAGGCCACTGCAGAGGGCATAGTGTGGCACTGGAGATGGATGCAGTCACTTCAGATGATACTGTAAAGGTTGTTTTCACCAAAATAAACTTTATTCATAATAAAAAAAAATGTTTAGAAGAGTAAACCGTGTAATACCTTTTCATTCTGAGGAAATCCATTAAGTATTTTTCAACTTATGTGGTCCCCTTGGATCCTATACTTGCCGCAAAAATTGAGGATTTTCCTCGTTAAACCAGCCCCCTCCTGAACCCTACACTGTGGCCCTTCCCCACCGATCCCCTGCGGTGACTGCACCAAGCTTCAATGCATCATCAGCACATACTCCTGCAGCCTGAAATGTGCGTATTTCGCCGAGTTGATAATCTTTCAGCCGCACCTGATAATCTGTCTCACGATGTGACGCCGGGAACGATCCGCAGATCAGACACTTTTCCGGCGCGCTGCTGCTCGGAATGAACCGTGAAGCAGGCCCTAGCACTTTTCTTCATATCTTCTTCGCAACCCCGCAGTCCGCAAAGAGGCAAGTGACTGTCTCATCCCAAAAAGAGTCCTGTCACGGGGAACGCACATCGACAGTGATGTTCCGGGCATACAATAGGGATCTGACTGTGAGAGCCCCTCACTCCGCTTGCCAAGCAAGGTCTTGGTGCCTAGTGGTGAGGTCTGGAGATGAGAGTTCTGCTGGATGATCTAACAAGCCTGCTCAGGGAACAACCCCGCTGTAAAACATCGAGTCCTTCTGCTGTAGTGTCTGTAGGACGTTCTGCGTTGACCACTGACTAGTGGGATTATGGTCAAAAGTGTTGATCCGGTAGAATTTTTTTTGCCACAAAGGACACGTCGTATGGCACCGTTTAGCTGATTGAGAAATTACGAGGTGACGGAGCCAGACTCATTTTTCACAAAACCGGGAACAGAAAGAACCTCGACAAGGATACTTGGTACCCACGTACTCAGGTGCCACGCACATTCTGAGGCAACCACGCATAAAGATGCTGTCCAACGTGAGGACGGCATTTCGTACTTTTAAACTAATTCAAAGGAAGACACTGCAGTCCGAAACATCAGTCTAATGTCGTGTTTAACTTTAAGCCAGCAGCGCATCTATTAGGTGTACCTTGTTGACCTATGCAGTTCACGCATCTATACATATATCTCGTAATTATTTATTTAAACAAATAAGAACACTCAGTTAAACTATGTATGTACTGAAATAAGTAAAATATTACGCAAATAATACTGAATATTAACTACACAAAGGTGTGATTTTGCTTTGATTCTCCAAGGACTGTGCATTGTGAACCGTCTTCCTGGCTCCATCTTGGATTTCCAGAAGCTCCCGGAAGATGGCCCGGGTGTTTTCCAAACTAGAGAAACAAGGGATGGGCCACACCCTGCGCCAGCAGCAGCAACCCTGAGAGGGTGCCAGGGAGGGATTGAACGCCATATTGAATGACTGATGTGGGATCCGGTATTCTGCACCTTCTACCCTGTTGTAACTGGAAGCGGGAGAGGCATCTCTGTTCCGAGAGATGGAATCAAGGAAATGAAGGGAGAGTATGGGAAATGTCAGACAATGAACGACCTGCTCATCTGCACGTTGTCTTGAACAGATATGTCAGTTACTGATGGTATCATCGCCTCAATCCGGTGGCGTGTGACGGTGAATGGGAGGGCTTCCAATCCTTCCTCTGGTTGGTCAGTGGGAGTCGCACTGATTTGCATGGATTTCCTCCTGGAACGAATGGCCTTATAACTGGGGTCCATTGGCAGCGGCGGCCACAGTCCATCACAGATCCACCGGCAGAACGGAAGCAAGAAGCTGAGGGGCAAGAACAATGCGGACGCTGTGTTTTTTCTGGTCTCTATCAGTGTGGCTGGGCTGTAAGTAGAGGCAGCAAGTCTGCACCGCCTGTGTTTGCTGGGGTGGGTTTTGGAGTCGCGTTGAAGAGTCAATCCTTAAAGTTGAATTCCTGTTCTTTCACAGGTGGGGAGTCCCAGACTCTGACTCAGCCTCCAACCGTGTCGGTGAATCCAGGAGCCACGGCCACGCTGAATTGTAACATCGGAACAAAGGATAGCTATGGTGTTGGCTGGTACAAGCAGACACCGGGAACAGTTCCACAGTTGGTCGTATATCGCTATTATTCCTCGAGTAGCCCAAGCTACGGCCCTGGGTTTAGCAGCGACCGTTTCACGTCGACAGTCAACAGCGCCGGCACCGAGTACCCGTTGAGCATAAAGAACACGGAGAAGAGTGACGCCGCCGTCTATTACTGCGGAAAGTGGTTTTCATCCACCAATACTGTCGGATTCGGCCGAGGGACCAAGCTCTTTATTGCAGGCAAGTGACGGGAATAAAATAATGAATAGCTTAAGTACGGTCACTGGCATTTAATAATTGTAACGTTATTATTATTACCTGCGAATTTTACAGTGAAAATGTTGATTTACAATCCGTGCCCAGTGTCAGTTTTACTCGATAGAGTTGCGTTCGGTGAATCGTTTCCGTCTTTTAATGAAGCATTTCTCTTTTCGGTTGTCTTTTCGGACAAACTCTCCTTCAGCACCCATCCATTGAAAGACGCTCTCCCACTGCCCAGTCCTTGCCTCCTCTCCTGCCACGTGTTCCCCTCTGTGCTCCTGTTTTTTTTTTCAGGGGCGCTGTTCAATGATCCAGGCCACTACACCAACTATGACCAGAGCTCCCATTCTGCGGAGAATCCAACCTCCCCATCACCAGAGAGATTGGGAGCAAAATCCCTTGACATCATCCCAGATCACAGAGCGACCTACCCTACCTCGTTCAATGTAGCTCGGGACCGTGCATTTGGTGTTCTCGCCCATTTGGGGGAAGACAGATTGTGGCTTGTGTTTAATCTCTCGACAGCAGCGGGGCCATTTCTGATGGTGGGTAGGGCCGAGGGTGGAGGAGGAACTTGAAATACAGCGCTCAGCAATTATCAGTGGCCTCTCCTATCTTGTGTCAAGAACTGAGAATGGACTCAACTAAATAAACACGGCCCTACTGCCCACTGCCATACTGGACTGAGACACCTCTATCGAGAATGATAAAGGGGCTGATGGCACAGAGAGTGGGCACTGCCCTGGGGCATTTTGATGCCAGTGTGTCTCTCAACTCCGTGAATGACTCAGAACTCAGCATCCTCACCGGTTGGAATAGATTTGTAGTTGGCAAACATGAAGTGTCCTTCTCCGCATCTCTAACTCCCCCTGATGCCTGTCCCTCCGTGAGATACTTGGCCAAAGTCTATGAAGCTGGGATGTTTAACTTGAGCTTACGTTAAAGTGTGAAATCTTCTGTTATTTTGAAACACGTCTTGTCTTGTTCATTTTACAGATCCGCAGCTCCCGGACCCTTCAGTGAAACTGCTTGGGCCGTCAGCCGAGGAGATCTCCGCTAAAGGATCGGGCACCTTAGTTTGCCTGGTCAGTAAATTGTCGATCGGCTTCCCTGTCGTCAGCTGGACAGTGAACGACAGTCCGACGAGCAGTGAGGTGCAAACCAGCGGGGTGACTCAGAACGCGGACAAAACCTTCAGTCTCAGCAGCTACCTGACGGTGCCCGGCGCAGACTGGAGCAGTGGGAAGAGGTACTCCTGCTCAGTTCAACAAGGAGCAGCCTCGACAATATCCGCAACAGTCACACAATCCAGCTGTTAAACAGAGCGCGGCTTCGGCCTTGTTTGTTCCTGATTAACGGGAGATCATGTCCTTGTATCTTTCACCTCTACCACTCTTACTCGCTCTTCACTGTACTTCCCTTCTGTTCCACTCTCTGTAGTTTCCACTGTGATGTTGGAATATTTGTACTCTGATTTGAGGCTGATTTTGTCATTTTTCCTACGGAGAAGCTACGCGGTGTTAAAGTGGATAGTTCCATGGATTTTGGAAATTTCAGGCGGTGAATGATTTTCTCTGGCACCGGGGTTTGGATTAATTAGAATAATTAATAAATGTTTTTGACATTCGCTCTCAGTTTCAAACTAACAGAAGGTAACGGTGACTAACTACCAATAAATATGATCAATGCAGGAATGATTTCCATGTGTGTGTTTTGTCATCTTTCGTGTTTGTTATATTCTGACACCGAGTAGGAGGATCTAAGTGAAAGGAGATTTGTTTCTCTGCTTAGGTTCGTGTCCTGGTTTCCTGAAGTTTCTCCTCAGCAGCTTTGAACACCGAATATTAGCAAAGAACGACGGCAGGTACCATTGAGAGAACTGTGGTGGGTTGACTGCGATGCCAACAGTTGGTTTTGTGGAGTTTAATGAAGGAAATGGACTTAACATGGCTGCAAATACTCAGGTTCTGGAGTATCTTTGGTAGAGAGAGGGATAAATTGTAGCTATGTTCTGGGCGAGTGCGGTTTCGGCAGTCATCACCGATAGTGACAAATTGGAAAATCTGGTTGTCTGAAATAACTGGATTGCAAGGGATGAAAATTGCCCAATCAGAAGTTTAAAAGCTGTAACTCAACTATCTTTTAGACGATGCCGTTGGGGTGAAAGAGTCCAGAAGCAGAATAGTTAAGCATTTGTTTCACATTAATTCCTGATCCCCCTTCCCCTACTGTCTCAGCCGCACGCTCACCCTCTCTGTCTTCTCTTTGCAACCGAACACTCTTCCGATCAATGCATCCTAGGCTGATACCTCAGCCTTTCTCCATTGGCAGCGCCATTACATTTATTTCCCGAACACTGCTCCTACTTTGATCCTTCACCTCCCTCCCCACCAGCTCGCTTCAAATCTGTGAGCCCACCTCCACTCGCCTACTTCCGGTTACCTCGATGAAGGGCTAGTCAACACTTGGTGATTAAGGGCGGGGATTTCAAGTAATGACGACAGTCCTGCTGTTCATCATTCGAGAAGCAGAATATTTGGTGGCAGGGAGAGGAACATTATGTGGGTAAGAGAAAGAGAGATATAGAAAGAAGGAGTGAGAGATGGATAGAGAGAGGGAAACAGCTGATAGAGAAGGTGAGGTGAGGGAAAATGCCCAGGAGACAGAAAGGCAATAAGGAAAGCAGGTGAGAGGTGGGGTCAGAATTACTTATAGAGGAGAGGTAGAATGAGAACACGGCCATGCTGGTACAACTGGAATTGTTCCTTAATGTCCTGCCCCTCACTTCACACAACCTTCCCCTCACTTCACACAACCTTCCCCTCCTTCCTCTTGCTGTTCTCTCCTCCCTTTTAATCTTCCAGTGTTACACCGCTCCCTGCTTTCTCTCTCTCTCTCTCGACACACACACACACACACACACACACACACACACACACACACACACACACACACTCAAATGGACTTTAGAAAGATCTGTGCAGTTTGCATGTACATGGGATTTTGTAGGGATTGGGGACATCCCACAGCACAGGAACTGCAGCGCTGGGTTTCTAATAGAGAAAACACACTCACTAAAACCCCACACTGCATTGAGCATGACCCACTTTTCCCATCAAACAGAGAAATCTCACACCGACCTGTTCCCAAGTTGCCCTTCGCTATTTGTGATATCTTTCTGCTTCCTCCAGAGGTAAAAGAATATTCAAGTAGTAATTTTATACTGAAAAAAGCCTTTAATCAAATATTACAGCATAAACTTCACTGTTCAATTGTTATTGGGTGATTTAGGGACAGACGCAATCTCAGAATACAAGACAGTCCATTTAGAACAGAGATGAAAAGGAATTTCTTTAGCCAGACGGGAGTGGATCTGTGGAACTCATTGCCACAGACGGTGCTGGCGTCCAAGTCGTTACGACAATGACTCGGGAAATATGCTTTTTTAACAGCGGTTGCCAGTTTCTTACTTAGTAAAGGCGTTATAGGGAGAAGTCAGAAGAATGGGCTTGAGAGGAATAATAAATCAGCCATGATGGAGGTGACTCGATGAGCTGAATAGCCTGTTTCTGCTCCAATATCCTGTGGCCTTACGGTAGAATTTACCAAAACACATCATGAGGCCATTCAGCCCAATTCAGTTTCGAGCAAAGCAACCTGATTGGCGCTCTTTTTGTTTTCAAGCATTCCATCAAGACGTAATATTATGAAGAAAATATATCAGTCAAGGGAATCATATCTCACCAAATGTAAGATGTTATGGTTGTTTGACATCAAATATACCAGTCCAAGGATATCACTGAGCAGTTCCTCATGCAACACATTCATCCTTCTTCTTCATCAATAACCTTCCTTCCACTGAAAGATCTCCAGAAGATGATACGGCATAGGAGCAGAACTAAGCCATTTGGCCCAGAGAATCTGCTCTGCCATGATTGATAAATGTTCCTTCTCAATCCCATGTATAAATGGTTGATTTATTACCCTCCTCATCGCCATTCTCCTGCCTGTTCCCCTTAGCTTTGATGTCCTTACTAATCTATAACTTATCAATCTCTGCTGTAAATATACCCATTAACGTGGCCTCCACAGCTATCAGTGGCAATGAATTGCATATATTCACCAGTCTCTGGCTGAAGTTATCCCTCCACTTTACTGTCTAATCGATAGAATTTTTGTTCAGAGGCTCTGGTCCCTGGTCCTAGATTCTTCCACTCTTGGAAACATTCTCTCCGTGTCCACTCCACTAGTCCATTCAGTATTTGACAGCTTTCAATGAAATCCAACCTGTTCTTCTAAACTTCAGTGAGTGCAGGTCCAGAGCCATCAATCATTCCTCATATGTTAATCCTTTCATTCCAGAGATCTTTCCCATGACAGCATTTCCAAATCCAGATAAGACTGCTCACAATACTCCTTGTGCAGTCTGACGAAATGCGTTATGAAGCCTCAGCATTACATCTTGATTTGTATCGTAGTCTGCTCAATTTACTTTCAATAATACTGACTCAACCTGTAAGTTAACCATTATGGAATCCTGCACGAGGACTCCCAAGTCTCTTTGCATGCCTGATTTCTGGATTAGTTCCTTGTTAAGAAAATTGTCTAAAAGCATGCATGACCTTACATTTCCTTTCACTGTCTTCTATCTGCTACTTCTATGCCGATTTTCCAAATCTTTTCAATTCCTTCTACATACTCTCTACTTCCTCAGCACTTCATGCCTCTCCACCCATCCACAAACTTGGCCATAAAGCTATTACTTTCATCATCTACATCATTGACATAAACCATGAAAAGAAGTGGTCATAACATTAACCTCTTGTCAGAGCTTCTGAAGATCTAATTTAAAACAACTTACACTTACCCTCCTTTGTTTATCCTGCCTGGTATTTCCTCAAAGAATTCAAACAGAACTTTCTGCACGATTTCCCTTTTAGGAAACCATACTGACTTAACTCTCTTTTGTCATGAGTCTTCAGGTACTGCAAATTGTAACTCGTAAAAACGAAATCTAACATCTTGCAAGCCACTGACGCCAGACTTACTGGCATTTACATTCCTGCCTGTTATTTCCTTCCCTTCTTAAAGAGTTGAGTTACATTTTCATTTTTTCATTCCTCCGAAACTATTCCAGAATCTAATGGTTCTTGAAAGATCACAACTAATGCTGCAACTCAACAGTCTTCTTAACTGCATCTTTCAGAACCCTGGGTTGTAGTCCATCTGCTCAGGGTGGTCATCAGGTCCAGGTAGCCTATCTGAATACAGTAATCTGTGTTTCTTTTGAAACAAGCCCTGGGGAGATCACATTGGGGAACTGCGAGCAATCTCTGTATTTATTTTTCCATCAGAAAGTCTACGAATCAACCACTCTGTGTATGATCCAAGTCATTTACAGTAATCATAAGCAACAGAGGTCCAAGAACTGATTCCTGTGGAACACCACTAGCGATAGCCCTCCAAAGTGGATATTTCCCATCCACTACTAACTTCTGTCTCCTATGGCCAACCAATTTAAAATCCAGTCAGATAAGTTATCATGGATACAAAGTGACTTAGTTTTCTGAATCAGGCTACCTGAGAAGCTTGTCAAATGCTGTTCTAAAATCCATGTAGAAAACATATACAACTCTAATTTCTTCAATCATTTTCGTCACCTCCCCAAAACCCCTGACAATTTGTAATGCATGTTCAGCCCCACACCAATCCACGGGTAACTATTACTAATAAGAACATGCTTATCTAAATATGTCTAAATCCAATGCCTAAGGATCTCTTCAATACCTTTGTTAGTTGAAAGGGGGAACACTGCTTCCTATCTCCTTTCTTCCTTTTTCTTGGATTCAGCTCTCTGATATTTATGCCATGTTGTGAGGTAATGGGAGGCCTGTACCCACTGGAATTTTGAAAACTGAGAGGGAAATTGGTTAGATCATCAGCTCCAGAGTGTTCTCGGCAGGGAGAATATGAACAGGATGCTTCTTCTCATCAGAACATCTAAAACATAATGTTAGTGTTTAATAATCAGGAGCAGTTTATTTAGGACAAATGCAAAGCTATGTTTGCTTCTCTGAGAGAGCAAAAAATCTTTTGAAACTATTTTTTTTACGGGGCTGTGGAAGCAAAATGAATTCATATTTTTAAACAATGAACAAGTTGAAAGTTAACTGTAACATAGGGTAATGGGAAATTAAGTTTACAAAAAGATCAGCCATAATGTGAATCAATGGCTGAGCAGGATGGAAGGGCTAAGTCATTTATTATTCTCCAAAATCAATCTTTGTGTGGAAATCTACCTACTTGAATTCATGACAGATCACTGACTGGAAGATTGCACCTCCCTGAGCAATATTGGACTTCACTTCAAAAAGCTCCAGATAGCACCCCTTTGTTCATTCTGTCTCAATCTATCCATTGTTTCTTTGGTAGCCAAGTGCCAGTTCAGATCTTATTGGCAGGTACTTGTGGGATATTCCTTCCTGTTAGGGCATATTCTGAAGGTAAGGTATATTGCAAATGTAGCAGTCTAAGTTGGTGAACATTTTTAAACTTAGCACACACTTGAATCTACATGAGTCAGTGGCCTCGGGATCACAAGGTATCACCAACACGGCAGAGAGATGAAATGTTAAATACAAAAGTAGTGTGGTATGTATGCGTGCATGTGTGCTTATGTAAGAAACTAAACATTTCTGTGTTAATTTTGTGAGACAGGACAACCAGTCGTGATGGGTGGTTACTGGCAGTTTGAGATGCCAATCAGATACATGTATACTTGTTTTGAAAACTGTATTTTGGAAAAGGCATTTTCGTGTGTGTGTGTGTGATTTAATGATGCATCCGTAACGTTGGTGTAACAGTTAGATGCAAAGAAATATGACAGGCATTTGTGCAGTACATAAGTTGCAGATTGCAGAATATGTACTCTGTGGGTTTAAGTATGTAGTGTTTAATTTTTATCCACCATTTATATTGTATGTAGTGTGGGAATTAATGTGGAGATATTTGACGGAGACATTACACCCAGTTATATCTGTTAGGATGGCAGTGATTGCGGTCAGCGAATGTCAGGTTGAGATCCCTGAGAGTCAAGCCAATCATAAACCTTGATTATGACCATCCCTAAGTCAATCAGCCCTGGAGAGAAGCAGAGGATTTTCTCAGATTTATCCTCACCAACTTTTCCTGTACATCCATGAGAGTGTCCCGGAGACTAGTCATCAAGATTCTGACAATCCTTTGTAATGACATGGAATATGAACTTTTGCCTGTGATCCTGATACACTTATGACCCTGATACATTCTCCTTGCTGGTGCCCTGACCGAAGAGTAAGCAATAATAGCCACTACTGAGTTTTACCTATCACAACCCAAATTGGTGAAAGTAAAGAATAAATAGCAAGGATTGACTTTAACAACCAATCTTTGACCTGAACATGGACTGGAGATTAAATTTTAAATGTAGACTTGGACAGTAGTTCTCTGGAGCTATGGAAACCAATTAATTGAAAACCAGTCAATTCTGATTAACATTCATTTTGTGTGTGTGGAGTGTGGGTGCAAAGAATGAAGTGTGAAAATTATATGTAATTCAAAGGAGGCATTGTAGATACATTGTAACTATAGAATTTTCTTTTTGCTGCCGGATTCGATCCTTAAAATGTAAAAGGTTGTGTAATATTGAGCCAAACAGGCATCTTCCTCCACGCGTGCCTCATTTTATTCAATAAAACACTTCAGCAAACACAAGCTTCAATATCTCTCTGATGACTTTGTTTGTAATGCAACCGTTCCTGACAGACAGAAAAAACTCAGACTACCCCATCTTTAGCGGTGTTGTCAGGAATTGGGTGTGTATTTAAATACCTACAACAGCAGCAGCAAATTCAGCAGCATGCTTGCATGCAGGATACATTTTCTTTACTGAGTGCTCCCTCATTCACTGTGTTAATTTGGAGCTCAGGTTCGGTTTCCGACAACACTGGAACTGCAGGCCAGCATTCCTGGGAAGGAAAACACATTCAACAAGTATGACAATGGCCAAGACCTACCAATCACACAGAGAAATCTCACACCAATTTCTTCCCAATTAGTGATATCTCAGTACTCACAGCAGGAGGAAAATAAATATAATTTGAGGTAATATTACTGAAAAAAAAATCAGTAAATCAAATAATACATCAGAAGCTGTGTAGTCCTTATTTAGCAACACACATACTGAGGCCATTCAGCCCACTGGGTCTATATAAGCTCCCAACAGAGTAGCTACATTAATGTCACATCCATTCCCCTCACATTCCCTAAAGCACCCTTCGATTCTTTTCCTGCTTCTTTACATAGAGAGGCAGTTTACAGTACCTCAGAAACATAGAAATATAGAAAACCTACAGCACAATACAGGCCCTTCGGCCCACAAAACTATGCCAAACATGTTCTTACCTTAAAACAACATAGTCTTACCCATAGCACTCTGTTTTCCTAAGCTCCATGTACCTATGCAGGAGTCCCTTAAAAGACCCTATCGTTTCCACCTCCACCATCACTGCCGGCAGCCTATTCAATGCACTCACCACTTTTTTGCGTAAAAAAAACTTACCCCTGAAATCTTTATCAGGTCACGTCTCATCGTCCGTTGCTCCAAGGAGTAAAAGCCGAATTCACTCAACCTATTCTCATAAGGCATGCTCCCCAATCCAGGCAATATCCTGGTAAATCTCCTCTGCACCCTTTCTATGGTTTCCACGTCCATCCTGTAGTGAGGTGACCAGAATGGAGCACAGTACTCCAAGTGGGATCTGACCAGGGACCTATATAGCTGCAACATTACCTCTTGGCTCTTAATCTCAATTCCACAATTGATGAATGCCAATGCATCGTATGCCTTCTTATCCACAGAGTCAACCGGCATAGCAGCTTTGAGAGTCATATGGACTTGGACCCTAAGATCTCTCTGATCCTTCACACTGCCAAGAGTCTTGCCATCATATTTGACCTAACAAAATGAACCACCTCACACTTATCTGGGTTGAACTCCATCTGCCACTCCTCAGCCTAGTTTTGCATTCTATCGATGTCCCACTGTAACCCTTGACAGTTCTACACACTATCCACAAAACCCCAACCTTTATTTCACCAGCAAATTTACTAACCCATCCCTCCACTTCCTCATCCAGGTCACTTATAAAAATCACAAAGAGTAGGGTTCCCAGAACAGACCCCTGAAGCACACCACTGGTCGCCAACATCCATGCAGAATATGACCGGTCCACTATCACCCTTTGTCTTCTGTTGGCAATACAGTTCCAGATCCACAAAACAATGTCCACTTGGATCTCATACCTCTGTACTTTCTCAATATTTCTCAATAAGATTTGAATGGGGTACCTTATCAAATGCCATGCTAAAATCCATATACACTAAATCTATGGCTCTAGCTTCATCAATGTGCTCAGTCACATCCTCAAAATATTCAATCAGGCTCGTAAGACACGACCTGACTTTGACAAAACCAGACTGACTATTCCTAATCATATAATGCCTCTCCAAATGTTCATAAATCGTGCCTCTCAGGATATTTGCCATCAACTGACCAATCAACCTTGTCAGTATTGAGCAAGCAAAATTGAGCATCACTGGAAAATTTAAGTGCTCATAAAGAAAACAGACAAATTTCACATGGACAAGCTCAGGATCAATTCCAGGTCACTGAAGCCATGAGGTATCTCACTGCATTGCACACCTCACGTACTACCTAATCATGTGTGTGCCTATCCTCCCAATGCATGGCCCACTTCACCTGTTGGAAATAAATGGGGATAATCAGGAACTTGGGAGGCCCTCGGATTGGAAGGTCCTCATTTACTCTTCGCCATTTTGCATAAAACAGGTACATTCCAAACCCGTGGGTTGGTAAATTGTGGGATAACAATTGAAGTGACAATGGGGATAGAGGAATGACAGCAAATTTATTGCACACCACTCTCCAGCCAAATACTGAAGAACAAAATTTCCCAGCGGATTGTAACACAGAGGATTTTGCAGGTGGTGAAATTCAGCATGGTTATGGTGTCTCAGCATAGCTGGTACCATTATAGATTAGAGGGGACTGAGTTTCACTGCAAGGTTTCTTCATCAGCATCATTGCAAAAATACCTACACCATCTGAAAGATTGAGAGAGACCAACTCATGTTCAGTGAGGTTTATGACTAAGTCCAATGATATTAGCAAACAAATGTGGGCACTAAAATTGCTCTCATACAGACTGTATCCTCATAACCTCAGTCAAATCATCAGACTCTCTGACTATTGGAACACTGGAGATGGGGACAGGACCAGTTCATGCGGTCTCTCCATCCTGCTCCATATTTTAGTCAGGTCGTGGTTACATAATCTCGGTCTCGACTGCACCTTATCACAGACTTGGGTTTGTACTATAGTTCGGATTACACACAGCCATGAATCTCTTCAATGGCTCAGACTGTTATGGAAGAAAATTGCAAAGATCCATTTTCTCTCTGGATTTTTAAAAATGTGCGGAGGTTGACAGTTCCCCAGAGTCTGGGCAGGTATATCCAAGAACACCGTGGCTGGCTAGAGAAGAAATTAGGAGCCTTGGTTGAGATACTATTTCCACTGATAGGCAAGCCTAGAACTAGGGGACATAGGATGTAGATGAGGAACTGCTTTTCCCAAAAAGTGTTGAATCAGTGGAGTTCTCTACCCAATGAAGTAGTGGGGTTTACCTCACTAAATACATTTAATACAAGGTTGGATAGATTTTTACTTAGTAGGGTAATTAAGAGTTATGGAGAAAAGGCAGGTGGAGATTAGTTCAAGGTCAGATCAGCCATGATTTTATTGAATGGCAGAGCAGGCTCGACAGGCCAGATGCCCTACTGCTGCTCCTATTTCTTATGTTCTTGTTTGATTCATCATTACCAACAGTGAAGTGCCTGTAAGTTGACTGTATGGTAGCCAACAAAGTGGAGGATTGTCTCTCGACCTGGTAGCCTATGATTAAGAGTGTGCCTCGGGGGATGGTGCTAGGCCCATTGATGTTTGGCATCTCTATCAAACAATTTGAACAAGACCAGACAAGGCATGATTAACAAGTTTGCAGTTGACAGTAAAATAGGTGGTATAGTAGGCAATGAAGAAGATCAATCAGATTTACAGGGGCAGCTTGATCAGCTGGGGAAGTGAGATGGAGGATGTGAAATGGAGTTTAATTTGGCTAAGGACAAGGTATTCCATTTTTCAAGAGAAAATATGGATAGGTCTTTCACATAAATGTGAATGTTGTTGAACAGAGCTCCCGTGGAGTGCAAGTACAAGTTTAATTGAAAGTATAGTCACCTTTAGACTAGGTGGCAAAGATGATTTTTGGCACTATGGATTTCATTTGACATGACTTTCAGTATATAAGTTGGAAGGCCACGGTGCAGTTTTACAGAATATTGCTATCATTATACTTGAATACAAATTTGAATGCCCTGCTAAAAAGAAAATATGATGAAACTGAAAAAAGTGCAGACAGGATTTACATGTTGCCAGGACTTGAGTAACTGTGTTATCGGGAGAAGTTAGTCAGGTTAGAACTGAAAGGTAATCAGATGGAGATAAACATAGAAACATAGAAACATAGAAAATAGGTGCAGGAGTAGGCCATTCGGCCCTTCGAGCCTGCACCGCCATTTATTATGATCATGGCTGATCATCCAACTCAGAACCCAGCCTTCCCTCCATACCCCCTGACCCCTGTAGCCACAAGGGCCATATCTAACTTCCTTTTAAACATAGCTAATGAACTGGCCTCAACAGTTTGCTGTGGCAGAGAATTCCACAGATTCACCACTCTCTGTGTGAAGAAGTTTTTCCTAATCTCGGTCCTAAAAGGCTTCCCCTCTATTCTCAAACTGTGACCCCTCGTTCTGGACCTCCCCAACATCGGGAACAATCTTCCCGCATCTAGCCTGTCCAATCCCTTTAGGATCTTATACGTTTCAATCAGATCCCCCCTCAATCTTCTAAATTCCAACGAGTACAAGCCCAGTTCATCCAGTCTTTCTTCATATGAAAGACCTGCCATCCCAGGAATCAATCTGGTGAACCTTCTTTGTACTCCCTCTATGGCAAAGATGTCTTTCCTCAGATTAGGGGACCAAAACTGCACACAATACTCCAGGTGTGGTCT
Organism: Mobula hypostoma; assembly: GCF_963921235.1. Lineage (NCBI taxonomy): Eukaryota > Metazoa > Chordata > Chondrichthyes > Myliobatiformes > Myliobatidae > Mobula > Mobula hypostoma. Next base: position 8,623,707 of record NC_086120.1, read on the forward strand.
CACCAAGGCCTTGTACAACTGCAGTAGTACCTCCCTGCTCCTGTACTCGAATCCTCTCGCTATAAATGCCAGCATACCGGGATACAGATCATGAAAGACATAGACAGGGTGATTGCACTCAGCCATTTTTTACAAATTTTGTGAATTAAGAACAAGAAGACATGAGTTTAATGTCAGAGGGAACACCTTTCACAACAGTGCTGCAGCTCATCACCAGCAATACTGAGAAAATGAGCCTTGAGAACACAGGTTCAGTTTTGGAAAGTGCAATTCAATTCACAATGCTGAACATTTTCACAGCAGCCAAACATTTCAGTAAACCAATAATCCACTTTTCTATGTTACTGGCTAATAACCATGCCAACCAATCAACTATATCGGTCAAAACCGTTATGAAGTCTGCATTCATGATATAGTCATCAGTCATTAAGATTTGACCCCATCTATAATTTCTAGATTTGCCGGTGTCGGTGCTGTGCAATTGCTCAGCAAAAGGAGGTGTATGACGCTCCTTCCGTCCGATAGCCTGCAGGTCACCCTTGGCAAGGTGTAGTACCTGTTTAGCCTCCCAGTCAAGGTCAACGTGAAGCCATGGTTTGCAGGTGGTGGATGGCTTTGCAAGCAGTTTCTACAAATGGCATTTATGGTAGTAAAATTAAAAACACTGGGCAGATGAATCTGCTGATCAATGGCCAGGGTTACCCATCCAGGATGGACAGTGTAACTGAAGAAGGCAACGGGAAACCACTTCAGTACTCCTCCCTTGTACAATCATGAACTCAAATCAACTGTGTTCTCAGCTCAAAGATGTGAATGGAGCCTTCACCGAATGAGCCTCATCCAGTAGAGGATCTCATGAGCCATAGGTGAACCTCACAGCTATCCAGCAACTGTCGGCAGTTCAAAAGCAAAAACGATCAGACTAGCAACCTGGAATGTAAGAACTCTTAACAAACCTGATAAACTAGACAACATCAAACATGAAATGGAAAGATTAAAAATCAACATCTTGGGAATGTGTGAGATGAGGTAGAAAGGAACTGGTAGAACAAGCTCAGAGGGATATACCATCAGTTATTCAGGAGGAGAAATACATGAAAAAGGTGCTGGAATTATGTTAGGTGAAGAACATGCAAATCAATACAAGGTTATTGGACTATTCCAGATCAAATGTTACTATGGAATATACATGCAAAACCTTTTGACATTAAAATCATTGAAGTTTATGCCCCAACAGCAGACAGCAGTGAAGAAAGCATCAATCAATCTTATGACGGACTAGAAACAGCATTAAGACAATGTAAATCTCAGAAAATACCATTATTCAAGGTGACTTCAACGCAAAAGTAGTCAAGACCAGGGACGACGACAATATTGGGCATTACGGCAATGGTGAGTGAAATGAGGGAAGTGAACGACTAGCGACATGGGTCACAGAAAATGATGATATAATTGGTAATACCGTCTTCAAGCAACACCCGAGAAAACTATACACATGGAAGAACACAGGGGATAATACCAGAAACCAAATTGATTTCGTGCTTATAAGGAGAAGATAGAAAAATGCTCTGATATCATGCAAAGCATATCCGGGTGCAGACTGCTACAGTGATCACGTACCAATAATCAGCGTGATGTACCTGAGACTCAGAAAGCTTAATAGACCAAAAGTACAGCCAAAGCTGAATTTGGGACCTTTGAGAAGAAAAACAGTGACATCAGAAATGAATTCCAAATAACTGTGAAGAACAAATTCAAGGCTCTACTAAACGTCACTATTGTAGAACAGCAATGGAAAAACCTCAGAGACAGCATAACACAAGCAGCAAAAGAGGTGATTCGCAAACAACAGAAAAAAGCTAAAAAGAAATGGACGACAGAAGAAATTCTGAATCTTATGGAACAAAGAAAATGTAAGGAAAATGGAAAAGCATGCATGCACAGATAACAACAAAGTGCAAGGAAACAAAAGAAAAGTAGCTTGAGGACAAATGTGAGTTAATAGAACAATTGCAGAAGACTAACAACAGCAAGCGTATTCATGACGGGATCAAGGAGGTCACAAATTGGAAGAAATGTGGGGCAGAAAGATGATGTATGAAAGCAAAGGACGGCTCTGTAATTATGCAAAAAGGAAAAATAATGCAAAGATGGTCAGAATACATCAAAGACCATGAGGACAACTTTGATATTGGCAACAACAACGAGGGCCCAGCAATACTGAAAGGAGAAGTGGAACATGCTATGAAGAAAATGTGGAAGGGGAAATCATCAGGACCAGATGAAATTCTGGTTAAGCTGTATGAAGCGCTAGAAGATTTTGGCGTAGAGAAATTTACGATCTTATTGAATAGAATATACAATAATGGCAAAGTACCAGAAGATCTTTTAAAGACAGTATTCATTGCACTGCCAAAGAAACCAGGTGCAACAGAGTGTGTAGAGCACAGAACAATAAGCCTAATGAGCCACCTCACAAAATTTCTACTTAGAATCGTCATGTTCAGAATAAGGAACAGAATTTAACCAGAGATCAGTGAAGAACAGTGCGGCTTTGTCGAAGGCAAGGGGACATCAAACGCCGTTTATATTCTCGGGAATATTATCGGAAGGTCACTAGAAGTACAAAATGACCTATACCTCTGTTTCATTGTCTACACAAAAGCCTTTGACACAGTGAAACACTAAGTCATCATGAAAATGCTTAAAGGTATTAAAATCGACGGAACAGATCTACGAATAATCAGAAATCTCTACTGGCAAAAAAGTGCAGTGATATGGATAGACAACGAGATTGGTGAATATCAGCCAATAAAGCGAGGAGTCAGACAGTGTTGTGTTCTGTCACCAGATCTGTTCTCCCTGTACAGTGAAAACATCATGAGAACCATACAAGACCTACCTGGAATAAGTATAGGAGGATACAATATCAACGACATCCGCTATGTGGATGATACAATACTGATAGCAAACAGTGAAGTAAATTTACATAAACTAGTACCTACCATCAACACAGAGAGCAAAACTCTTGGCATAACCTTAAACAAAAAGAAAACTGAAGTAATGGTAATATCAAAGAAACCTGATATCCCAAACTGTAGGATCGTATTGGGAAATGATATACTGAAACAAGTTCACAACTTCAATTACTTTGAATCATGGGTAACATCTGATGGCTAATGCGAAACAGATATTAATGCAAGAATAGCAATGACAAGAACAGCATTTACAGAAATGAGAAATATCGTAACGAACAAGAAAATAGCAATTGAAATCCGCCTTAGAACTCTCAGCTGCTACATTCTTCCTATATTGATGTATGGCTGCGCGTCATGGACCATCTCAAATGCAATGGAACAAAAGATCAAGGCACCAGAGATGTGGTTCCTCAGACAAATGCTATGCATATCATATACGGACAGGATAACCAACGAAGAAGTTCTACAGAGAATGAAAGCAAAACATATATTACTTTAAAAAAAAATCAGAAGAAAGCAATCAAAATTCTTTGGACACATCATGCGAAGAGAGGTATTAGAACATTGAGTTACAACTGGAAAGCTGGAAGGAAAAAGAAGCAGAGGCAGAGAGAGTATGAAAATGATAGATGGAATAACATCATGGTTAGAATCAGGGGAGGAAACAACTACAATTCGGAGGGTCAGGAACCGTGAAGGATGGAGAGACATGATCGTCCACGTCGAACGGCAAGGCACCTGAATGATGATGATTATTTTGAGAGTTATTTTGCAGTTTCTAAAATAGATCTTACAAGTACATGTTTTTCCAAAGTTGGATAGCAACACACGATCCGGTCCGTGGACTCAGGGCTCCGGGTCTTCCAGTTGACCCTTGTTTGACAAACTCAAAGGAACATGATTCCCATCTTTGGGCTTGCAATATAAGTAGCCTTGGGATTGAGTGTGGGTGGCTGGTTTGTCGTGTCAGTCCCCCTTGGGGAAACGTGCTGATGGAAGGCTAGTAATCTCCAGGCCTGGTTGGAGGACCACTGCTTCATAGAGCTTTGTTGCCACTCGTTGGAGTGGTCCTTGCGGTATGGATTCGGCTGTTTCTCGGGCCAACTGAGTGGCTGCCAGACACTCCAAGCTAGGTGGGGATTTGGCTGTTTCCGTAGCCAGCTGAGGTTGCTGGCCAAACTGAGACTCGGAGCTTACCCAGAGCAGAGGTGGAACTATCTGTCGTTCTTTGGTGTTTATCTCTTCTTGTCCTTGCCTCTGTGGGGTAAGTCCAGCCGTTCTGCCGTTACCTGACGGAGCGACCTGTTCCACCTGGATGTGGAGATGAAGTTAAGTCCCGGCTTGTTGCAGGATAAGTCCCGACTCTATGTCTATGTCCTGTCCTGTCTCATGTTAGTGTTGTGTTAAAGATGAGTCCCAACTTGTCGAAGGATAAGTCCCGGCTCTATGTTGATGTTTAGACCCCAGCCTGTCTCCAGCCTCGAGAGCTAAGCTTCGAGGATTCCAAGCCAAGCTCAAGACCCAAGACCCCAAGCCTCGAGGATCCTAAGCCAAGCCCTAGACCTAAGACCCCAAGCCTCGAGGATCCCAAGCCAAGTTCAAGACCCAAGAACCCAGCCTCTATCCATGTCATGTCCTTGCCTGGTTCCGGGGTCCGAGCCCGAGGCAAGACTCAGGTTCTGGGTCCTTGTCCAGTCTCGGGTTCGGAGTCCAAGCCTTCTCTCCTAGTCCATGATTCCTAGTCCTGGTCCTGCTTTCCCGAGCCCAACACTGCGTTCTTGTCCCTGCTCCTTGCCAGAATCCTTTCACGTCCCTACTCTAGTCAAGTCCTGTTCCTTGTACTTCAGTGTCTTTGTCTTGCATTTGGGTCCGTTCCCAGCACTCCATTGTGACAGAACGAACCAGCCAACCATGGATCCAGCGACACAGTCACTGGAGATGAACTCTCGCCATCCAGAATTCACGAGTGCCGAAACCTCCCACCTACCCGCGCGAGTTGTCCTTAGTCCTGGAGAACCTCTTCAGTCGCTCGGAGGCTCCCGTAGAAGCGGGGGCCGGGGTGGAGGGGGGGGGGGGCGGTGGGTACTGTCATAGTCCGGTCCGTGAACTCCCCATTCCGGTTCACGGTCCGGTCCGTGGACTCAGGACTCCGGGTCTTCCAGCTGACCCTTGTTTGACTAAATCAAAGGCACCTGATTCCCATCTTTGTGCTTGCAATAGGAAATTGTGTGGACTAGGTTAAGGCTGGGGCACTGTGCATTAAACAAAACATTGAAAATGATAGGGAAACACCAGACAGGATTGTGTGAGGAATGTCAGGAAGAGGAGTCAGTAGAACATGTAGTTCTGAGTTGCAGGAAGTATGGGAGACAGAGAGAGATGATGAGAAACAAATTAAGGGAGTTGGGGATGCAGGAATTCACATTAAAAGGGTTGCTGGACATGGGTGAGAGAGCACAAGTCCGGGTATTTTTAGCGTTTTTAAGGGGTACAGCGTTTTTTTTTATAGAATATGACGAATAAACAGAAATAGGATACTAGGATGGTCAAAGATGGGAGGGTGAAGTGTAAGTTTGTGTGTGTGTGTGTGATTGGGTGAAGGGATTTAGAATGTATGTCTAGTGCACATTCTGGAGCAGAGGGTGGCGGTAATGCACCATTAAGCTGGATGCCAACCGCCGTAAAACAAGATACAGACAGACAGACAGTGTGGGCTGCTAGTTTGTCTCGTCAGTCCTCCTTGGAGCAACCTGCTGATGGAATGCTAGTGAAACCATTTGTGATCTCTCGGCCTGGTTGGAGGACCACTGCTTCATGGAGCCTTGTGGCAACTCGTTGGAGTGGTCTTTGCCGTATGGATTCGGCTGTTTCCCGGGCCAGCTGAGTGGCTGCCAGCCACTCCAAGCTAGGTATGGAGCTGGCTGTTTCCGTAGCCAGCTGAGGTTGCTGGCCGAACCTGAGAGTAGGAGCTTCCCCGGAGCAGAGATGGAACTGTCTGTCGTTGTTTGGTGTTTGTCTCTTCTTGTCCTCGCCTCTGTGGGGTAAGCCAGGCCGTTTTGCCTTTGTCCTGCGGAGGGATCTGTCTTGTCTTGTCCTCGCCTCCAGGTGGTAAGCCAGGCCGTTTTTCCGTTGCCCTGATGGGGGACCTGTCTTGTCGTGTCCTTGTCTCTGTTTTGTAAGTCCGGCCGTTCTGCCGTTACCTGACTGAGACCCGTCCCACCTTGTGAGATGAAGTTGAGTCCCGGCTTATTGTAAGATAAGTCCTGGCTCTATGTCTTATGTTCTGTCCTGTCTCATGTTAGTGTCGTATTAAAGATGAGTCCCGGCTTGTAGGAGGATAAGTCCCGGCTCTATGTTGATGTTTAGACACCAGCCTGTCTCTAAGCCTCGAGGATCCCAAGCCAAGCTCAAGACCCAAGGCCCCAGCCTCTAGCCATGTCATGGTCCTTGCCTGGTTCCGGGGTCCAAGCCGGAGGCAAGACCCAGGTTCTGGGCCCTTGTCCAGTCCTGGGCTCGGAGTCCAAGCCTTGTCCCCTCGTCCATAGTTCCTAGTCCTGGTCCCGCTCCACCTATCCCAGCTCTGCATTCTTGTCCCTGCTCCTTGCCTGAATCCTGTCATGTCCCGACTCTAGTCAAGTCCTGTTCCTTGTACTTCAGTGTCTGTGTCTTGCATTTGGTTCCGTTCCCAGCACCCCATTGTGACAGTATTACTCCACTGAGCTGCAGGCGCAAATCCAACTAAATTGTGTGGCTGCCTTTAATTCCTCCTTTTCCCCAGTCCAAACTTTGAATTGTTTAACTTTTATTTTTTGGATCTTGGAGGGAAGTAGCGGTCATTATGTCGTATCCTTTAAGCAGTAGAAACAGCTTTTTGAACCCAGCAATGGAAAGGGAAAAACTTGGAAAGAAAAATCAGAAGATATGCCTGTCTGGGCTGAGCGATTGGAACGTGCGTTGATGGGTCTTGACAACAAAATGGACAACACTTCTGAGTTGAAGTCGTTCCGAAAGAGTTTACAGGCTATTGAGGAAAATACTGTTTCTTTGATTACTGAGTTTAAAGAATCGAAACGTCAGATTGTGGATATTTCAACCCGCTTGGAACAGGCTCAACGCAAAATTGTCGATTTAAAGGTAAAATTGCGTAGAAATAATATTCGAATTGTGGGTCTTGGAGAAGGCGCTGAGAGTGGGAATTCATCGGATTATTTTGCCAATGTGTTTCAATCTCTGGTTCAGGATATTCGATCTCAACCCCCCGATATTGAAAGAGCTCACAGAATTTTCACTTTGTCAGATAAAGCTCGACCAATTTTAGTGAACTTTCTTTGCTTTAAAGTTAAAGACCAAATCGTAAAATGTGAAAGAAAACAAAGTTTATAAATTTAACGGTTCCGAGTTCCGTTTTCTACGAAGATTATCCACGGGAAGTTATGGAACAACGAATCAAATTCATATCTGTCATGAAGATTGCGCATGAAAAAAGACACATTCCATCGCTCAGATATCCAGCGAGATTCAAATTATTTCCTTAAAATTCTACACCTCGTGTCTTGGATCCCCAAGCGGCATCGGATTTTGTCAAATCTATTGTGGAATCGGCTGATGTATGAAGGATATTAGAGTTGCTGAATAATTTTCTGAAAGAAAACAGGCTTTGAAGATTTCTGTATGCTGAAGATATCCTTTGATCGAGTGATTATTTAAATAAGAGCAACTTCTTGGTTTGACTAAAGAATAACTTTTTTGAAGTCTGTTCAGCATACGGAGTGAATTAATAGTGGACAGATTGTTAACCGGTTTGTTTATCTGTTTCTATCTTCCTTTTTCTTTATTAATTAAGTAATAGTTTGCTTATAGTTTATATAGACTTTTTCTTACATTATGGAGGGATTAGTAATAGATAATTAGCTTCAGTTCTTTTGTTAAATAAAGTACTAAATTAAAGAATAATGGCTCTGCTTTTCGGTCATTGGAGATTGTGGTTTCGGCTAATAGCATTGTTTTGGCGTCTTCGGAGACAGTCTTTGCATTCCCTAGTTTATTTTAAATGATTAAGTATAAACATTTTCATTTTCTGCTGGGCTTTTATTTTAAGTTTACGTATTTTCTTAAGGGGGAGGGGGGTGAATTGAGAGTTAAAAACTTTTAAATCAATACTTAAATTGAGCGGCACGCGGAATTCCACCGTTTTGCTCTTGGGGATGCGTTCCGGCTTTTTCTTCTTTGCCGGATTTCTATCTTTGGGGATGGTGGGAGGTTTGGGCGTATTTTTGCATTTTGGGGTTTATCGTGGGATTTTTTTCACTCATTTCCTGTATTTTTCCAGATTATGGAGTCTGGAGCATGCGTGTTTTCTATTTGGTTATATTCATCACCGCCATCTTTGATTAGCCCGCGATGGTATGCGTGTATTGTTTTTAAGAACAATATTCAATGGTACTTAAACAGATAAACGTTATTAGTTAGAATACACGTGGCTGGAATCACCCTATTAAGCGAAGGAAGACTTTTAAAATTATTAATCGATTCCAGCCCGATATAATTTTTGCTCAAGAAACGCTTATCAGAACAGGCGATCAAAATAGATCTTTTTCAAAACCTGGAAGGGCCTTCAATATCATGCTACTTCTCAAAATAAAACAAAGGGAGTGTCTATTTTTAATAAATCTAATATTTTATGTATTCAAAAAGACATCGTCTCAGATAATAATGGTAGATTTGCAGCGGTGTGCAACACACGGCGCTAAAATACCACACGTAGTCGGTGAGTTAGAGTTGCGATGAAAGAGATTCAAACTTCGAGGCCTGCTTTAAAGCCTTCCCGTTCCCGCCCTCCCTGGGCGGGACTGCTGTGGGGGATGCATATTCCCAGACCTTTTCCGCGCGCGGGATTTCCCCCCTGCTGGTGAAGATGGCCCGGCGCCGTTTTTGGGGCCGACCTCTCTGCGGGCGCGCGCTGTTTCGTGAGCCGGTTCGTGTGTGCTAGAAAGTGGGCCGCCACATAACCCTCCCCTCCCCCAGAACCCGCGATACTATTGGAAAATACAAATGCACACATTGTGTTTTCTATGTTTTCTATTTATTACAGTATTTACTCAACAGTTTTCTATATTTACTATGTAACCACTGCAAGCTCAATAGAAGGTATTCACTATGTAGCCATGACTTTTGACCTGTTCCCTATTAATTCATGAAGAGAACTAGAATGAAACCAAGTAGAAATATAACAGTGGCGAGTAAGGTGATGAAATATGTGGCAGTATGTCAACGCAAGACTAATTTAGAAATAATTGTGGTTAGGGATGAGAGGACATATGGTCTAAAATGTAAACTAGGACATAATTAAGTTGGGGATTAAAACAATAGTGGAAAGTCTGATGATATGCAATCACAGGCCGACTGGATATGATAATGTAGCTAAGATAGGAAAATTGCTATAAAAATGCTGTATACAAGCCACGAGGGGCAGTCAGCTAGTAGCTTTCTGATTGTCTCAGCTTTGATTTGCAAATTAAAGTTTAAAACGTCTTGACGAGTTTTCTGCGTCTCCTTGTCGTTTGTGAGAAACGAGAAACCACGACAATACCTCCCCCAATGTCCACAGTCTGGATCGGCCTCTGGTTGGGAGGTCTGCCCCTGCGCCGCGGTGCCTGAGCCTGGACCGGCTGCGCCAAATCCACATGGGCCGGTTTGAGTCGGTCCACCGTGAAAACCTCCTCTCTCTCCCCCCCAATGTCCAGCACGAACGTGGACCCGTTGTTCCTGATCACCTTAAACGGCCCCACGTAGGGCCGCTGTAGCCGTGCCCAGTGCCCGCCCCGTCGTACAAAAAGAAATTTACAGTTCTGCAGGTCTTTGGGTACGCAGGTCGGGCTCTGTCCGTGCTGTGAAGTGGGTATGGGGGCCAGGTTACCGAACCTCTCACGTAGTCTGTCCAGGACTGCATCGGGTTCTTCCTCTTGCCTCCTTGGGGCTGGTATGAACTCTCTTGGGACTACCAGGGATGCGCCGTACACCAACTCGGTTGACGAGGTGTGCAGATCCTCCTTGGGCGCCGTGTGGATTCCGAGCAGGACCCAGGGAAGTTCGTCCACCCAGTTAGGCCCCTCCAGGCGGGCCATGAGAGCCGACTTCAGGTGACGGTGGAAACGCTCCACTAGTCCGTTCGACTGTGGGTGCTAGGCAGTTGTGTGGTGTAGTTGCGATCCTAAAAGGCTGGCCATAGCTGACCACGGGCTGGAGGTGAACAGGGCGCCCCTATCAGAGGTAATGTGGGCCAGTACCCCGAAGCGTGCTACCCAGGTTGTGATCAGTGCTCGGGTGCAGGATTCGGAGGTGGTGTCCGTGAGCGGGACCGCTTCTGGCCATCTGGTGAACCGGTCTATCATAGTTAGGAGGTACCGCGCTCCTCGTGACACTGGCGGGGGCCCCACGATATCTACATGAATGTGGTCGAACCTCCGGCGGAGCCTTGGTTTGCCGCTGCACCTTGGCCGTTTGGCACTGCATGCACGTTTTGGCCCATTCACTGACCTGTTTACGCAGTCCATGCCACACGGACCTGTTGGCGACCAGCCGGACGGTAGTCCTGATGGAGGGGTGCGCTAAGTTGTGAATGGATTCGAAAACCCGCCGGCGTCAGGCTGCTGGGACGACGGGGCGGAGTTGGCCGGTAGCTACGTCACACAGTAGGGTCTTCTCACCTGGGCCTACGGGGAGGTCTTGGAGCTGCAAACTGGAGACCGCAGTCCTATAACTAGGGATTCTCGTTGTCTGCCTGCTGAGCCTCGGCCAGCGCTGCATAGTCCACCCCCTTGGACAGGGCCTGTATGTTCGGTCTGGAAAGTGCGTCCGCCACGACGTTGTCCTTTCCCGAGACATGCCGGATGTCTGCCGTGTACTCGGAAATGTAGGACAGATGTCGCTGCTGGTGGGACGTCTAGGGGTCGGACACCTTCCTGAACGCAAAGGTGTGCGGTTTGTGGTACGTGACGCGGTGAAGGGCCTACCTTCTAAGAAGTACCTGAAATGCCGGATTGCCAGGTATAGTGCCAATAGCTCCCGGTCGAAAGTACTGTATTTGAGTTCGGGTGGTCGTAGGTGTTTGCTGAAGAACGCCAGGGGTTGCCAGTGACCCTCGATGAGTTTTTCCAGCACTCCACCGTCTACTGTGTTGGATGCATCCACTGTGAGGGCAGTAGGAACGTCCATTCTGGGGTGCACTAGCATCGCAGTGTTTGCCAAGGCTTCTTTGGTTTTAACGAAAGCGGCTGCGGCCTCATCGTCCCAGGTAATGTCCTTGCCCTTACCCGACATCAGGTTGAACAGGGGGCGCATGATTCGGGCTGCTGAGGGGAGGAAACGGTGGAAGGAATTCACCATACCCACGAATTCCTGCAGGCCTTTGATTGTGTTGGGTCGGGGGAAGTGGCAGACCGCGTCTACCTTGGCGGGCAGCGGAGTTGCCCCCTCTTAAGTAATCCTGTGGTCCAGGAAATCGATGGTGTCGAGTCTGAACTGGCATTTGGCCGGGTTGATTGTAAGGCCGAATTCACTCAGGCGGGAGTAGAGCTGGCGGAGGTGGAACAGATGCTCCTGACGACTACTGCTGGCTATGTGGATGTCGTCCAAATAGATGAATGCAAAGTCCAGATCTCGTCCCACCGCGTCCATTAGCTGCTCGAACGTCTGTGCGGCATTCTTTAGACCGAACGGAATTCGGAGGAATTCGAAAAGTCCGAACGGGGTGATGAGTGCTGTTTTGGGGATGTCGTCCGGATGTACAGGGATTTGATGGTATCCCCGGACGAGGTTTACCTTGGAAAAGATCCTTGCGCCTTGTAGGTTTGCTGCGAAGTCTTGAATGTGCGGCACAAGGTAGCGGTCTGCCGTTGTAGCCTCGTTCAGTCTGCGGTAGTCACGGAATGGTCTCCAGCCCCCCGTTGCCTTGGGCACCATGTGAAGGGGGGAGGCCCATGGGCTGTCGGACTGTCGTATGATCCCCAATTCCTCCATCTTCTTGAACTCCTCCTTCGCCAGTCGGAGCTTGTCCGGGGGAAGCCTTCAAGCACGGGCGTGGAGGGGTGGTCCCTGGATCGGGATGTGGTGCTGTACTCCGTGTCTGGGCATAGCTGCTGTGAACTGCGGTGTCAGTACTGATGGGAAACCCGCCAGGACCCTGGTGAATTCGTCGTCGGACAGCGTGATGGAGTCCAGGTGTGGGGCTGGCAACTTTGCTGCACCCAGGGAGAAGATTTGAAAAGTGTTGGCGTGGGCTAATCGCTTCCCTTGCAGGTCGACCAGCAGGCTGTGGGCTCGTAGAAAATCAGCCCCCAGGAGTGGTTGGGCCACGGCGGCCAGTGTGAAGTCCCACGTGAACCGGCTGGAGCTGAACTGTAGCCGCACCATGCGGGTGCCGTAGGTTCGCATTGTGCTGCCATTTGCGGCCCTCAGGGTGGGTCCTGGTTCTCTGTTGCGGGTGTCGTAACTCGTTGGAGATAAGACGCTGATCTCCGCTCCGGTATCGACCAAAAAGCGGCGTCCCGACTGCTTGTCCCAGACATACAAGAGGCTGTCCTGATGGCCAGCCGCCGAAGCCATCAGCGGCGGCTGGCCTTGCCGTTTCCCGGGAATTTGCAGGGTGGTCTGCAGTGGCGGGCCTCTGTGCCCCACCGCTGGTGGTAGAAGCACCATTGTTCGTTGGGCTCCTCACTCCCGTCGCCAGGTTTTGTAGGCTGTGCTGCCGGGCCTGGTCTGGTCTGCCATTGGACACGCGGCTTGGTGATCTGTGCGACGGGCACCCCGCTCTCTTTCCTGGCATTCCACAGCACATCTGCTCGGGCCGCCACCTCCCGGGGGTTGCTGAAATCTGCGTCGGACAGCAGCAGCCATACGACCTCGGGCAGTTGCTCTAGGAACGCCTGCTCAGGCATGAGGCAGGGTTTGTGTCCTTCAGCCAGGGCCAATATTTCGTTCAATAACGCCGACGGCGGCCTGTCTCCCAAACCAACCAAGTGCATTAAGCGGCGTGCTCGTTCGCGCAGTGAGAGTCCGAAAGTCCTTATGAGCAGAGCTTTGAATGCCGTGTATTTGCCGTCCTCCGGGAGCGACTGTATAAACTCCTCAACTTGTGCAGCTGTCTCCTGGTCGAGGGAGCTCAGCACGTAGTAGTAGCGAGTGGACTCCGAGGTTATCTGCCGAATGTGGAATTGTGCTTCTGCTTGTTCCAACCATAATTGGAGTCGCAGCGTCCAGAAGCTTGGCAGTTTTAACGAAACTGCGTGAAAAGATGCGGCGTGTCACCAATTGTAGCTGTGTGCTACACACAGCGCTAGAATAACCACAATTAGTCGGTGAGTTAGAGTTGTGATAAAAAAAAATTATTCAAACTTCGCGGCCTGCTTTAAAGCCTTCCCGTTCCCGCCCTCCCTGGTCCGGACTGCTGTGGGAAATACATAATCGCAAACCCTTTCCGCGCGCGGGATTTTCCCCCTGCTGGTGAAGATGGCCTGGCGCCCTTTTTGGGTCCGACCTCTCTGCGGGCGCGCGCTGGTTCGTGTGTGCTAGAAAATGGGTCGCCACGTGTAGTCCCAGCAGGAGATGCGCTCTTATTTTGAGCCGAGGGTCTGGCAAGAACTGAGACAAGACGTTACCATCTGCCTTTTTCATATGACATTGCCTAATATGATAGTTTTTGTTCTACCTGTTTTTACTTTAAGAATCTAACAGGCACTCGATTGTTTAAAGGGACATTATCTTTGATGCTCTCCTTGAATTGTGACATTCAGAACAAGAATTGCTTTGGAAATTCAGCCATGTTGGTTGTCTGAGTATATTTAGATCAGATTAGATTAGATTATGAGGACACTCAGTCCTCTTTTATTGTGATTTAGTAATGCATGCATTAAGAAATGATACAATGTTCCTCCAGAATATCACAGAAACACAAGACAAACCAAGACTAAAAAAACTGACAAAAACCACATAATTATAACATAGAGTTGCAACAGCGCAAAGCAATACCATAATTTGATAAAGAACAGACCATAGGCACGGTAAAAAAAAGTCTCAAAGTCTCTCGAAAGTCCCATCATCTCACGCAGACGGTAGAAGGAAGAGAAACTCTCTTCCTGCCATGAGCTTCCAGCGCTGCAAACTTGCCAATGCAGCAGACTGGAAGCACCGGACCACAGCCGACTCTTGAATCCGTCCGAAAACTTCGAGCCTCCGACGAGCCCTCCGGCACCGAACACCATCTCTGCCAAGCGCTTCAACCCGGGCCCCGGCAACAGGCAATAGGCAAAGCCAAGGATTTGTGGACTCCCGTCCGGAGATTCCTGATCACACAGTAGCAACAGCAGCGAAGCAGACATTTCATAAGTTTCTCTAGATGTTCCTCGGTGTTTCTCACTGCTGTCTCCATCAAATCAGGATTGTGCACGGTACCTACTTAACAAATATCATTTCGGAGCGGCCGCGAGCGCTGCGTCACGCAGCCATCTTCTCCAGCCCTCTCAGGTTTATTCACTGAATTTGGAAGGAAATGTTAATCTGGGCTAATGGTTTAATTGGGTGGTGGTGAATTCACTCCCATTACATTTTCTAAACCTGTTTCCCGTTCTCTTGCATTCAAAAGAGCAGAGAAATGAAGTGGGATGTAGAATGGGTCTTCAGTTCAATGTCATGCATATTGATTCCACTCAAAGTTAAATTAGATTAGATTATGAGAACATTCAATCCTCGTTTATTGTTATTTTGAAATGCATAGATGCATTAAGAAATGATACTCCTCCAGAGTGATATCACATAAAACAGGACAAACTAAAGACTAACACTGACAGAACCACATAATTATAACATATAGTTACAGCAGTGCAAAGCAATACCATAATTTGATAAAGAACAGACCATGGGCACGGTAAAAAAAAAAGTCTCTAGTCCCGATCGACTCCTGAGTCCCTGATAGCAGGCGGCAAAAGGGAGAAACTCCCTGCCATAAACCTCCAGGCACCGATAACTGCCGATGCATTGGAAGCACCCGACCACCCCCGACACTGAGTCCGTCCATCTGAAAACTTCGAGCCTCCGACCAGCCCCTCCAATGCAGTCTCCCGAGCGCCTTCGACCTCACCCCGGCCGCCGAAACAAGCAAAGTCGAGGATTCGGGGCAGCAGCGGCACCGAAGCGGGCATTTCACATGTTTCTCCAGATGTTCCTCTGTACTCTCACGTCTGTCTCCATCAAATCAGAATTGTGCACAGTACTCTACAATGTACCACCGGGCCGCGGACCGGTACCGAGCCGCAAAGCATGAGCTACTTGGCCGCGAGCAAACGATATGAGTCAGCTGCACCTTTCCTCATTCCCTGTCACGCACTGTTGAACTTGAACGCACGCGAGGTCATTACCCGCGCGTCATCCATGTCAGCGAGGGTGGGAGATCAACTCCTCGAGCTTGCAAATGACAGCGGGCTGAAAAATATGTTTGTCTCTCTACCGGCATTCTGGATCAAGGTCAAGGCTAAATATCCTGAGGTAGCCACGAAAGCACTGAAAACGTTGCTTCCATATCCAACATATCTCTGCAATGAATGCAACGAAAACTAAATTGCGGAATAGACTGGACATAGGGAACCCCCTTCGACTATCGCTGTCTCCCATCACCCCTCGATGTTGCAGGGAAACAAGCCCAGGGCTCCCACTGATTCAACGATATTGGTGTGTTGCAATGATTCTACATGTTCATACGAGGAAAATATGTGCTGTGTGTTTAATATCCAAACGTTATTTAAAATGTTATGATGCTATTGACTTATATAACCATATAACAATTACAGCACGGAAACAGGCCATCTCTGCCCTTCTAGTCCGTGCTGAACGATACCCTCACCTAGTCCCACCGACCTGCAGTCAGCCCGTAACCCTCCATTCCTTTCCCGTCCAATTTTTCTTTAAGTGATAATATCGAACCTGCCTCTACCACTTCTACTGGAAGTTCGTTCAACACTTACTTCAAGCTCCCTTGTTCTACCCTGATAATTGACTTATCACTATATTCATGCGAGGAAAATATGCGCTGTGTGTTTAATATTAAATTCGTTACATAAACCCTTTTAGAAACGAAATTGTGTGTATTAGCCACTTGTCCACGATATTCCGGTCGTGATTAACACCCCCCCCCCCACCCCTCCAACAGAATCTCCAAAAACGATTTGTAGAAAAAAAATTCAGCACGTACACGCATGCGCAAGTCATGCATGCACACACAGGTGCCGGCGCAAGGCTGCATGGTCATTGTAGTCTTTCACTGGGTAAACACAACGTATTTGACTGCTACTCCTGTCCGTTGGCAACCCTACCCCCAAGAATATTGCCGGTCTGCAAGAATATTGTCAATATCAAACCGGTCCGTGGTGCAAAAAAGTTGGGGACCCTGTTGTAAATAGTAGATTAGGGTGTGCCAGTGGAGAAGGGGGAGAAAAATCTGAGCCATTATCAGTTGTGACAGCCAGAGAAAAGATATGACATTAGCCCTCAAGGTTACTTTGGGCCTTGTTCTAAGAGTGCAGAAGGGCACAGACCAATCAGTCAGAGTGGGAAACAGATAGAGAATTAAAGTGACAGGCAATTGGAAGCTCAGGATTACCCCTGCTGTCTGAAAATAGGTGTTCTGCAAAACTGTCACCCAAACTGTGTTTCATTTGTCCATTGTTGTAAAGACTGGATTGTGAACCCCAAATGCAGTTCACTAGATTGGAAAAAAAAGTGCAAGTGATTCTTTACCTGGCAGGAACATTTAAGTCTTTGCATGTTCAAAAGGGATGGGGTGAAAGGGCACCTGTGATCCATCTCCTGTCAATGCATGGGAAAATGTCCCAGGGTGAAGATTGGTTGGTGGCCACCGATGAACAGACCAGGGGACGATCTTTCAACATTCTGAAAGGAGAGAGAAGAAAAATGTGTTTGATGGTGGAACGTTGTTGGAGCTGACAGAAATTGCAAAGAATGAAAGAGCTGGAGGTGAAACTGTGGGGTGTGACAGGGATCAGAAGAAAGTGAAAGAGGAGAAAATATGGACAGTAGTAGAGTTCAGCTACTTGATTTTGTGACTTTTTATGTCAGAAAAGAAGGAGAAAGTCACCTATACCACCCATCCGGGAGATTGCCTCTTCTTTCCCATCCTCCTGCCTCAGACAAAAGACAGAAAAGCCTGAAATTATATAGCACCAACCTCAAGGACAGCTTGCATTCTACTGTTATAAGACAATTAAACAGTTCCCTCTTATGATATGACCTTGTGCCTGACTGTCTGCCTGCACGGCACCCTCTCTGTAACTGTAACACTCTATTCTCTATCCTGTTATTGTTTTATCGTGTACTACCTCAGTGCACTATTGTAATGAATTGATCTGTATGAGGTGTATGCAAGACAAATTTTCGAATGTACCTCATTTAAAATGACGTTGATAAACCAGTTTTACCGATATACTACAGCAGCATCGAGTGCAACAAATAAAACAGAATTGTGGATTAAGATAGTGTCGAGAGCGAGTGAATTGGTGCAGTAGTGAGAAGCATGGAGCATGTGTGTGGGGATGCGTTGCATTAGTAGCATTTCTCGTCATGTGATGAGGTTGCTGCCTTAAGGAACGCCAGATAATTTGAGCAGACCTGTGACTTGGGGTGTACGGGATAGCACCTCTGTGGAAGGGACATTGTGTATACTCTGCGCCATCTACTCTCCATTTGTCTCCACTGGGTAATCAGCTCACCTGGCTCCAAGTAGCCTTTTGCACAAGACAGCGGTCCCACCCTGGTGTAGAGCTTCAACAGGCAGGCTAAGCTACGTGTGGGTAGCCAGTGAGCCTCACACACAGGCGAGATAGGAACATGCCTCTCCTAGCTGGAGAAGTCAGCTCCAGTTAACTGGGTGGATGAGATCAATAGTGAGATAGAATGGCCAGGAAAGCAGTCCTGCAAAGCTTTGTGGAATTTCCAAGTTTGCTCAAACAGTGTCAGAGACTGATACAGCATGGAAGCAGGTCTTTCAGCCCAGCTGGCCTATGCCAACTGCGATGCCCAGTTTCATCAGCACATTTTTTGGCAAAAAAGATTTTTATTTGGAGAGCGAGGCAGATGATAAGGTACAGAAAAAGTCACGGTCATCCACGGCAACCAAGGAGGACCCCAGTCGTGAGGACTACTCGTACCACTAGACCCGCACTTCCAGGTCGAGAGAATGGAACTGCCCCAGTGCAGGTTCTCCCGCTCAACGAAAACCAATTTCCCCCGGGATCAATAAAGTATGACTATGACTATGAGTTCTCCGATCATTGTCAGATACAACAAAAAACACCAGTACTATTGGTAGTATTCTAACTTGTTCTGTATTTAATGTAAATAAACAATTTATTACTCAGTTAAACGGCATTTAGTCTTTTTATATCTTTTAAACTATTTCCATGAAACTTTGTCTCATTGGGGCAGCCGCTTAATTTGGCCAAAATATACTGGTCCCGATGCGTCCCAATTAACGGGAATCCACAGTGTATAAAGTAAACAAGTAGTGCAACACGAGAACAAAATAGTGAGGCAGTGTTCATTGTTTCGTAGACGATTCAGAAACCTATTGGCTGAGGGGAGAAGCTGTTCCCTTCTGCCACTTGGTTTTGATATGAGGGCAGTTCCTGGACGGTGATGACGGCCCGAAACGTTAACTGTTTATTCCCTGACTTTGAGTTCCTCCAGCATTTTGTACGTATGTTGCTCAAGATCTTCAGCACCTACCGAACCTCTTGTGCTTGTGATTTGCCGCAAACTACAATCGCAGATTAAATGGTCCGGGTTCCGAACAACAGTAGGTCCTCCTATCCGCGGGAGGCGCTGCAGTTGCCTCCGGGTTAAAGCGGGCGCTGTAGGTACTCCGATTCGCGAGAGGCGCTGCAGTTGCCTCCGGGTTAAAGCGGGCGCTGTAGGTACTCCGATCCGCGGAAGGCGCTGCCTCTCTGCGGGTTCAGGATGATCATTGCGGCCGCGGCTGCCTTGTCGCGAGATGAAATTGAATGTATTAGCCACTTGTCAGCGATATTCCGGTCGTGATTAACACCCCCCTCGCACCGAACAGAATCGCCAAAAACGATTTATAGAAAAATCAATGCGTGCAGGTCACGCATGCGCACTGGTTCCCGCGCAAGGCTTTTTGGTCATTGTAGTCTTACTGGTAAACACAACGTATTTGACTGCTACTCTTGTCCGTTGTACTCCCCCTCGCAGCCCATCCGTTATTTATTTATATACACACATTCTTTTTCTCTCTCTCCTTTTTCTCCCAATGTCCCTCGCACTATACCCCTTCCCCATCCATGGGTTTCCCCCCACTCCCACTTTTCTTTCTCACTAGGCCTCTTGTCCCAAGATCCTCTCATATCCCTTTTGCCTATCACCAGTCCAGCTCTTGGCTCCATCCCTCCCCCTCCTGTCTTCTCCTATCATTTTGGATCTCCCCCTCCCCCTCCCACTTTCAAAACTCTTACTAACTCTTCCTTCAGTTAGTCCTGACGAAGTGTCTCAGCCTGAAACGTCCACTGTACCTCTTAGAGATGCTGCCTGGCCTGCTGCGTTCACCAGCAACTTTGATGTGTGTTGCAGTCAAAGTTTCAGGCCAAGTTCCTTTGGCAGGACTGGAGAAAAAGATAATGAGTCAGAGTGGAGGGGGGAGAGGGGTGAGATAAAGATTTGGGAGGTCGACTGGTGAAAGAGGTACAGGGATGGAAAAGTTGGAATCTAATAGGAGAGGACAGAAGGCCATGGAAAAAAAGAAAAACGGAGAGGAGTACCAGATGGAGGCAATAGGCAGGCAAGGAGATAAAGTGAGAGAGAGAAATGGAAATTGGTTATAGAGAAGGGAGGAGAGGAATTACCAGAAGTTTGAGAAATCGATGATTATGCCATGAAGTTGGAGGCTACCCAGATGGAATATAAGGTGCTGCTCCTCCAACCTGAATGTGGCCTCATCACGACAACAGAGGAGGCAATAGATGGACATGTCGGAATAGGAATAGGAAGTGGAATTAAAATGGATGGTCACGAGGAGATCACGCTTTTTCTGGTGGACGTAGGTGCTCGGCGAATTGGTCTCCCAATCTACGTCGGGTCTTACCGATATGCAAGAGGCCAGACCGGGAGCACCAGATACAATAGATGTCCACAATAGACTCAAAGATCAACTGTTGCCTCACCTGGAAGGACTGTTTGGGGCCCTGAATGGTAGTGAGGCAGGAAGTGTTGGCCAGGTGTAGTACTTGTTTCATTTGCAAGGGCAAGGGCCAGGAGGGAGATCAGTAGGGAGGGATGACTGGACAAGGAAGTCACGTGGGGAGTGATCTCTGCGGAAAGCAGAAAGTGGAGTGGCTGGGATGGAAAAATATGCTTGGGGTTGGTATTCCATTGGAGATGGCGGAAGTTTGGAGAATTATGTGCTGGACATGGAGGCTGGTGCAGTGATAGTTGAGGGTAAGAGGAGCCCTATCCCTGGAAGGGTGGCTGGAGGATGTGGTGAGGGCAGACGTTCACAAAATAGAAGAGATGCAGTTCTGGAATGAAAAGCTTCATCCTGAGAGCAGATGTGACAGAGAGGAAGGAATTGAAAGAAGGGATAGCATTTCTACAAGAAACAGGGTGGGAAGGGGTACAGTCCAGGTAGCTATGACAGTCAGTAGGTTTGTAATAGACATCCATGGATAATCTGTTTCCAGAGATAGGGACAGAGAGGTTGAGAAAGAGAAGGGAGGTGTCAGAAATGTACCAGATAAATTTGAGCGTACGGTGGAAGATGGAGGCAAAGCTGATGAAGTTGACTAGTTATGCTTGGGTGCAGGAAGCAGCACCAATGCAGTCGTCAATGTAGCATAGGAAAAGTAGGGAGTTACACCAGTGTAGGCTTGGAAAATAGCCGATTTCATGTAGCTGACAAAAAGGCAAGCACAGCTGGCACCCATGCGAGTACCCATGGCTATACCTTTTATCTAAAGGAAGTGGGAGGAGCCAAAGGAGAAATTATTGAGAGTGAGGATATTCCGCTAGACGGAGGAGAGTAGTGGTGGAGGGGAATTAGTTGGGTCTGGTGTCCAGAAAGAACTGGAAAGATTTGAGGCCTTCCTGGTGCAGGATGGAGGTGTATATGGACTGGACATCCATGCTGAAAATAAAATGCTCGGGGCCGGAGAACTTTAAATCATTGAAAATATCAAGAGCATGTGAAGTGTCATGGATGTAGGTAAGAAGGGACTGAACTGGGGGATAAAACAGAGTCGTGGTTTGCAGATATGAGTTCAGTGGGGCAGGAGCAAGCTGAAACAATGGGTCTACCTCAACAGGCAGGTTTGTGGATCTTGGGTAGAAGTTAGAAACTGGAGGTGTCAGGTGAAGGAACTATGAGGTTGGTGGCAGTGGATGGGAGATCCCCAGAGCCAATAAGGTCAGTGATGATGTGGGAGACAATGGCAGGGTGCTCTTTACTGGGATCCTGCTCGAGGGGTAAGTAAGTGGATGCTTCTGAAAGTTGATGCTGGGCCTCCGAAAGGCAGATGTCAGTCTGCTAAGTTACTTCACTTACCCTTTTATCTGCAGGTTTGATGGTGAGGTTAGGATTTTTGCAGAGGGAGTGGACAGCAGTGCGTTCAGAAGGAGTGAGGTTGGAATTGGAGAGACGGGTGGTGAATTTGACACCATCAATCTCTCATCAGCAAATGGTAAAGAGCAGATAGAAGACCGAAGCAGGGTATCCAGGAAGAGGAGGTGGGTTGAAGTCAGGAGAAGAAGTCATCCGTGTGGGGTGGAGAGTCCTCGCTAAAGAAGTAGGCTCAGAGACAGTGGAGGTGGTGGAAGAAAAGCTCAGTGTCATGACAGGCATGGAACTCACTAAGGTGGGCCCAGGGAGACAAAGGTGAAGCCCTTACTGAGGACAGAACATTCTGTTTCTGAGAGCAGAAGGTCAGAGGGGATGGTGAGCACCCAGCATGAATAAGAGCAGGGATTAGAGGGGGGAAGGTGGTTGGTAGTGTCAAAAGAAAGGGGAGGGTTGGGTTTTCAAGGAATATGGGGTGAGTTGAAGATGGAGCCTCCAAGGGCCCAAAAGCCTAAGAGACGTGGGATTGCAGAGTATTGGTGTGAGGAGTGGAGATGGCGGGGTTCCAGCAGCAGTGCATAAAGACCTGGTCTGGAGGTCAAGGCTGGAGTCAGTGGTAGCAGAGGTCACAGTCTGGAGACATCTGTGTCTACCAGGGTGGGAGACGGCTGGTTCTGTGCTCTGTAATTAGGCAATCTTCTGATCCTTGCAGAATGTGAGAAAGTCAAAGAACTGGCAATTGAAAGCATGGATCCAGCAGAGGATAAAGTAATGGACAGGTCCATCACAGGTGGCAGAGAGAGAATCCTGGAGTTTTGAAAGTGACTGAGAAAGGGACCACAGGTACCTCTTTATGGTGGAAAACATGGCACATAGAATGCAGTGGGAGAAGCAGTCAATTGAATGTGAGTACCTAGGGTCCTCAGAGGGTCCAAATCAAAAGCTTGAAAATGACTCTGGAAGCCATGTGATGCAAGCTGGCAGCAGAGACATGTTTCCAGGAAGGATACGTGGCTGTGCTAGTGGGTCTGGGTGAGCACATAGTCGAAGAGTCGGAGGGCAGCAGAGATCACAGAGGAGGAGTAGTGAGAGAGGCTTTCATAGAAGTCTTGTCGAAGGGAGGATTTAAACTTCTTCAGAGCAGGCATTCCTGGGAGAGACTTCACACTGCAGTAATCCAATCACAAACAAGAGAAAATCTGAAGATGTTGAAAATCCAAGCAACACACACAAAATGCTGGAAGAATTCAGCAGGCCAGGAAGCATCGATGGAAAACATCTATGTTTCAGGCCAAGATCCTTCGGCAGGACTGGAGAGAAAAAAAATGAGTAGTCAGAGTTAGAAGGTGAGGTGAGGAGAGAGAGAAACACAAGGTGATAGCTGAAACTAGGAAGTTGGGAGGGAGGGAGGGGTGAAATAAAGAGGTGGGAAGTTGATTGGTGAAAGAGTTACTGGGATGGAGGTGCAAATCTAATAGGAGAGGGCAGAGGGCCATGGAAGAATGAAAAAGGGGGAGGAGTACCAAATGGAGGCAAGAGGCAGGCAAAGAGATAAGATGAGAGAGAGAAAACTGAGAATGGGTTATAGAGAAGGGAGAAGGGGAATTACTGGAAGTTTGAGTGATCGATGTTCATGCCATCAGGTTGCAGTCTACCCAGATGGAATAGAAGGTGTTGCTCCTCCAACCCGAATGTGGCCTCATCATGACAGTGGAGGAGGTCATGGATGGTCATGTCAGAATGGGAATAGCAAGTGGAATTAAAATGGATGGCCTCTGGGAGATCACACTTTTCCTGGTGGATGGAGCATAGCTGCTCGGCAAATTGGTCTCCCAATCTACATCAGGTCTTACTGATATACCAGAGGCCTCATCAGGAGCACCGGATACAATAGGTGTCCCCAACAGATTCCTCTGAACGTTCAGTTGCATTTTCTACAAGATCACCAATGAGTGCAGAATGCAACTACACACAAATAGATCGAGAGACCCTCTTTCTAGAATGGGGTATAAAGAAAATCCACCACTACTTCCATGGACCACAGTTTCAGCTAGTGACAGATCACCAGCTCTTTGTGTCCACTTTCAATCCCAGGAAGGGAATTCCAGTGATGTCTGCTACCCAGTTACAATGTTGGGCTCTGTTCCTGGTAGCTCACTCTTATGGCATGGAGTTCAAGGGTGCCAAAGAACACAGCAACACTGAAAGCTTGTCATGTCTTCCACTGTTGTTACCTGATCCAGCAGAAGTGTTCCAAACAGCATTAGTGGACCAATTACCGGTAACAAATTTGAAAATACAAAGAGAAACAAGAAACCCGACATTGTCAAAAATCCATGACATCACCATGCAAGGATGGCCAGCTCATGATAATCTGACATTCCCAAAGTTCTCAGTGAGACCAGACCAATTGTCAATATGTCAAAGAACGCTGATGTGTGGATCTCATGTAGTGGTTGCCTCTAAACTGTGCACCAGAGTGTTAGAGAATCTGTGTGAAGGACACCTGATACAGTCAAGATGAAGGGTCTTGCCCGGAACTGCATGTGGTGGCTGGGAATAGATAAACAGACTGAAGACTTGGCCAAAAGCCATTCAGGATCCCAAAAAGTTCAAAATGTGCCACCACAGGCACTGTACACCCAGGGACTGGCCGTCATCACCATGGCATATTGACATTGCTGGGCCATTCATGGATTTCATGTTTCTGATTGCTGTGGATGCTCATACGAAGTGGCCTGAAGTCATACCAATGAAGTCAACCACCTCAGAAAGGACTGTTTCCACTCTGAAGACTATCTTCACCATAAACAGCTTATCAGAAAAAATTGCGAGTGACAACAGACCACAAAACAGGTTAGAAGAGTGTAGACAATTTGTGAAGAAAAAATAGCGTCAAACATTTGTAGTCAGTTCATCACCACTCGTCAATGAATGGGTTAGCTGAAAGTGTTATCCAAACCTTCAAGAAGTCCATTAAAGCGATGGTCAAGGAGGACACTTCTCTACAGCACGAGGCAGACAATTTCTTTATTGTGTATCAGAACTCTAGTCATGTGACAACAAATCAAATACTAGCGCTGTTCATGAGCAGGAGTCTGAGATCTCACACAAACTTCCTGAAACCAGATCTACAGAAGGAAGTGCAGAATAACCAGTTCAACCAGTTGTCAGTTGAATCAGCAAAGAGCCTTGAGTTTGGACAGGAAGTCCGAGCACGTGATTACTGAGAGGACAAATGGAGAGCTGGTAGGATAGCTCCAAGAACTGGACCACTGATGTACACAGTAGATGTTGGAGATCAGTCATGGAGATATCATGTGGGCCAGATACTGGATGCTCAACCAAAGAGCACATTGGAGTCAATTGCATCCAACAAGATGGACACATTACAGCCACTGGACTTACCTCTTAGTGATGATCATGTCACCGACAGCAATGTGACACCGGCAACCGAAAATGTTGTCTTTGACACAAAACCGACAAACCGACAAACCCGATGTCACTCTACCGGTCCAAGAATGTTATCATTGACAAGACACTTGCCAAACCGAATGCCACCCATAGGTTCAGAGGCACTATCCCGAAAAAAAAACAGGCCGACACCCAAAAGACTGTATCTTTAGTGAAGTTAGTTACGGACTGTTATTGTGACAGCATGCTTATTTGAAGAAAAGGTAATTGAATGTTTTGTGTATATATAATTTTATATTAAATTAGTCAAAATGGAGGAGGAAGTGTAATGTATGGATCTATTTCTTTCAGAGCATTGATGCCCCTTAGCACAGTATATGGACTGTTGTCTACACATACACATTTCTCTCTCTCCTTCTCTCTCTCTCTCTATCTCTAGCTCTCTATCTCTCTCTCTCTTTCTCTCTCTATCTCTCTCTATCTATCTCTCTCTCTCTATCTCTATCTATCTCCCTCTATCTATCTCTCTATCTCTATCTCTGTAGTTGGACAGACACATCTCTCACCATAGGAAACATCCTGTCTGTATCTATTCTATCAAGGCTTATCACCCTTTGATAGGTTTCAATGAGGTCACCCCTCATTCATCTGCATTCTAGTGAATATAGGCCCAGAGCTATAAAACACACTTTGTATGACATGTCATTCAATCCTGGAATCATTTTCATGAACCTCATTTGAACCCTCTCCAGTTTCGCACTTCCTTTCTAAGATAAGGGGCCCAAAACTGCTCACAATACTCCAAGACTGGCCTCATCAGTGCTTCATAAACTCTCAACATTACATACTTGCTTTTATATTCTCATCCTCTTAAAATGATGCTAATATCACATTTGCCTTCCTCTCCACGGACTGAACCTGCAAATGATCCTTTAGGGAATCCTGGACAAGGACTCCCAAGTCCCTTTGTTCCTCATGTTTTTGTACTTTCACTCATTTTAGGAAATAGTCACCCCTTTCCCTTCTTGTACAAAAGTGCATGACCGTACACTTCCCAACACTGTTTTTCCATCTGTCACTTTGTTGCCCATTTTCCTAATTTGTTTAAGTCTTTATGTAGCCTCTCTACTTCTTCAATTTTACCTTACCCTCTGCCTATCTTCGTATTATCCTCAAACTTGGCCACAATGCCAAATCACTGATGCATAACATAAAACAAAGCATTCCCAACAAAGACCCCTATGGAACATAACTAATCACAGGCAGCCAACCAGAAAAGGCTCCCTTTATTCTCACTCTTGCCCTCCTGCCAATCAGCCATTGCTTTAAGCATGTTAAATAACCTCATGCAAGGCCTTCTGAAAATCTTAGTACACAAAAGCAACCGATTCTCACTTGTCTATACTGCATGTTGTTTCTTCAAAGAATTTCAACAGATTTATCAGGAAGATTTGCCTCTGAGGAAACTATGCTGACTACGACCCATTTTATTATGTGCCTCTAAGTACCCTGAGACCTCATCCTTAATAATCGACTCCAATATCTTCCCAATCACTGACATCAGACTAACTGGCCTATTGCTTCATTTCAGCAGCCTCTCTCCCCTTTTGAACAGTGCAGTGACATTTGCAATTTTCCAGTTTTCCAGAATCATTCTGGAATCAAGTAATTCTTGAAAGATCATTGCAAGTGTCGCCACCATCTATTCATTCTCCTCTTTCAGAACCCTAGGGTGTACACCATCTTGTCCAGGTGACTTGCCTACCTTCAGACCTTTCAGTTTCTGAAGAATCTTCTCTCTAGTAAAAGTATCTTCACCCACATCATGTCCGATGACACATGGAATTTCTACCAAACTGCAAGTATCTTTCACAGTGAAGGCTAATGCAAAATATTTAAACAGTTTGTCCGCCATTTCCTTAGATTCCATTAGTATTTTTTCAGCATCGATTTCCATCAGTCTGATATCCATTCTCGCCTCTCTTTTGCACTTCATGTTTCTGAAGAAGATATTGGTATCCTCTTTGATATTATTGGCTAGGTTACTTTTATATTCCACCTTTACCTTCCTAATGACTTTTTTAGTTGCCTTCTGTTGTTCTTTAAAAGTTTCCCAATTTTCTAATTTCCCACTAACTTTCACTCTATTAGATTCCCTCTCTTTGGCTTTTATGTTGACTTTGACTTCTCTTGTTGGTACAGTTGTGTCAACTTGCATTCACAATACTTTTTCAGCTTTGGGATGTATATATCCTGTGCTCTCCAAATTGCTTCCAGAAATTCCACCCATCCTTGTCAGTGTTCTTTTCCAATTAAATCTGGCCAATTCCTCTCTCTCGTGTCTCTGTAATTCCTTTTTCTCGACTGTAATACTGATACATCTGACTTTGGCTTATACTTCTCAAATTTCAGTGTGAATTCAAACATATTATGATCACTTTCCCCTAAAGGTTCTTTTACCTTAAGCTCTTTAATCAACTTTGGTTTATTGCAGAACACTCAGCCCAGAATAACTTATCCCCTGGGGATTCAACCATGAGCTTCTCTAAAAAGACAACTTGAAGGCCTTCTAGAAATTCCCCCTCTTGGATTACAGCACCAACATGATTTTCCCAATCTATCTGCACATTGAAATCCCCCATGACTACTGTAACATTGTGCTTTTAGCATGCATTTTCTATATCCCGTTGCTATTTGTAGACCACATCCTTACAGCTGTTTGCGGGTCTGTGTACAACTCCTATCACGTTCTTTTTACCATTAGCTCTATCCACAATGATTCAACACGTTCCAACCTTATATCACCTCTTTACAAAGATTTGGATTTATTTTTAACCAACAGAGCAATGTTGTCTCCTCTGATTCCTGCTGGTCTTTTCGATACAATGTGTAATCTTGGACATGACACTACCAGTTATAATCTTCTTTCACTCATGATTCATCACACCTGCCAATCTGCAACTGTGTTCCAAGTTCATCTATCTTATTCTGTATACTGTGCAGATTAAAATATAACACCTTCAATACTGTATTCCACATTTTTGTCCGCTTTTTATGTTGCAACTCATCCTGTTGACTGCAATTTTCCCCTATCAACAGCTTCTCCTCACTACATATTGCCTCTGTTTGTAAGTCAGCTACCTCATCTTCAGTACTGTCATCCACCTTTGTTATGATACTTCTTGCATTGAAATATACACAGATCAGGATGCTAGTCGCACCATGCTCAACCTTCCGATTCCTAACTTTGTCTGAAGTCTTATCAATATTTGCCTCCACAACCTTTCCAATAACAGTTCTGGCACTCTGGTTCCCGTACCCCTGCAACTCTTGTTTAAGCCGCACTGTGCAGCATTAACAAATCTTCCCACCAGGATAAAGGTCCCCATCCAGTTCCAGCGCAATCCTTACAATCCACCTCATTCTGATCTTGCACCTTATTGTCTACCTGCACTGCATTTTCTCTGCAGCTGCGACACTTTACTGTGCACTCTGTTATTGTATTTCCTTCTGCTTCCTCAATACACTGTATAATGATACTTCAGTAATTCTGACAATCGTAAACCAATTCTAATTCAGAACGCAGTTCAACTTTTGATGACATGAATAGTCCAGAAGTTTGGTGGTAGACCAGTGATACATTTCCAGGTCTAGATGGTTTGCGAGTTGGAGAAGAGCCTAAAGGTGGTGGTGTTCATCTGGTCTGCTGTATTTGTCCCTCTGGATGGTCTTGCTGCTGGTTTGAGAGGTGCTTCAGAGCAGGTGAGTGAATTCAGGAAGCAGTTCAACTTTTCATCTCAAGAGTTGTGAGAAATAGGCCCATTCTTATAACCTGCCTCTCTCTGCTTGTACATACAAATCAATTTGCAATAACCTTGCTGTTATAACATAATATCTATAACTGAATTACACTGATTCAGTAAATGTTCAAATTAGATTAAGTAGATTACACAATTTTAAAAATTCATTTCTGATATCTGGGCATCACTGGCAGGCCCAGTATCCATTCCTCATCCCGTGAGAGATTGGTGATGAACTGTACTCTTGCACTGCTGCTGTCTGGGGGAAGGTGCTCCCACAGTGACGTCAGAGAGAATGTTGCTGAATATAGGTGGTGGACCAGTGACACATTTCCAGGTCTGGATGGTTTGTAAGTTGGAGGAGAGCCTGCAGGTGGCGCTGTTCATCTGCAGCTGCTGTACTTGTCCCTCCAGGTGGTCCAGCTGCTGGTTTGAGAGGTGCTTCAGAGGAGGTGGGTGAATAACTGAGTTCATCTTCTAGATTTTCCACACAGCTGCTACCATTGGCATCGGTGGAGGGAATGGATATTTTGGTTGATTTTGGAGGTACTAATCAGGAAGGCTGCTGCAGACAGGATGATGCCGAGCTTCTTGAGAGACCCTGGGACGACACTCATCCAAGTGAGTGGAGAATATTCCATCAAAACTCTGGCTTATGGAATGTATGAAATGAAAATGCCAGGAGGTGAATCACCCACCATATCATATCCAGCCCTTGACCCAGTCCTGGGGCCATGGTGTTTAGTTAAATAGCCCACATGATTTTTCAGTCAATGTAAACTCTCGGGATATATGTAGTAGAGGAATTATCAATTTTAATATCATTGAATGTCAAGGCAAGGTATTTCGATTCTCTGTTCTTGGAGATAGTCATTGCCTGACACTATGGGTGCAAATATCACTTGTCACTTATCAGCCCATGACTGAATATTTTGAAGTCTGGATGGTATACAATCTGGGACTGAAACATTTGATGAGGGGTTACAAGTGGAACTGAACATATTGCACATGTTAGTGAAAATCCACTTCTGACTTTATGATGGGAGGATGTCAGCGATGAAACAGTTGGGATGAGGACATTGCCCTGAGGAACTTCTGGCATTCCGGTGAACACAAATTATTCTGCAGATGCTGGAAATCCATCATCCTGTGGTGATGTCTTCATTCTAGGATGCTTGACATTCCTTTCTACAAAGCATGGCTCCAATTATAGACAAGAGCAGTATAGACAATATGCCAACTCCACCCTCACCATTCTGGGTCTGTCCTGTCCCAAAAGACTCTCTGGAGGTGAGGGCACAGCGGTGTACTGGTGAGGAAAAGGATCCCTTGGTGTCCTGAGCATTGAATCCAGGCAGAAAGCAGGCTCATAGCATCAGGTGAAACATGCACAGGGAGAGCTCCTCCTGATTACAATCTCCTGGCCTCCCTCCACTGATGAGTGGATATTCCCCACGTTGAGCAACACAGAGAAAGTACCGAGAGAAGCACGGACACAGAGTGTTCCTGGGGACTTCAGTGGCCATCAACAACAGTGGTTTGGTCTCACCATCACAGACTGAATTGGCCAAGTCCTGAAAAGCAGAGCTTCCAGACTGAGCCTCTGGCAGGCAGTGAATAAACAACAGCAGGGAGAAACATGTTGGACCTCAGCCTCACCAATCCACATCTGGCAGATGCTTCTGTCAATGATCATACTGGTAGAAGTAATCACTCAGTGGATGTAAATTAGATGGCAGTGGACAGAAACCATATTCTCCAAATCTCTTCATTTCTATATTCCTCTGATTTCAATGTAAAAGAAACCAAGCTTTGCCAATGTAATGGGGGTGAACTCACTGTCACACAGTAAAACCATCAGGCCTCTTTAACATTTCCTTCCCAGGAATTCAGTGAATAAACCTGTGGGATGAAGTTACTCTGGCAACCGACACAGTACAAATTCTGAATCAATTCTTGTTCTCACTGCCATAACTCAAGGAGTGCACCAGAGATATTGTCCCTTTAAAGGTCAAGTGTTTGACAGATACTCACAATAATATCAGGTAAAACAGAAAATTATAATTGGATAATAAAGTAGAAAAGGCAAATGTAAATGTTCTGGGCTGTCCCTCTCCTTAAAATAACAGCTCATTTCCTGCTGGGGCCACAGATGTTCGTTATTTTCACACTCAGGCAGCAGCTGATCTGAACTGCACGAAAACTTGTTTATTAAATGGCAAGGCAATTTTATTTAGAAATTTAATCATTAAAATGATTTGTGTCTCCCACACTAACACAGCTGAATAAAGTCAACTTTTCAATGGAATGCTTTCTCATTGTGTAACATTACAGACCTCATCTATTCATAATTTTTTTTTTCCATTTTGATGAAACTGATTTGTGGTCGTGTTAACTGATCGGTACAGGCCCAACTCGCAGCAGCCTTTCCTCACTTGATCACCTTTCTGTACTGAAATGAACGCAGCTGGCTTTCAAAGTACTCTTTTTATTTCAAGGATCTGGAAATCTAGTTTAGGTTTTATCAATGACTGAAATGTAGGCTCTTAATATTCTGCAGTTCATTGATAACAAGTTGGAGCATTATTGTCATGTAATATTAATATATTAGTACTATTGAAAATATCAGTCTCTATAGAGTGAAGCAGGATCATTTATGGTTTGAACACTGGAAACAAACAGTAATATTGTCCAAACAATACCTGAAGTGTTCAGTTGTGTTTACAGTCAGACACCATGTTAAACATTTTGCCGCAGTGTTCTCAGTATAAGGGGAATGTTTCAGAATCGGAGTCACTGTCATATGTTGTGCTACTTGGTGTTTTGCAGCAGCACCACGTTGCAATCCATAATAATAAAAAACTATGAATTACAATTAGGTGTGTGTATATATATATGTGTGTGTGTGTGTGTGTGTGTGTGTGTGTGTGTATATATATGATTTAATTAAATAAGTTGTGCAAAAATAGAGGGAAAATATACTGCGGTAGTGATCATGAATTCATTGTCCATTCAGAAATCTGCTGGCAGAAGGGAAGAAGCAGTCCCTGAAACATTGAGTGTGTGTGTTCAGGCTGTTGCACCTCCTCTTTGATAGTAGCAATGAGAAGAGGGTATGTCCTGGCTGATGGGTCCGTAATGATAGATGCCATCTGTTTGAGTCATCATCTTTTGAATGAAACTGCTCACCCTTTCCAATGCTGATCTCTCAATGAGGACTGGTGTGTGTTCCCTTGATTTCCCCATCCTAAAGTCCAGAATCAACTCCTTGGTCCTACTGACACTGAGTGTAAGGTTATTGTTGCAATACCTCTCGGTCAGCTTATCCACCTTGCTCCTGTACACCACCTCATCACGATCTTTTCTTCTGTCACCATCAATGTTTTGTACAGTTTATCCCATGAAGAACTGCTAATAGCGGCCAGTCTTGCATGTTATTGCAAATTTACAAGGAATTTTGTTACAGAGAGTCACAGGTTACGGGTATTGGATCTGTCAGTGATAATAAATCTGATTTGATTCTGATACTGATTGTGATGTGCCGATTACAGCCAAATTGTTGCTTTTATTTGTGTAACCCCTGGGAAAGGTTTCACTGCTAACGTAATAGTCTTTCTATAGAAGCAGTGTTTGGGTTATGGTTAGAGATAACGGATGCTTTGGAATGCGAGCAGGGTCTTTCGTTTGGCGAGACATGAAGCGAGAAGGTGCTGGAAAGAACCAGTCATAGGATACGACCCAATGGGGAGATCATGATTCGATGGAGCCAGGCGGCGAGATTGACTGAGGATCGGTGAATTGAGCTCCAACTGCATATTTGAATATTTAATTATAATGGGCCATTTTTGTTTTTTTTCTTTCTTTTCTTTACCAATACTTCAGTTAACATTCATAAAGATATTTTTTTTAATCGTATGCAGTGTGCTGTCTGTTGTTTCATGGGACTGTGTTGTAACAGGGTTGCAAATTACACATCATTCACACAAACTGGGGTTTGGGAAAGGAGAGCCGTTTCAATCTCACGAGTTTGGCGGGACAGGAGAGTGTCTTTCCTAGACTTACACAGCCAAGGAAACCAGCAGGGCTTCACTTGTGGGGGTATCATCCTGGATCAATTCCGTTGGATGCCGTGTGATTGCCCTGTGCATTGATCCACTGAGTTGTGTGTTTAAGCCTGTGTTGAACTGTTGGCCGGTGAAGTGATTAAGATACATGTTTATGGATGCTGCAGGGGTTGAGTGGTGGTGAGAATCCACAGGGTTACCGGTAACGAATGTGTGTGTATTGAGTGGGATAGACATTCATAGTCCCAATGAATTGTTAATTCGGATTTCAAGTACCAGTAAAGCATGAGGAACAATTCCAATCATGGAGCACAGATTTGACAAAATGGCAGGCAAAGATTTTGTTTTAGTTCAGACTAGTGCTGATGTAATGGCAGTGGAACTGCCTGGTACTACTGGGACCCTGGGAGAGGAGGGGGGGCCGTGTGCTGTCCATACTTTCCGGGAGGAAGGGAGTGAAGTTGAGCGTGATGAATTGGAAGCAGAGTTTCCCGTAGCTGGGGACAGAGACATTAAAGACAAGTTGCTCTCATTTCTGTGGAGTGAGGGGAAGGAGTGGACTGATATGGAAAGTCTAATGAGTCCTCCAGTGAGACGTGAGCATTCTGAGTTGGTAGAGACCCTTACCTCCTTGGTGAATAAATGGCAAAATGCCCAGGTTCAAAGCCCCAGCTATTGTAGGCTGAGAATGTGCTCAGGATTGAAGCCCAGCCCAAAGGCGAAGAGGAGTATGGAGCAGACCACTCAGATGCTGGATGCGGCAGAGCTCTGATGATGTAAAAAGAAGACTGGTAGAGAGTTTGAGGGGGCCGGCCGCTGATGTAGTGAGATCCTCAAAGACAATGAACTTCTTTGCTACTTCTGCGGGCTTCATGCAAGCACTAGAAAATGTTTTTGGTGGAAAGGGAAGCCCAATAGATCTCATGATGGGATTTTGAGAGTAAGCTCATACATGAGTTACTGAGCATGCTTGGAGTCAAAAAGTCGAGGACTATGCCTTCTCACCTGCAAGGTGATCCCCAGCCCGAGAGTTTCCATCGGACCTCACTAGACATGCTTGGAACTTTGGAGGTCAGTAAAAGAGAACAGGTGGAGTCAAGATATCGGATATGTGCTCCACTGCCACAATTGCACACAGTTTGAAGCTACCAGGTACTCACCATATTATCTGATGTTTGGGAGCCAAGTGAGGTTGCCCTTTGAGCTCTGTTATGGGACTGGTGGGGAAGATCAACAACAGAAGACTTATCTGAAGAAGGAAGCTGAAAAAGGTTTTGAACTGGCTGAGGTCTCAGCAACCAAGCAGAATCAAGGAAATAAGAGGAGGTATGATCAAGAGGTAAGGTTCTCCCAGCTAATGCCTGCAGTCAGAGTCTGCATAAAGAATTTGGGGCTACCTGGGAAGCATAAGTTAGCTAACTGCTACGCTCTATGTAGTGGAGAGTCAGAGGACAAACATACCAGTTTTCCGGGAGAAACCATAGGATGGGAATGGGCCTGTCAAGATTCTCCATTGGTACTACCTTCCACCCCTGGGACAAGAGGTACATGTTGACTCAGAGCATGAATGAACCCTACACTTAGAAAGAGAACTCTGCAGTGACATGAGTGAACTGAAGGCCCAGCAGTGGGGGAAGGATTAGACTGGAACCCACCCCTGAATATGATACGAACTCGGAGGATGAGGAAATGGGGGTGTGGTAAGTTTGCCCTTCGCAAACTCCTCAATAATTGATGAAGAGATTCCCAACCCTTCTCACGTTGAGGCAAGTAAAATAGGGGGAACTCACACTGGAAAGGCAGATTTGCAGTAGGGAAATAATAGGAAGCTGGACCCTAAAGCAACTGGGCATGTGGGTAAACTCAGATCAGTGTTGATTGGCTGTGGGTTTTTTCGGGAGGCATGAGTAATAGACAGGCAGAAACCTCCCCAGGTGGACATGAAAGAGTCCATGGGGTGTCAAGCTGAAGAAGATGATGGGGTAAGCAGGTTCAAAGAGTCAGGAGATGCCCAGACAGACTGACGTATGCCGTACAATGGGATCAGGGTGTGGCACCTTGGTGAGCTATGAGTCAGCCTGCCATTTACACCTGGGTTGGACTTTGTGCTTTGTATGAAGGGGTGACAAATTATCTCAACGTCATGAGGACAGGACTAATTTTGGTGGTGAGAGCATGTAACATCCTGGGAAATGGTCTTTCTGTAGAAGCAGTGTTTGGGTTAAGGTGAGAAACAGTGGATGCTTTGGAATGTGAGCTGGGTCTTTTGTTTGGCACAAGATGAAGAGAGAAGATGCTGGAGAGAGCCGGTTGTAGGATATGACCTGATGGGGAGATCATGATTTGATTGAGCTGGGCGGCGAGACTGACTGAAGGTTGGTGAATTGAGCTCCAACTGTGCACATTTGACTGTTTAATTATAATGAGCCCTTTTTGTTTTTTTTTCTTTCATTTCTTTACTGACCCTTTAGTTAAGATTCGTAAATGTAATTCCTTTAATTGTACACAGTGTGCTCTCTGTTGTTTCTTGGCACCGCGTTGTAACAGGGTTACAAGTTACACAGCATCCACACAAACTGACAATGGAGATGGGAGAGCTGTCTCAATCTCATGGGTTTGGCGGGACCGGAGTGTGTCTTCCCTAGACTTATGCAGTGAAGCAAACCAACAGGGATTCATTTTCTTTTTCTAGTTTCCTTACACTTGCTTTTATGTTTGTATAATCACAAGGACCCTGCAAAGAGTCAAGCTCCATAACGCAGCCGGGCCAGACAAGATGCCAGGCTGAGTTCTCAGGAAATGGACACACCTGATCACTGACGCCTCACAGACATCTTCAACTCTGCACTCATCCAGGCTGCTGTCCCCACATGCTTCAGATCAGTCATCATCGTTCCTGTACCAAAGAACTCTACACCTTCACACTAAACAATTACCACCCGGTGGCAATGACACCAATTATCATGAAGTGTTTTGAACAGCTGGTAATGGCACACATCAAAAGCTCCATTGCTGCCACACGGGACACTCACCAGTATGTTTACTGGCAGAACCGCTCCACAACAGATGCCGTAACATCTGTCATGCTCCTGGCCCTGGTACACTAGAAAATAAGAACACTTGTGTCAGAATGCTGTTTCTGGATCTCAGTTCAGCATTCAACACTATTGTCCCACAGATATTGGTGAACAAACTCCTACTCCTCAGTCTAAATGCACCACTGTGCAACTGGGCATTGGATCTCCCAACAAACAGACCTCAGATAGTCAGGATGCACAATCGCTCCTCCCTCTCCATCATCCTCAACACAGGTGCCCCCCTCCCCCCAGGGCTGTGTGCTGATCCCACTGCTGTACACTCTGCTCACACATCACTGTACAGACAAACACCCAAGCAATCACACTGTCAAGTTCTCCGATGACACACCAGTGGTGAGGCTCATCACCAACAATGATGAGGCAGCCTGCAGACAGAGGGTGGACAAGTTTGAAGCCTGTGCCAGGCAAATAACTTCTTCCTCAATGTTAACAAGACAAAGGAAATTGTTATTAACTCACACCACTCACAAAACATTGACCGCACAGCAATGGAAACTTTGACCAGTTTCAATCTCCTGGGAGAGCACATTATGCATAACCTCACATGGCACCCCAACACAATTTACACAATCAGGAAAACTCACCAACATCTCTACTTTCTGAGGAGGCTGAAGGGAGCTGGACTGTGTACATCTTTATTCATGTCCTTTTGCAGATGCACATTAGAGAGCATCCGAACAAGAATAATCACTGCATGGTCAGAAAACTGTACTGTGGTGGTCAGGAAGTTCAATGCAAAGGGTATGCCCAACAAGTCATTGGCACCTGCCTACACACCATCAAGGACATACATGCAGAAAAGTGCTGGGAAAGAGCCAAAAACATTATGAAGGATCCCACCAATCCTGCTTGCCCCACTCCTATCAGGTAGGAAGCAGCGTAGCATCCATGCCAGGACCACTAGACCCAAAAATAGTTATATCCCCAAGCAGTAAGGATGACCAACACTTCTACCCACTTCCCACACCTCCACCACCAGTACTTTATCATTTCCTGTCAGAGTCACCTTATGGGCAAACACTCCTGTGCCTAGTGTCAGTTTATGAACACACAATTAAAGTCCCGGCTCTATGTCTATATACTGTCCAGTCTCATGTTAATATTGTGTTAAAGATGAGTCCCGGCTTTTTGAAGGATAAGTCCTGGCTCTACGTTGATGTACAGTTCCCAGTCTGTCTCCGAGTTCCAGCCAAGACCCAAGACTGATCCCAATCACCCATGGATCTACAGCCACCCTTCTGCACTATTTCCTCAGGCTAACATTTATCTGCACCTTACTACACCCACAGAGTGATGAAGGGGAATTAATCCAGAGATTATCACCACTCTTGTCCTGATTCCAGATGTTCCTACAACCTCCTTAAATTCTGATTGCATTTGCAATATCTTGCTTCACATTCACTGTATAATATGCAGCATACATACAGTATGGAAACAGACCCCTCGTCCCATCATGTCTGTGCTGTCCATCAAGTCTGCATTTGCTCTAATCCTGCACTAATCCCATTCAATTACATTTTCTTCCCTTCATATTCTCTTCAATTTACGTCAGATTCTTCCACTCACCGACACTCTTGGGGCAATTTATAGCAGCCAGTTAATCTACCAACCTGCACCCCTTTGACATGTTGAAGGAAACTGCAGTAGCCAAAGGAATATAGTAGGGATATAGACCTGGTGGAAGCAGATTGGTTCAGTTTAACTTGACATCATTATTGGCACATAGGCGAGGTGGCCTATTCCTTTGAGATATAGTTGGATATTCAAATTAAGAACTATTCCTCTTTCTGTTCCTCTGCCTGCACAATAAACCCACTCATCTGGTCATGCCTCTGTCCTTAGAGGAAGACTATCATCAATCAGTACTCTGAATATCATATGGTAAGAGAGCACGGTGTCCTGAAGGATCTGCTGACCCATCTGCCTGCACTTCATCTGCCTGGTGATCTGCCAATCTCCCTGCTTCATGCACTCACATTAGCTACAGGATGAACAGCTCCTGAAACCTGCTGCACAAGAAACATTCAGCCTTGTAGATTGATTGCTGTTGCTCAAGCATCAGATCCCGGAGGATCTGTTCTTCCAGCTGAAAACAGTTCCTGTACCCATCATTATCCAGAAAACAGGAAACTTCCTGAGGACCCACATTGTCTCAGCTGTCCATTCCCATTGCTCTGAGATTCCCTGCCAGATTTATTTTTTTTTTTGTCAGACTATCTCAATTAACCACAGGGATCAGTGCTGGGTCCATTGTTATTTGTCATCTATATCAATGATCTGGATGATTGTGTGGTAAATTGGATCAGCAAATTTACTGTTGATACAAAGATTGGAGGTGTAGTAAAGAGTGAGGAAGGTTTTCAGAGCCTGCAGAGGGACTTGGACCAGCTGGAAAAATGGGCTGAAAAATGGCAGATGGAGTTTAATACAGACAAGTGTGAGGTATTGCACGTTGGAAGGACAAACCAAGGTAGAACATACAGGGTTAATGGTAAGGCACTGAGGAGTGCAGTAGAACAGAGGGATCTGGGAATACAGATACAAAATTCCCTAAAAGTGGCATCACAGGTAGATAGGGTCGTAAAGAGAGCTTTTGGTACATTGACCTTTATTAATCAAAGTATTGAGTATAAGAGCTGGAATATTATGATGAAGTTGTATAAGGCATTGGTGAGGCCGAATCTGGAGTATTGTGTTCAGTTTTGGTCACCAAATTACAGGAAGGATATAAATAAGGTTGAAAGAGTGCAGAGAAGGTTTACAAAGATGTTGCCGGGACTTGAGAAACTCAGTTACAGAGAAAGGTTGAATAGGTTAGGACTTTATTCCCTGGAGCGTAGAAGAATGAGGGGAGATTTGATAGAGGTATATAAAATTATGATGGGTATAGATAGAGTGAATGCAAGCAGGCTTTTTCCACTGAGGCAAGGGGAGAAAAAAAAACAGAGGACATGGGTTAAGGACGAGGGGGGAAAAGTTTAAAGGGAACATTAAGGGGGGCTTCTTCACACAGAGAGTGGTGGGAGTATGGAATGAGCTGCCAGACGAGGTGGTAAATGTGGGTTCTTTTTTAACATTTAGGAATAAATTGGATAGATACATGGATGGGAGGTGTATGGAGGGATATGGGCCATGTGCAGGTCAGTGAGCCTAGGCAGAAAATGGTTTGGCACAGCCAAGAAGGGCCAAAAGGCCTGTTTCTGTGCTGTAGTTTTTCTATGGTTTCTAACAAGAAAAACCTACACTTGAAACACCAGCCTTGTTATATGACTTTTTAATGAGCTCTTCAGGGTTGTCTGACAAGCTGGAGAGCGTTGAAGTTTGAGGTTTCTAAGAGCAGCTTAATTGATTAATTGTTGCTAATTATTTAAGAATTCCTTGTTGTTTTCTTTTTGAGCAACTTACTCTCTGTAATGCAGGCTCTGGGTATTTTATGTTTAAACTTGCTAAGCCTCATGGATTCCATCTTACTTGTCATATTTGTGCAGAGGCCCAATTAGCGCTAATTGTGGAGTCCTTGTTTTGAGAATGTTACGTCTCACAGTGTCGCTCAGCCAAGCCACCGATGTTCTGTTGGAATTCTTATGAATAAACTCTGATTGTCGTCTTTTCATTGGACTCTGTGTTTTCTCCGCACTTAGGTTTCAACATTGCCAGCACATATTGTGACAGGCACACACACAAATTGCTCGAGGAACTCAGCCGGTCAGGCACCATTTATATTCATAAACGTATTTGGAAGAATAAACTATGTAATGCCTTGTTATTGTTTTTTAAAAAAGGTGTTAAGCAGTGTTCACTTATGTGGCCCACTGAGGTGGTATACATAGTGCAACAAATCTGGAACTTCCTCACCAACCTGGCCTCTCCCTTTCCCTTTGCAGAAGAACCCTTCACTGTGGTCCTTCCCACCAAACCCTTACAAGTAGCTGCACCAAGCCTCCAGCTGACTATGACATTGTGTGACAAAGGGGCCATACTTGTCCTTCTCAACACTAGGGACAGAGAAAACTTTGATAAATGGTACTTAGTGCCCACATACTTAGACAATTCCAGAGAGAGTCTAAAGCAACCATACACGCATGTGCTCATCAGGGTGAGGTCAACATTATGTATACTTATGCCTCCGGTGTCCATGGACTTGTGCATTGTGATCAGTCTTATTCGCTCCATCTTGGATTCCCAGATGAACCAAAGGACAGTCCAGGTCATTTCCAAACTAGAGGAGAGGGGTATGCATTTCAACAAAGGCTCTATGCAGTAGACAAACAAGAAAAGTGAAAAAATTCTGTTGCCTGCTGTGTCTTCCACAGTCTCAGACATTTCATCTATTCTTCTTTTAACAGAGTTGTCACTGACAGGCATTGCTTTAATTAAACGGTCTGGTGATTTATGCAAAACTACTCAGAACCCCTCTTATGGCTGGCTAAATCAATTCTTTTCCAATTGTATGGGAATTTCAAGATTTATCAATGAGTAATGAAATGTTGTTAAAAGCTCACAAATCATCACTCCTGTAAAGTGCTGGCAAACATGTTTAGAAGTGGTTTTCATTTCTGAAAGTTTACACGATGTGACTGAAAGAAAAATAAGCAATCCTTCAAATGACCCACACAACAACCACCATTACAACAAAATGTTGTGAATTCATTCAAAGAACCAGAGAAACATAGAAAAACCTACAGCACAATACAGGCCCTTTGGCCCACAAAGCTGTGCTGAACATGTCCAAACCTGAGAAATTACCCAGGGTTTCCCATAGCTCCATATTTTTCTGAGCTCCATGATGTACCTGTCAAGGCGTCTCTTAAAAGACCCTATCATTTCCACCTCCTCCAGCATCGCCAGCAGCCTATTCCATGCACTCACCACTCTCTGCGTAAAAAACTTACTCCTGACATCTCCTCTGTACATAATTCCAAGCACCTTAAAACTGTGCCCTCTCATGCTAGCCATTTCAGACCTAGGAAAAAAGCCTCTGACTATACACACTATCAATGCCTTTCATCACCTTATACACATCTATCAGGTCATTTCTCATCCTCCGTCGCTCC
Source organism: Mobula hypostoma (assembly GCF_963921235.1). Lineage (NCBI taxonomy): Eukaryota > Metazoa > Chordata > Chondrichthyes > Myliobatiformes > Myliobatidae > Mobula > Mobula hypostoma. The sequence continues at coordinate 8,664,743 of NC_086120.1, forward strand.
AAGGAAAAAAAGCTGAGTTCACTCAAACTATTCTCATAAGGCATGCTCCCCAATCCAGGCAACATCCTTGTAAATCTCCTTTGCACCCTTTCTATGGTTTCCACATCCTTCCTGTAGTGAGGCAACCAGAACTGAGCACAGTACTCCAAGTGGGGTGTGAACAGGGTCCTGTATAGCTGCAACATTGCCTCTTGGCTCCGAAACTCAATCCCACCATTGATGAAGGCCAATGTACCCTATGCTTCCTTAACCACAGAGTAAACCTACACAGCATCTTTAAATGTCCTATGGAATCAGACCACAGGATCTCTCTGATCCTCCACACTGCCAAGAGTCTTACCATTAATGCTATATTCTGCCATTATATTTGACCTACCAAAATGAACCACCTCACACTTATCTTAGAAACATAGAAACATAGAAAATAGGTGCAGGAGTAGGCCATTCGGCCCTTCGAGCCTGCACCGCCATTTATTATGATCATGGCTGATCATCCAACTCAGAACCCCGCCCCAGCCTTCCCTCCATACCCCCAGACCCCTGTTGCCACAAGGGCCATATCTAACTCCCTCTTAAACATGGCCAATGAACTGGCCTCAACAGTTTCCTGTGGCAGAGAATTCCACAGATTCACCACTCTCTGTGTGAAGAAGTTTTTCCTATACTCGGTCCTAAAAGGCTTCCCCTCTATCCTCAAACTGTGACCCCTCGTTCTGGACTTCCCCAACATCGGGAACAATCTTCCTGCATCTAGCCTGTCCAATCCCTTTAGGATTTTATACGTTTCAATCAGATCTCCCCTCAATCTTCTAAATTCCAACGAGTACAAGCCCAGTTCATCCAGTCCTTCTTCATATGAAAGTCCTGCCATCCCAGGAATCAATCTGGTGAACCTTCTTTGTACTCCCTCTATGGCAAGGATGTCTTTCCTCAGATTAGGGGACCAAAACTGCACACAATACTCCAGGTGTGGTCTCACCAAGGCCTTGTACAACTGCAGTAGTACCTCCCTGCTCCTGTACTCGAATCCTCTCGCTATAAATGCCAGCATACCGTTCGCCTTTTTCACCGCCTGCTGTACCTGCATGCCCACTTTCAATGACTGGTGTATAATGACACCCAGGTCTCGTTGCACCTCCCCTTTTCCTAATCGGCCACCATTCAGATAATAATCTGTTTTCCTATTTTTGCCACCAAAGTGGATAACTTCACATTTATCCACATTAAATTGCATCTGCCATGAGTTTGCCCACTCACCCAACCTATCCAAGTCACCCTGCATCCTCTTAGCATCCTCCTCACAGCTAACACTGCCACCCAGCTTCGTGTCATCCGCAAACTTGGAGATGCTGCATTTAATTCCCTCATCCAAGTCATTAATATATATTGTAAACAACTGGGGTCCCAGCACTGAGCCTTGCGGTACCCCACTAGTCACCGCCTGCCATTCTGAAAAGGTCCCGTTTATTCCCACACTTTGCTTCCTGTCTGCTAACCAATTCTCCACCCACACCAATACCTTACCCCCAATACCGTGTGCTTTAAGTTTGCACACTAATCTCCTGTGTGGGACCTTGTCAAAAGCCTTTTGAAAATCCAAATATACCACATCCACTGGTTCTCCCCTATCCACTCTACTAGTTACATCCTCAAAAAATTCTATGAGATTCGTCAGACATGATCTTGGTTGAACTCCATCTGCCACTTCTCAGCCCAGTTTTGCATCATATCAATGTCCAACTGTAACTTCTGACAGCCCAGCACATTATCCACAACACCCCCAACCTTTGTGTCATCAGCGAATTTACTAACACATCCCTCCACTTCCTCATCCAGATCATTTATAAGAATCACAAAGAGTAGGGGTCCCAGAACAGATCCTTGAGGCACACCACTGGTCACCATCCTCCATGCAGAATATGACCCGTCTACAACCACTCTTTGCCTTCTGTGGGCAAACCACTTCTGGATCCACAAAGCAATATCCCCTTGGATCCCATGCCTCCTTACCTCCTCAATAAGCCTTGCATGGGGTACTTTGTCAAATGCCTTGCTGAAATCTGTATGCACTACATCTACTGCTCGACCTTCTTCAATGTGTTTAGACACATCCTCAAAAAATTCATAAGGCACGACATGCCTTTCACAAAGCCATACTGACCATTCCTCATCATATTATGCTTCTCCAAATGTTCATAAATCCTGCCTTGCAGGATCTTCTCCATCAACTTCCCAACCACTGAAGTAAGGTTCACGGGTCTATAATTTCCTGGGCTATCTCTATCCCTTTCATGAATAATGGAACAATGCCTGCAACCCTCCAATCCTCCGGAACTTCTCCCGTCCCCATTGATGATGCAAAGATCATCGTCAGAGGCTCAGCAATCTCTTTCTTCGACTCCCACATTAGCGTGGGTTACATCTCGTCCGGTCCTGGTGACTTATCCTACTCGATGCTTTCCAAAAGCTCCAGCACATCTTCTTTCTTAATATCTACATTCCCAAGCTTTTCAGTTTCATCAGAAAGCTCTGTTTAGAAATCAGTTCCCATTAGGTAAATGTGTACACAATACTTACGTTATTTCAAATAGCCAGATTGATTGCTGGCTTCAACTCAACTGACCTACTAAATATAAAAAAAAGACATCATTGTCTCTGATGGAAGTCAGATATTTAAACTCTGTTTCTCTCTCCAGCGGACACCGTCAGAATAGCTTATGCTGTATTTTGCTTTTGATCAATGTTTAAACGTGGAAAGTTTGAAAGTAAAATTTTCTAGCAGGTCAGCTAGGGTCTCGGCCTGAAACGTCGACTGCGCCTCTTCCTATAGATGCTGCCTGGCCTGCTGCGTTCACCAGCAACTTTGATGTATGTTGCTTGAATTTCCAGCATCTGCAGAATTCCTGTTGTTTGCGTATAAACTCTGGATGCCCATTTTTGTTATAAAAAACGGATGCCGTTTTTTTTTCATGGAGTCAGACATGCGCCAGTTACAAGCATAGCATTGTGCATTTCCAGCAGGTCCCTCGGAGCCGAGTATCGTAAGCTATCGGTTCTGAGATTTTTATTCGATTCGAAAGAATGGATGGAGCCAGTCAGCTCCTCCAGGTCATTGTTTGGTCCGGACTCTCCCGCTTGCTGTCGTCTGGGGACGGAGGACAGCAAATTCCGGGAGGCTGTGCTGCCTGTGCCCTTTCTGTAGAACATGTCACAATCACGGGCTCTGCCGCAGGGACTGCGCGTCCTCAAAGGCGGGCTGCGGAACAGGTTCGTCAATCGTGCTCGTAAATATGCACGTTCCCGCTAATTAGAGTTTCATTGTGATGGCAATTTACTTCGTTCCTCTTGTTCCAGTTTTGTAGAGCCTTGGCAAATACCAGAGCAACGCCAATGGTCCCCACTTCCCGTTGTCCAGGGGCAGGTATTCTCTCCGCTATTGGGCTATACCGGCGCGTTCTGTCATATAGGCTATTTTACATCAAAATCAACTTTATTCATAATAAAAAGTATTTGCAAAAATTAAGTGTAATGCTATTTGATTCTTACATTCATGGCCAATGCTTTCAGTACTGTCCTTTACATTCCTTAAAGCTAATAGGACTGTTGCCGCTCACGGGCCCCTCGGTGATACACTGCGACAATAATTGAGGGGCTTCCACACCCAGTCCGGCTTCTCCCTCTCCAGTAGCGGGACAACGCTAAACTGGGGTCATATAGGTTACATTTCACATTAAAATAAACGTTATTCACACTGAAAAAAAGCATTTACAAGAATAAACCTTTCAATTCTTACATTCATAGTCAATACTTTCCGCACTGATCTAAATCTTCACAGTTAGAACGAATTCAAACCCTCAAACTGCCAAAGTGGGTTTGAACTCCATGACTGAATGACTGATGTGGGAACAGGAAGCCTGCACTGCTCTATCACAAAGCAGATAAGATCTGCAGATGCTGGAAATCCAAGCAACACACACGAAATGCTGGAGGAACTCAGCAGGCCAAGCAGCATCAATGGAAAACAGTCCAGTCGACTTCTCGGGCCAAGATCCTTCTACAGCCTGCTCTGTCCTGCCCTGTTGTCACTGGAGTTGTGAGGGGCATCTGTGGACCGAAGGTAGGAATCAGGGAAATGAAGGCAGAGTTTGGGAAATGTCAGACAATGAATGACTTTTTCATTCACAAATTGTTTTTAACGGATCAGTCAGTTGCTAACAATGTCGCCGCCTCAATCCGATGGTACGTGACAGCATATGGGAGGGTTTCCGATCCCCGCTCTGGTTGGTCAGTGTCAGTCACTCTGATTTGCATCGAATCCCTCCCCGGTGTGAATGGCTCTGTAACTGGGCTCCATTGGCAGCGGCGGCCAGTCAGTCACAGATCCACCGACAGACAGGAGGCAGGAAGCTGACGGGCAGCAACGATGCGGACGCTGTGCTTTTTCTGGTCTCTGGCAGTGTGGCTGGGCTGTAAGTACAGGCAGTGGTTGCTGAGGTGGGTCTTGGGATCACATTAAAGAGTCAATAGTTAAAGTTGAATTTCTGATTTTGACAGCTGGAGAGTCCCAGAATCTGACTCAGCCTCCGACCGTGTCGGTGAGTCCAGGAGCCACGGCCACGCTGAATTGTAACATCAGAACGAAGGACAGCTTCGATGTAAAATGGTACAAGCAGACACCGGGAAAAGCCCCACAATGGATCCTGTACTACCATCAATCGCTCGGCGCCCCGACCTACGGGCCTGGGTTTAGCAGCGACCGTTTCACGTCGACAGTCAACAGCACCGGCACCGTTTACCAGTTAAACATAAAAAAACGTGGAGATGAATGACGCTGCCATCTATTACTGCGCAAAGATGTTTTCAACGGGTAGTAGCGACTTGTCACAGTGAGAGAGGGTAAAACAAACACTGGGGTCGGAAACATGATACACTTCATATCTTTATATCGAATGAAAACATTCTCATTATTCACTCTTCATAAATTCATTTTAATTTTACCTTTTAGACAGTATTTTCCAATGTCAATCTTGTGATATTTAGAAAGCTTCCGAATCCCGTCGCTCACTGTCGAGTGTTTGATGTCGTTTAATGTCAGTCTGGAGATGTGGCTGTGAATTCACCCACTCCAGCCTCTCAGATCGGGACGGTCGGGACGCGTGAAATCTGGTTTCATGCTGACACGGGAACGTGTGGCCGTGTTTTCTGCCTGATTACAGGGTTCTGGGTAATTGTATGGCCTGAAGCCCGGAATTTCACACTGTGTTGGTGTTGGTGTTCGGCCCAGGGACCAAGCTCTTTGTTACAGGTAAGCGTCCGATAAATATTTCCTGCGGTGACCACGGCATTATTACGGTCACCTGTCAATTAGGACGTTTTAAATTATAATTTCCTAGCGAACTTTACAATGAAAATGTTGATTTACAATCTAATCAAGTTCGTGTACAACGTCAGTTTTACTCGATAGAGTTGGGTTCGGTGAATTGTTTCCGTATTTTAATGAAGCATTTCTCTTTTCCGTTGTATTTTCGGATAAACCATGATTCGGACAAACTTTCTGTTCATTCGTTTTACTTCTGCTCTAGTTTTAGTTTGTCTGTTTTTGTGTTGGTTTAATTGGAACGAACTTGAAGGGATCCATCTTCCTAAAGTGGGGCCAAGGTTTTCAGTGGAGACACGGGCATTGCCGGCTGAAGACAGCCCATAGTTGTCAACACAGCAGAACGACAAGTTTCAAGTTATTAATTCGAACTTTCCAGCGAAACGTCCTGCCCTCCCTGTGAGGGTGGAACTCTCCTCCAGCACCCATCCGTTAAAGGACCCTCTCCCACTGCCAGCCCTTGCCTTCTCTCTCCTGCCACCGATTCACGTGAGAGCTGCTCCGTCCCAGGAACCGTTGCTCATCGATCCCGGTCACTACACCGACTATGGCCGGTGCTCCGATTCTGCGGAGAATCCAGCCTCCCGCCCCCATGTGAGTGGGAGCCGAATCGTTCGACATTATCACAGATCACAGAGCGGTCTTACCCTGACCCGCTCCATGGAGCTCAGGACCGCGCATTTAGTGTCCTCGCCCACTGGGGCAGAGCAGATTGTAACATATATATTCTCATTAATGATGGGTGGGAGGGCCGGAGGGAAGAGGAGGAATGTGTCACTGATGGCATCGAGAGTGGGCACATTAAACTACTCTGGGGCGCTTTGATGCCAGTGTGTCTCTCAACTCCGTGAATGACTCAGAGACTAACAGCCTCACCGGTTGCAGTAGATTTCTAGTTTTTCCGTGTTGACCTTCATGCACCGTCCTCCATGGGCACTGTCTTGTCCCTTGCTGAGACTCTGGGCTCAACTCAATGAAGTTGAAACCTTTTAATTACGCTTCTGTCAATCTGTGAAGAGACAAGAGCTCGTCTGTGACTTGAAACACGTTTTCTCTTGTTCCCGTTGCAGATCGGCAGCTCCCAGACCCTTACTTGGGCCGTCAGCCGAGGAGATCTCCGCTAAAGGATCGGGCACCTTAGTTTGCCTGGTCAGTAAATTGTCGATCGGCTTCCCTGTCGTCAGCTGGACAGTGAACGACAGTCCGACGAGCAGTGAGGTGCAAACCAGCGGGATGACTCAGAACGCGGACAAAACCTTCAGTCTCAGCAGCTACCTGACGGTGCCCGGCGCAGACTGGAGCAGTGGGAAGAGGTACTCCTGCTCAGTTCAACAAGGAGCAGCCTCGACAATATCTGCAACAGTCACACAGTCCAGCTGCTAAACAGAGCGCGGCTTCGGCCTTGTTTGTTCCCGATTAACGGGAGATCATGACCTTGTATCTTTCACCTCTACCTCTCTCACTCGCTCTTCACTGTACTTCCCTTCTGTTCCGCTCTCTGTAGTTTCCACTTCGATGTTGGAATATTTGTACCCGAGGCTGATTTTGATCTTGTTCCGACTGAGAGGGTTCACGGTGATAGAGTGGACAGTTACTTGTCTTCTGGACATTTCAGGCGGTATTTGGTTTTCTCTTGCACCGGTGTTGGATTAATTAGAATGATTAATAAATGTTTTGTGATTCGTCATCAGGATCAGACTGACCGACGGTTACTAATTACCAATAAATATGTTCAGTGCAGGAACGATTCCCGTGTGTGCTTTCGTCATCTTTCGTGTTTTTCCAATTCTGACACTGAGTGGGAAGAGCGAAGAGGGAGGAGATTCGTCTCTCGGCTCTGGTTCGTGACCTGGCTTGGTGAAATTTAGGAAATCTGTGCGGCAGCCTAGGACACCGAATATCAACAAAGAAGGGAAGGAAGTTCCATTGCTGAGAATCAGGGTCAGGGTGATGGGTTGACTGGAAGGCTGCGATGTAAAATTAGAACGAAACAGTTGGTTTTGGGAAGGTTAATACAGGAAATCGTGAGAGGCCCCTTGGGTAAGAGTGACCATAATATGGTGGAATTCTTCATTAAGATGGAGAGTGACATAGTTAATTCAGAAACAAAGGTTCTGAACTTAAGTAAGGGTAACTTTGAAGGTATGAGACGTGAATTAGTTAAGATAGGCTGGCAAATGACACTTAAAGGGTTGACGGTGGATATGCAATGGCAAGCATTTAAAGATCGCATGGATGAACTACAACAATTGTTCATCCCAGTTTGGCAAAAGAATAAATCAAGGAAGGTAGTGCACCCGTGGCTGACAAGGGAAATTAGGGATAGTATCAATTCCAAAGAAGAAGCATACAAATTAGCCAGAAAAAGTGGCTCACCTGAGGACTGGGAGAAATTCAGAGTTCAGCAGAGGGGGACAAAGGGCTTAATTAGGAAGGGGATAAAAGTTTATGAGAGAAAACTGGCAGGGAATATAAAAACTGACTGTAAAAGCTTTTATAGATATGCGAAAAGAAAAAGATTGGTTAAGACAAATGTAGAATGCCGACAGACAGAAACAGGTGAATTGATTATGGGGGGCAAGGACATGGGGACAGAGGGTCTGGTGAGATGGAGGAACTGAGGGAAATACATGTCAGTAGGGAAGTGGTGTTAGGTAAATTGAAGGGATTAAAGACAGGTAAATCCCCAGGGCCAGATGGTCTGCATCCCAGAGTGCTTAAGGAAGTAGCTCAAGAAATAGTGGATGCATTAGCGATAATTTTTCAAAACTCTTTAGATTCTGGACTGTTCCTGAGGATTGGAGGGTGGCTAATGTAACCCCACTTTTTAAAAAAGGAGGGAGAGAGAAACCAGAGAATTATAGACCAGTTAGCCTAACTTTGGTGGTGGGGAAACTGCTAGAGTCAGTTATCAAAGATGTGATAACAGCACATTTGGAAAACGGTGAAAACATCGGACAAAGTCAGCATGGATTTGTGAAAGGAAAATCATGTCTGATGAATCTCATAGAATTTTTTGAGGATGTAACTAGTAGACTGGATAGGGGAGAACTATAGAATTATTGGATGTGGTATATTTGGATTTTCAAAAGGCTTTTGACAAGGTCCCACACAGGAGATTAGTGTGCAAATTTAAAGCACACAGTATTGGGGGTAAGGTATTGACGGGGATAGAGAATTGGTTGGCAGACAGGAAGCAAAGAGTGGGAATTAATGGGACCTTTTCAGAATGGCAGGCAGTGACTAGTGGGGTACCGCAAGGCTCAGTGCTGGGACCCCAGTTGTTTACAATATATATTAATGACTTGGATGAGGGAATTAAATGCAGCATCTCCAAGTTTGCAGATGACACAAAGCTGGGTGGCAGTGTTAGCAGTGAGGAGGATGCTAAGAGGATGCAGGGTGACTTGGATAGGTTGGGTGAGTGGGCAAATTCATGGCAGATGCAATTTAATGTGGATAAATGTGAAGTTATCCACTTTGGTGGCAAAAACAGGAAAACAGATTATTATCTGAATGGTGGCCAATTATGAAAAGGGGAGGTGCAACGCGACCTGGGTGTCATTATACACCAGTCATTGAAAGTGGGCATGCAGGTACAGCAGGCGGTGAAAAAGGCGAATGGTATGCCGGCATTTATAGCAAGAGGATTCGAGTACAGGAGCAGGGAGGTACTACTGCAGTTGTACAAGGCCTTAGTAAGACGACTCCTGGAGTATTGTGTGCAATTTTGGTCCCCTAATCTGAGGAAAGACATCCTTGCCATAGAAGGCGTACAATGAAGGTTCACCAGATTGATTCCTGGGATGGCAGGACTTTCATATGATGAAAGACTGGATGAACCAGGCTTATACTCATTGGAATTTAGAAGATTGAGGGGGGATCTCATTGAAACATATAAAATCCTAAAGGGATTGGACAGGCTATATGCAGGAAGATTGTTCCCAATGTTGGGAAAGTCCAGAATGAGGGGTCAGAGTTTAAGGATAAAGGGAAAGGCTTTTAGGACCAAGAATAGGAAAAACTTCTTCACACAGAGAGTGGTGAATCTGTGGAATTCTCTGCCACAGGAAACAGTTGAGGCTAGTTCATTGGCTATATTTAAGAGGGAGTTAGATATGGCCCTTGTGGCTAAAGGGATCGGGGGTATGGAGGGAAGGCTGGTACAGGGTTCTAAGTTGGATGATCAGCCATGATCATACTGAATGGTGGTGCAGGCTCAAAGGGCTGAATGGCCTACTCCTGCACATATTTTCTATGTTTCTATGTTTAAATGAACATAATCGTAACTGCAATTTTCCTGGCTCCTGGGATTTTCAACATTCAACAGGTTTCAATGAGATTTTACACACACACACACACACACACACACACACACACACCACCTCCATTCCTCAAAACTCCAGCAAGTAGAGGTCCAGACCCGTCAAACATGAATCATATGTCAACCCATTCATTCTTGAGATTATTCTCATGAACCGCACCCCCTCCAATGTCAGCATATAATTTTCTGGATAAAGGACACTAAACTGCTCACAATATTCCTCTTGCAGTATGACCAATGTCTTATAAAGCCACAGCATTACAACCTACAAGTTAATCTTTTGGGATTCCTGTTCTAAGATCCCAGGTCTCTTTGCACATCTAAATTCTGAATTTGTTCCCTGTTAGGAAAATAGTCCACAGAAGTGTATGACCATATACATCCCTGAACTGTATTCCATCTGTTACTTCTTTGCCCATTCTCCTAATCTGTCCCAGTCCTTCTCCATACTGTATGCATCCTCAACCGCAACTGCCCCTCCACCTATTATTGTATCATCTACAAACTTGGCTATAAAGCTATCTATTCCATCTTCTAAAGCATTGACATATAATGTGAAAAGATGTGGTCCCAACACTGAATCCTGCAGAACAACACTGGTCACCAGCAGTCAGCCACTAAAGGTGCCCTTTATTCTCCCTCTTTGTCTTCTGCCAGTGTACCAAAGTTCTGTCCATGCTAGTATCTGTCCTGTAATACTATGGGATCTTATGTTGTTTATCAGCCTCATGTGCGGCACCTTCTTGAACTCTTCTGAAAATCCAACTGAAAAACTTTCCATCACTCTCTCTTGTCCATCCTACCTGTTATTTCTTCAAAGAATTTGAACAGATTTCACAGGCAAGATTTCCCTTTTAGGAAACCATGCTGACTTTGGTCTATTTAATCAAGTGTCTCCAAGTACCCGAAACTCATATTTAATAATGGACTGTAACATCTTCCCAATCTCTAAAGTCAGATTGACTGGCCTATAATTTCCTGTTATTTGCATCCTGCTTAGTGGAGTAACATTTGTAATTTTCCGGTCTTCCAAAACCATTACATTTCCAATGATTCTTGAAGGATTACTACTAATGCCTCAACTCAATGATCTTCTCACCTACCTCCTTCAGAAACCTGGGTTGTCGTCCATCTGGTCCAGGTGTCTTATCTATCAGGTCCAGGTAGCTTATCTGAATACAGCAATCTGTGTTTCTGTTGAAAGGAGGACTGGTGAGATCTCATCTGCTGTACTGAAAATACTCTTCGCAGTTTCTTTAGCATTTGCCTGTTTTTAATGAGGCCAAGTTGCTAGCTCGAAGCTCAATGCAGCACGGATGTAAAGTGTGCAAGGAGCCGGCTGGATTCAAACCAGAGTCCACTCACCTTGAAGTCCGGTACAGATGCTATTACATCATCAGCTGGCTAGCTGGAAGCAGGAACACTCATTTCTCTCTCATTTCTCCCCTTTTAGTGGATTCAGTACTCTGATGTGTAGGTCATCTTGTGAGGGAAAGTGAGGCCTGTATCCACCAGAATTTTTAAGGCTGAAAGGGAAATAGGATCATCATCTCTGGAGGGATCTCGTCTGGGTGACTATGGACAGGATGTTTCCTCGTGTAGGAGCATCTAGAACAATGTGTTAGTGTTTAAAAATTCAGGGGCTGGCTATTTAGGACAGATGTGAATCAATATTTGCTTCTCTGTCAGAGAACCACAAACCTTGGGAACTCATTTTCTCCGAGGCTGTGGAAGCAGAATCAAATCACATTGTAAAATTGGTAAGAGGGTGAAAAGTTATTGGAACATGGAGTAATGGGGCTTTAAGGTTACAGCAAGATCAGCCATAATGTGATTGAATGGCAGAGCAGGTTCAAAGGGCTGAGCAATCTACTTCCTCTCCTAAATCAATGTTCATAAGGAAATCTACCTACTTGCTATCATGACACATCACTGACTGTAAGACCTCACCTTACTGAGCAACACTGGACCTCACTTCATCATTGCCATCCTTTGGACCATTCTGAGCCATTCTATCTTTGTTCCATAGATAGGCAGCTCAGTGCCAGCTCAGATCTGATTGGCAATAATGTGTAGAATCTTCCTTCCATCACAAGTAAAAGAATTAAATGACTCCATCTTTAGTGGAGTTGTCAGGAGCTGTCCAGATGATTTAATATCTACAATACTGAATCCAAGTTAGGCTGCATCATCGCCTGGAGGAAGGGTTTTCCTTTCTGAGTGCTCCCTCATTCATTGTGTGGATTGGGATCCCAGGTTTGATTTGCCACAACACAGACATTGCTGCCCGAGGTTCCTGAGGGAAAAACATATTCAACCAATAACCGTGATGCAATGGTCAAGACCCATCAATCCCATCAGAGAAATCTCACACCAGCTTCTTCTCAGTTCATATCTCAGCATCTCTACAGGAGGAAAATAGTTATCATTTGTCATAATTTCACACTGAAAGGATGCCAGTGATCAAATATTACAGCAGAAACTGTGGAATTTTTATTTAAGTAAACACCTAATGAGGCTATTCAGCCCATTAGGTCCATATGCCCTCCCAATAGAGTAACCCCATTGATGCCAGTTCCATTTTACTCACACATGCCATCAAATGTCCTTTGATTCTTTCGTTGCTTCTTTGCAATAAGGTGCAATTTACAGTAGCATATCTGCACTGTACAAGGAAAGCAGAAGCTCAGTGGAAAACTCAGTGGTCACAGAGAGAACATACAAATTTCAAATGGACAAGCTCAGAACCAGATCCAGGTCGCTGAAGCTGTGAGATATCAGCACTGTCTGAAATGCGTCTCAGGCTACCTTAGCATCCTAGTGTCTATCCTCCCAATGCATAGCCCACTGCTTCTGTAGGAAGTAAATGGGAATAAGGGGGAACCACGGCAGCTCTGGGACTGGTGACTCAGTTCTACTCTGTATCATTTTGCCAAAAGCAGTTGCAGACCAAACTATGATCTGATCAATTGTGGGACAACAATTGGAGAGTCAGTGAGGCAGAGAAATAACAGCAGATTTATTCTAACCCACTCTGGAACAGACTGCTGAGAACAGACTACACAGCTGGTTATACCCAATGTCACTCATTATCCTGAACAGTTTCTTTGTCATCTCAGCTATAGATACTGGAAACTCCAGCCCAACATCACTGTACAAGTATATACATGATACAAATTTTGGACGGTTGAGAAGGCAGCCCATCAGGAATGCCTTCTCTTAATAAAGAAGGGCAACAAATTCTGTCCTTGCCAGCATTACATACATCACTTCCATTGATACAATTGAGATGCCCCATCAGGATCCACTGATTAATTGTCCAACTCTACTTGCCCTAATTTAATACCTTGTCTCTAATTTAAAATTCTGACTATTTGTGTCATGTGCCTCTATCTCTATTTCTCTGTCTGCTCTTTTAGCTTTCTACTTGTAATTCTTCAGTGCATTTGCCATGCCCCCAACTGCCTTGTCATAAAGACATGCAAAATTTTTATAATTTTCACATAAACCTCTTGTCATTCTCTTCATCCCCCTGCCTCTGTATTTTTTTATATATAGGTCCAATGCTTTGATATTCCAAATATTCCTTCTGAAGCTTGGTATACATTTTGACTGACTAGAGCTCTGTTTGATTACAAAATGGAAAATTCTGAAGATCAGTTCCTGGTGCAGTCTATAATTTGGTTTTAGCCCCTTGATTTCCTTCTTTTGGAGGAAAACTTATTTAAAGGATTATAGTAGCAGTTCTTAAAGCTATTTTGTGCTGCAAGGTCATTCAGATGTCAAAGACTGGTGGAAGGTAATGAAATAATTCTCCAGTGGGACAATTCTCCTGAATGAAGCTCCAGCACACTGCATCATTGACATTTGTCAATGATCACCTACTGGATAATGCAAACCCAGGTCATAAATCAGTGAATCCATCATATCTCAAGTAGAAAAAAAATGGAGATATTTAGATTCTGTGATGATAGGAAAGAAACAGAAATGGTGCATATTTGCCTCCACTACGAACTCTGGCAGTATATTCTAGGCATTCACAATTCTTTGTGGAAGCATATGCCCTGCAAATCTCCATTCAACTTAGCCCCTTCAACTTAAATGAATGCCCTTGAGTATCAGACACTTTTACCATGGGAAAATATATCAGAGTTATTCAATCCCTCCTTATCCCACCTGCCGTAAACTTTATGCAGCATCCTGGTAAACCTCTTCTGCACCCTCTCTGTACCCTCCCCATCCTTCCTATATTGGGATGACCAGAACTGAATGCAATAAATAGGACAATGGATTTAAGGGAGATGTATGTCATTGATGACAGCCATCACTGAGTGTGTAGACTTACATAACAACATATGTCTATGCAATAATCATTTATTGAGATGTACAGACCAACAACATCCGTGTGTGCTACCTGTTTCAGAATGGATCAATTGATTGCAGTAACTACAACCAGCTTCCCTGCTTCAGATTACAAGTTAAAGCTCAGCCGGGACATCCACACTCCTGCTCTCTGTCAGTGACCCTGATTGCTGGCTGTGTGAGGAGGGCAGCACTGGGCCAAATGGGTTCACTTGCTCTTGTCTGCCACACCCACTGTCTGGATTCCCATGGGAAGAGGGGTCACTGGGTCAGTGAGACTGATGCTCCTGATGCTCTCAGAGAAAGAGGGAAAATTGAAGCACACAAAGATTAAAGCTGAGTGTTTTAACTTTGGGCAGTGGTGGAAAATTCCCTTCTTCTATTCAACTACACCCTGTTGGGCTTTATTAGAGTTAACAGCTAATCCTGGGCTTGTCTAAAAAATGACAGTGTTGAGACCAGGTTTTGGAAACCATAGCATATCCATGTTCATAGATGAAATTTTGGACCAAAACAAGGTCACCCGGTAAAGGGCAGCCACACTTCCTGTTCCCAACACCAAGAATAGAATTTGCTCTAGTTTGATCAACATCGAAGAAGTTATGTCGATGTATGAACTATTTCAGAGCATTGAATTTTGACCCATTCTCAGCATTGCACTCATGAAGGTTTGCTTGATGTGCAACAAACACAGCTGAGAATGGGAGAACTGTATAATAGCCCATATTGACCATGGGCACTCACAGGATATTTCAGGATAGTTTCTCGGTCTGGTTTCTTATGATTAATGCTGTGCCTCGAGGGATAGTGCTGGACCCATTGACGTTTGTCATCCATATCAACAATTTGAATAAGAACATACAAGACATGATCAATAGTAAATAATGAAGAATATCATTAACAATTGCAGGGGCAGGTCGATCAGCTGGGGAAGTGAGATGAGGAGTGTCAAATTGAGTTTAATTTGGATAAATGCAAGGCATTGCATTTTGCAGGATCAAATCTAGGTCGAATTTTCACATGAATATGGAGTGATGGTGAAGAGAGGTACCTTGGAGTGCAAGTACAAGCTTAACTGAAAGTGGAGTCACAGGGAGACTGGGTGGTAAAGGCGGCTTTTGGCACATTGGACTTCATCAGTCACAGCAATGAGTAGAACAGTTGGGAGGCCAGAGTGTGGTTGTACGGGATGTTGCAATGGTCACACTTGGTGTATAATGTTCAATGTTGTTTGCCCTGCTGTTGGAAAGATATTATTAAACTGGAAAGAATGCAGTTACTGGCAAGATTTACAAGTTGCCAGGACTTAAGGGACTGAGTTATAGGGAGAGGTTAGTCAGGTTGGTGCTGATAACAGACAGGTTATCAGCACCATGAAGGGATAGTATAGGATGAATGCACTCAGTATTTTTTCAATGTTTTGGGGAATTAAGCACAAGAGTACATAGATTTAAGTTCAGAGGGAACACCTTACATGACCGAGGTGGGGCCCATCACCAACAGTGCTGAGGCAGCCTACAGAGAGGAATTGGAAGAGGTCGAGACTGTTGCTTGGTGAATAACCTCTTCTGAAATGTCAGCAAGACAAAGAAGATGATCAATTTCAGCAGAACTCGTACATCTCATTGACACTGGTGGCACAGCAGTGGAAACTGCAAGCAGTTTCAAACTCCTGGGAGACCACATCAAACACTTGGTCCAAGAACACATCCTACGCAGTCACAACCCTCATAAACACCTCTACTTTCTGAAGAGGCAATTGAGAGCTGGACTTTGCACATCCATACTCACGTCATCCAGCATACCCACCATCAATGACATATACACAGAAAGGTGCCAGAAAAGGGCCAGTAATATCATAAATGATCCCAGCCACCCTCCCCATGGACAGTTTGTCCCGCTCCCATTAGGGAGGAGCTACATGACATCCATACCAACACCACCAGACTCAAAAGCAGTCACTTTCTCCAAGCAGGAAGATGGATCTGTCATAAGGAGGTGGCTGGGAATGGACCCAAGTGCAAGACACAGACACTGAAGTACTAGGGACAGGAGTAGGATACAGGGCGATGGCAAGGACATGGACAGGAAAACCAGGAACCTGGAACAGGACTGGACAAGAGAGCTAGAAGCCCAGGCTTGGAGTCCGAGCCAGAGACTGGACAAGGACCCAGTACCTGGGTCTTGTCTCTGGCTCGGACCCCAGAACTAGGCAAGGGCGGGGCTTGGCAGGCAGGCAGGACGAGGCTGGAGTCTTCAGGCTTGAGGCTAGTGTCTAGAGACTTGAGGCGAGGCTTGGCAGGAGGCAGGAGGCTGGAGTCTTCAAACTTGAGGCTAGAGGCTAGAGACGAGGCAAGGCTTGGCAGGAGGCAGGAGGCTGGAGTCTTCAGGCTTGAGGCTAGGCAGGAGGCTGGAGTCTTCAGGCTTAAGGCTAGGCAGGAGGCTGGAGTCTTCAGGCTTGAGGCTAGGCAGGCTCCTCCTGGGCAGAGTGCGGTTCACCTGGGCAGGGCGCAGATCACCACCCGACAGAGGCAAAGGACAGGAAGGGACAGAACCAACCGCAGGTAACGGCAAGACGGTCTGGCTTAACTGGGTGGTGGCAAGGGACAGGAAGGGAGCTAGGTACAGGGTGGCTCCAGGACAAGACTGCAGGCGAGATGAGGCGAGAGTTACCAGCAAGACAAGGCAAGGCTTCAGGCAATGCAAGGCGAGACGAGAACTTCAGGTGAGGCAAGAGTTACTGGCAAGACAAGGCAAGGCTTCTGGCAAACCAAGGCGAGACGAGAACTTCAGGTGAGGCGAGAGTTACCAGCAAGACAAGGCCGGGCTTCAGGCAAGGAAACAGAAGGCAGAGGAAGGGATACAAGGAGTAAGGACAAGAACAATCCAGCAGCCACGCACTGGTCTTTGAAGGTATTTATGCAGCCTGCCCAAACGAGCATCAGCTGCCTCAATTAAAGCTCAACAAGAATAGAAACAGGGTAGACAGTAAAACCTGGAGCAAGGGTCAATGGACCGGACCGTGAACCGGAATACGGACTTCACGGACCGGACCATGACAGGATCAACCCCTCTATCCACTGAATCAACCACTACTTTATTATTTCTTGTCAGTCACCTTATGTACAGCCTGGTATCACTTTATTGACAGACAATCAATCAATCAATGTATATAAGCTATCTTACGTATTTATACTAATTGTGATTTTCAATTATTATTACTGTGTTATTTATCTTATGAGGGGCACTTGTGCTGCATCAGATCCAGAGTAACAATTCTTGTGTTTGCCTTTACACTTGTGTACAGGAAATGATACTAAACAATCTTGAATCATGAATCTTTAAACTTGAGAGGTAACCTTTTTTACACACAAAGTATGGCATCTTCCTGAAATGCACTGTCAGAGGAAGGGGTTGATACATGTACACCAACGAATTTTAAAAGACAGTTGGACAGGAAAATGGATTGGAAATGTTTAGAATGTAAAGGACCGAACAATGTCAACTGGGACAAACTTGGATGGAGATCTTGGTTGGCATGGACCAGTTAGGACAAAGAGTCAGATACTGTGTTGTATAACTTGGTGAACTTTATATATCCAGGATACCTCATCTTCGACATTTTGATGTCTTCCAACTGCCTGGTCCCGACTGGCATTTTGGTACCATGGATCTTCTCGTTCACATGATACTGAAGTAACCATATACAGTACGCAACATGGCTATGAAAACAGATCAGATGATGGAATCCTCGAGCGAGTAACACACCTCCTAACTCATCAAATCCTGTACCCCACTGACAAGGCTCAAGTCAGTAGTGTGATGGAATGCTCTCCAGTTGTCTGGATGAAGACAGCTTCAACAGCACTCCAGAAGCTCAAACCAATAAATATTCACAAGCGCCCAGCTATGCCTGTCTTATTGTTGGTTATGTGGATCAGTCCTCAGTCCAAACCTACTCATGCATCCCTCCCCAACTTTTTTCCATTACATTGACAAATGCGTCAATACTATATCCTGATTTCCTGCAGAACTTGTCAATTTCACCATCTTTGCTGTATCTAATTATCTGTTATACCCTGGCAGCAATTCTGGTATAAGAAAGTAATAACTAAAGTCACACACTGATCTACAATTTATGAGACACTGATTTTTTTTTTGCCCTGGAGGCCTCTGTAAAATCATTCTGTAACAAGGAACTAATTCTAAATGCTGCAGTCTCCTCTTTTGTTTTTTCCATGGGAACTGATTAACACTTGCACTGAAAACTCCTTATATTTGTTTGTGTCTGTTTATTTGGAAACTTAACAATCATGTGTTGCTGCTTAGCTTGTGATACCAAATTATCTGCACCAGTAAACTTCATTGAAATATTCGAGTCACTTGAACTACTACACATTTATAGGACCTTGTTAGGTGACAGAGATGTTAGGGATAGATCTGTAAAAGCTTCCTCTTAGAAGGAAACATCACAATAATGACAAAGGTTCCTAGCTATCATCTTCCCACCAAGCCTTCCTTCTATTTTTGCTTCCTTTGGATCTTAAAATTCTCCACAAGGTTCACTGTCTGAGTGTCTCTGTCCATGAGAATCCCTTTACTAGTCTTCTCTTCTTCATGTAGCTTTCCAATAGATAAGTTAGATACCTTGAAGGTCCTGTTGCACACCTCGATTAAACCATAGAGGAGATGAAGCTGCTGAGAGAATGGTGGATCTCTGGCTATGTTCCAGGAAAACAAACAACCATTGAAGTTTCATCATTAATGACTGTGAATCACTCTCCTTGAGTAGCATAACAGCATGCCTGAAGTCAGAAAACATGAAAAGGACCTGAATGACACTCTTCATATGGTAGGTATTGCCAAGATCAGCGAGTTCTATCTTTCCTGAATCAGATCTTGCAGCAAGTCCAGAGTGCCAAGCTTCCAATGTACTGCTTTGTGATATTCACACATTCTGACAGAGCAGATCTTTTGCTTTTCCTCATTTGGAATTGGAAAATCCTTTAGTGCTTGTATGACAGATTCATGTAGGTCAGGGAAGGCTGAAACGCAGGAGATCATGCAGTGCACAAATTCAGATATTTGTTGTCAACAGCATATAGTAGAGTTGGACTCTTCGTTGGAGGGTGATATCAATAATTTGGAAATGTGAGGAACAAGCTCACATGGAATGCTTCTGAGGAATGTTGCAAATTCAAAAGCATATCAAGACTATGAACCATAGAAATGTACAGTACATTTCAGACCACAATGTTGTGCGGATCATGTACCCTTTTCAAGAAACTGCCTTGAATTTCGGCATAGCCCTCTGTCTTTCTAAGCTCCATGTACCTATCTGAGAGTATCTTGAAAGACCCTATTGTATCCACCTCTACCATTGTCACTGGCAGTACATTCCACACACCCACCACTCTCTATATAAAAAACTTGCCTCTGACTTCCCTGTTGTACCTATTTCCAAGCACCTTGCTCCTGAGTGTTAGCCATTTCAGCCCTGGGAAAAGCCCAGCAAGTTATTTCAGCACAGCAGGTGCTCCTGCTCTTACAACTGGGTAAAAGAGCCTTGATAACACCCAATGAATTATTGAAACCGTGACGTCAATCAAAATGCTGAACTTTTTCACAGCAGCCAAACATTTCAGTAAGCTATTTATCAACTTATCAATGTTATTAGCAAAAGGTCATCAAAACCAATCAGTCATATTGATCAAAACTGTCACCAATTCCATATCCATTATGAAATCATCATTAATCAAGTTTTCAGTGATTTCCAATGGCATATACTGAACCTCAGTGGTCAATGCATTTGATGATCCACCAAATACATCCACATCAATCTGGAACTGTGTGTCACACAACAGAATCAGCTCGGCTGCTTGGAACCAGGGGAAGGTGTCTCAGAACCTCTAGGAAGGCATTGGTCCCAGCACTGGGTCGAGCAATGGTGCCAAAACACCAGTCAATCCGATTTTAATGAAGTTGTAAGCATGGATAACCAAGGATTCAGGGAATGTCTAGAGAATGAATAAGATGGAAACAAATAGTCTCCTTGTGACTTCCAATAGTCAACTTGAGAGCAACAGAAAGATAAAAGATTTGTCCAGCTTCCGAAGGTCATACAGGGCCGCAGCAGACATAGGATGGTTGAGGTGTTTCTCAGGAAATTGGATTTTGTCTACCAGTCTGATGTCCAAAAAATTCCCTGCTGAGCCAGAGACTACCAAGGCTCTCACAGAATGCTTATGACCCCAAAATAATAGGGATGGTAAAACAACTCTGGCACACAATGAAGTGGGAGAGAGTCTTGAGACTAACTATTACAGTCCCCACCTCACTGGATGGTCCTTGGAGTTTTCCCAACAGCTCAGAGCAGGTGACTTATTAAGTACATCTGCTATCTCCTCCATTTCCATACACACTTTTCCATTGTCACACTTGATTTGTCCTATTCTCTCAAGTCTTATTCTCTTGTTCTTCACATACTTGTAGAATGCTTTGGGATTTTCCTTAATTCTGGCTGCCAAGGCCTTCTCATGGCCCCTTCTGGCTCTCCCAATTTCTTTCTTCAGCTGCTTCCTGCTCACCTTATAATCTTCCAGGTATCTTTCATTACCTCATTTTTTAAACCTTTCATAAGCTCTGTTTTTCTTCTTGACTAGATTTACAACAGCCTTTGTACACTCCAGTCCTTGTACCCTACCATCCTTTCCCTGTCTCATTGAAATGTGCCTATACAGAACTTCACACAAATATCCCCTGAACATATGCCACATTTCTTCCATATATTTCCCTGAGAACATCTGTTCCCAATTTATGCTTCCAAGTTCCTGCCTGATAGCCTCATATTTCCACTTACTCCAATTAAACGGTTTCTTAACTTGTCTGTTCCTATCCCTCTCCAATGCTATGGTAAATGAGATAGAATTGTGATCACTATCTCCAAAATGCTCTCCCACTGAGAGATCTGACATCTGACCAGGTTCATTTCCCTATACCAGATCAAGTATAGCCTCTCCTCTCGTAGGCATATCTGCATACTGTGTCAAAAAACCTTCTTCAACACACCTAACAAACTCCACCCCATCTAAACCCCTCACTCCAGGGACATGTCAATCGATATTTGAGAAATTTAAACTCCCCATCACGACAACCCTGTTGTTATTACACCTGTCTCCCTATCTGCTCCTCGATGTCCCTGTTACTGTAAAGTTATAGACCACTTCCTGTTCCTAACTTCTACCCACAGAGACTCCATGTCTTCCTCCTATTTTGCAGCCGTGACACTATCTCTGACCAATAGTGCCACACCCCCACCTCTTTTGCCTCCCACCCTGTCCTTTCTGAAACATCTAAAGCCTGGTGCTCAAAGTCACCATTCCTGCCCCTGTACCACCTAAGTCTCTGTTATGGCTACAACACCAGAGCTCCAAGTACTGATCCACGGTTTAAGCTCATCTGCTTTGTTCATAATACTCCATGCTATTAAAATAGACACACCTGAAACCATCGGCCTGTGCACGTCACTTCTCTATGACATGCCTATCCTCCCTCTCGCACTGTCTCCAAGCTTTCTCTATTTGTTAGCCAACTGCCTCTTCCTTTGTCTCTTCAGTTTGGTTCCCACGCTGCAACAATTCCAGTTTAAACTCTCCCCTATAGACTTTGCAAACCTCCCCACCAGGATATTGGTCCCCCTCAGATTCAAGTGCACCCCGTCCTTTTTGTACAGATCACTCCTGCCCCAAAAGGGGTCCCAGTGATCCAGAAATTGGAATCCCTGTCCCCTGCACCAGCCCCTGAGCCGCGCATTTACCCTCCACCTCACTCTATTCCTATTCTCATTGTCATGTTGCACAGTCAGTAATTCTGAGATGATGACCTTTGTGGTCCTGCCTCTCAACTTCCTTCCTAGTTCCCTGTAGCCTGCTTTCAGGACCTCCTCCCTTTTCCTGCCTACGTCATTGGTACCAATATGTACCACAACCTCTGACTGTTCACCTTCTCACTTCAGGATATCGTGGACGCGATCAGAAACGTCCTGGACCCTGGCACTTGGAAGGCAAACTATCATCCAAGTTTCTTTCTTGCGTCCACAGAGTCACCTGTCTGACCTCCTAATTATAGAGTCCCCTGTCACTGCTGCCATCCTCTTCCTTTCCCTACCCTTCTGAGCCACAGTACCAGACTCTGTGCCGAGGGTGCAGACCCTGTTGCTTCCCTCAGGTAGGCCGTCACCCCCAACAGTACTCAAGCAGGAGTACTTATTGTTAAGGGTTACTGACACAGGGGTGCTCTCTAGCCTCTGACTCCTGCCCTTCCCTCTCCCAACTGTTACCCACTTATCTGTCTGCCCAGGCCTGCTGTGACTAGCTGCCTCTATCACCTTCTCACTCTCCCTGACCAGACAAAAGTCATTGAACTGCATCTCCAGTTCCCTAACATGGCCCTTAAGGAGCTGCAACTCGACCACCTGGCACAGATGTAGCCATTCTGGAGGCCGGGAGTCTCCCGGACTTCCCACATCTGACACCGAGCACACAACACCAGCCTCACACACTGTCTCCAAAATGCTCTCCCACTGAGAGTTCTGACACCTGATGTGGTTCATTTCCCAATACCAGATCAAGCACAGCCACTACTCTTGTAGGGTTATCTGCATATTGTGTCAAGAAACCTTCTTGAACACACCTAACAAACTCCACCCTGTCTAAATCCCTCACTCTAGGGACGTGCCAATCGATATTTGGGAAATTAAAATCTTCCACCATCACAACCCCGTTATTAATACACCTTTCCAGAATCTGTCTCCCTATCTGCCCCTCAACATTCCTGTCACTATTGGGTGGTCTATAAAAAACACCCAATGGAGTTATTGACCCCTTCCTGTTCCTGACTTCCACCCACAGAGACTCCATAGACAATCCCTCCATGCTTTTCTCCTTTTCTGCAACCGTGACACTATCTCTGATCAACAGTGCCACAACCCCCACCTCTTTTGCCTCCCTCCCTGTCCTTCCTGAAACATCTAAAGCCTGGCACTCGAAGTAACCATTCCTGCCCCTGAGCCATCCAAGCCTCTGTAATGGCCAGAACATCATAGCTCCAAGTACTGATCCACGATCTAAGTACATCACTTTATTCCTAATACTCCTTGCATTAAGAGAGACACGTTTCAAACCAATGGTATGAACGCATCCAGGCTTTCTCTATTTGGGAGCCAACTGCCTCTTCCACCGTCTCTTCAGTTTGGTTCCCACCCCCTAGTAATCCTAGTTTAAACTCTCTCCAGTAGCCTTAGCAAACCTACCCACCAGGATATTGGTCCCCCTGGGATTCAAGTGTAAACCGTCCTTTTTGTACAGGTTATTCCTGCCCCAAAAGAGGTCCCAATGATCCAGAAATCTGAATACCTGCCCCCTGCTCCAATTCCTCAACCACAAATTTATCATCCACCTCACTCTATTCCTATACTGACTGTCACATGGCACAGGTAGTAACCCTGAGATGACTACCTTTGAGGTCCTGCTTCTCAACTTCCTTCCTAACTCCCTTAGTCTGCTTTCAGGATCTCCTCCCTTTTCCTATGTCATTGGTACCATACCAATATGTACCACAACCTCTGACTGTTCATCTTCCCACTTCAGGATATCATGGATACTATCAGAAACATCCCAGACCCTGGCACCTGGGAGGCAAACTACCATCCGTGTTTCTTTCCTGCGTCCACAGAATCACCTGTCTGACCCCTTAACTATGGAGTCCACTATCACTGCTGCCATCCTCTTCCTTTCCCTACCTTTCTTGCCACAGGGCCAGAGTCCCCCAGGTAGACCAGCCGCCCCACAGTACTCAAGCAGGAGTACTTATTGTTGAGGGGTACAGCCACAGGGGTACTCTCTGGAATCTGACTCCTGCTCTTCCCTCTCCTGACTGTTAGCCACTTATCTGTCTCCCCAGGCCCCGTTGTGACTACCTGCCTATAGCTCCTCTCTATCACCTCCTCACTCTCCCTGACCAGATGATGGTCATCGAGCTGCATCTCCATTTCCATAATATGGTCCCTAAGGAGCTGCAGTTTGAAGCACCTGGCGCAGATGTGGTGGTCCGGGAGGCTGGAAGTCTCCTGGACCTCCCACATCTGACACCCAGCACCGAACACCGGTCTCAGACACATACTTCTTGTCTGTAATCTGCACAGATAACCTACCTCGCCTCAACCTATTATCACCGAAGCCCCATTGAGCCAAAGCCTTCCTACGCTGTCTCCCTCTCCTCCGACACCCTCTCAAAAAACCTGTCTCCTTTTAAACTCTTCTCGCTGTTCTGCATGTGCTTGTGCAGTCATGCCCTGATCATCACATCACACCTTTCTTCTTCCAGAAATATGGTTGTCAATTCTCATGGCCGTGTCCATAAATTCCTCCAAATACTCAAACTCATCTCTGGTTGCAAGAACATCTTAGTGCTGGTCATTTAATCCCTGTCTGAACAGAGCAATCAAATTCTCATTGTCCCAACCATTCTCTGCCACTAGGATACGGAAATCAATGGAATAGTCGTCCACGGATCGCACACCCTGATGCAGCTGGAGAAGTCAGCTGGGTGTCTCCAAGCCCCCGGCATGTTGATAAAATGCACCCGCACCCCACTCTTAGAAAGAAATTTGTATCAGAACACACAGTAGCATCTTCCTGCCATAAAGCTATTGCCCATGAAAGAGCCTGGCCAAGAGGAGGGAAACTATCTCGGCCACCTTACTCCTGTCTGAGAGAACCTTTCAGGTTGTAATTCAAAGACAAGGGAGCATTAATTAAAGAACCCATGGTAAGAATCAGGGTCCCTATAGTATTGCTCCAGAGCCAGCAGATTAATTGACTCTCCATGGGAGTTCTGGAGACACGTAGCAGGACACACAGTGAATGCACAAAACCAGAGTCCTTCTAAAATGAAGATACAGATATTTTCCGAAGAAGCTGCTCATGCCATCCAACTGCCGATCCTTGGCAGGCCAGTGCCGTGCAAAGTTAATCAATCTCTGCTAGGTTCATCTCACACACCTGTCTACTAATTCTATTTATTTTTGTTTACTTAGACATACCGCATGGAAATGGCCCTCCCAGACCTTCGCACCGCACCTCCCAGCAACCACTGATTTAAACCTAACCTGAATTAACTATAAAAAAAATCATCTACAGTCTCAGCAGGAAATGAGCCGTTATTTTAAGGCAAGGGGCTGGCCCGAACTTGGCCAAGACGTTACTATCTGCCTTTTATATGACAATACCCAAATATCATAGTTTCTGTTCTACCCTTCATTACTTGAAGAATCGATCAGGCACTAGCAGTTTAAAGGGACATTATCTTTGATGCTCTCCTTGAATTGTCACATTCAGAACAAGAATTGCTTCAGAAATTCTGTCATGTTGGTTGTCTGAGTAACTTTCCTCTCAGGTTTATTCACTGAAGTTGGAAGGAAATGTTAATCAGAGCTGATGGGTTTAATTGGGTGGTGGTGAGTTCACTCCCATTACATTTTCTGAGCCTGTTTCCCTTTCTATTGCAATCAAAAGAACAGAGAAATGAAGCGATGCTGTGTTTTCTCCATGCCGAGACCTCATCAGTGTTGGGTTTGGCTGGTGCTGCTCCCAGAACCCCTGCTGTGCTCATCATTCAACTGGAGTAGATGCCCTGGCTTGACAGTGAAGGAGGTTCAGGGATATGCTGGGCTGTGAGGTTACAGCTTATGGTGGTGGACAATTCTGCTGATGCTGATAGTCCAGAGAGCCTCAGAGATGCCCCGTACTGAGCTGTCAGCTGTTCTGGATTTATTCTCTGTAACATGTCTGTTATGCCATACAACATCATACAATAGAGAGAGTCCTCGATGTAGACAAGGGATTTGTCCCCATAAGGATGCAATGTTGAGGCTTTATAAAGCACTGGTAAGGCCTCACTTGGAGTATTGTAAGCAGTTTTGGGGGCCCTTAGCTAAGAAAGGATGTGCTGAAACTAAAGAGGGTTCGACAAAGGTTCATGAAAGTGATTCTGGGAATGAAAAATGTGTTATTGGAAGAGTGTTTGATGGCTCTGGGCCTGTACTCACAGGAATTCAAAAGAATGAGCGTTGTCCTCATTGAAACCTATCAGATGTTGAAAGGGTTTAATAGAGTGGATGAGGAGAGGATGTTTCCCATGATGGAGGGCCTATGACCAAGGGACACATCCTCAGAATAGAGGAGCATTCTGTTAGAATGCACATGAGGAGGAACTTGTAGCTAGAGAGTGGTGAATCTATGGAATTTGTTGCCACAGGTGGCTGTAGAGGCCAAGTCATTGGGTATATTTTGAGGGAGAGATTCATAGATTCTTGTATAGTCAGGGAATGACGGGATATGAGAGAATGCAGGAGATTGGGGCTGAGAGGGATAATGGATCAGCCATGACAAAATGGCAGAGCAGACTTAATGGGCCAAATGACCTAAATCAGTTCCTATATCTATAGTCTTATAATATCTAAACCTTAAGTACTCTCCACTGACTGGTTTGATAACAGTCCCAATAACTCAAAAGAAGCTCAGTGTCATCCTGGACACAGTAGCCCTCTTGATCACACTTCCCGGAATAACTCCTCGAGACATTCACTCATTCCACTACTGTCCACAGTGGCTGCAGGGTGGAAAATC
Organism: Mobula hypostoma; assembly: GCF_963921235.1. NCBI lineage: Eukaryota > Metazoa > Chordata > Chondrichthyes > Myliobatiformes > Myliobatidae > Mobula > Mobula hypostoma. The sequence continues at coordinate 8,691,492 of NC_086120.1, forward strand.
TCAAGTTATATACTCAGCTCCTCCGACTGTACCTCCCAAACAGTGGCCAAGGTCACCAGGAAGGACAAGTGCAGGGGATGTAGAAGATTACCAGCTCCTCAGGCCCCCTCTGAAACTGGCATCCTGGCCTGAATGTATCACCAGTCTTTCAATTGACCTGCTGGAAAACCCTCCCCAACGTCACTGTGAGAGCACCTTCCTCAGAAGGTTGGCAGTGAGTCCAGTCCATGAGGGATGGGTAATTGATATTGGCCTTGGCAGTGATGCCCAAATCCCAGGAATGCATTTTAAATATTCAAGAAATCTGCATAGAGCAGATGATAATTTACTGAATCATATTTTCAATTGTTCACAGATTTTCTGTCCTAAAGCTTTGATCTTCTCATACTGAAAATTTGATGATTTTTTTCTCAGAATATAAATATTGAGAATGGAGGGAGCTACGAGAGAATTAATAGACTTGAAAATGGGGGAAACTTTCAAGGTCAGATGTCTAGTTCCTGGTGAGACATGCAAATACAAAATCACATGCAAAGCCTCCAGCCTAGAAGATTGCATCTGGTTGTCCCAACGTGGCCACTCCTGCATTGGTGAGACAAGGAACAAACTGGGTGACCCCTTTGCTGAGCATGTGTGTTCTGTCTGCCATGACTATCTGCAACACCCAGTTGTTATCCATTTAATTTTCAAGCCTGTTCCTACACTGACATGTCTGTGCTCTGCCTTGTCCTCTTCCATGGTGAAGCTAAACACAAACTAGAGATTCATCTCCTTCTATGCCACATGGGTAGACTACAGCCTAATGGCTTGAGAACTGAATTCTGTAATTTCTAGTCAACTGTTCCTCCTCTCTTCCTTTTTTTTCTCTCCAGGTCTACCCATTTTTCCTGAACTCTCCCTAACTTCTAACACTCATTTTTTGCCCCTCACTCTACCTACAACATCTGCCCATGACCCATACTCTTGTTCCACTACGTCTCCCCTCCCTCACCATTCCCATCTGCCCTCCCAGCTTCCTCACTTGATTCCATTACCCAACTTCTAATCCTATCAGATTCCATCATCTTCAGACCTTGTTTCTTCCAGCTATCACCTCCAAGCTTTGCCATCATTTCCCACTTCCCTTTCTCCATCTATCTGTCACCTGCCACCCTTCACATCGAGCCTCTTTTCACTTGCCACTTCCAGTTCCATCCCTTCCCTTCACCATTTTATACTGGATATCTGCCATCTTGTCATTCGGTCATTCACACTGATCCTTTCTCCAATGTGGACACTACCCAATGCATCTACAGTCCATTTCCCTCTATGGATGCTGCCTTACCTGCTGAATTCCCCAACATCTTGCTTTTTTAAAATTTGTTTTTCTGCTCAGGACAAGACAACCCACTCATCCCAGAAATTTACCTCCAGCTTACTCCATGCTTGCCAATCCAGTGCCCCATGCAGTGTCCTTCCTTCCTTGTGTCGGACAGACTTTCCCTTCCAGATCTCCAGAAATCTTTTTGTAGTGGATACAACCAAACATTTCACTCACTTTCCTTGACAATGGGCAGAGGTCTCAATCAACCACCCAGATATAATGAGCAGGTATCTCAGAGGGGAACATGCTCACCTACAGTGCAACATTCACAAATTGCTGGAGGAACTCGGCACGTCAGGCAGTGTCTAAGGAAATGAAAGAAAAGTCAACAATTGTTACTGGTACTTTGGAACCTGTATCTAGTTTGAGTCAATCCTGTGAAATATGGTCCAGCCACTTCATCACATCCACATTTGTTATATAATTCGGTGGAGTATCATTGTCCACCTGGGGGTTCTTGGTCTTGGTCATGAACAATAGGACAAACTCCATTCATTATTCCTCCATTCAGAACAAAACCCACCAAATTGACTGAGGGACTTCGCTTGACTCTGTCTGCCAACAAGATACTGCCACAGATTCTGCGCTGCATTTAATACAGAAATCTCCCCAAGATCTGATATCAAAATCCTTCACTATAATAATGTCAAACATTGGCTGTAGACTATGATTCCTATTGATTGAAAGGTGGACTTGTTCAATTCAGACTGGATAATACTTCCGCAATAGATACCATTTTATTCACTCAAATTCAATGCTGGTGGATTCAATAACACAGATGAGCCACACAATAAAAATACCCCACCACTTCTTTAGATCAACAAGTGCCTTTGCCTCACTTTAAGCTTTGTGGTCTGTGCCGAAGTCCCTTGGCTGACACATCACACACTGATCCTTTCTCCAATGTGGCAGTCATCCAGACTTCAACATTTTGAGAGGCTGGTCATGGCACTCAATGACTTCATCATCCCAGTCAACCTCAGCCCACTGCAATTCGTCCATGGTGGACATCATCTCCCTGACTCTACAGCCATCTCTGCAGCATCTGGACAGTAAAGACACCTACGTTAGTCTATTGTTTATTGACTACAGCCCCGGATTCAATATTGTCATCCCAGGCAAATTCATCTCAAAGCTCCAAGTCCTTGGAGTTAAGACCTCCTTTTGCAACAGGAAGTTTGACTTGCTGACCAAGAGATCCCAATCAGTAAGGCTAGGCAGCACTACCACTGCCAAGAGTATTTTCCACACTGGTGCACCACAAGATTTTGTCGTCAGCCACTACTCTACTTCCTGAACAGTCAAAGTTCAAAGTTCAAAGTAAATTATTTATCAAAATATATATGCCATATTCAACCTGGAGATGATATTCATCTGAAGTCAATACTGTGCAGCCCAACTTTGCTCTAACATCATCTACAAGTTTTGCAGATGGTACCAGATTGGTGGGCCATAACTCAAAAAACAATGAGTCATAATACAGGAAAAAGTCAGAGAGCTCAGTAACATGGTGTCATGAGAACAACATTGCCCTCAATGTCAACCAAGCAATTGATCTGGTCAGTTACTTCAGAAATTGACTAGATCATTGGCATATGATCATGTCCATATCAATGTTACTGGGACAGTTGTGCATACATCACAGCACATCAAGAAAATCATCCTCTTCTCCATGGACCCTATCTATATTTCTTGATATCTCATTAAAGCAAGCAGCATAATCAAAGACCCTTTTCACCCTGGACATTATCTCTTAACTCCTTTCTCATCAGGCTAATCAGAAAAAGTTTGAAAGCATGTACCAGCAGGCTCAAGAATATCTTCTACCTGCTGTTATAAGACTATTGAATGATTCTCTAGTACGATAAGATAGATTCTTGACCTTGCAGTCCACCTCATTCTGATCTTGCACTGACCAACTATCTGCACTGCATTTTCTCTACGGTTGCTACAGTTTACTGTGCATTCCGTTATTGTATCTCCTTGTACTACTTCAATGTGCTGCATAATGGTACCTCAGTGCAGGTGACAATAGTAAACCAATTCCAGTTCAGAATCCAAATCAGGAAGTGGTTGAACTTTTGATCTCATGATGTGGGGGAAAGAAGGTGTCTGATCTTTTAAACCTGTCTCCATCCGCTTTTGCATACAATCCAATCTGAAAGAATCTGCCTCTTATGAATAATATCTATAATTGAATTAAACTGTGATTCAGTAAATGTACGAATGAGTGTACATAGACTACACAATTAAAAAAAAATAATTTCTGGAATCTGGGCGTTACTGGCTGGCCCAGTATCGATTGTTCATCCTCTGAACGATGGTGGTGAACTGTATAGTTACACTGCTGCTGAACAGGGGAAGGTATTCTGACAGTAACGTCAAAGAGAATGTTCCTGTACTTCGGTGGTGGACCAGCAATACATTTGCAGGTCTTGATAGTTTGCAAGTTGGACGAGAGCCTGCAGGTGGTGGTGCTTGCCTGCATCTGCTGCACTTATCTCTCTAGGCCAGTGACTCCCAATGAGGGCAGTTATGTGTCCTAAGAGGGCATTAGGAGAAATAGAGTTAATTCCGGATGTATTCAAGATTCTTGGGAGTGGGGGTGGCGGGGGGGGGGGGCCGGGTCAGGCGATAAGCGGCACCCTTACAATGGCACTATAATTATGAGACCTTATGTGATTGGTCAATTGCCCTAACTTGTATAGTTGCTTGCTAACACTACCTCTATCCTGACTACTATTCAGATTCCAATCTGATTCCTTGTTACGTAATTTTTCACTTTTCTGATCATCTTCATCTTCACCTTGTCGGTCCTTTGTGTGCCACTACCATCATTCTATCCATGCCAACTCTCTGCCATCATCAATATTCAAGAGGCATTCCCAGTTTGTGTCAATTTTTTTAAATTTTAATTTAGCCCCATCATTGGTGGATAAATATACTCCGCACTATCTCCACAAGTCTGAAGGTGGTGAAGCCCTGAATTCTCATCCTGCTAAGAAACAGAAACTACAGAAAGTGCAACAATACAATGTTACAAACCTGCAGTATGGTTTAATTCCATTCCCATAAGATCACCAATGCCTCATGTATCTATTTGTTATATTGTACTATCTAATGAAGCCATGAAACCAACTAGTTTGCAGGAACACTTCCATAAAAGACACCATGAAAAAGCTAATTATGGTATTACTCAGGTCCATAATATGAAAGAAGCATTTGACTTGAGTTATTTTTCAAGAAATTTAAAGATGACCTTGATAGTGGTCTTGTGGCTTCATATAACATTTCTAAAATGATAGCAAAATGTGGAAAATCTCATACTATTAGTGAAAATTTAATTATGCCTGCTGTATCAGAAGTGCTCACCACTGTTCTCTAAATAGATACCAGTACTTTAAAATCAATTCCTCTCAGTAATAATTCTGTAGCTAGTTGTACTGACAAAATGAGTGAAGACATTGATTAACAACAATGCACAGAGCTACAAAAAAATGAATTTGGGATACAACTGGATGATTCAACTGTGCAAAGCAAAGAGGCATTGCTAATGGCCCATGCACAGTTTATCAAAATGGAAAAGATTATGAAGAGATTCTCTTTTGTAAAAAGATAAAAACAAATAACAACAGAGAATCAATCTAAGATGACAGCAAAATGTATATTGAGGAGAAAAGTATTCCAATTAGGACCATAATTTCTTATGCATCAGATGGAGCACCATATATGACAGCTGGCAGTCAAAAGGCTGCTGCTTAAAATGTTTCTTCAAATTTTTTGACACTGTGGTTGAATTTTTGCTCAAAGTTGACAAGAACTTGTGAAAAAAATTAAACTTCTAAATGGCGATGTGGCATACCTAGCCGATCTGTACGATGAAATGAGCATTGTTAATATGAAACTGCAAACTGCAGCGTGAGAATTTTAATTTAATCCAGGCAAAAAGTACTGAGATACTTTTATCAGAAAATTGGAAATATACATGTGAGCAAAACACTGGGAGAAGAATGTTTTCACAATTTCCCTGCATGGAGAGTATGGCACTCTCTTTCACAGACTATGATTTGAAAGAGTACTGCTTATACCTGTAGTCATTGATGAAGGATTTTCAGAATCCATTCAGGGACTTGAACAATCTGTAACTTCCAGACTGGGTCATTAACCCGTTTCTTTGCAAATTGGAAGAACAGGAAGAGAGCTTGCAAGAAGAAATTATCAAAATTCAGAATGATGAATAAGCAAAAATGCTTTTCAAAAATGTCAGCTTTTGTGATATGTAGCTACACTGTCATATGAAGTTCCCTGGTCTTTGAAGAAGAGCGGAACTACCCTTCATTGCACTTCCATCCTCCTACCTTGTTGAAAGTGGTTTCAGTGCAGTGAACCACATACTCACAAAGAAAAACTAAAACTGCTTGGACGTTGTTACATGTGGGGATGTAAATCTTTTGCTCTCACAACTTGAAACAGATATTTCAGCTCTTGCTAAAAACCATCAAGCTCAAGGATCACATTGATATCAAAGCTGCTATAGAGTGTAAAGTTACTGTGTAAGCTATGTTTGAAGACAAATAAAAATTCAAAGCAGAATTGATTTTCTCATGACAGTATATGATAGACATGTTTTTACATTATGGGGGTGCCAGGAAGTACATTGTGCTTTACAGCAGTGTTGGCAAGTGAGAAGATGCTTTAAGGGGGGCGTTGGGCTAAAAGATTGCAAAACACTGCTCTAGAGTCTAGGTTGTCTAGGAGGTGGTTGAGAGTTGAGTGAATAACTGAAGTACACCTTGTAGATTTTCCACACTGCTGCTACTATGGGAAGAGGTGGAGGGAATAAATATTTCAGTAAATTTTGGAGGTACTAGTCACAAAGGCTGCTGCATAAAGGGTGATGCAAAGATTCTTGAGAATCATTGGGATTGCACTCATCCAAGTAAGCGGAGAATATTCCATCAAACCTCTAACTACGGAATGTGAAAAAATGTAAATATCTGTGTGATGCCAAGATGTGAGTCCATCACTACAGAATATCCAGCCTTTGAGCCAATCCTGGGACAGTGGCATTTATTTCAATAGTCCACATGATTTTCCAGTCAACGTGAACTCTTGGGATATTCATGGTGGAGGATTTAGCAATGTTAATGTCATTGAATGTCAACCCTAGGGAGTAAGATTTTCTGTCCTTGGAGATAGTCAATGCCTGACTCTATGGGTGCAAATATCACTTGTCACATATCAGCCCATGGCTGAATGTTATCGACATCTGATGGCATACAGGCTGGGACTGAAGCATTAGCTGAGGGGTTACAAGTGGAACTGAACATTCTGCAAATGTCTGTGAACACTCCACTGCTGACTTTATGATGGGAGGAAGGTCACTGATGAAGCAGTTGGGATGAGTATACTTCCCAGAGGAAATTCTGCAATGATTATAAACACAAGAGATGCTGCAGCTGTTGGAAATCCATCATCCTGCAGAGATGTCCTGGTTCTGGGTTCTTTGACATTACATTGTGCAAATCATGGCTCCAGCAACAGACAGGAGCAGCAGAGACAAAATGGCAATTTCAAACTCACCAGCCTGGGTGTGTCTTGTCCGAAAATACTCTTTAGAGGTGGGGGCACAGTGGTGTACCAGCAGGGGAGAGGAGCCCTTGGTGTCTTGAGCATTGAATCCAGACACAGTGAAGTCTCATAACATCAAGAGAAATATGGACATGGAGACCTCCTCCTGATTACAATCTCCTGACTTCCCTCCACGGATGAATCGATGTTCCCCATGTTGAGCAACACAGAGTAAGTACTAATAGAAGCAAGAACACAATGTTTACTGGGACTTCTATGGTGGTCACCAAGAGTGGTTGGGTTGCACCAACACAGACTGAGTTGGCCAAGTCCTGAAGGACAGAGCTTCAAGTGAGAGCCTGCAGCAGACAATGAATGAGCAACAGCAGAGAGAAACATACTTGACCTCAACCTCACCAATCCACATACGGAAGATTCTTCTGTCAATGATCGTAGTGGTTGATGTGATCAATAGGTTGTTGTAAAGCAGATAGCTGTGAACAGAAGCCATATACTGCAACTCTCTTCATTTCTATAATGGGGGTGAACTGACCATCACACAGTTAAAGAATCAACCTCACTAACATCTTCTTCCCCTAGAATTCAGTGAAGAAATCTGGTGAGTGGAGTTAATCTGACAAAAAACATGGCACAATCTCTGAAGGAGTTCTTGTTCTCACTGCCATAACTCAAGGGGAGTACCAGAGATAATGTTCCTTTAAAGGTCAAGTGCTTCACAGATACTTAAAATAATATCAGGTAGAACAGAAACTGTGATATTTGACAGAAATGGCAAATGTAAGCATTCTGGGCTGTCCCTCTGCTTAAAATAACAGCTCATATCCTGCTGTGGCCACAGATATTTGCTATTTTTATACCCAGGCAGCTGCTGTTCTAAACTGCACCAAAGCTGTTTTTTTATTGCATGGCAATTATTATTTATGAAATTGTTTGTTAAAATGGGTTGTTTCTTCCACATTAACAATAATAGCCAATTTCCCATGGAATATTTTCTCACTGTGTTACATTCCAGACCTCCTCCATTCCCAGTGTAAACTGCTGCAGGACAAACTCACAGCAGCCTTGCCTCACCCAGTCAAACTTTTTATATTGAAATGAGTGCAGCTGGCTTTCAAAGTAGTATTTTCATTCCAAGGATCAGAAAATCTTGATTAAATTTTATCAATGACCACAATTTTGGGTCTTAATATTCCACAGTCCGTTGATAACAAGTTGGAATATTATTGTCAGATTGTATTAGTGTATTAGTACTATTGAAATATCAGATTCTATAGAGTGAAACAGGATAATTTATGGTTGAAACACTAGAAACAAACAGTAATATTGTCTAAGCAATAACTGAAGTGTTTACTTATATTTACAGTAAGTTTTCATGTTAAACATTTTGTGGCAGTTTTTTTTATAAGGGAATGTTTCAAAATCAGAATCATATTTAATATCACTGGCATACCTCGTGAAATTGAGTGTTTTGCAGCAATGCTACGTTACATTCCATAATAATTTAATAAATGATAAATTTCAATAAGGGGCACATATGTTTTCTCACCTGCTATGGGTGGTGTGTATGTGTATTTCTCCCTCAATCTTGGGTCATCTACCAGAGGCCTGGGGGCTTGAAGGTTCGGCACAATATCCTTGCCGTCCCTAGTCGTGCACTCTTCTGGACAGACATATCAAATGTTGTTCTTGGGATTGGTTGGAGCCAATCTTCCAGTCCAGGTGTAACAGCTCCAAGTGCACCTATCACCAGTGGAATTACTCTGGCTTTAACCTTCTAATTTCTTTGTATCTGTTCTTTCAAGCTCTGGTATTTCTCCCCCTTCTCATATTCTTTCTTCCTGATGGTACCGTCATTCGGGAGTGCCACATCTATTAGCATTGCTTTCTTCTGTTCCTTGTCCTGTGTTACTATGTCTGGTTGTTTGGCCAATACCTGCTTATCAGTCTATATTTGGAAGTCCCACAGGATCTTAGCTCTGTCATTCTCCATTATCTTCTCAGGTGTTCCTCATTTGATCTTGCGGGTGTCCAATCTATTCTCAGTGCAGATGTTCCTGTACACAATTCCTGCAACTTGACTGTGTATGTTGTCCCTGTCTGTATCTTACACTCTGCTACTATGTGCTGGATGGTTTCAGTGGATTCCTTCCACAGTCTGCATCTTGAGTCTTGTTTGCTTTAATCGACCCCTGCTTCTATTGCTCTTGTGTTCAGTGTCTGTTCTTGTGTAGACATGAGCAGCACCTCTGTGCTGTTCCTCAGACCTGCCATTTCCAGCCATCGGTAGGACTTTCTTATGTCAGCCACCTCTGATATCTGGAGATAGTACATCCTGTGCAGCGACTTGCCCTGTTGTGGCCTCTGGTACTCTGACTTTGCTTCACCCACTTCCATTCCCATGTCTCAGCCTGCTGCTTGAGGTATTCTCTAAGCAGGTCATCCTTAAGGGCCATCTTCCTGACGTACTCACGGACATTTCACATTTCTTCCAGGACTATGGCCCTGACACTTCCAAAATCTCATCCTCCTTTATTCCAGCAGGTGTGCAGTCGCTCAATATTGGACCTTGGGTGAAAGCCTCCATGTGTTGTTAGTAGTTTCTGGGTCTTGATGTCAACAGCTTCCAGTTTGTTCCTTGGCCAGCACATTATTGCAGCTGGGTATCCGATGACTGGCAGGGCGAATGTGTTGATGACTCTGATCGTGTTCTTCCCAATCAGCTGGCTCTTTAGAATCTGTCTCACTCTTTGGAGGTATCTGGATGTTGCAGCTATTTTTGTGTCCTCATTGTCACTTCCATGTGTCTGCAGGATATCCAGGTATTTGTAGCTGTTCTGAACATCTGGTCTGTCGCCTTCAAGTAACTCAATTCCTTCAGTATTGATGAGTTTCCGTCTTTTCACCACCATTCCGCTACACTTTTCCAGTTCAAATGACAGCCCAATGTCTCTGCTGTACACCCTTGTCAGGTGGATTAGTAAGTCAATGTCTCTTTCATTCCTGGCATACTGCTTGAGGTCATCCATCTACAGGTGGAGGCTGACGGTCACTCCACTCTTCAACCTGGTCCCATATCTACGCAGAATGCTCAAACTCCCAGGCCTCAAGACTGAGGGAAATATACACAAATACACCACCCATTAGGGGACAGAAAGAATTATTAAAATTAAATTAAACAAGAAGTGAAAAAGAGAAGGAAAAATACTGTTGCAGTATTCATGGATTCATTGTCCATTCAAAAATATGATGGCAGAGGAGAAGAAGCTGTTCCTGAAACATTGGGTGTGTGTCTTCAGGCTCCTGCACTTCCTCCTTGATGGCAGCATTAGGTAGAGGGCATGTCCTGAATGATGTGACCTTAATGTTGGATACTGTCTGTTTGAGTCATCGCCTTTTGAATGAAACTGCACACACTTTCTAATGCTGATCCCTCAATGAGGACTGATGTGTGTTCCTTCAACTTCCCCTTCCTGAAGACAACAACCAGTTCATTGTTCCTATTGATGTTAAGTGCAAGGTTGTTGTTGCAATACAATTCAACCAGCTGATCTATCTCACTCCTGTACACCTCCTCATCACCAGCATTTGTTTTGTCACCATCAATGTTTTGGACAGTTTATCTCATGAGGAACTACTAATAATGTCCTACCTTGCACGTTATTGTCCTCAGATTTTAAATGATTTTATTTTACCAAAGAGAGAGTCACAAGGGAATGGTGTTGGATCAGTCAGTGATAATAAACCTGATTCTGATTCTGACTTAGCTGTGTTAATTAGAGCCCAAATTATTGCTTTAATTGTCTTTTTCTAATGTTATTTTGCTTACACTTGCTTTCATTTTGTATAATCACAAGGAATCTAAAAAGAGTCATACCCCATAAGGCAGCCGGGCCAGACAACATCCCAGGCTGAGGACTCAGGAAGTGCACACACCAGCTCACTGACCTCTTCACGGACATCTACAACACTTCACTCATCCAGGCTGCTGTCCCATATGCTTCAGATCAGCCAACATCATTCCTGTACGAAACTACTCTGCACTCTCAGAACTAAAGGACTATCGACCGGTGTCACTGACACCAATTATCATGAAGTGCTTTGAACAGCTGGTAATGGCACACATTAAAAGCTCATTCCTGCCACACTGGACACTCACAAATATGTTTACCGAATGACGAATGCAATAGCATCTGTCATGCACCTGGCCCTGGTACACCGAGAAAACAGGAGCACTTGTGTCAGAACAAGAGAAAATCTGCAGATGCTGGAAATCCAGGCAACACACATAAAATGCTGGAGCAACTCAGCACGCCAGGCAGCACCTATCGAAAAGAGTACAGTCGACGTTTCAGGCCAAGACCCTCCAGCAGGACTGTGAGAATGCTGTTTCTGGATTGCAGTTCAGCATTCAACACTATTGTCCCACAGACCTTGGTGAACAAACTCCTACTCCACAGCTTAAATCCACCACCGTGCAACTGGTTGTTGGACTTCTCAACAAACAGACCTCAGATAGTCAGGATGCACAACTGCTCCTCCCTCTCCATGATCCTTAACACAGGTACCCCCACCCCCAGGGCTATGCGCTGACCCCATTGTTAAACACTCTGCTCTCACATCACTGCACAGCCAAACATTAAGTAACCACATTGTCAAGTTTCCCAATGACACAACAGTGGTGGGGCTCATCACCAACAATGATAATGCAGCCTTCAGATAACTTGTTCCTCAGTGTCAACAAGACAATGAAGATTGTTATTGACGTCAGGAGAACTCACACCACACACATCACATTGGCCACACATCATGCATCACCTCTCATCATCCCAGAAGACATCCTACACACTTGGGAAAGCTCACCTACACTTCTACTTCTGAGGAAGTTGAAGTGAGCTGGACAATACACATCCTTACTCATGTCCTTCTGCAGATGTGCAAGACAAAGCATCTTAACAAGCTTTATTGGTGCATGGTAAGGACACTGTACTGTGGTGGACAGGAAGTTCAATACAATGGGTATGCCCAATGCATCAGTGGCACCAGCTAACCTACCATCAAGGATGCATATGCAGAATGGTGCCAGTAAGGAGCCAGTAATGTCACGAAGGATCTCACCAACTCTGCACATTGTCTGTCCCACTCCCAGCTGGGAGGAGGCTGCATAGCATCCACGCCAGGACCACCAGAGTCAAAAACAGTTAATTTCCCCAGGTACGAATGATGACTAACTCCTCCACACATGAACACACACCTCCACCACCTCTACTTCATCATTTCCTGTCAGAGTCACCTTATGTACAGACACTCCTCTGCCTAGTGTCAGTTTATGGACATACAATCAATCTATGTATATAAGCTGTCTCATGTATTTGAGAAGGCCGGGAACTGGGGTTGAGGAGGAGGAAAAAAAATGGATCAGCCATGGTTGATTGGCAGAGCAGACTTGATGGGCCAGATGGTCCAATGGTCTAGTGATATTTATATTTATTGTGTTTTTTTAGTATTATATTCTTTATCTTCTGGCTTTTTGTGCTGCATCTGATCTGGAGTAACAATTATTTTGTTTTTTTTGCACTTGCATAGTGGCTGGAAATTACATTAAACAATCTTGAATCTTGAATTTATTTATCTGTAGATTTTTAGCAACCGGGAGTATATCTGTTTCTACTGTATGTTTGCCACACTGATGTGTGAATAAGTCACTGCTCTTGTGTTTCTTATCAGGGAGCAGTCGGACTGCTTTTCCAATCTGGAAGTGAAGCATTTGCTCACATTCCTTTGTGATTTTTCTGCTTTGTTTGCTGGTACAGGCTGGACATATCTGACCTCTACCATGATGAACATCTGATAAAACAGCTGTAACCATAAATTTGGCAACTCCTTTTGACTCCCGTCAAACCTTCTGGACAATATCTTCTTCAGATCTAACCAGAGTTTCAAAGGGAGTTGTACTACATTGGAGATGGATGCTGTCATTTAATCTCAGTGACTAGACAGTACAGAAACAAGTGAAGAAACTGGGAAACATCACTCAATTATCAACTTTATGAACTGCACAAAAACAAGAAGGTTTTACTTGGGAGGTGCCAGGACTAAATTCACCATCTCAGACTCACAGGTCATCATAAGAGGGTAAATAATGGTGAATCAGAATGGTTCCTTCAGAAAGTGAGGCCATTTGGCCTGCTCACCTCAGAACATCTCGGTATTTAAAATATTATATGTCCCAGCCCTTTTCCCCACAATCCAGCAGTTTCAGATACTTAACTGGCTCCCATTTCAATGCAACAATTGATTCTCCCGGCACTAATATCTTGGCTGTGAGATAGAGACAGATAAAACTCAAGTGAACTCACGGGTGGCCACACATCACACAACATTTTTCGAACTCAAACTATTCATGTTTTAGTTACTTTCTCCCAAAGGCTAAACATTCAGGCAACTCCCGACACAGTACATTTATAGAAATCTTTCTGAGGTCCAAAACTCAAATTTTTATCTATTTACTAGATATTTCCAAGTCAGCATAGTTTGTAACTTGGAAGTAAACTTTCAGGGGACATCTCCTGCTTATTCTGACCTTGCGTACTTGCAGTTGAGCTAAAAGGTTTGGAAGGAGTTGTTAGATTAACATGGGGAAGTAACAGCAGGATATTTTATCAGTCGACCACACCAAATTCATTGTACACCTCTGGTGGCTAGAACGAATGTTGATGTTTGTTTGTTTAAGCCTTTCACCCTCCTGGAGCATCAGCCAAAGGTCAGAGTCCTCTGTCCTGGCCCATTCTTTCAAGATGTTCACAGGTGTAGCCCATCTTCAAAGACCCATCCGCTCTCAGGGTGGAGATCTTTGAAGCTTCTCTTAGCATTTCTGTAGCTCTTGGTTTCTACAGGATGCATTGCTTGACCCATGTCCAACACTCCTCCTCTTTTAGCTGGGCTTGGGACAATCCATGGTGGAGTAAATGAATGTCGATGGCAGTGGAAGTTGAGTGGTGGAAATTGGGCTGCCTTCTCCTAGGTGGTTTCAAGCTTCTGAAATGTTTTTGGAGCTGTACTCTTCTCCAAAAGTGGACAGTATTCGTTTATGTCCTTGTCTTAGATGTTATAAATAAGTATCATGGTGGTATGGCACTGAATGCTGTGGGTAGGTAGCTTGACACACTCTTCTTGAACATGACGCCAGTCCAGCATATCTATCACATGAATATTACTTAACCCTTATGAGCCCATTCCTGAGTGTTATTCAGATCTTGCTGGATGTAGTTATGAACTTTTCTTTGGCCTGTAACCTCCAGTAATTAAAGTGTCTGTTGAGATGAGACTACCTGCATCTACCCACTCCTCTTGAATGATGTTCAAGTTTTACACCAGTCTCGAAGTGCAACATTTCCCCTCAGGATTCCTCTAAATTTCCTCCCTCACTAGTTTAAGGCCATCTCTCCACTAAAAGAATACCCTTAATGTCTAACCTCTATCTTCCTCATAATGTCATATATCTCTATCAACTCACACATTGGCTTCTTCAAGTTCCCAAGATACAAACTCAGTTGATCCAGGCTCTGGTTATACCTGAAAATTCAATCATGTATTCAGACAAGCTTTTCCACAAATATAGCCATGCTGACTATGCCCAGACTAATCTCAGCCTTTCCAAGCATAAATATATCCTATCCTTGGGATTTTTGCAATAATTTCCTTCGACTGATTTAAAAAAACAATAGCCCATCATTACCTGGTTTATACACGTTCCCTTTTTGAATAATGGGATCACCTTTACTCTTCTCCAGTCATCTGCTATCTCACCTGCGGCAAATAAAGTTCAAAATTCTCCATCTATGAGATGTGGAAGGAAATTGCAGTAGCCAAAGGAATATAGCAGGGATATAGACCTTGTGGAAACAGATTGGTTTAGTTTAATTTAACTTAATTATTGGCACATGGGCCATCTGGCCAATTCCTTTGATGAAAAGTTTGATATTCTGCTCCACAAATTAAGAACCATTCCTCTTCCTGTTCCTCTGCCTGCACAATGAACCCACTTGTCTGGCCATGCCTCTGTCCCTAGAGGAAGACTATCCCCAATCAGTACTCTGAATATCATACAGTTAGGGAGCAGGGAGTCCTCACGGCTCTGCTGACCTACCTCCCTGCATCAGTCGGCCTGGTGATCTCTTAGTCTCCCTGATACATGCACTTACTTTAGCTGCAGGATGACCACGTCCTGAAGCCGACTGCACATGAAACATTCAGCCTTATGGATGGACTGTTGTTGCCCAAGTTCCAAACCCAGAGGCTGTGCTCCTTTAGCTGAAAATACTTCCTGTACCTGTCATTGTCCAGTAAATAGGAAGCCTCCTGAGGTCCCACACTGTCTAGGGTGTCCATTCCCATTGCTCTAAGATTCCCTGCCAAAGCTGTCTCTGTCAGACTGCATCTACGAACAAGGAACATCTACACTTGAAACACCATCACTATAATATGACTTTGTAAAGAGCTCTTTGGACTTGTCTGGCAAGCTGGAGAGAATTGGGCTCTGAGATTTTTAAGAGCTCCATAATTGGGTAATTTTTGTTAATTGTTTTCCTTGTTTGTTTTTGAGTGACTCACACTTTGTCATGCAGACTCTGGGTGTTTTACGTTTAAACTTGTGAAACTTAACTTCGCTAGACACGGGGATTCCATGTAACGTGTAATATTTAGGTGGTGACACAATTAGTGCTAATAGCAGGGTCCTAGTTTTGGGAACGTTACATCTTGCAGTGTTGCTTGGCCAAGTCACCAAAGTTCTGTTGGAATTCTTAAGAATAAACTTTGGTTGTCATATCTACATTGCACTCTGTCTTTCCTCTGCACTTGGGTTCCAACATTGCCAGCACACTTTCTGACTGACTTATGACCTGACTTACTCAACAGACATTTAATTTCCTGGGTGTTTGAAGAAGATAAATGCATGTATAAACTCACTGGTACAGTGTCACCTGGGCTTCCTTTTCTCCAAGAGCATTGTTCCAGATCCTGGGACTCTGGTCAACCTCAGATATTCCACATTCTTGGAACGCAGCTGTCACTGGTAAAGCTGATATTTGTTGTCCATCTCATGGTACCAAGTGAAGACAATGGGCAAAAGCCTCCTAAACAATGGGCTATGATGGCTATGCCACTGCAAAGGTGTATGACTGGAGATGGGCATCATCAGTGAAGATGGTACCCAAGGCATATTTGTTCCAAAATAAACCAATTACAATACAATATTTACAAGAATAAATGGTGCAATGCCTTTTTATTCTTGAAAAAAAGCATTAAGTAGTGTTCAGTTAAATTCCTTAAAGCCAATAACTCCATTGTTACTTGTGTCATCTCTGATGGGTGCTACTCTTAGAGCAATAACTCAGGAGCTTCCTCGACAAACCCGGCCACTCCCTGTCCCATAGCAGAAGAACCTTCCATGTGGTCCTTCCCACTGAGCCCTTACAAGTGGCTCCTCCAAGTATCCAGTTGACCGGGATGTTCAACAGCCAAACCCATCTTTCTCAACACCCGGTAGTGATAGAACCTCAACAATAATACTTGATGCCAACATGCTTAGGTTCCATGCAGAGTCTGAAGCAGCAACACATGAATGCGGTCATCATGGTATTGGGGACATTTTGAACGTTTTTGCTTCAGTTGTCCAAGGACCTGTGCATTGGTCAATGCACAAGTTTTATTTGCTCCATCTTAGATTCCCAGATGAAGCACAGAACAATCTGGGTCATTTCCAAACTAGAGGAGCAGAGTGGGGGGATGGGCCACATCTGCACCAAGTGTAGCAGCCCTGAGAACACCTCACACCAGATGACTAGTTCTTCTCACTTAACGATAGGAGCATCTTCCCAACAGTCCCGCTCTACCCTCCCAATCTGCTCCAGTCAATTCCTGTTGCCCCTCGGCCCCTCAGTACACGATCCCCAGCACCTTCACATAAGCAAACCTGATGCTGAAGGAGACATTGGATCGGTTGGGCCAGTTGCCAAAGAAGATGGTCTCGCTCTTTGGCAACTGGCATCCGACTCTGTGAATAGTTTGAGTTGACAGCCTGACTGCTTAGCCATGCTGATCAATTTGAGAACTGACTTCACATCCGAGCGGAAAATGATAATTCCGTCCATGCACAGGGAATGTTTCACTTGGGTCCCTCCATTGTCTGTCAAGGTCACACATTTTATGCTCTCGTCTTTTTGATCGCTTTGCTAAATTTTCAATACATGCACACAAACAAGAAAAGGGAGTAAATTCTATTGTATAATGTTTCTTCCATGTTCTCAGATGTATCATTTAGTCATCTTTTGACAGTGTTGTTGCTGAGTGGCATCACTTTAATTATTTGATCTGGTGACTTATGCAAAACTGTATTCAGAATCTCCCTTATGGCTGGCAAAATCAATTCTTCTCTAATTGTGTAGTGCTTTCCAGATTTATCAATGAACAATGAAGTATTGTACAAACACACACATCAACACTATTGCAAAGTGCTGACAAACATGTTTTGAAGTGTTTTTCATTTCTGGAAGTTTTCATGAAGTGACTGAAAGAGAAATAAGCAATCCTTCAAAAGATCCTCACAAAAAACAGCCTTTACAGCAAAATGTTGTGAATTCATTTATCAGAAAGCTCTATTAAGAAATCACTTCCCATTGGGTAGATATGTACACCATAACTACATCATTTCAAATGGCCAGACCGATGGTAACGACAATTCCAACAGAACAATTAAATATCAAACAAGATATCATTGTCTCTGATCAAAGTCAGATATTTAAACCCTGTTTCTCTCTCCAGTTGGCACTGTCAGAATTGTTGAGTGTCTCTGCTTTAATTTCAGTTTGACAGCGGAAGCAGTATTTTGCTTTTGGGCAAACATTAAAAGTAAAAAGTTTGAGAGTAAAATCGTCTAGCTGTTAGGCTGTAGAGTTCTGGATGCCCTGACATGCCCATAAGATGGCAGCGTGTTCCAACGCGGCAGCCAACCAGAGGTGCGGCTTTATTTTTCAATTGTGTGTTTTTTAAATGATCCCAAGAATATACTGCACGCCAAGAACTACGGGCACAGTAGGTCTACCGCGTTGTTCGTAGCCACCGGATGGGGTGACAAAGGAACCGGTGCCCAGCTCGGCTCAGAGGAGAGGCCAGCAGATGGGCTGGAGAATGTTCAGAGAAGCTGACCTGAGTGCAGACCGAGTTGCTGCCTGAACTGGAAGACGTGGGAGTTGGTGCGCAAAAGCAGAGTGCCGTGTCAATGTGAGTGACTGTCTTGGACGTTTCTCTTGTGATCACAAGACCCAGTTGGACATTGGTAATATGAGATGCAACAGTCTGGTTTCACTTGCTTGATGTATAACGGGTGTCGAGGCAGCAGTGCAGCCTCGGTTGTCGGCACGGACAAGGTCTCCAGTGGCTTGCCAGATGAGACGACGCTGGAGGCGGTGCAGCAGGGAGTCTGTGCTCAGTTGAGATCTGGCTTCTTTGGTCAGTGCTGCCCTCCAGTGTTCGATCTGTGGAATGAAAGGCCGTACTGCAGGGAGCTGCATCATCAAAGTGTGCGTCGCTCAGGGACCTGGACTAAACATATCTTTTCTTACGTAACGATGTGTTTTTTTTCTCTCTTCCTCTTTTGCTGTTTTGTACATATGTTATGCACCTTGGCCCCAGAATAACGCTGTGTTGTTCGACTGTCTCCGAATATCGTTG
The DNA here is from genome assembly GCF_963921235.1 of Mobula hypostoma. Lineage (NCBI taxonomy): Eukaryota > Metazoa > Chordata > Chondrichthyes > Myliobatiformes > Myliobatidae > Mobula > Mobula hypostoma. Next base: position 8,710,177 of record NC_086120.1, read on the forward strand.
GAATGATAATTAAGCTTGATTCCATTCGATTTGACTTGACTTGAAAAGGTCCTTCAGGGATGAGAACTGTAAGTCATCAATTCTGAGAGTTTTATTCGGTTCGAAGGAATGGATGGAACCAGTCAGCTCCTCCAGCGCCATTGTATGGTCTCCACATTTAGAATGAGTTCAAACCCTCAAACTGCCAAAGTGGGTTTGAACTCCATGACTGAATGACTGATGTGGGAACAGGAAGCCTGCACTGCGCTATCACAAACCAGATAAGATCTGCAGATGCTGGAAATCCAAGCAACACACACGAAATGCTGGAGGAACTCAGCAGGCCTGGCAGCATCTATGGAAAACAGTACAGTCGACGTTTCGGGCCGAGACCCTTCAAAAGCCTGCACTGTCCTGCCCTGATGTCACCGGAGGTGTGAGGGGCGTCTGTGGACCGAAGGAAGGAATCAGGGAAATGAAGGCAGAGCTTGGGAAATGTCAGACAATGAATGACTTTTTCAGATCAGTCAGTTGCTAACAATGTCGCCGCCTCAACCCGATGGTACGTGACAGCATATGGGAGGGTTTCCAATCCCCGCTCTGGTTGGTCAGTGTCAGTCACTCTGATTTGCGTGGATTCCCTCCCTGGTGTGAATGGCTCTATAACTGGGCTCCATTGGCAGCGGCGGCCAGTCAGTCACAGATCCACCTGAAGAAGGGAGGCAGGAAGCTGACGGGCAGCAACGATGTGGACGCTGTTCTTTTTCTGGTGTCTGGGCTGTAAGTACAGGCAGCAAGTCAGCACCGCCAGCGGTGGCTGAGGTGGGTCTTGGGGGTCACATTAAAGAGTCAATGTTAAAGTTTAATTCCTGTCTCTCACAGCTGGAGAGTCCCAGACTCTGACTGAGACTCCGACCGTGTTGGTGAGACCGGGAGCCATGGCCACGCTGAATTGTGACATCGGGACAAAGGATGGCAATCGTGTGAACTGGTACAAGCAGACTCCAGGAACAATTCCACAATGGATCCAAAGTTACCATAATTCCTGGACTAGCCCACTCTACGTCCCTGGGTTTAACAGTGACTGTTTCAGTCGAAAGTCAACAGCGTTGGCACCGAGTATCATTAACAGGATGGAGATGAATGACACTGCCGTCTATTACTGCGGAAAGTGGGTTTCATCGACCAGTACTGAATTATCACAGTGAGAGAAGATAAAACAAAAACTAGAGTCAGCCAACATGACACATTTCACAGCTTTGTATCAGATGGAACATTCGAATCTTTAACTCTTCATGCAGTCACTTTAATTTTGCCCTTTATACAGTATTTTCCAATGTCAATCATGCCATACTATATTTAGAAAGTTTCCAAATCCCGTTGCCCATTGTCAAGTGTTTGATGTCGTTTAATGTCAGTCTGGTGGTGCGGCTGTGAGTTCACCCCCTCCAGCCCCTCACAGATTGGGACAGTCGGGATCTGTGAAGTCTGGTTTCAAGCTGACATGGGAACGTCTGACAGTGTTTTCTGCCTGATTACAGAGTAATGGGTAATTGCATGGACTGAACCTTAGAATTTCACACTGTGTGGGTGTTCGGACCTGGGACAAAGCTCTTTGTTACAGGTAGGTGCCTGGGAAATATCTCCTGCAATAACCCCGGCATAAACACAGCCACCCAGCAAATAATAATTTATACGTTATAATTTCCAAGCGAATATTAAAGTGAAAATATTGATTTATAATCTAATCATGTTTCATGTCCAACAATAGTCTTGTGGGTGTCACGTACCCTGTGACGGGTTAACAAACCAGCAGAAATGGAAAACACTTTGGAATCTGGTATTGCCATTAACTAATAATATTTATTAGTAACTACACAATGCAGTAATATAAATGTAGATAAATCAAACAGGTTAGCAATGATTATATATAGGTGAGTAAATCAGTAAGTGTGGGAAAATATATAAGAAAACAAAGCTTCTTCAAGTCCAGGGGTAAATAGATAGTCTTACGACAATGAGTAAAGTTCAGTTCAGTTCGTGGTGTTGAGTTGAGTAGTGATGGAGAGAGAGAGGGAGAGGTTTGAGTCTTTAGGTGAGCTGACGCCGTCGATCTTCCCATTGCCCTCCAAAATCCTTTAAAAGTCACCGACTGTGACCACAACAAAGGGGACTGTTTTTCTGCGGTGGAGTCATCAACCCAGGCAAGGGTGGACACATGGACAAATCCTCACCGGTCAATCCCTTTTCTCACTGCAAGAGCCACTGATCAATCCGCCTGATCGATCCTCCAAAAACTCACTTTTTCTGTTGGCACAACAAAGCTCATTCAGTGTCCAAAAACATACGCCTGAGGTCTATCATCTGACCTATTTATCTCACCGTACTGAGTACCAACTGTCTCTCAAATAACTCCTCCTTCCTTTGTCTGTGTAAGAAATGTACAAGCAGGCAAATGTCCTTGGGATGTATAAACACGCTGCCGAAAAATCATAACATCAATTGTCCCTCAATTAACTCCGCCCTCGATCACCATAGCGACTTACGAGCTGCTCGGTACTCTCTCTCTCTCTCTCCAACACAGCAGAAATCCAAAAGTAATTCTCAGTTCCTCCTCGTGCCTTAAAGTGACAGTCCAAAAGTTAGTCTTTGTCTCTGTCTCTCTTTTCAAAACAACATGTCAGTTTTAAATACCTCTCTCTCTCTCTCTCTTCAAAAGCACACTTCATAGGGGTAATTGAGGATCCCGTCACACCCCCTTCATTCAGAAAAAAAAAATTGATGAAGGCGAAATTTTCTTTTAGTCTCAATGTTAATTACAGAGTTTGAAACAATACATGTATGATAATCTGATGACAGAGCAAAAATGTGTACGATTTCCAATTTAACATCTGGGTAAACAATCAGCTATAATATTGTCAGTACCTTTCACATGTTTGATTTCTAAGTCACATTCTTGCAATATCAGACTCCAATTTAACAACCTTCTATTCTTATCCTTCATCTTAGTTAGAAACACCAACGGATTATGATCCGTGTAAAGCACAAGAGGTCTCTGGGTATCAGAAAAATTTTGTGGTTTCTGAACATAGACCTCAAAATGTTGTAAAGCCAGAATAAGAGCTAATAATTCCTTTTCAACAGTTGAATAATTTTCCTGGGGCACATTGAATTTCTTTGAGAAATAAGCTACTGGGTGTTGAATGTCATCCACACCCTTCTGTAACAGTACTGCCCCAGCAGCTTCATCACTAGCGTCTGTTGCTATAGAAAATGGCTTGGAAAAACCTGGTGCTTTGAGCACAGGATGATAACACAGGATGGTTTTCAGACGATCAAATGCCCCCTGGCAAAGGTCATTCCATACAAATATTTCACTCTTTCCTCAGAGTTTTGTTAGGGGGAGAGTGATGTCAGCAAAGTTCTTACAAAACTTACGATAATACCCAACCATTCCTAAAAGCCATCTCAAAGTTTTCTTGCCGGTTGGAACAGGAACCTCAGCAATAGCTTGAACCTTGGCCTCTACAGAAGCCTGTAGGCCCTGGCCCACCACATAACCCAGATATGTGACTGTGGCACGGCCAAACTCACTTTTAGCGAGGTTCACAGTAAGATTGGCCTTGGAAAGTCTGTCAAACAGTTTTTCTACCGCTCTAATATGCTGTTTCCACATGTTATTCCAGACCACTAAATCATCGATATAAGCCCCTGTGTTTTCTAAAGCTCTAATCACAGAATTGATCATTCTTTGAAATGTCCCTGGAGCATTTTTCAAGCCGAAGGGTAAAACCTGGTATTCATACAGTCTAGACCAGGGGTCCCCAACCTTTTTCGCACTGTGGACCAGTTTCATATTGACAATATTCTTGCGGACCGGCCGACCGGGGGGTGGGGGCGGGTAGGGTTGTCAACGGACAACAGTAGCAGTCAAATATGCTGCGTTTTCCCCGAGAAAGACTACAATGACCGTGAAGCCTTGCACGGGCACCAGTGCACATATGTAACTTCAGCATGCGTGTACAATTTTTTTCTACAAATCGTTTTTGGCGATTCTGTTCGGGGGGGGTGTTAATCACGATGATAATTAGCTAATACACTCAATTTTGTTTCTAAAAGGGTTTATCTAACGAATTTAATATTAAACACACAGCGCATATTTTCTTCTCATGGATATAGTCATAAGCCAATTATCAGGGGAGGACAGGGGAGCTTGAAGTAAATGTTGAATGAACTTCCAGTAGAAGTGGTAGAGGCAGGTTTGATATTATCATTTAAAGACAAATTGGACAGGTATATGGACGGGAAAGGATTGGAGGGTTATAGGGTTATGAGCTGAGTGCAGGTCGGTGGGACTAGGTGAGAGTAGCGTTCAGCACGGACTAGAAGGGCAGAGATGGTCTGTTTCTGTGCTGTAATTGTTATATGGTTATATAAGTCAATAGCATCATGACATTTTAAGTTTCGTTTGGATATTAAACACGCAGCACTTATTTTCCCCATATGAACATATAAAATCATTGCAACACACCAATATCGTTGAATCAGTGGGACCCCTGGGACTGTTTTCCTGCAACAAGACGGTCCTATCGAAGGGTGATGAGAGACAGCGATAATTGAACGGGGTTCCTAATGTCGAGTCTATTCCGCAATTTAATTTTTGTTACATTCGTTGCAGAGATACGTTGGAAATGGAGGCAACGTTTTCAGTGCTTTCGTGGCTATCTCAGGATATTTAGCCTTGACTTTGATCCATAATGCCAGCGGAGATGTTATGTCAAGCATACTTTTCAGCCCGCGGTCATTTGCAAGATCAAGCAGTTGATCTTCTTCCCGCGCTGAAATGGATGATGCGCGGGTAATGAACTCGCCTGCGTAATGGCTCAACAGTGGGCGTGACAGGGAATGAGGAAAGGTGCAGCTGACTCCTATCATCAAATCATATTGTTTCCTCCCGGCCCGGTAGAGCATGCTCTGCAGCCCGGTAGTTGGGGACCGCTGGTCTAGACGGTGTCACAAATGCTGATATCTCTTTAGCCCTCTCTGTTAAAGGAACATCCCAGCATCCTATTAACAAGTCAATCTTTATAAGGTATTTAGCCTTCCCCACTCTATCAATACAGTCATCCATTCTGTTTCCTTGTTCTTTCTTGTTTCTAATTTCTTCTTCAACCGTTTTACTTTTCTCAAAGTTCACTCTGTAAAGATGCTGTTTCATGGGCTGTGCTGAATTTATAATGACGTGATGCACTGCACCTGTGCACCCTTTCAGAATGTCAGAAAATAAATCTCCATGCTTGCTAATTAGTTCTTTCACTAGGTTTTGTGGTGTAGGGTCCAACTTATAGACCTTATCAGTAATATTTTTCAAAACAATGGAATTCTGACATCTTGTGGATACTATATACAGTGGGTAAACATGTTTTTTCGTTCCATTATCAGATTCCATAGCCTTTATGACTCCATTCTGTTCCATAACAATTCTCCCAGGTGCCATTCTAATGAACAAGTGCTTTATTTTAATTCAAACACTCTGGAAACCTTCCTGTGCAAGGTCACAAATATTAATAAATCCTTTCTTGAATTTTAAAACAGAATTAAGCACACTGACACATTTCCAAATCAGACCATAGTTCTCTGAGTAGGGTCAAAGGTTCTTTTGGCCTGTAACTGCACACAGGTTCCAATAGACTACACTCCAATGACTTCTGAACAGAATCTCCAATAATAAATAAGAGGAGGGGAACCCCGCTCATCCCAGTTTTTCCCCATTTTTCACACAATATGTTTTAATCATGGTCTTAAGAGTGGAGCTGAACCATTTCAAGGCTACCTTGGACTCTGTGTGATAATTGGACTCTGTGTGATATGCAGATGACACCATGTACCTAGCTTCCAATCCTCTAACTATCCCCTGGAATGTTCTTGAAGTAAAGTTACTGCCCTGGTCAAATTGAATTTCTTTGGGCAGTCCAACCAGTGTGAAAAACCTACTGAATGCCTTCACCACAGTCTTGGCCTTGATGTTTTCAAAAGACATGGCTTCAGGGGACCTAGACACAGCACACATAATTGTTAACACATACTGATAACCAGCTGCAGTCTTTAGCAATTGACCTACACAATCCACTATGACCCCAGAAAAAGGTTCACCAAAAGCAGGTATCGGTTTAAGTAGTATGACTTGAATAACCTGTTTAGATTTCCCCTCAACTTGACAAGTATGGCAAGTCCTGTAAAAATTCACAACATCCTTCCTTAAACTAGGCCAGTAAAATTCCTTCATAATCCCGTTCACTGTCTTTCTCACTCCATGAGGTCCACCTAAAGACATACAGTGAGCCATGCTTGAAATTTCAGCCCTGTAAACTTTCGAAACCACCATTTAATGTTCAATAACCCAATTCTCACTTGTACACACAGTGGCTGGTCTCCACTTCCATATCAACACCCCATCTTTAAGATAATATCCAACTGACTCTCTCTGAACCTCCTCTCCTGTGAGGGCTATCTCCTTTAAAGCCACTATTTCAGATTCTCCCTTCTGTTCCTCTATAAATTCCTTCCTCAATAAAGACAAACCTTCCTCATACACTTTACTCTCATCAGCTTTACTACCCTCTAAGTCCTGTGGAAAACTGGAAGGTAGAAAAGTCTGTGACACATCATCATAATTTAAACCTCTGGTTTTGCTATCATAGGCCCCTACAGGCTTCATAAACATGCTTTGATTATCTGCGCATGTGAGATAAATATCAGTCTTTCCGTGTGAATTCTCAACAGCAACTTTGCTCATTAATTGAACAGCTATATTGACCTTATCTTGGAGAGGTTTCAACATTCCTCCATTGTTTACTAAACTTAGCACCATCACCAGACTTATAAGAACCATGTATACATTGTGGAATAGACCAAACAATCCGTTCATCTGATTACGACTTTCACTTTGACTTGTCTCCATAACAACTTCCACCCCAAAACCATAACAATTCTGCTTCTTCACAACATCATAACCTTGCAGGTGTGTACCTCCAAATGTCCAAACAAAATCTCACAGAGTAGCACATCTTCCCTCAGCAGACCTCTGTTCTGCAAGCAGGGTCAAAGGTCGTGCAACCAGTCCAACCTTTCCCAGCACTTCACTCAAAAGTCCAGGAACAGCACTTTTCCCCTTATTTTCAGTAAAACTTACCTCATCAATTTTCACCTCATCACTAACTTTTAGCTCACTGTGTAACACAAGTGTCTGAGAACCCTCACATTCCACCGGTACCAAGGTTAACCCCTTATTCACTGAACCAAGATCATCTGACACAAAAAAAACTGCATTCCTTTCCAACCAAGTCAGACACCTCAGACTTTAACTGAGCTTCAGCACAAGGTTCAGAACCCTGTGAATTCACAGGTACTTCAACAACCTGAACATAGGCAATCGGGACAACTGCCTCTTCTGGGATTTCATCACTTGTCCCAGTTTCAAATTCAAGGTCACCCCGAACCTCCCAGATACTCTCTGGCAAACTGTCATCTGGAGTAACCTTAAGCTCGTGGGTTATAACGTGTTTGCTTTCTTAGCAGACCCCCACAGGGTGGCGACATCCTCCAAACCTAGGTTTGCCCTTACATCATCAGGGACACAACTTTTAAATTCATCACATCCGAGCTGTAAAAATCATCAGGGTCTGACACTAAACTTCTCAGCTGCCTCATCTCCCTTTCAAAATGTCTCTGTCTTTCTGCCTCTTCTCTCTGTTTGTCTGCCTCTCTAGCTTTATGGATCCTCTGCCTTTCTGCTTCATCAGCCTCGAGCTGCTTTAGTTTCAATTTCAATCGCAACTGAACCTCAGCCTCAGTAAGTACCTTACCTTCAGCAAATAACTCTAACGCCTCCTCATCAAGCGTTCTCTTAGCTATATTAATGCTGGGCTATTACCGTCTGCATCTGAGCTCTCCTTATCTTAGTGGTCACCTTTAGTCTTAACTTTTGAGCAATTCCCAACAGCACAACACTCGTAGCATCATCCAACGCTTCCGGGGTTGGTTCCAGCATAAAATTCTCAACACTAACATCCATTTCTGCTGTATTTCCACACAAGAAAATCAAAAGGGATTTTCCCCAATTAATTCAAACAAGCCTCCCAACCAATCTGTTCATATCCCGGATGAGCCCCCAATTTTGTCACGTACCTCGTGATGGGTTAACAAACCAGCAGGAATGGAAAACACTTTGGAGTCCGGTATTGCTATTAACTAATAATATTTATCATGATGATTATGATTATGAGGACACGCAGTCCCCTTTTATTGTCATTTAATAATGCATGCATTAAGAAATGATAAAATGTTTTTTCCAGAATGATATCACAAAAGCACATGATAACCCAACTTAAAAACTAACAAAAACCCACATAATTATAACATATAGTTACAACAGTGCAAAGCAATACCATAATTTGATATGAACAGACCATGGCACAGTAAAAGTCTCAAAGACTCTCGAAAGTCCCATCATCTCATGCAGACGGTAAACCTCCAGTGATGCCAACTTGCCGGTGCAGCATCCTGGAAGCATCCGATCACAGTCCGAGTCCGAGTCTGTCCGAAAAACTCCGAGCCTCCAACCACCTCGCGACACCGAGCACCGAGCACCATCTCTGCCGAGCGCTTTGACCCTGGCCCCAGCAACAGGTGATATAGAAAGCTGAGGATTTGGGGCCTTCGTCTCCGGAGATTCTCGATCGCACAGTAGCAACAGCAGTGAAGCAGGCATTTCAGAAGTTATTACAGATGTTCCTTTGCACTTCTCACGGCTGTCTCCATCAAATCCGGATTGTGCACGGCACCCCTAGTTACAAATATCGATATCATTTAGAACGGCTGCGCGCACCGTGTTGCGCCGCCATCTTCTCCTCCCTCTCTTAGTAACTACGTAATATAGTAATATAAATGTAGATCAATCAGACAGGTTCTCAATGTTTATACATAAGTAAGTAAATCAGTCAGTGTCAAAAATTTATATATGAAAGCCAAGCTTCTTCAAGTCCAGGGGTAAATAGACAGTCTTATGACAATGAGTAAAGTTCAGTTCAATTCGTTCTGTTGAATTGAGTAGTGGTGGAGAGAGAGAAAGGGAGAGATTTGAGTCTTCAGGTGAGCTGATGCCGTCGATCTTCCCATTGTCCTCCGAAATCCTTTAAAAGTCACTGACTGTGACCACAACAAAGGGGTCCGTTTTTCTGTGGTGGAGCCATCAACCCAGGCAAGGGTGGACACATGGACAACTCCCCACCGGTCAATCCCTTTTCTCACTGCAAGAGCCACTGATCAATCCGCCTGATCGATTCTCCAAAAACCCACTTTTTCTGTGGGTACAACAAAGCTCATTCAGTGTCCAAAAACATGTGCGTGAGGTCTATCATCTGACCTTCTATTTATCTCACCATTCTGAGTACCAACTGTCTCTCAAATAACTCCTCCTTCCTTTGTCTGTGTAACAAATGTACAAGCAGGCAAATCTCCTTGGGAAGTATAAATACGCTGCCAAAAAATCATAACATCAATTGTCCATCAAATAACTCCACCCTCGGTCAGCATAGCGACTTACGAGCTGCTGGGTGCTCTCTCTCTCTCTCCAGCTCAGCAGAAATCCAAAAGTTGTTCTCAGTTCCTCCTCGTGCCTTAAAGTGACAGTCCAAAAGTTAGTCTTTGTCTCTCTCTCTCTCTTTTCAAAACGACATGTTGATGTTAAATACCTCTCTCTATCTCTTTTCAAAAGCACAGTTCATAAGGGTAATTCAGGACACCATCACACGGGACACAGTTGTGTTCAGTGAATTGTTACCATCTCTTAATGAAACATTTCTCTTTTTGGTTGCGTTTTTGGACAAACTATGATTTAACACTTTCTGATCATTAGTGTTATTTCTGTTCTTGTGTTAGTTTGTCAGTTTTTATCTTGCTTTGATAGGGGCGAATGAGAAGGGACACAATAGGGCAGGACGTTGCCGGCTGAAGACAGTCTATGACAATACATTAGAACGACAAGTTTCTTATGTTTAGCACATTCCCGCTAAACAGCCTTCGGGCATTTACTCAACTTGCTGTCCTCCCAATCAGGGTGGAACTCTCCTCCAGTACTCATCAATTAAAAGACCCTCTCCCGCTGCCCAGTCCTTGCCTCCTCTCCACCTGCTCATTTGAGCAGATTGTGAGATGTTTGTAGCAACGGAGCCATTAGTGACGGGTGGGAGGGTTGGAGGAAAGAGGAGGAATGTGTAACTGATGGCACAGAGAGTGGGACTTAATTACTCTGGGGGCGCTTTGGTGCCACTGCGTCTCTCAATTCCGGGATGAATCAGTGCTAAAAAGCCTCATCTATTGGAGTAGATTTCCAGTATTCCAGTATAAGCAATATGCACTGTCCTCCATGGGCACTGAGCTGTCTTTCAGAGAGACTAACGACCCCACTCGATGAAGCTAAAACATTTTACTTGTGCTCTGTCAAACTACGGAGGAATGGGGGCAATAGGCCCCAAAGGGCATTGACTGTTTTATAGACAGTAGTAACCATACTTTAATCTGAGTATACTTACTGTCTTGTAAATATTGAAAGTCTGTACTTTGTGTATATATGATGTAAATAAACTTATATAATTTTGTAAAAAGAATGACGAGAGATATTTTGTGTATTGAAACACATCTTCTTTTGTTCTAATTCAGCTCGGCAACTCACAGACCCTTCAGTGAAACTGCTTGGGCCGTCAGCCGAGGAGATCTCCGCTAAAGAAGCGGACACCTTAGTTTGCCTGGTCAGTAAATTGTCGATCAGCTTCCCTGTCGTCAGCTGGACAGTGAACGACAGTCAGATGAGCAGTGAGGTGCAAACCAGCGGGGTGACTCAGAAAGCGGACAAAACCTTCAGTCTCAGCAGCTACCTGACGGTGCCCGGCGCAGACTGGAGCAGTGGGAAGAGGTACTCCTGCTCAGTTCAACAAGGAGCAGCCTCGACAATATCCGCAACAGTCACACAATCCAGCTGTTAAACAGAGCGCGGCTTCGGCCTTGTTTGTCCCCGATTAACGGGAGATCATGGCCTTGTATCTTTCACCTCTACCTCTCCCACTCGCTCTTCACTGTACTTCCCTTCTGTTCCGCTCTCTGTAGTTTCCACTTTGATGTTGGAATATTTGTACCCGAGGCTGATTTTGTTCTTTTTCTTACTGAGAGGCTACACGGTGGTAACGCGGACAGTTACTTGGCTCCTGGAAATTTCAGGCGGTGAATGATTTTCTCTGAAATTGTGTTTGGTTTAATTAGAACAATTAATAAACATTATTGTGATAGATTATCAGTATCAGACTAACAAATCGTAATGGTAACTAACTACCAATAAAGACCGTGTGTGCATTTTGTCTTCTTTGATGTTTTTCCTATTCTGATACTGAGTTGGAGGAGGGAAGAGAGAGGAGACTCATCTCTCTCTGGTTCGTGAAGTTTAGGAAATCTCTCCGGCAGCCTTGGACACCGAATACAGTATCAGCAACGAAGTACAGGAAGTTCCATTGCGGAGATACTGGAAAGGATCGGGGACAGAGTGGTAGGTTGATGGTTCTCTGTCTCTGTGATGTAAATTGCGAACAAAGCAGCTGATTCTGGGAAGGTTAGTAAAGGAAATGAAAATAAACGTGGCTGGAAATATTCAGCTTCTGGGGCAGCATTGGTGGAAAGAGGAATAATTTGTAGTTACTTTCTGAGCTGATGAGTTTTTGCCAGAAATGACCAATACTGACATAAACTGGACAGTCTGGTTATCTGAGACGATTGAAGTAAAGACCGGGTCACAAGGATTGATGTTTAAATTCTGTTCCTCAATTATCTATTGAGTGATGGCGTGTGGTGCAGGAGTCCAGAGACAATGTAGCTCAGGATTTAGTTCAGATTAGTTCTGGATCTGCTTTCCATTACTCTCTCAACAGTACCCATCGCCTTCCCTTCTTTCCCCTCCCAACCCCACCCACTCCGCCAATGCTTCCTAGGCTGAACCCTTATCCTCTCCCCATTTGCAGAGCCACTACATTCATTTCCCAAACCCTGTTCCAACTTTGATCCTTCCCCTCCCTCCCCAGCAACTTGCTCAGAGCTCTCCGCCGCTGACCTCCCCCTCACCCCGTTGCCGTTACTTCGATGGACTGGGTAGACACCACTGGGCGATTCAGTCCGGGATTTTAAACAATGGCTGCTTCCTTGCTGCTGTTCATTCTGAGGAGCATGAGAGTGGTGGCAAAGGGAGGAAGAGTGCGTGTCTGTTCTGAGAAAGAGAGATAATGAGAGAAGGAAGGAGAGATGGGACGGATAGAGAAAGAGGGAGTGACAGAGAAACAGCTGATAGCGAAGGTGAGATGAGAGAATAACACACCCAGGAGACAGAAAGGCGGGAAGGGAACCAGTTGGGAGAGTTGCGGGATGGGTGACAGAGGGGAGGTAAAGAGAGAAACCAGCAATCCTGGTACAGCTGGAAGTTTGATCAGTGCTGTTTGTACTTGCATGGAAAGGTCGAGTGGACGGGAAAGCCAAGTTTCGACTTTGCATAGCACAGAGATCCAGAGAAAGAAAACACATTCACAAAAACACCACCCCCCAATGGGCAAGTCCCACCGTTCCAATAAAACAAAGAAATCTCACACCGACCTGTTCCCAAGTTGCTCTCTGAGTTCCTATTAGTCAAGGACCAAAGGGAAGAGTCTGAGAATACAGGACATCCCCTTCGAACAGAGATGAGGAGGAATTTCTTCTGTGAAAGGGTGGTGAATCAATGGAATTCATTACAACAGACGGCTGTGTCGGCCAAGTCGTTAAGTATACTTGAAGTGGAGATAATCTTTTCAATGATTTTCAGTTCCCTCGCCTCCACCGCTTTATTTTCACCATGGATGTTCAGTCCCTATATACCTCCATCCCCCCTCTAGGAAGGTCTCAAAGCTCGCCACTTCTTTTTGGATTCCAGACCTAGCCAGTTCCACTCTACCACCACTCACCTCCGTCAAGCGGAATTAGTCCATAATCTTAGTAATTTCTCCTTTGGCTCCTCCCACTTCCACCAAACTAAAGGTGCAGCCATGGGTACCCATATAGGTCTCAGCTATGCCTGCTTTTTCGTTGGTTTTGTGGAACAATCCATGTTCCAAGCCTGTACCAGTATCTGTCCCCCTCTTTTCCTTCGATGATTGAATTGGCGCTGCTTCCTGCACACATGCTGAGCTCGTTGACTTCATCAACTTTGCCTCCAACTTTCACCCTGCCATCAAGTTTACCTGGTCCATTTCCAACACCTCCTTCTGCTTTCCTGATCTGTCTGTCTCTATCTCTGGAGACAGCTTATCCACCGATGTCTACTATAAGCCTACTGACTCTCACAGCTACCTGGACTATTCCTCTTCTCTCCCTGTCTCTTGCAAAAATGCCACCCCCTTCTGGCAATTCCTCTGTCTCCGCCACATCTGCTCTCAGGATGAGGCTTTTCATTCCAGGACGCGGGAGATGTCCTCCTTTTTTAAAGAAAGGGGCTTCCCTTCCTCCACCATCAACTCTGCTCTCAAACGCATCTCACACATTTCACGCACATCTGCTCTCACACCATCCTCCCGCCACCCCACTAGGAATAGGGTTCCCCTTGTCCTCACCTAAGACCCCATCAGCCTCCGGGTCCAACATGTAATTCTTCGTAAATCCTGCCACCTCCAACAGGATCCCACTACTAAGCACATCTTTCTCTCCTCCCCTTCTCTGTTTTCCACAGGGATCGCTCCCTACGTGACTCCCTTGTCCATTCATCCCCCCATCTCTTCCCACCGATCTCCCTCCCGGCACTTATCCTTGTAAGCGGAACATGTGCTACACATGCCCTTACACTTCCTCCTTCACCACCTTTCAGGGCCCAGACAGTCCTTCCAGGTGAGGCGACACTTCACCTGTGAGTCGGCTGGGGTGATATACTGCGTCCGGTGCTCCCGATGCAGCCTTCTATATATTGACGAGACCCGACGCAGGCTGGGAGACTGTTTTGCTGAACACCTACGCTCTGTCTGCCAGAGAAAGCAAGATCTCCCAGTGGTCACACATTTTAATTCCACATCCCATTCCCATTCTGATATGTCTATCCACGGTCTCCTATGTTGTCAAGATGAAGCCACACTCAAGTTGGAGGAACAACACCTTATATTCCATTTGGGTAGCCTCCAACCTGATGGCATGAATATTGACTTCTCTAACTTCCGTTAATGCCCCTCCTCCCCTTCACACCCCATCCCTTATTTATTTATTTAATATATATATTTTTATGTATTTTCCCCCCTTTTATTCTCTCTCTCTTTTTCTCTCCCTGTTCCTCTCACTATAACTCCTTGCCTGCTCTCCACCCTCCAGGCTCCCTTCTCCCGTCTCTTTCTCCCCAGGCTTCCCGCCCCATGATCCTCTCCCTTCTTCAGATCTTAGATCCACCCCTCCCCTCCTGTCTTCTCCTATCATTTTGATCTCCCCCTCCCCCTTCCAGTTTCAAATCTCTTACTATCTCTTCTTTCAGTTAGTCCTGACGAAGGGTCCCGGCCCGAAACGTCGACTGTACCTCTTCCTGTAGATGCTACCTGGCCTGCTGCGTTCACCAACATTTTTTGTGTGTGTTGCTTAAAGTGGAGATGAACAGTTTCTTGATAAGTAAATGAGTCAATGCGGACGTGGACAAGGCAGAAAAATGGGTATGAGAGGGATAATATATCAGCCATGATAGAATGGCAGAGTAGATGAGCTGAATGACCTGTTTCTGCCCCTATGTGTTGTGATCTTATGGTGGAATTTATCAAAACACATAATGAGGCCATTCAGCCTATTGGGTCCATGCAAGCTCCCAACAGAGCAACCCCATTGGTGCCTGTTCTGTTCTCCTCAATCATGCCATCAAGTAATGATAACACTGAAATCAATGGGGTATCATGAGCAAAGCACACCAGTGACTGGAATCATATCTCACCTGAAGAAAGATGTTGGACTTCAAACGTCCCAGTCCCATGATATCACTACAGCTGTACCTCATGGAAGACATTCAACCCAAGCATGTTTGCTGCTTCATCAGGAATCTTCCTTCCACTGTAAGATCTCCAAAAGACTATAAGACATAGGAGCAGAATTAGGCCATTTGACCTATCGAGTCTGCTTTGTCATGTTTAATTTATTATCCTTTTCAACCCCATTGATTCATGGTTGATTCATTATCCTTCTGAACCCCATTCTCCTGCTTTCTCCCCGCACACTTTGTCACTCTTACAAATCAAGAACCTATCAACCTCTGTTTTAAATATAACCATTGAGATGGCCTCCACAGCTGCCTGTGGCAAAAACTTCAACAGAATCATTGCTCTCTGGCTAAAGAGCTTCCTTTTCACCTCTGTTCTAAAGGGACATTCTCATATTCTGAGGCTTTGCTCCCTCATCCTATATTCTCCAAATATTGCAAACACCCTCTCCACATCCACTCCAAGTGGGCTTTCGATATTCAATAGGATTCAATTTGATCTCTTCCTCATTCTTCTGAACTCCAGTGAGCACAGGTCCAGAGCCATCAAACGGTCATCATATCTTAACCTTTTCATTCCAGCGATCACTCTCATGAACCTTTTCTACAATGCCAGTACGTCCTTTTCCAGATAAGGGGACCAAAACGGCTCACAGTACTCCTTGTGTGGTCTGACTAATACCTTGTAAATCCTCAACATTACATCCTTGTTTTTATATTGTATCCTCTCAAAACGAATGCTAAAATTGCATTTACCTACCTTACTACTGACCCCACTGCAAGTTAATCTTCAGGGAATTCTGCACAAGGACTCCCAAGTCCCTTTGCACCTCTGATTTCTGAACTTTTTCCCCTGTTAAGAAAATAGTCTAAACCTTTGTTCCTTCTCCCAAAGTGCATGGCCGTACACATCCCTATATCTTCCATCTCCCACTTCTTTGCCCATTTTCCGAACTTGTCAATATCCTTCTGGATATTCCCTGCTTCCCCAACACAACCTGCCCCTCCATCAATGCTTGTATCGTCCACAAACTTGCCCATAGAGTGATCAATTTCATCATCTAAATTATTAATATAGAAATGGAAAAGAAGAGGTCCCAACACTGACCCCTGCAGAACTATACCAATCATTGCAGCCAGCTAATAAAGGCCCTGTTTATTCCGACACTCTGCCTCCTGCCAGTCAGCAAATCTTCTATCTATGTGTTCTCATCAAAGGTCTCTGAAAATCCAAGTGAAAAACATGCACTGACTCTCCTTTGTCAATCCTGCTGTTATTTCCTCAAAGAATTCCAACAGATTTTTCAGGCAAGATTATTCTTTTAGGAAACCAGGCTAACTTTGGCCTGTTTCATCACGTGTCTCCAAGTACCCCAAAACCTCACCCTGAAGATTGGATTCTGACATCTTGCCAACTACCACAGGCAAACTAACTGGCTTATAATTCCCTGTATTTTGCATCCCTCCCCTCTTAAAGAGTGGATTTTCCAGTCCTCCAAAATCATCCCAGAATCTAAGGATTCTTGAAAAATGACTACTAATGTCTCCACAATTTTTAAACTACCTCTTTCAGAACCCTGTGGTGCAGTCCATCTGGATCAAACGGCTTGTCATTCAGGCCCAGGTAGCTTATCCGAATTCAGCATTCTGTGTGTCTTTTGAAAGGAGCACAGTATATTGCAAACACGAATATATATACATCTCGTATATTGCAAACACTCTTGGAATTCCTTTTGCCACCTGCAAGCCCACTAATCAGCCACTCTGTATTTTCATCCAAGTCATTTTCTGTACATCATTAAAAACAGAGGTCCCAGCACTGATACCTGTGGAACACCAATGGCCAAAGCCCTCAAATTGGATTTTGCCCCTCCACTATTACACTCTGTCTTTTAAGGCAAACTAATTTTAAATCCAGTCCACAAGTCATCATGGATTAATGTGAATTAATCTTCTACATCAGGCTACCCTGAAGGAGTTTATCAAAAATTTACATAGACAACATTTCTTGCTCTCACCCCATAAATCACCTTTGTCAACTCTTCTATTCTGTAAGGCATAATCTGCCTTGCACTAAACCATCCTGATTGATACTAATACCTCTAAGTCCATACTTTTCCAAATACAACTATATCCAATAGCTAAGATTCCTCTCCAATAGTTTTGCAAGCTGGAAGGAGGAACCCTGCGCTTTCTCTCCTTTCACCGCTTTTACTGGATTTACTCATCTTGTGAGGGAAGGTGAGGCTTGAATCCGCTGGGGTATCCGCAGTTTTGGTCCCCTAATCTGAGGAAAGACATCTTTGCCATAGAGGGAGTACAAAGAAGGTTCACCAGATTGATTCCTGGGATGGCAGGACTTTCATATGAAGAAAGACTGGATGAACTGGGCTTGTACTCGTTGGAATTTAGAAGATTGAGGGGGGATCTGATTGAAACATATAAGATCCTAAAGGGATTGGACAGGCTAGATGCAGGAAGATTGTTCCCGATGTTGGGGAAGTCCAGAACGAGGGGCCACAGTTTGAGGATAGAGGGGAAGCCTTTTAGGACCGAGATTAGGAAAAACTTCTTCACACAGAGAGTGGTGAATCTGTGGAATTCTCTGCCACAAGAAACAGTTGAGGCCAGTTCATTGGCTATATTTAAGAGGGAGTTAGATATGGCCCTTGTGGCTACGGGGGTCAGGGGGTATGGAGGGAAGGCTGGGGCGGGGTTCTGAGTTGGATGATCAGCCATGATCATAATAAATGGCGGTGCAGGCTCAAAGGGCCGAATGGCCTACTCCTGCACCTATTTTCTATGTTTTCTATGTTTCTATGTAATGAACACTGAGAGGGAGATTGATTAGTTCATCAGCTGCTGACGGGTCTAGCCAGGGTGGCTATGGACAGGATGTTTCCTCTTGTTGGCAATCTAAAGCAAGATTTCAAATTCAGGGACTGTCCATTTAGGACAGATGTTAGAGAAGTTTGTTTCGAAGCAAAATCAGTTGATACTTTCAAATCAGGAAGAGGATGAAAGGTTACCTGGAACATGGAGTATTGGGACATGAAGGTTTCAATAAGATCAGCCATAACATTATTGAATATCAGAGAAGGTTCAAAGGGCTGAGCGATTGACTTCATCTAAATCAATATTCACGTGGAAATTTACCTTCTTGCATTCATGACACATCACTGACTGGAAGATTGCACATGACCAAGCAATACTGAGCCACGAGATTAATTAATGCCTAACTAAACAATTCCTTTCTGCCTACACAATGTTTATATGCCTTCCTTCTCTGCACATTATTGTGCCTACCTAAGACCCACTTAAATGCCTCATTTCATATTTGCCTCCACTACAACTCCAGCGGTGCATTCTAGGTACTCACCATTTTTGGATAGATTTAATATAAAAGGATGTATCTATGCAATAATCATTTATGGAGATGTATAGACCAAGAAGGTGCACATTTTAATTCCTCTTCCAAAATGAATCAATTGATCATCCAAGGAGAATGCAGTTGTTTCAGCCAAAGTCCTTACTCAGGATGTCCACACGCTTGCTCACTATCAGTAACCCTGATTGCTGGCTGTTTGAGGAGGGAAACAATTGGCCATATAGATTCACTTGCCCTTCTCTGCCCACATTCACTGTCCAGATTCCCATGGGAGGAGTTGTCACTGGCTCAGATGCTCGTGATACCCTCAGAGAAAGAGGAAAAATCGGACCACACAAACACAGGTGCAAATTGTGGATATACAGTCATTCTTCTCAGTGACATCAGATATAGAATTCTCTTCTGAGGCTACTTCCTGTATGCCCTTACTCGTTAAAGCTGGGCATGTCCGAGAAATGACAGAGATGCGACCAGGTTTTGGTTCCTGGATCTCCAGGTCTGAAAATCACAGCATAGCAATGTCCATAGGTCAAATGTTGGTACAAAACAAGGTCATTATGTGAAGAGTAGCCACCCTTCCTGTTCCCAACCTGAAAGGTAAGATTCTTTCTTTGAGAGATTTTGATCCAAATTTTCATCAACATCCAAGAAGTACTATGCAATGTGTGAAATATTTCAGAAGATTGAATTTTGACCCGTTCTGGCCATTACGGATATAAAAATTTGCTTGATGTGTAACAAACACAACTGAGAATGAGATAACTGTATAATGATCCATATTTGCCATGGTCAATCACAGGATATTTAAGACCTTCCTTCATTAAATATGTATTTATTGAAATAATGTTCACAATTCATGAGTCTGTCAATTTCAAATCAAGTATGTTCCTCACATGTGTCATCTTTCCTGTCTTGGCTCACTAGAATCTTAAGCAAGACTGAGTTGGCAGGGTTTCTGTCTAAGATGCAATTTATTAACTTTACTGAATCCATATTTCCACTGATACTTATGTGAATTGTAATGTGGTCAGCACAAACGAGGTAGAGTGAGAGCATTAAGAGTGTGGTGAAAGGATCCTGAGACTCGAATGTGAACTCCCATCTGGAATGGCCAGTACTGACATCACTTCCCTCGTTGCTAAAAGTAAAGAAATCTGGTTGTGTGGGATTGTTTCCTGGAGCTCTGTCTCCTGAGAAATGCATTGTCACCCTTATGATACACAGGTGGTTCCACAACACTGTTACCCATTATCTGCCTATCAAACTATTTACTTATTTGTTTATTTAGTTACTTATCTATCTATCTGTTTATTTATTTATGTACCAGTATTACAGTGGAGTAAAGGGAATTACAGAGGCATTGAGAGGAGCTGACCAAAATCGATAGCAGAAGAACTCTGGCAGAGATGATGGCAACATAGCAATAGATGGACATTCTGGGAGCAATTTGGAAGGTGTGGGATAAATATATCCCAATAGGAAAAAACATCCTAAAGGAAGGGCAACACAACCGTGACTGACGAAAAAAGTCAAAGCCACAATAAAAGCCAAACTGAGAGCATATAGTAGAGCAAAAGTTAGTGGAAAATTAGAGTATTGGGAAGGTTTTTAAAATCAACAGAAGCCAATGAAAAAGTCACAAAGAAAGAAAAAATGGGATACGAAGGTAAGCTAGCCAATAATGTTAAAGAAGACATCAAAAGTTTCTTTTGATACGTAAAGTGCAAGAGAGAGGCAAGAGAAAATATTGGCCTGCTGAAAAATGATGCTGGAGAGGTAGTAATGAGGGACAAGGAAATGGCAGATGACCTGAATAAGTATTTTGCCTAAGCCTTCACTGTGGAAGACACTGGCAGTGTGAAGGAACTTTGTTTGAGTCATGTGGCAGAAGTATGTAAACTTGCCATTACTAGGGAGAAGATTCTTGGGAAACTGAAAGGTCTGAAGGTAGGTAAGTCACCGGGACCAGATGGTATACACCCCAGGGTTCTGAAAGAGGTCACTGAAGAGATTTTAGAGGCATTCATAGTGATCTTTCAAGAATCAATTGATTTTGGTATGGTACCAGAGGAATGGAAAATTGCAAATGTCATTCCATTCTTCAAGAAAGGAGAGAAGCAAAGGAAAGGAAATTATTGGCTGGTTAGTCTAACCTCAGTGATTGGGAAGATGTTGGAGTCGATTGTTGAAGCGCTGGTTTTGGGGTACTTGGAGTTAGGCGATCAAATAGGCCTTAGTCAGCATGGTTTTATTAAGGGAAAACCTGGCCTGATAATTCTGTCGGAATTCTTTGAAGAAATAACAAGCAGGTTAGACAAAGGAGAATTGCATGTTGTGCACTTAGATTTTCAGAAGGCCTTTGACAAGATGCCACGCATGAGGCCACTTCACAGGTTAAGAGCCATGGTATGACAAGTAAGATACCAGCATGGATGGAGGATTGGCTGATTGGCAGGAGGCAAAGATGGGGAATAAAGGAAGACTTTTCTGGTGGACTGCTTGTGACTCATGCTGTTCCACAGGGGTCTGTGTTGGAACCGCTTCTTTTTACGTTGTATGCCAATGACTTAGATGCTGGAATTGCTGGTTTTGTGGCCAGCTTTGTGAACAATATGAAGGTAGGTGGAGGGCAGGTAGTTTTGAGCAAGTAGGGAGCCTACACAATGACTTAGACAGATTAGGAGAGTGGGCAAAGTGGCAGTTGGAGTATAGTGTCAGGAAGTGTCTGGTCATGCATGTTGGTAGAAGAAATAAAAGGATAGACTATTTTCTAAATGGAGAGAAATTTTAAAAATCTGAGGTGCAAAAAGACTTGGGAGTCTTTCTGCAGGATTTCCTAAAAGTTAATTTGCAAGTTGAGTCAGCAGTGAAGAAGACAAATACACAAGCATATTCTAGCAGTCTACTATCCAGGGCCGTAGCACAGATAAGATTATAGAGGTGTACCTTAGGAACTTGGATTCTTTCAGCCAGTCTGATATCCAAAAAATCCCCTGATGAGGCAGATTCTTCCAAGGATCTCATAGAATGTTGATATTTCCCCCAACATCATAGGTATAGTAAAACCTTCCAGAACTTGAGAAAGCGGAAGAGAGTCTTGAGGCTAACGTTAAGATTTTTTCACTCACTGGACAGTCATTGGAGTTTTCCCAACAACCTGGGGCAGATGACTTGGAAGGGGCCAGCTTTACCACACTACTAGCAACACCTCTGCCTCATACGTGCCTCTCTCTCTCTGCTGGGGAGACATGGGTTCTTCCAAGTTACATGGGACTTTCGAGAGATGACTGCAGGGATCTGCTTTGGCTCTCAGATTGAGGAACCGGAGTAGGCATTGAGTATTTCTGTGAACCAGCCACCTGGGTGAACTCACCACAACTCTCCAGCCTTCTTTCAGAAATATGATTGTCAATCCTTATGGTCATGTCCATAAATTCCTCCAAATACTCTGCCTGGACCCTGGACACAAAAACATCTCTAAACTGGTCATTTATTTAGATTTTAGATTAGATTATGAGGACACACAGTCCTTGTTTATTGTCATTTAGTAATGCAATCATTAAGAAATGATACAATGTTCCTCCAGTATGATATCACAGAAACACAAGACAGACCAAGACTAAAAAACTAACAAAAACCACATAATTATAACATATAGTTACAACAGTCCAAAGCAATACCGTAATTTGATAAAGAACAGACCACGGGCACGGTAAAAAAAAGTCTCAAAGTCTTGATAGTCCCATCATCTCACGCCAACGGTAGAAGGAAGAAAACTTTCCCTGCCATGAACCTCCAGCGCCACAAACTTGCTGATGCAGCATCCTGGAAGCACCTGACCATCGCCGACTCTTGAGTCCGTCCGAAAACTTCGAGCCTCCGATCAACCCTCGGACACAGAGCACTGAGCACCATCTCTGCCGAGCGCTTCAACCCTGGCCCTGGCCGCCAATCAACAGGCAAAGCTGAGGGTTTGGGGCCTTCCCCGCCGGAGACTCTCGATCGCTCAGTAGCAGCGGCAGCGAAGCGGGCATTTCAGAAGTTTCTCCAGATGTTCCTCCGTGATTCTCACATCTGTCTCCATCAAATCAGAATTGTGCACAGTACCCTACTTAACAAATACAGATATTTTGTCGCGCCGCTATCTTCTACTCCCCTATTTAATCCCTTTATAAACATTATCCCACCTGCTCTCTGCCACAAGGATACAGAAATCAATGGAATAGTCAGCCATGGACCACACTCCCTGATGTAGCTGTTGAAGTCTGCTGGCTTCCTCTGGGACCCTGCAGGATGACAGAATATTCTCCTCATCATTCTTTGAAATAGCTTTATATCAGAATACACAGCAGCATCCTTCTCCCATAAAGCCATTGCCCATGAAAGGGTTTTGCCCGAGAGGAGGGAGATTATATCGGCCTCCTTACACCTGTCAGAAGGGAACCCTGCAAGTTCTAACTCAAAGACTACGGAGCACTGATTTAAGAACTTGTGGCAAGATTCAGTGTCCCCGTTGTATTGCTCCAGGGCAGTAGATTAATTGAAACTCCATGGTAGTTCTGGGAACACATTGCAGTACACACAGGCAAGTGTGTGAAACCAGAGACCTTCTGCAATGATGCAAGTATTTCATGGAGATGCTGTTCATGCCGTCAATCCCCACTGTGTCCTGCTGTCATAACATTCAGACGAATGAACCCGAGTACAGAGTAAACTCAGGACTCTACAGATAGAAGGAATTAATGATGAATATTTATTTGGGGAATAATATCAAGAATAATCAAATGAAGAGCTCACTTACTCAGGACTCAAGCTCACAGAATGAAAATCCAGGACTCAGGAATGAGCGCTGGTCCAGAATAACCTTAAATGGAACATAAAACGCAAGATACCCATGCGGTCAAAATCAAAAACTAATCATCCAAGAACAAGAAGCACAGGTAACCATATTGACATGACAAGCATCCTGAAAAACACAATCAGCTTAATGATAGAAGTTGTGATTAAAATAACTCCAATAAACACAAATAATTGACGTTCAGATGCATCGAGACCTGCCGCTTCCCGACGCCCGTCGCTGTTCTGAAGGGTTCATCATGCACATGCACACACACACAAACCTGTCTACCTAGTTTATTTATTTGTATTTATTTAAGGATACAGAGTGGAAAGGCCCTTCCAGCTCTTCGATCCATGTAGCCCAGCAACCCCTGATTTAACCATAACCTTATCAAGGGACAATTTACAATGACCAGTAAACCTACTAAAAGAGTTAGAAACCAGCCTGGCCAAACAAATTGTGTTACTGTTATGGCAGGGGCTCACATAAACCAGACTAAGTGTCTCCAAGTACCCCAAAAGCTCATCCTTAAGGATGGACTCTAATACCTTGCCAACCACTGGATATAATTTCCTGTCTTTTGCATCACTCCCTTCTTAAGGAGTGGACTGCCATTTGCAATTTTCAGTCCACCAATGCTATTGCAGAATCCAATGAATCTTGAAAATAACTACAAATTCCACCACAATCTTATCAGCTACCTTTTCAGAACCCTAGGATGTAGTCCATTTAATCCAAGTGGCTTATCTATCAGGACCAAGTAGCTTATCTCAATTCAGCATTCTGTGTTTCTGTTCAAAGGAGCTCTGCTAAGATCACATCTGATACACTGCTAACACTTTCCGTATTCCTTTTACCATCTGTAAGCCCACAAATCAGCCACTCTGTATTTTCATCCAAATCATTTACGGTACATTGTAAACAACAGAGGTGCAAGCACTAATCCATGTGGAACACCACTGGTCATAGTCCTCCAATCTGGATATTGCCCTTCCATCACTACCCTCCGTCTGCCGTGGCCAATCAATTTTCAATCTAGTCTAGAAAGTCATCATGGATCCCAAGTGAATTAATCTTCTGGATCAGGTTTCCTGACGGAGCTTGTCAAATACTGTTCAAAAATTTACAAACTCAAAATTGGCTGCTCTACGCTGATCAATCACCTTTGTCACCTCCTTAAAGACCACAGTCGTTTTTTTAAGGCATGATCTGCCCTGCACAAAGCCAGCCTGCTCCAATAAACCCATGCTTTGTAATAAGCCCATGCTTTTACAAATGTAACTAAATCTTGTCCCTAGGTTGCCTCTCCAGTAGTTTTGCCAACGACAGGAAGAAATGCTGCTTCCTCTCCTCCTTTCTCCCCTTTTACTAAATTCAGTACTCTGATAAGTATATCATCTTGTGAGGGAAGGTGAGGTCTGTATCCACTGCAATTTTGAAGTCTTAGAGGGAAATTGATTGGATCGCCATTTCTGAAGAGGACTTATCAAGATGGCAATGGACAAGGTGTTGGCGTTTAAAACTCAGGGGCTGCCTATTAAGGACAGATGTAAAACTAAGTTTGTTTCTCTCTCAGAGAAAAATAAACCTTTGGAACAATTTTCTTTCTCAAGAGGCTGTGGAATCAGATTCAATTCATATTTTTAGATCTGTAAGAGGTGAAAGGTTACCTGGAACATGGAGTAATGAGATATTAACGCAAACCCAATGTTATTGAATGGCAGAGCAAGTTCAAAGGGCTGAGCAATTTAATTCCCTCATAAATCAATCAGGAAATCCACCGACTTTCATTCCTGACTGATCACAGATCTCAGCTGACGAAGCAATACTGGACCTCACTTCAAAATAGGTCCCACACAACAAGCCTTTGGACCATTCTGACCTAATCTGTTCAATTAATGGCCAAGTGGCAGCTCAGATCTGATTGGCAGGCGCTCGTGGAATCTTCCTTCCCATCACAAGGAACAGAGTCGGACTACTCCATCTTTAGTGGAGTTATCAGGAGCTGTGTGGATGTTTCAATACCCACAATACTGACTGCAAGTTAAGCAGCAATCTTGCCTATAGGAAGGGTTTACCTTTCTGACTGCTCCCTCATTCACTATATTTAGACATACCTCACGTTCAGTTTCCTACAGCACACACATTACAGCCCAACTTCCTGGGAAAGAAAATACATTCACCAAACAATCATAATGTCATGGCCAAGACCCAACAATCCCATCAGAGAAATCTCACACCAACCTTTTCCCAGTTAGTGATATATTAGTGCCCTCTACAGGAGGAAAAACTATCATTTGTAGTAATTTTACACTGAAAAATGTCAGTAATTAAACATTACAATAGAAACTGCAATTGTTATTTAGCAAAACAGAATGAGGCCAATCAGC
Source organism: Mobula hypostoma (assembly GCF_963921235.1). Classification (NCBI taxonomy): domain Eukaryota; kingdom Metazoa; phylum Chordata; class Chondrichthyes; order Myliobatiformes; family Myliobatidae; genus Mobula; species Mobula hypostoma. The sequence goes on from NC_086120.1 coordinate 8,735,838, forward strand.
ACATTAGGATCATTTCAGCTACCAACAGAGTAACTCCATTGATGCCAGATCTATTCTCCTAACATATACCACTGAGGTGCAATCTGCAGTACCATATCTGCACTGTGCAAGGAAAATAGAACATCACTGGGAAACACAAATGGTCACAGAGAGAACATACAAATATCACATGGACAAGCTCAGGATCAAATCCAGGTTGCTAAAGCTGTGAGATATCAGCACTGCACCAGGCCCCTCACATGCTACCTGAGCATCCTCGAGCCGATCCTCCCAATGCATAGCCCACTGCTTCTGTAGGAAGTACATGGGAAAAAGCGGGAACCTGGGCAGCCTTGGAACTGGTGAGCTCTGATTTACTCTGCACTGTTTTGCCAAAAGCAGCTGCAGTCCAGACTAGTGGGCTGATGAGTTATGGGATAGCGATTGGGGAGTCAGGAGAGAGAGGAATGACAGCAGATTTATTCCACCCCATTCTCCAGCAGACTGCTGAAAGACAGATTTCACAGCTGATGTGAACATCAGAAACTGTGCAGGCAGTGAAATCCAGTGGTCTGCACCTGGCTGTCAGCAACATGGATGAGAAGGGATTGAGGTGGAAGAGCTTGAGGCCTGGTGTCAGGCAATTTTTTTTTTACACACAAAGCATGCAATCTATGTGAAGTGAGCTGCCAGAGGAAGGGGTTGAGACATGTACAATAACAATTTTTTTTTTTGAATTGTTTTGAAACTCTGAGGTATACAGAGAGGAATAAAAAGTTGCAAAGATGTTATTAATCTCTTTTGGGTTGCTTGTCAAGTTTATCTGTGTGTCTCTTATCTGAGGAATAAGTTGTGATGCAGCTTGTCGCTTCAGCTGATGAGCCAGAAGCCAGCTCGCCTTGTCACCATGTTCGTAATAGAGGCCACGTGTCTGAAGAATTAATTGTTCTGATAGGTTTATAGATAGAAGATTAAACTTCACTTGCAAATCAGCCCAGCTTTTATATAATTCTGCAGTGGATGCCTCAGAATATTGCCTATCCAGGTCCAAAATAGATTGCAATAACACTTGCATTTACTTCCTCCGCGCTTTATTGGCATATGAAGTATAAGATATTATTTGACCCCTCAAGCAAGCTTTTAAAGTTTTCCAAAGTAAAGAGTACCATACCGACTCAGTTTTGTTAGTCTCAAAGAATGTGTCAATGTTAGCCGATATATAACTACAAAATTTCTCATCGGAAAGCAAAAGGGGGTTAAGTCTCCACAGAGGCCATTCTCTAATGTTCAGAGGAAAACATAGGTCTAGTTTCATGGGCAAGTGATGAGATATAACTATAGCAGTGTATTCAATTTGTCTAATCATTGGTATCAAGAAGCTATCTATAAAGAAATAGTCTAGCCTGGAATCGGAGTGGTGAACATGAGAAAAGAAAGAGAATTGCCTAACTGATGGATTCAAAAATCTCCAAGGATCTACATAACCATTTTGTTGCATAAACATCGAGAAGGCCTTTGCCATACCAGAAAATGTTCCCCTAGAGCTAGACCTATCAAGCAGTGGGTCAATAGCACAGTTCAAATATCCTGAAAAGATTAGCTGGTGTGTAGTCAGGTTAGGTATTAATGACAAAACATTATTTGAAAAGTGGACGTTATCCCAATTAGGGGCATAAACATTTACCAAATGATAGGTATCTGAAAGAGAGATCCAGAGACTATAACAAAGCGACCATTAGGGTCACTGATTACATCAGATGGTGTAAACTGCATTCTTTTGGTGATTAATATTGCCACCCCCCTGGACCTACTATTAAATCTAGAATGAAAAACCTGACTAATCCATGCTTTATGAAGTCTATTATGATCTTCCACTCTTAAATATGTCTCTTGTGGAAATAGTATATCTGTTTTTAATTGTTTCAGGTGAGAGAAAACTTTAGCTCTTTTAACAGGACCATTGAACCCCTTTACATTCCAGGAAATAATCCTCACAGAATGGCTTCCATCAGCAGCAGTCATGTCAACTATAACAAAAGACACACAGGGCCTACAATCCAAAACAGTGCAAGGGCACAAGTTGCTCACAATAATGCACAATGAAACGAAAGTCTGGCCAATCCGTAACACACAAAGGAATAAGCTGCCCTGGTAATCCCCCAAAACACTCCCCCCACCCCTTTACACAAACAACAAAAAAACCCAATTAACCCCTGAACCCTAGATCTACCTCCCCAATTGAGGATGATCACGGGCATTGCCAAACAAAAAAACTTCCAAAGCGTTCCCCATACAATCAAACTTTCAATCTAATCTTGGGTGGCTCCCCTCCTTAAAATTTATGCAATCACTTATTCTACCTTTAATATATATAGGCTAAAGATAAGACAGGTCAAGCAAAGCACAAAAAAAACAAACAAAAAACTAGGAAACTAAATGCCCGAGATACAACTCACAAATATTTACATTTTGCTGGTTAAAAGTTTTTGTTAATCAGATTCCTCAGCATAGCAGTTCGACCCAATCGTGTTCCACAAATTAAACTGGAAAAAATGAACAAAGAAGTGGATTGCAATAATTAACAGTTTACCTTGGCGGGGGGCCCCTTCAATGCTGCATGAATAACCTAAAAAAAGTCATTGCTCTTCTCATTCTTCTTCTCCCCAGCGCGAATGGTAAAACTCTTTGGCCACCCCTGGTGTATCGAAATAATACTTTTTACCTTCATGCATGACCCGGAGCTGGGCAGGATACAAGAGGCCGAACCTGTCCCCTTTCCCGTAAAGCAGGGATTTCACCTCCTTGAAAGCTGCTCGTTTTTACCCCAGCTATGCACTAAAATCTTCATGAAAAAACACGCAATATCCGCGGAAATACAGCTCCTGCTTCCGTCTATTGATGATGCGTTGCCTATCTTGAAAGAAGTGAAAGCAAACCAGGAACGTTCTTGGTCTCGTTTGCTTGGCTCCAGAGACACCGGATGGTTTACGTCCGACTTGGAGAGCACGAGAATGTATGAGAGGCCTTGGGAAAAAAATTGTCCCCAGCACGTCATCAAAAAACTCGGTCATAAATTTAACAGGACCTTCCAACTTTTCAGGAATGCCGACCACTCTCGAACTGGATCTCCACAACCGATTTTCAAGGTCATCTAGCTTTCCCTTCAGAAATGCGTTTTCACTCTGCAACGTGGCAATAGCGGCTTCGGCACTCACTAGTCGGTCAGTGTAATCACTCAGGCCATCTTCAACCTCATGAATGCGTTCATCATGAGACTCATAATAAGACCTAATTTGTTCCATGGTAACATTAACCGGTGACAAAGCATCTTCAATTCGCCTTATAGGGCAGAATACACCGCTTGCGTCATGTCAGTAAGAAGTACTAAATGAAGCCTCTCCAGGTCATCAGGTAGCGCAGGACCAGGTCCAGCAGCGTGCAACGGTGCCATTACTGTAACATCAGCTTTCTTGCTTGAGGCTTCGGTATCTTTTTCCCCAGTTTTACATCGAAGGTACATTTTATTTGCCATTTCAGTGTCCAGCAATGTCCGGGCTTTTTCACAATGTTAAATATTCAGTTATCGCAAGCATACGGCAAAGACAAACGGGTAGATTTTCAATAAAAATCGGGAGCCACACTCACACGCACCCACTCACTCTATCCAAGAACAACGTTTAATAGAAAGTTGGACAGGTACATGGAATGGAAATGTTTAGAATGTTCTGGACGACACATTGGCAAATGGGACCCAATGGAGACTAGGACGGAGATCTTGGTGGATACGGACCAGTTTGGCCAAAGAAACTGTTACTGTGTAGTATAACGCTACAAGCCTTATGTGTTCAGGACAATATTCACAACACGCTGGAGGAACTCAGCAGGTCAGGCAGCATCCGTGGAAATGATCAGACAACGTATTGGGCCGGAACCCTTTGTCTGGACTCCTGACGAAGGGATCCGGCCCAAAACATTGACTGATCATTTCCACGGATGTTGCCCGACCTGCTGAGTTCCTCCAGCATGTTGTGAGCATTGCTTTGACCCTGGCATCTGCAGAGTATATTGTGTTTATGTGTTCAGGATACGTTATCTCCTACATTTTGATATCTTACAATTGCCCGGTCCCAAATGGTATTTTTCTACCATGAGTGTTACAATTCACCGGATGCTGAAGCAGCCATATACACAACATGGCTACAAAAGCAGATCAGAGGTTGGAATCCTGTATCGAGTAACTCACCTCCTAACTCACCAAATCCTGTCCACCACCTTCAAGGTTCAGGTAGGTAGTGTGATGGAATGCTGTCCAGTTGTCTGGATGAGAACAGCTTCAACAACACTCAAGAAGCTCAAAAGCATGAGTACTCACATGGGCCCAGTTATGCCAGTCTTTTTGTTGGCTGTGTGGAACAGTCCTCATTCCAAACCTACTCAGGCATCGCTCCCCAACTTTTTCCATTACATTGACAAATGCAACAGTGCTGTATTCTGATTTCATGTAGAACTTGTCAATTTCACCATTTTTGCCACATATTTCTACACTGTCCTTAAACAATGATAAATCTTATTATCACCCAACAATACTTCTTGTGAAACAAAGTAGCTAATGTGCTCAACACTGACCTACCTTTTCCTCAGTCACACATTTTGCCCCAGCAAACTACTGTAAAATCATGTTGTATTGTCTTCGCACCATTTCCTCTCTGTTCTTTGTTTCCTCTCTGTACACAAACTCATTATTACCCGAGATACAGCCTACAATTGTGGTGTCATCAGCAAACTTATATATTGAGTTCGATGGAAACTTGGCTCCATAATCATGGGTGTACAGTGAGTACAGCAGGGGGCTGAGTACTCAGCCTTGTGGGGCACCAGTGCTCAGAGTGATTGTAGAGGAGAGCTTGTCCCCTATTTTTACAGCCTGGGTCCTGTCTGTGAGGAAGTTGAAGATCCAGCTGCAGATCTGAGTGCTAAGGCCCAGGTTCCAGAGCTTAGGAATCAGTTTATTTGGAATGATGGTTTTAAAAGCAGAGCTGTAGTCAATGAAAAGGAGACTTACAGATGCGTCTTTATTCTCCAGGTGTTCTAAGGAGAAATGTAGGACCAGAGAGATGACATCTGCTGTTGACCTGTTGCTCCAGTAGGCAAATTACAAAGTATCGAGGTTGACTGGTAGGCTGTGGTTGATGTGTGCCATAACCAATCGCTCGAAGCACTTCATAGCAATTGATGTCAGAGCCACATTTATCCTCCACCTCACTCTATTCCTATACTCACTGTCGCATGGCACAGGCAGTAATCTAGAGATTACTACCATTGAGGTCCTGCTTCTCAACTTCCTTCCTAGCTCCCTATAGTCTGTTTTCAGGATCCTTCCTTTTCCTACCTATGTCATTGGTACCAATATGTACCACGACCTCTGGTTGTTCTCCTTCCCACTTCAAGATATCGTGGATGTCATCAGAAACAGCCTAGACCCTGGCACCTGGGAAGCAAACTACCATCTGTGTTTCTTTCCTGCATCCACAGAATCATTGTCTGACCCACTAACTATAGAGTCCCAGATCACTGCTGCCACCCTTTTCTTTTCTCTACCCTTCTGATCATGTCCAAGCAGAAGAGGTTTAGTTTAATTTGGCATCATGTTCAGCATGTGTTTTTGTGACGAAGGACCTGTTTTGGTGCGGTGTTCTCATATTTCAGAGAGATCTAGGTTTATCAGATAGCCATTCAACAGCAGGAGTAAACCAGCAGCAACACATCTCAGTTGACTGATCCCTTAACGACATGGTTACCAGGCAAGACGTGAGAAACGCACATGGGAAAAAAATCTTATCTCTCCTCAGTTTAGTCAATTCACAAATACATTTCTTTGCTAGAGTAAATGGGAGGAGTATCCTTCCTACAATCATGTTGACAAAATTCAAAAATAAATTCAAAGATTGCCTCTTTTGGATTCTGTGGTAGAACCAACATACTAGATAGGATAGTTTCAAAATAGATTTATAGGCATCCGTTAGTCTCATGAGACCATGGATTTGCGCCTTGGAAAGTTTCCAGCTTGCAGGCCTGGGCAAGGTTGTATGGAAGACCAGATGTTGCCCATGCTGCAAGTCTCCCTGCTCCATGCCACCGATGTTGTTCAAGGGAAGGGCATTAGGACCCATACAGCTTGGCACTGGTGTCGTTGCAGAGCTATGTGTGGTTAAGTGCCTTGCTCAAGGACACTCACGCTGCCTCAGCCAAGGCTCAAACTAGCGGCCTTCAAATCACTAGATGAACGTTTTAACCACTTGGCCATGTGCCAACAGATTTAGCATCTCAAAAATAGCACATGATTCATTGGGTATCATCATCAGAAAAACTTTACACTTCCACCACAATTCATAACCTCGTTACACAGCATATCCTCACTGCAACATTACAATCAATCCAAGCTGCTGACCCTGATTCAATATTAAAAACAGAAGTGTACATGAGCAAGAGGAAATTAAAGGACCAATTTAAAAGAAATTTTTTCAACTAGGGACCAGGAAGATGACTTGAATGAATTTTTTGACATAACTAAAAGAATTGACAGTCATAATTCCGATTTCTCCCGGAAGGCCGGTTCTCAGAACTATCCATCCTCAGTTTCTCAATCCGATAACCAATGCAAATCCTTGCAGTCATCTCTGGAAGAAGCTATGCAACCTGGAAGAACCCTGGTCTCTCCAGCAGAGTGAGAGGGACGTATGAGGTAGAGGTGTTGCTTACTCTGTGGTAATGCCGGTGATTTTTGAGTGACTTGTTCCAAGTTGTCAAGAAAACATCTAGGACTGTCCAGTGAGCAGGAGATCTGTGATGATCTCAAGTTTCTCTCTCATTTCGGCAAGTTCTGGAGTTGTTTTACCATCCTTAAATATCTTGGGGAAACATCACATTCTGTGTGAGCCTTGGTTGCCTCTGGTTTGGCAGGAATTTTTTTGGAGATAGGGTTGGTATAAAAAATCCCGATCCTCAGGGACGGCTTGACTAGCCGATATCTACTACGGCCGTGGGTAGTTGCTTTAGAAGCTGGACAAATCCTATATCTTCCATCACTCTCCAGTTGACTATTGGAAATCACGAAAAGATGATTAATTTCCATCTTATTCATTTTCCAGACATTTCCCTAATCCTTGGTTATCTGTGGTTGCACCTTCATAATACTTAGAGTCACTGGGTTTCTCCACCATTCAGGGTTGGTTGAGCTTAAGCCAGGACAAGTGCCTTCCTGGAGGTACCGAGGTTCTGATACACCTTCCCGAGTTTTCAAGATGCCTGCCCGAGTTAACAAGCGACCTCCCGTGAGATGAGCCAAGTCATCAGTTGAGTTGCTCCCTGCCTCCTCAAGACTGGCAACGCAGTTTTCTGCAGTGCCTTCAGAGTATTCAGATTTGTTGCAGGTGTTCAACAAGAAGAGAGCAACTAGGATTCACCACAAAGCGACTCTGATTGCACCGTCAATTTACAATCTGGTCTGTGTCCTTCCCTGAGAGGCTCTATGCCTTGTCCACTCCTGAGACGCAAGCTGAGGAGGAATATTCTGGTAGTTATGGAGTTACTACCTTGTGGTTGGTGGCACTGTCTTCCCTCTCTATGTCTGAGAGATAACTATTTGAAGGATGATTTCAACTCGTAACTTTTCATGGAAGTGATGGAAAAAGTTGAGTTTTGTTGTATCTGAACCTTGATGTAATTGAAGTATAAAAGATATTGGTTGAAGAAAGGATTAAAAAGATATGGACATGATTTTTTAAGTTATGGTGCTGTCTTACCATTCAACTTCTGTAAAGCATGTTCTTGTAAGATGTCAGAATCAGAATCAGCTTTATTATCACCGGCATGTGTTGTGAAATTTGTTAACTTAGCAACAGCAGTTCAATGCAATACATAATATAGAAGAAAAAGAAATAAAATAATAATAATAATACCAATAATCATAAATAAATTAGTAAATCAATTACAGTATACATATATTGAATAGATTAAAAATCATGCAAAACAGAAATAATATATATTAAAAAAGTGAGGTAGTGTTCACAGGTTCAATGTCCATTTCAGAATCGGATGGCAGAGGGGAAGAAGCTGTTCCTGAGTCGCTGAGTGTACGCCTTCAGACTTCTGAACCTCCTACCTGATGGGATCAGTGAGAAAAGGGCACTCCCTGGATACCGGAGGTAGTTTATAAGCTGCAAAAGAACCTCTCTACGACAAACAGTACATTGCCATGCCTGAGTTATCTGCAAAGTTCATTCATTTGCGTGATACACAATTCCAAAAGGAGTCTGTGTATTTGATGGTTCATCAAATGCATTGGCCACTGTGGTTCAGTATGTGCTTTTGGAAATCATGGTTGGGGTCCAAAGTTACTGAATGATGATTGCATCATGGATGTCGAGATGACAACAGCTTTGACCGATATGATCGAATGACTTTGAATGACACTACCCAATGACATAGATAGGTGAATTATTGGTTTACTGAAAGTTTTGGCTGTTGTGAAAAAGTTCAGCATTTTGATTGAAGTTACACTTTCAATAATAGAACAGGTGTTCTCAATGCTCTTTTTTCCCAGTTGTAAGAGCAGGAGCGGGTTGCTGTGCTGAAATATATGCCATTGCTTCCTGCATTCATCAAAGCATTTCACGTGGTTGTTCCTCACATTCCCAGCTTAATAATGTCACTCTCCAAAGAAATATCCTAATTTGCTAGAAGCTGTCAACAGTAAGTATCTGAACTTGTACACTGCATGCTCTTCTGGTTTTCAGGCTCCCCTGATCTTTCTGAACCTGTCAGAGAAGTAATAAAGGATTTTCCAATTCCATGTGAGGAAAAGCAAAAGCAGCTACTCAATCAGAATGTCTGAATGTTACAAAAAGGCAGTGGAACCTTTGTTTGCAAGACGTGCTACAAGATCGGATACAGGAAAGACGGGACTGGCAGATCTTGGCAATACCTGCTTCATGAACAGTGTCATTCAGATCCTTTTCATGGCTTCTGACTGCAGGCATGCTGTTATGCTACTGAAGGAGAGTGATTCAGTCATTAATGATGAAACTTCAATGGTTATTTGCTTTCCTAGAACATAGGGAGTGACCTGCCAGCTCTCCCAGCAGCTTGTTGAAAGCTCCTTCTCCTCCATGATTTGATTAAGAGGTGCAACAGGACTGTTCAGAGTATTTCAGACATCTATTGGAAAGCTACATGAAGAAGAGAAGACTAGGAAAGGAATTCTCATGGACAAAGTCATTCAGCCAGTGAACCTTGTAGGGAAGATCGAGAACCAGAGGAAACATCAATAGAAAGAATGTTTGGTGGGAAGATGGTATCTAGGATGCTTTATCAGATCTACCACCACTTAATAAGTTTCTAAAAATGTGCGATTGCTGATTCCGTCACCTCTGATCTGGGCTAACATTTACATGCCAGGTGGCACCTAATTAATTAGCTTGTTTATTTCGGCTTTTTTTCTTAGAGATGTGCTGGGTGCGTTCCGGCCACCGCTGTATTATTCGCAGCCCGGAGATTGGGGATCACTGAATTATAAGTCACTTATAAGTCAATAGCATCGTAACATTTTAAGTAACGTTTGGATATTAAACACACAGAGCATATTTTCCACGTATGAACATATAAAATCATTACAACACACCGATATTGCTGAATCAGTGGGAGCCCTGGGCTTGTTTTCCTGCAACAACATGGTCCTATCGAGGGGTGATGGGAGACAGCGATACTCAAAGGTGGTTCCTTATGCCCAGTCTATTCTGCAATTTAGTTTTCGTTGCATTCATTGCAGAAATCTCCGCTTCGCAGAAATATGTTGGAAATGGAAGCAAAATTTTCAGTGCTTTCGTGGCTATCTCAGGGTATTTAGCCTTGACTTTGATCCAGAATGCCAGCAGAGGTGTTATGTCAAACATACTTTTCAGCCCACCGTCATTTGCAAGCTCGAGGAGTTGATCTTTTTCCCACACTGACGTGGATGATTCCCCGGGGACATTCACAAATGGATCACGGACTCATTTATTTGCATGTCTTGGGTCACTGATGACCTTGCGTGTGTTAAAATTCAACAGTGCGTGACAGGGAATGAGGAAAGGTGCAGCTGTTTCATATCGTTTCATATCGCCAAATCATATTGTTTCCTCGCGGCCCGGTGGTTGGGGACCACTCTTAGCATGAAGAGTGACCAATCAGGATGCTCGCTCTCCCTCTCCCTCTCAAAAAAATCTATTTCTGGGATATTGTATGTAATTTCCGGACATCACGGAGCCACTATCGATATGCAGGAGACTCCCGGAACTTCCGGGAGAGGTGGGATGTCTGCCTGACGTGGTCCAACCAAGCAGAGTCCACTGGCAAGAAGGCCCACCAGCGCCTTTACTTCCTGAGAAAGCTAAAGAAATTTGGCCTGTCACCTAAAACCCTCACTAATTTTTATAGATGCACTGTAGAAAGCATTCTTCTAGGGTGCATCACAACCTGGTGTGGAAGTTGTCCTGTCCAAGGCCAGAAGAAGATGCAGTAGATCGTGAACACAGCCCAGCACATCACACAAACCAATCTTCCATCCTTAGACTCACTTTACACCGCACGCTGTCAGAGCAGTGCTGCCAGGATAATCATGGACACGACCCACCCAGCCAACACACTTTTCATCCCTCCTCCCTCTGGGAGAAGGCTCAGGAGCTTGAAGACCCATACAGCCAGATTTGGGAACAGCTTCTTTCCAACTGTGCTAAGACTGTTGAACGGATCCTGACCCGGATCTGGGCTGTACCCTCCAAATATTCGGACCTGCCTCTCTGTTTATTTGCACTACCTTACTTTCCATTTTCTATTTTCTATATATGAGTTATAATTTAAATTTTTAATATTTACTATTGATTTGTACCTCAGGGAACGCGAAGCACAGAATCAAATATTGCTGTAATGATTGTAGGTTCTAGTATCAATTGTTTGGCGACAATAAAGTATAAAGTATAAATATAAGTATAAATGCATGGCTGATGGATTGGAGTGGGGGCAGGGATTCAGATTTCTGGATCATTGGGACCTCTTTTTGGGCAGGCGATGACCTGTATAAAGAGGACAAGTTGCACTTGAATCGGAGGGGGACCAGTATCCCAGCAGGGAGATTTGATAAGGCTATTGGCAAGGCTGTACTTTAGGTAGGTCTGGCTGTGCTGCAGCCCAGGGGCCAGAGCTGCACAGGGGCCCAAAATCGGTAGCTATCATCATGGCAGACCAAAAAAAAATACGAGAGTGGAGCATAGAAAAGAAAAAAGAAACAAGAAAAAGAGGACCGTGAGAAAGAAGCATTAAAAAATACATTGAAATTGTCAGAATTTTTTTAAACCTGTTCTCGATGATGCCGCAGTACCATCGCTCTTGTCGCAGTCTGAGACTGGTGGACAAATGGAGACTTGTTCAACAGCTAGCGCGAACACCAGCGTTAGCATTTACGTTACACTAGCGTCTGACAGCGTAAGAATAGATACAGAACTGCAAAAACAGTTCGAGCCAGAGTGTGTCTACTGCACCGACGTGTTGAGAAGAGTGGTGTCGGTTGTGAAGTTTTTGTTCAAGAGGGGACTGGCTGTCCGAGTCTCCAGTGATATATTTGGCAGACTTGATAATGGCAACTACATGGGCATTTTAGAGGTAATAAGTGAGTTTGACCCGTTTTTGAAGGCGCACATACAGAAATTTGGAAATGCAGGATCAGGCACCCCTTCATATCTTTCACCTAAAACATGTTGAGGAGTTTATTGAGCTCATGAGCGGTCGAGTTCTGTCAGAGATCGTCAGTGAAGTCAAAATGGTCAAATACTTTTCCATTAGCATCGATTCAAGCAAGAGGCTTCGACGAGAAGAGGCGGAGGACAAGCTTGCTCGCAGTTAGTCTTTACAATGTCTCCTGAGACGGTGATGTGCCTCTCATGTGAGATGTGGCAGTCTTGGGGGAACGCCCCTCTCCCGCAGAATCACATTTGCCAGAAGTGCAAACGGCTGGGCGATCTGGAAGACTGTGTAAGGAATCTGGAGCAGCACCTGCATGACCTTCGACTCATAAGAGAGAATGAAGCAGTCATAGATGAGAGCTACAGGGAGGTAGTCACACCTAGGCTGTTGGAAGCAGGTGGTTGGGTGACAGTCAGAGGGGGGAAGCGAAGGTGAGCAGACAGGTAGTGCAGAGCACCCCTGTAGCCATTCCCCTGAATAATAAGTTTACCATCCTGGATACTGTTGGTGGGGACGACCGACCAGGTGTGAGCCACGGTGGCAGGGCCTCCAGCACTGAGCCTGACCTGGTGGTGCAGAAGCGTTGGACAGAGAAAAGGAGAGCTGTCGTCATTGGAGACTCTATAGTCAGGGGAGCAGACAGGAGATTTTATGGATGTGAGAAGGACACCCGCATGGTTTGTTGCCTCCCGGGTGCCAGGGTCCGGGATGTCTCTGATCGGGTGCACGACATCCTGGTACGAGAGGGAAAGCAAACAGAAGTCATGATAAATGTTGGGACCAATGACATAGGCAGGAAGAGGGATGAGGTCCTGAAGTGTGAGTTTTGGGAACTAGGCAGAAAGCCGAAGAACAGGACCTCAAGGGTGGCGTTCTCAGGATTGCTGCCAGTGCTACATGACAGTGATGGTAAGAATTGGAGGAGATGGCAGTTGAATGCGTGGCTGAGGAGTTGGTGCAGGGAGCAGGGTTTGAAATTTTTGGATCATTGCGATCTCTTCTGGGGAAGGTGGGACCTGAACAGATTGAATGGGTTGCACCTGAACTCAAAGGGGAGCAATATCCTTGCAGGTAGGTTCGCTGGCATGGTTCGGGAGGGTTTTAACTAATTTGCAAGGGGAATGGGATCCAGAGCGATACAGCAGTGAAAGAAGTGCATGGAGTAAAGCCAGATCTAACATACAGAGAGGCTTTGAGGAAAGAGAAGCAGAATAAACGGTGTAAAGACAGTAGGGTAGAAGGGCTGAAATGTGTGTACCTCAATGCAAGAAGCATCAGGAACAAAGGTGATGAACTGAGAGCTTGGATACATACATGGAATTATGATGTAGTGGCCATTACAGAGACTTGGCTGGCACCAGGGCAGGAATGGATTCTCAATATTCCTGGATTTCAGTGCTTTAAAATGGAGAGAGAGGGTGGAAAAAGGAGAGGAGGCGTGGCATTACTGGTCAGGGATACTATTACAGCTACAGAAAGGGTGGGTAATGTAGCAGGATCCTCTTTTGAGTCAGTATGGGTGGAAGACAGGAACAGGAAGGGAGCAGATACTCTATTGGGGGTATTCGATAGGCCCCCTGGTAGCAGCACAGATACAGAGGAGCAGATTGGGAGGCAGATTTTGGAAAGATGCAAAAATAACTGGGTTGTTATCATGGGTGACTTTAACTTCCCTAATATTAATTGGCACCTGATTAGTTCCAAGGGTTTAGATGGGGCAGGATTTGTAAAGTGTTTCCAGGACGGATTCCTGTCACAGTATGTGAACAGGCCGAATAGGGGGAATGCCATTCTAGATCGAGTACTAGGTAATGAACCGGGTCAGGTCACAGATCTCTCAGTGGGTGAGCATTTGGGGGACAGTGACCACCGCTCCCTGGCCTTTAGCATTAACATGGAAAAGGATAGAATCAGAGAGGACAGGAAAATTTTTAATTGGAGAAGGGCAAATTATGAGGCTATAAGGCTGGAACTTGCGGGTGTGAATTGGGATGATGTTTTTGCAGGGAAATGTACTATGGACATGTGGTCGATGTTTAGAGATCTTTTGCAGGATGTAAGGGATCCCGGTGAGGAAGATAAAGAATGGTAGGGTGAAGGAACCATGGGTGACAAGTGAGGTGGATAATCTAGTCAGGTGGATGAAGGCAGCATATATAAGGTTTAGGAAGCAAGGATCAGATAGGTCTATTGAGGAATATAGGGAAGCAAGAAAGGAGCTTATGAAGTGGCTGAGAAGAGCAAGAAGGGGGCATGAGAAAGCCTTGGCGAGTAGGGTAAAGGAAAACCTCAAGGCATTCTTCAATTATGTGAAGAAAAGAAGGATGACAGGAGCGAAGGTAGGACCGATTAGAGGTAGTGGGGGGAAGATGTGCCTGGAGGCTGTGGAAGTGAGCGAGGTCCTCAATGAATACTTCTCTTCGGTATTCACCAATAAGAGGGAACTTGATGATGGTGAGGACAATATGAGTGAGGTTGATGTTCTGGAGCATGTTGATATTGATATTGGCATGTTACAAAGGTAATGCTACAGTTGTTACGGGGGACTTCAACATGCAGGTAGACTGGAGGAATCAGGTTGGTACTGGACCCCAAGAAAGGGAGTTTGTGGAGTCCCTCCTAGATGGATTTTTGGAACAGCTTGTACTGGAGCCTACCAGAGAGAACACAATTCTAGATTTAGTGTTGTGCAATGAACCGGATTTGATCAGGGACCTCGAGGTAAAGGAGCCATTAGGGGGTAGTGGCCATAATATGGTAAGTTTTAATCTACAATTTGAGAGGGAGAAGGGAAACTGGGAAGTGTCAGTATTACAGTTGAGCAAAGGGAACTATGGTGCTCTGAGGGAGGAGCTGGCCAAAGTTCAATGGAACAATACCCTAGCAGGGATGACAGTGGAACAGCAATGGCAAGTGTTTCTGGGAATAATGCGGAAGGTGCAGGATCAGTTTGTTTCAAAGAGGAAGAAAGATCCTAAGGGGAGTAAGGGGAGGCCAGGGCTGACATGGGAAGTAATGGGCAGTATAAAAATAAAAGAGAAGAAGTATAACATAGCAAAGACGAGTGGGAAGCCAGAGGATTGGAAAACTTTTAAAGAGCAACAGAAGGTAACTAAAATGGCAATACGCAGAGAAAAAATGAGGTACGAAGGTAAACTAACCAAGAATATAAAGGAGGATAGTAAAAGCTTCTTTAGGTATGTGAAAAGGAAAAAAAATAGTTAAGACCAAAATTGGGCCCTTGAAGACAGAAGCGGGTGAACTTATTATAGGAAACAAAGAAATGACAGACGAGTTGAACAGGTACTTTGGATCTGTCTTCACTAGGGAAGACACAAACAATCTCCCAGTGGCCAAAGGACCTAGGGTAATGGATGAATTGAAGGAAACTTATATTAAGCAGGAAATGGTGTTGGATAGGCTTTTGGGTCTGAAGACTGATAAGTCCCCGGGACCTGACGGTCTGCATCCCAGGGTACTTAAGGAGGTGACTTTAGAAATCGTGGATGCATTGGTAATCATTTTCCAATGTTCTATAGATTCAGGATCAGTTCCTGTGGATTGGAGGGTGGTAAATGTTGTCCCTCTCTTCAAGAAGAGAGGAAGAGAGAAAACATGGAATTATAGATTGGTTAGCCTGACGTCGGTGGTGGGGAAGGTGCTGGAGTCAATTATAAAAGATGAAATTACGACACATCTGGATAGCAGTCACAAGATTGGTCCGAGTCAGCATGGATTTACGAAGGGGAAACCATGCTTGACTAATCTTCTGGAATTTATTGAGGATGTAACTATGAAAATGGACAAGGGAGATTCAGTGGATGTAGTGTACCTGGACTTTAAGAAAGCCTTTGATAAAATTCCACATGGGAGATTATTGGGCAAAATTAGGGCACATGGTATTGGGGGTAGAGTACTGACATGGATTGAAAATTGGCTGACTGACAGAAAACAAAGAGTAGCGTTTAACGGGTTCCTTTTGGAATGCCAGGAGGTGACCAGTGGGGTACTGCAGGTTTCAGTGCTGGGACTGCAGCTGTTTACAATATATATTAATGATTTAGATGAAGGAATTAAAAGTAACATGAGCAAATTTGCTGATGACACAAAGCTGGGTGGAACTGTGAAATGTGAGGAGAATGTTATGAGAATGAAGGGTGACTTGGACAGGCTAGGTGAGTGGGCAGATGCATGGCAGATGCAGTTTAATGTGGATAAATGTGAGGTTATCCACTTTGGTGGTAAGAACGTGAAGGCAGATTATTATCTAAGTGGAGTCAAGTTATGAAAAGGGGAAGCACAACGAGATCTAGGTGTTCTTGTACATCAGTCACTGAAAGCAAGCATGCAAGTACAGCAGGCAGTGAAGAAAGCTAATGGCATGCTGGCTTTCATAACAACGGGAATTGAGTATAAGAACAAAGAGGTCCTTCTACAGCTGTACAGGGCCCTGGTGAGACCACATCTGGAGTACTGTGTGCAGTTTTAGTCTCCAAATTTGAGGAAGAACATTCTTGCTATTGAGGGAGTGCAGCGTAGGTTCACAAGGTTAATTCCCGGGATGGCGGGACTGTCATATGTCGAAAGATTGGATTGACTGGGCTTGTATACTCTGGAATTTAGAAGGCTGAGAGGAGATCCTATTGAAACATATAAGATTATTAAGGGATTGGACACGCTGGAGGCAGGAAGCATGTTCCCACTGATGGGTGAGTCTAGAACCAGAGGCCACAGTTTAAGAATAAGGAGTAGGACATTTAGAATGGAGTTGAGGAAAAACTTTTTCACCCAGAGAGTGGTGGATATATGGAATGCTCTGCCCCAGAATGCTGTGGAGGCCAAGTCTCTGGATGCATTCAAAAAAGAGATGGATAGAGCTCTTAAAGATAGCGGAATCAAAGGTTATGGGGATAAGGCAGGAACTGGATACTGATTGTGGATGATTAGCCATGATCACAGTGAATGGTGGTACTGGCTCGAAGGGCCAAATGGCCTACTCCTGCACCTATTGTCGATTGGCTATTGATATTAAGGGACAGGAGGTGTTGGAGTTGTTAAAATACATTAGGACTGATAAGTCCCCGGGGCCTGATGGAATATTTCCCAGGCTGCTCCACGAGGCGAGAGAAGAGATTGCTGAGCCTCTGGCTAGGATATTTATGTCCTCGTTGCCCATGGGAATGGTACCGGAGGATTGGAGGGAGGTGAATGTTGTCCCCTTATTCAAAAAGTTCGTAAGGATAGTCCGGGTAATTATAGACCAGTGAGCCTTACGTCTGTGATGGGAAAGCTGTTGGAAAAGATTCTTAGAGATAGGATCTCTGGGCATTTGGTGAATCATGGTCTGATCAGGGACAGTCAGCATGGCTTTGTGAAGGGCAGATCATGTCTAACAAGCCTGATAGAGTTCTTTGAGGAGGTGACCAGGCATATAGATGAGGGTAGTGCAGTGGATGTGATCTATATGGATTTTAGTAAGGCATTTGACAAGGTTCCACACGGTAAGCTTATTCAGAAAGTCAGAAGGCATGGGATACAGGGAAGTTTGGCCAGGTGGATTCAGAATTGGCTTGCCTGCAGAAGGCAGAGGGTGGTGGTGGATGGAGTACATTCAGATTGGAGGATTGTGACTAGTGGTATCCCACAAGGATCTGTTCTGGGACCTCTACTTTTCATGATTTTTATTAATGACCTGGATGTTGGGGTAGAAGGGTGGGTTGGCAAGTTTGCAGACGACACAAAGGTTAGTGGTATTGTAGATAGTGTAGAGGATTGTCAAAGATTGCAGAGAGACATTGATAGGATGCAGAAGTGGGCTGAAAAGTGGCAGATGGAGTTCAACCCGGAGAAGTGTGAGGTGGTACACTTTGGAAGGACAAACTCCAAGGCAGAGTAAATGGCAAGATACTTGGTAGTGTGGAGGAGCAGAGGGATCTTGGGGTACATGTCCACAGATCCCTGAAAGTTGCCTCACAGGTGGATGGGTTAGTTAAGAAAGTTTATGGGGTGTTAGCTTTCATAAGTCAAGGGATAGAGTTTTAAGAGTCGCGATGTAACCATGAAGCTCTCTAAAACTCTGGTTAGGCCACACTTGGAGTACTGTGTCCAGTTCTGGTCGCCTCACTATAGGAAGGATGTGGAAGCATTAGAAAGAGTATGGAGGAGATTTACCAGGATGCTGCCTGGTTTAGAGAGTATGCATTATGATCAGAGATTAAGGGAGCTAGGGCTTTACTCTTTGGAGAGAAGGAGGATGAGAGGAGACATGATAGAGGTATACAAGATAATAAGAGGAATAGATAGAGTGGATAGCCAGCGCCTCTTCCCCAGGGCACCACTGCTCAATACAAGAGGACATGGCTTTAAGGTAAGGGGTGGGAAGTTCAAGGGGGATATTAGAGGAAGGTTTTTTTACTCAGAGAGTGGTTGGTGCATGGAATGCACTGCCTGAGTCAGTGGTGGACGCAGATACACTAGTGAAGTTTAGGAGACTACTAGACAGGTATATGGAGGAATTTAAGGTGGGGGTTTATATGGGAGGCAGGGTTTGAGGGTCGGCACAACACTGTGAACCAAAGGGCCTGTACTGTGCTGTACTATGCTATGTTCTATTTTCTAGATGTTGCACACGTAGATCAGCTCACATTCATTTTACATTATTTGTGAACTGATGGAAACTATCAGGAGCAATTCTTATGATTTCAACCCATTGAGAGCCACAGAGGGGAAGCTTTATGTGAGTTTGCGCTCAAAAGTTTTAGGAGAGGTGAATATTGACATAAGCAACTGCAGGGGGCAGTGCTATGACAATGCTGCAAATACGTCCGGTGCATACAAAGACTTACAATTCTGCATCAAGGAAATCATCCACTTGCTGAGTGGGTTCCATGTGCAGCACACACATTGAAACTCGCCGGAATCAACAGTGTCAACTGTTGTGCTGAAACAGCTGATTTTTTTTTTCAGCTTCATGCAGAGTGTGTTCAACTTCTTCTCCAAGTCAACTTCCAGGTGGAAGGTGGTGACCGCAGGACTTCAACCTAATACAAACAAGCGCATTGAAACTCTGAAGTCTCTCTCTAGATGGGCTGCACATGCCGAAGCCACACAGGCATTGTGCAGAAATTGTGCCAATATTCAAGATTCGTTAAAGAGCATTGCAGATGACATTAATCAGAACGTGGCAACTAGAAATGAAGCAAGGTCACTGTACAAAAAAATGGACAAGCTTGAGATAGCTTTTCTGAACAAATTGTGGCACTGCATTCTTCAGCGCTTTGAAAGTGCAAGTGTTGCATTGCAAGCTGTAAATCTAGACCTGTGTAATGCTGTGGATTTGGTGAGATCACTACGGAGATACATAGCAAGCTTGCATGATCAATTTGATACTTTTGAGACCCAAACTAAAATTATGTCTCCAACAGTCTCACAAGTGTAGAAAGAACAAAGAAATTGTAAAGCCTTTCTGGGTAAATCCACAACACCTGATGTTGGCTTGTCAGCCAGAGAAAAATACTCCACTACTGTTTTTGGATCGTGATGGATAGATTACTTGCAGAAATTGATTGCAGATTTGCATCATATAATGACCTTAACAACACATTTGGCATCCTAAACAATATCTCTTCTATCTCTGTACATCTGCACAAGAGAGCATCTGATCTCCAAAGCAGATATTCAGCTGACCTGGAGTTAGACTTTGTGGAGCAGATTATCCATTTCAGGGAATTTGTAAGTGGCAAAGATATTTCATCCACAGCAGAGCTTTTATGCTTCCTCAGAGGAAAAAAAAACTTGCAGGTCATCTTCCCAAATGTAAAGTGGCATGCAGAAGTTTGGGCACCCCTGGTCAAAATTTCTGTTACTGTGAATAGCGAAGCGAGTAAAAGATGAACCGATTTCCAAAAGGCATAAAGTTAAAGATGACATATTTCTTTAATATTTTTAGCAAGAAAACTTTTTTATTTCCATCTTTTACAGTTCCAAATTAACAAAAAAGGAAAAGGGTCTGAAGCAAAAGTTTGGGCACCCTGCATGGTCAGTACTTAGTAACACCCCTTCCCACCCCCCCAGCAAGCATCACAGCTTGTAAACGCTTTTTGTAACCAGCTAAGAGTCTTTCAATTCTTGTTTGGGGATTTTCACCCATTCTTCTGTGCAAAAGGCTTCTAGTTCTGTGAGATTCTTGGGTCATCTTGCATGCACTTATCTTTTGAGGTCTATCCACAGATTCTGAATGATGTTTAGGTCGAGGGACTGTGAGGGCCATGGCAAAACCTTCAGCTTGCACCTCTTCAGGTAGTCCATCGTGGATTTTGACATGAATTTAGGATCATTATCCTGTTGTAGTAGCTATCCTCTTTTCATCTTCAGCTTTTTTACAGATGGTGTGATGTTTGCTTCCAGAATTTGCTGGTATTTAATTGAATTCATTCTTCCCTCTACCAGTAAATGTTCCCCGTGCCACTGGCTGCAACACAAGCCCAAAGCATGATCGATCCACCCCAATGCTTAACAGTTGGAGAGAGGTTCTTTTCATGATATTTTGCACCTTTTTTCTCCAAACATACCTTTGCTCACTGCGGCCAAAAAGTTCTATTTTAACTTCATCAGTCCACGGGACCTGTTTCCAAAATGCATCAGGCTTGTTTAGATGTTCCTTTGAACCTTTTGAAAAGAACTTTTTGGCTGCAATGAGCAAAGGTATGTTTGGAGAAAAAAGGGTGCAGAATTTCATGAAAAGAAGCCCTCTCCAACTGTTAAGCACGGAGGTGGATCGATCATGCTTTGGGTTTGTGTTGCAGCCAGTGGCACGGGGAAAATTTACTGGTTGAGGGAAGAATGAATTAAATTAAATACCAGCAAATTCTGGAAGTAAACATCACACCGTCTGTAAAAAAGCAGAAGATGAAAAGAGGATGGCTTCTGCAACAGGATAATGATCCCAAACACACCTCAATATTCACAACAGACTACCTCAAGAGGCGCTAGCTGAAGGTTTTGCCATGGCCCTCACAGTCCCCAGACCTAAACATCATCGAGAATCTGTGGATAGACCTCAAAAGAGCACTGCATGCCAGACAGCCCAAGAATCTCGCAGAACTAGAAGCCTTTTGCAAGGAAGAATAGGCGAAAATCCCCCAAACAAGTATTGAAAGATGCTTAGCTGGCTACAAAAAGTGTTTTCAAGCTGTGATACTTGCCAAAGGGGGTGTTACTAAGTACTGCCATGCAGGGTGCCAAACTTTTGCTTCAGGCCCTTTTCCTTCTTTGTTATTTTGAAGCTGTAAAAGATGGAAATAAAGAAGTTTTCTTGCTTAAAATATTAAAGAAATGTGCCATCTTTAACTTTATGCATTTTGGAAATCAGTTCATCTTTTCCTCTCTTAGCTATTCACAGTAACAGAAATTTTGACCGAGGTGTCTAAACTTTTGCATGCCACTGTAAGCATTGCTTTGAGGCTTTACCTGATTCTCCCTGTCACAAACGCAAGGGGTGAGCAACCTTTCTCCAAGCTCAAGCTTGTGAAAAATAAGCTCAGATCCACAACGGGACAGGACAGGCTGAATCATCTTACTCTGATGTCACTTGAGATTGATCTTGTTTGGAAACTGGATTTTAGTGATCTGTTCAAGGACTTTACTGTGAAGAAATCCAGAAGGATTGAGCTTTAATTTTGAAAAACAAGCATCTGACTTTGGAAATATTTAGGCTTGTGTGTCAGTGCTGTTCCTGTTTTTGTGGCAATAGACTAATAGTTGACTGTTTACAAACCTAGTAAGTAATAAGTGGTTTTCACTCTGCAAGCCACACAGCACAGCAATAGGTTAGTTTGTGCTAGATCTCATTTTTGAAAAAGATTGTTGGAGTATTGTCAAGTTTCCTAGTTTGCCATAGTGCCGTCTCTCTTGGCCTTTTGGTCTCTCATTTCCATTTTACTTTCTCAGAACACACGGTTGAGAAAAATACTGAGATAAAAATGCTTTGGCATTGTTTGCGAAATAAGGCCTGTGGTATGTGCAGCAACAGCTAAATAAAGATTTAAGATTGGGTACATCATACTTCATCTCCCTTATAACTTTACTAAGCCAACTAAGCCTAGGTTAATTTTTGAGTGCTTTAGATGTTGTCCTTCAAACTAACAATCTGCATTACTTTCTGTCCTCCCTCTTAAGGCCTGTAAGTTTATAGCCTACGTATTGTACTAAACCAATATCTTGGTCCACAGCTTTGATATTTAGACCAGTACGAACTTTGATCTTGTTCTTGCCTTTTATCGCTTGGTACAGCAGCATTTTACGGTGCCAGCAGGGCCCCTGGCCCCACTAAATCCAGCCCTGGCTATTGAGGTGAATTTAAATGAGAATTGCTGGAGGGTGGGAACCAAACTGAAGAATGGAGGAAGGAGGAGATGAGTCACAAACAGAGAAAGCTTGTAGATAGTGTGAGAGGGAGGATAGGCAGGTGATAGAGAAGGGATATGCTCAGACTGATGGTTTGAGATGGGTCTATTTTAATTCAAGGAGCATCGTGAACAAAGCAGATGAGCTTAGAGTGTGGATACAGAGACTTGGATGACTCAGCGGCAGGAATGGCTACTTGGAGTGCCAGGCTTTAGGTGTTTTAGAAAGAACAGGGAGGGAGACAAAAGAGGTCGGGCATGTCACCGCTGATCAGAGATAGTGTCATGGCTGCAGAAAAGGAGGAAGTCATGGAGGGATAGTCTACTGAGTCTCTGTGGGTAGATGTCAGGGACACGAAAGGGTCAATAATTTTACTGGGTGTTTTTTATAGACCACCCAATAGAAACAGGGACGTCGAGGAGCAGATAGAGAGACAGCTTCTGGAAAGGAGGAATAATAATAACAGAGCTGTTGTGGTGGGAGATTTTAATTTCCCAAATATCGATTGGCATGTTCCTAGAGCAAGGGGTTTAGATGGAGTGGAGTTTGTTAGGTGTGTTCAGGAAGGTTTCCTGACACAATATGTAGATAAGCCTACAAGAGGAGAGGCTGTACTTGATCTGGTATTGGGAAATGATCCTGGTCAGGTGTTAGGTCTCCCAGTGGGAGAGCATTTTGAAGACAGTGATCACAATTCTATTTCCTTTACTATAGCATTGGAGAGGGATAGGAACAGACAAGTTAGGAAAGCGTTTAATTGGAGTAAGGGAAAATATGAAGCTATCAGGCAGGAACTTGGAAACATAAATTGGGAACAGATGTTCTAAGAAAAATGTAAGGCAGGAATGTGGCAAACGTTCAGGGGATATTTGCGTGGCGTTCTGCATAGGTAGGTTCCAATGAGACAGGGAAAGGATGGTAGGGCACAGGAACCATGGTATACAAAGGCTGTTGAAAATCTAGTCAAGAAGAAAAGAAAAGCTTATGAAAGAGTCAAAAAACTAGGTAATGATAGAAATCTAGAAAATTAAAAGGCAAGCAGGAAGGAGCTTAAGAATGAAATGTGGCGAGCAAGAAGGGCCCATGAGAAAGCCTTAGCAATCAGGATTAAGGAAAACCCCAAGGCATTTTGCAAGTATCTGAAGAGCAGGAGCATAAGGCGTGAGAGAACAGGACCAATACAGTGTGACAGTGGAAAACAGTGTATGGAACCGGAGGAGAGAGTGGAGGTTCTTATTGAATACTTTGCTTCAGCATTCATCATGAAATAGGACATTGCCAATTGTAGGGATGACTTACAGCAGACTGAAAAGCTTCAGCATATAGACATTAAGAAAGAGGATCTGCCGGAGCGTTTGGAAAACATCAAGTTTGATAAGTCATCGGGACCGAACAAGATGTACTCCAGGCTACTGTGGGAGGCGAGGGAGGAGATTGCTGAGCCTCTGGCAAAGATCTTTGCATCATCAGTGGGGATGGGTGAGGTTCCAGAGGATTGGAGGGTTGCAGATGTTTTCCCTTATCCAAGAAAGTGAGTAGAGATAGCTCAAGAAATTATAGACCAGTGAGTCTTACTTTAGTGGTTGGTAAGTTGATGGAGAAGAACCTGAGAGGCAGGATTTATGAACATTTGAAGAGGAAAAATATGATTAGGAATAGTCAGCATGGCTTTGTCAAAGGCAACTTGTGCCTTACGAGCATGATTGAATTTTTTGAGGATGTGACTAAACACATTGATAAAGGTAGAGCTGCAGGTGTTGTGTATATGGATCTCTGCAAGGCGTTTGATAAGGTACCCCATGCAAGGCTTATTGAGAAAGGAAGGAGGCATGGGATCCAAGGGGACCTTGCTTTGTGGATCCAGAACTGGTTTGCCCACAGAACACAAAGAGTGGTTATAGACGGGTCATTTTCTGCATGGAGGTCAGTGACCAGTGGTGTGCCTCAAGGATCTGCTCTTGGACCCCTTCTTTTCGTGATTTTTATAAATGACCTGGATGAGGAAGTGGAGAGATGGGTTCGTAAATTTGCTGATGACACAAAAGTTTGGGGTGTTGTGGATAGTGTGGAGGGCTGTCAGAGGTTACAGTGGGACATCGATAGGATGCAAAACTGGGCTGAGAAGTAGCAGATGGAGTTCTACCCAGGTTAGTGTGAAGTGGGATTTTGGTAGGTCAAAGATGATGGTAGAATATAGAATTAATGGTAAGACTCTTGGCAATGTGGAGGATCAGAAGGATCTTGGGGTCTGTGTCCATAGGATATTCAAAGCTGCTGCGCAGGTTGACTCTGTGGTTAAGAAGGCATATGGTGCATTGGCCTTCTTCAATTGTGGGATTGAGTTCAAGAGCTGGTAGGTAATGTTACAGCTATGTAAGACCCTGGTCACACTCCACTTGGAGTACTGTGCTCAGTTCTGTTCGCCTCACTACAGGAAGGATGCGGAAACTGTAGAAAGGGTGCAGAAGAGATTTACTAGGATATTGCCTGGATTGGGGAGCATGCCTTCTGAGAACAGGTTGAGTGAACTTGGCCTTTTCTCCTTGGAGCGATGGAGAAAGAGAGATGACCTGATAGAGGTGTATAAGAGGATGAGTGGCATTGATGGTGTGGATAGTCAGAGGCTTTTTCCCAGGGCTGAAATGGCTAACACAAGAGGGCAGATTTTTAAGGTGCTTGGAAGTAGATACAGAGGGGAAGTCAGGGGTAATTTTTTTACGCAGAGAGTGGTGAGTGCGTGGAATGGGCTGCTGGCGACAGTGGTGGAGGTAGGTACAATAAGGTCTTTTAAGAGACTCCTGGATAGGTAACTGGAGCTTAGAAAAATAGAGGGGTATGGGTAACCCGCAATAATTTCTAAGGTGAAGACGTTCGGCACAGCATTGTGGGCCGAAGGGCCTGTATTATACTCCAGGCTTTCTATGTTTCTGTGTTTCTATCTCTCCACTCCTTGCACTTTCATGTCTATCTAAAAGTCTCTCAAATGTGACTATCCTCCACTACGCCTGGCAGCTTATTCCATTCACCTCATGTGTGGCACCTTGTCAAAGCCCTCTGAAAATCCAAGTAAAAACATACACTGACTCTCCTTTTTTGATCATACCTGTTACATCCTCAAAGAATTCCTCCAGAGTTTTCCGGCAAGATTTCCTTTTCAGGAAACCACGCTGAATTTCGCCTAGTTTATTATGTGTCTCCAAGTACCCCAAAACCTCACGCTGAAGAATGGAATCTAACACTTTGCCAGCCACCAAATTCAGACTAACTGGCTTCCAATTTCCTGTCTTTTACATCCTTCTCTTCTTAAAGAGTGGAGTGACATTTGCAGGTATCACATCCTCCAAAACCATTCCATAATGATTCCTGAAAGATGACTACAAATGTCTCCACAATCTTTAAGCGACCTCTTTCAGAATCATGGGGTATAGTCCATCTAGTTCAGGTGATTGGTCTATCAGGTCCAAGTAGGTTATCTGAACTATTTCTGCTCAAAGGAGCACTGATGAGATCACATCTGGCATACTGCAAACATTCTTTGCATTCCTTTTGCCATCTGCAAGCCTACCAATCAGCCATTCTGTATTTTCATCCAAGTCATTTTCTGTACATTGTAAACAACAGAGGTGCCAACCCTGATTCCTGTGGAACACGACTGGAAATAGTCCTCCAATCCGGACATTATCCTTCCACTACTATCCTCTGTCTTCTACAGCCAACCAATTTTAAAGTCATCATGGATCCCAAGCGAATTAATCTACTGCATCAAACTACCCTGAAGGAACTTGAAAAAACCTTCCTAAAATTTATGTGAACAACTTCAAAAACCGCATCAATTGTCTTTGTCACCTCCCCAAAGAACTCAATCTATTCTGGAAGGCACAATCTGCCCTCCACAAGGCCCTTCTGACTATTACTAATAAGCCCATGCTTTTCCAAATACAAGTAAGTCCAATGCCTAAGATTCTTCTCCAATAGTTTTGCTTCCTCTCTCCTTTCTTCCTTTTTATTCATTACTCTGGTGTGTAGATAATCTTGTGAGAGAAGGTGAGGCCTGTATTCACTGGAGTTTTAAAGATTGAGAGGTTAATTGATTGGATCATCAGCTCCTGAGGGGCCTTGGCAGGGGGCCTATGGACAAGATGTTTCCTCTATAGACGATCTACAATAAAACACGAGTGTTTAAAAATCAGGTTTTGTCCACTAGGATAGGTGTGAAGGTAGGTTCATTTCTCTCTCAGAGGGCCATAAACCTTTCAAACTCTTGTTCTCAGGGGCTGTTTACCTGAAACATACAGTAATGGAACATAAAGTTTAGAATAAGATCAGTCATAAAGTTATTGAATGGCAGAGCAGGCTTGACTCTACTTCTCCTTAATCATTGATTGAGATACAACAGCCAACAAGGTTCATATCATGCTACCTGTTCCAGAATAGATCAATTGATCGTCCCTGGAGAGTTCAGTAACTACAACCAATGTCCCTGCTTGGGATTACAAGTTAAGCCTCAGCCACTGTCAGTGGCCCTGATTGCTGGCTGTTTGAGGAGGGCAGCACCGGGCCAGATGGGTTCATTGCACATGGCTGCCCACAATCACTGTCCAGATTCCCATAAGAAGAGTGGTCACTGGGTCAGTGAGACTGATTCTTCTGAACCACTCAGAGAAAGAGGGAAAATCGGAGCACACGAAGAATAAAACTGTGTGGTTTAACTTTGGGCAGATATGTAAAATGGGGATATTCACTGACTCTTTTCAATGACAATTTCCTTTTCCCAAACGCAAGGGATTCTTTCATTGAACGATGTTGATCCAAAGTTTCATCAACGTCCAGGAACTACTGTAGAATGAGTGAACGATTTCAGAGCATTGAATCTTGACCAGTTCTGGCCAGTGAACTGCTGAAAATTTGTTTGATGTGCAACAAACAAAACTGAGAATGGGATAACTGTATAATGATCCATATTTACCATTGTCATACACAGGATAATTACAATCTTCCTTCATTAAATCCGTGTTTATTCAAATACACACACAATTCATGAGATTGTCAATTTCAAATCAAGCATATTCCTCACTTTTCTGCTCTTGGCTTGCTAAAATCTAAAGCAAGACTTAGATGGCTGGTTTGCTCGCCAAGGTAAGCAATTTATTAACTTTACCCATCCATATTTCCACAGATACTTGTGTGAATTGTAATGTGGTCAGTACAGATGAGGTAGAGTGGGAGCATTAAGAGTTTGGTGCCAGGATCATGAGATTGAATGTGAATTCTCCACTGGAATGGCCAGTACTGACATCACACCCCTCATCGCGAACAGTAAAGAAGTTTGGCTGGGTGGGTTTGCTTCCAGGAGCTCTGTCTCCTGAGAAATGCACTGCCACCTTTATGATAGAGAGGTGTACTCACACCACGGTATCCCATGATTTATTTATCTATTGAGATACAGCGTGGAGTAGCCCTTCCGGCCCTTTGAGCCAAGTCACACAGCTGCCCAGCAATTTAACATTAGTGGACACATGAGACAATATACAATTACCAAATAACTACCAACTGATACATCTTTGGACTATGGGTGGAGGGAGAAGCACCCAGAGGAAACCCAGGCAGTCACAGGGAGAATGTGCAAACTCCGAGCAGGCAGCATCAGCAACTGAACCCCAGTTGCCTACACTTCCAGTGCTATCAGATTTTTTATTCAGTGTGCAGCTGTTCCTTCAACATTATTATGAGTCATGGTTACATGAGTCCTTGATATAATCTCAGACTCGGTTTACACTAAAGATCTGTCCAGACTCAGCCCTGAATCTACTCAATGATTCAGCTTCTCTTGTTTTCTGGGTCCATCTTTGCCAGATTTTTAAAAATGTACAGATGTACACAGATCCACAGAACCTGACCAGCTACATCCAAAATCACTGTGGGCGGCTACTGAAGAAATTAGAAACCATTGTTCAGGTATTTGCTTCATCGTTAGCCATGGAGAAGTGCTAGTAAATAGACTGGATGGTAGCAAATGTTGTGCATATATTTAAGAAGAGTGGCAAGGAATAATGGGATCTATACACTAGTAAGTCTTACATCTGGGGCAGGTAAATGACTGGAGAAGATTCTACTGGATAAGATATCCCTACACCTTGAAATGCAGGGGTTGGTTAGAAGCATCAGCATGGCTTTGTGCATGGGAAATCATGTCTTATGAATTTTACTGAGATTTTTTGATGATGCGATAAAGAATGTCAGTGAGGGCAAAGCCATGGTGTCATTTACATGAACTTCAGTAAGTATTTAACATTCCACTTATTAAGCTGTTTTGGAAGGATATTTCACATGGAATCCAGTAAGAGCTGGCTAACTAGAGACACAATTGGCTTGATGGGAAAAAGGGGAAGTGCAAACAAAGTGGAGGATAGTGTATCAGTCTGGTTGCCCATGATTAGTGGTGTGACTCGGGTGATGGTGCAGGGCCCATTGTTGTTTATCATCTATGTCAACAATTTGAATAAGTACATACAAGACATGACTAATAAGTTTGCAGTTGACAGTAAAATAGGTGGTATAGTAGACAATGAAGAAACATAGAAACATAGAAACATAGAAAATAGGTGCAGGAGTAGGCCATTCGGCCCTTTGAGCCTGCACCACCATTTATTATGATCATGGCTGATCATCCAACTCAGAACCCCGCCCCGGCCTTCCCTCCATACCCCCTGATCCCCGTAGCCACAAGGGCCATATCTAACTCCCTCTTAAATATAGCCAATGAACTGGCCTCAACAGTTTCCTGTGGCAGAGAATTCCACAGATTCACGACTCTCTGTGTGAAGAAGTTTTTCCTAATCTCGGTCCTAAAAGGCTTCCCCTCTATCCTCAAACTGTGACCCCTCGTTCTGGACTTCCCCAACATCGGAAACAATCTTCCTGCATCTAGCCTGTCCAATCCCTTTAGGATCTTATACGTTTCAATCAGATCCCCCCTCAATCTTCTAAATTCCAACGAGAACAAGCCCAATTCATCCAGTCTCTCTTCATATGAAAGTCCCACCATCCCAGGAATCAATCTGGTGAACCTTCTTTGTACTCCCTCTATGGCAAAGATGTCTTTCCTCAGATTAGGGGACCAAAACAGCACACAATACTCCAGGTGTGGTCTCACCAAGGCCTTGTACAACTGCAGTAGTACGTCCCTGCTCCTGTACTCGAATCCTCTCGCTATAAATGCCAGCATACCATTCGCCTTTTTTACCGCCTGCTGTACCTGCATGCCCACTTTCAATGACTGGTGTATAATGGCACCCAGGTCTCGTTGCACCTCCCCTTTTCCTAATCGGCCACCATTCAGATAATAATCTGTTTTCCTATTTTTGCCACCAAAGTGGATAACTTCACATTTATCCACATTAAATTGCATCTGCCATGAGTTTGCCCACTCACCCAACCTATCCAAGTCACCCTGCATCCTCTTAGCATCCTCCTCACTGCTAACACTGCCACCCAGCTTCGTGTCATCTGCAAACTTGGAGATGCTGCATTTAATTCCCTCATCCAAGTCATTAATATATATTGTAAACAACTGGGGTCCCAGCATTGAGCCTTGCGGTACCACACTAGTCACCGCCTGCCATTCTGAAAAGGTCCCGTTTATTCCCACTCTTTGCTTCCTGTCTGCTAACCAATTCTCCACCCACACCAATACCTTACCCCCAATACCGTGTGCTTTAAGTTTGCACACTAATCTCCTGTGTGGGACCTTGTCAAAAGCCTTTTGAAAATCCAAATCTACCACACCCACTGGTTCTCCCCTATCCACTCTACTAGTTACATCCTCAAAAAATTCTATGAGATTCGTCAGACATGATTTTCCTTTCACAAATCCATGCTGACTTTGTCCGATCATTTCACCGCTTTCCAAATGTGCTGTTATCACATCCTTGATAACTGACTCCAGCAGTTTCCCCACCACCGATGTTAGGCTAACCGGTCTATAATTCCCCGGTTTCTCTCTCCCTCCTTTTTTAAAAAGTGGGATTACATTAGCCACCCTCCAATCCTCAGGAACTAGTCCAGAATCTAACGAGTTTTGAAAAATTATCACTGATGCATCCACTATTTCTTGGGCTACTTCTTTAAGCACTCTAGGATGCAGACCATCTGGCCCTGGGGATTTATCTGCCTTCAATCCCTTCAATTTACCTAACACTACTTCCCTACTAACATGTATTTCGCTCAGTTCCTCCATCCCACTGGACCCTCTGTCCCTTACTATTTCTGGAAGATTATTTATGTCCTCCTTAGTGAAGACAGAACCAAAGTAACTATTCAATTGGTCTGCCATGTCCTTGCTCCCCATAATTAATTCACCTGTTTCTGTCTGCAGGGGACCTACATTTGTCTTTACCAGTCTTTTCCTTTTTACATATCTATAAAAGCTTTTACAGTCCGTTTTTATGTTCCCTGCCAGTTTTCTCTCATAGCGATAGAGCAGTGAAAGAAGTGCATGGAGTAAAGCCAGATCTAACATACAGAGAGGCTTTGAGGAAAGAGAAGCAGAATAAATGGTGTAAAGACAGTAGGGTAGAAGGGCTGAAATGTGTGTACCTCAATGCAAGAAGCATCAGGAACAAAGGTGATGAACTGAGAGCTTGGATACATACATGGAATTATGATGTAGTGGCCATTACAGTGACTTGACTGGCACCAGGGCAGGAATGGATTCTCAATATTCCTGGATTTCAGTGCTTTAAAAGGGATAGAGAGGACGGAAAAAGGGGAGGAGGGGTGGCGTTACTGGTCAGGGATACTATTACAGCTACAGAAAGGGTGGGTAATGTAGCAGAATCCTCTTTTGAGTCAATGTGGATGGAAGTCAGGAACAAGAATGGAGCAGTTACTCTACTGGGGGTATTCTATAGGCCCCCTGGTAGCAGCAGAGATAGAGAGGAACAAATTGGGAGGCAGATTTTGGAAAGGTGCAAAAATAACAGGGTTGTTATCATGGGTGACTTTAACTTCCCTAATATTGATTGGCACCTGATTACTTCCAAGGGTTTTGATGGTGCAGAGTTTGTTAAGTGTGTCCAGGATGGATTCCTGTCACAGTATGTTGACAGGCCGATCAGGGGGAATGCCATACTAGATCTAGTACTAGGTAATGAACTGGGTCAGGTCACAGATTTCTCAGTGGGTGAGCATCTGGGGGACAGTGATCACTGCTCCCTGGCCTTTATAATTATCATGGAAAAGGATAGAATGAAAGAGGACAGGAAAATTTTTAATTGGGGAAAGGCAAATTATGAGGCTATAAGGCTCGAACTTGCGGGTGTGAATTGGGATGGTGTTTTTGCTGGGAAATATACTATGGACATGTATTTGATGTTTAGAGATCTCTTGCGGGATGTAAGGGATAAATTTGTCCCGGTGAGGAAGATAAAGAATGGTAGGGTGAAGGAACCATGGGTGACAAGTGAGGTGAAAAATCTAGCCAGGTGGAAGAAGGCAGCATACATGAGGTTTAGGAAGGAAGGATCAGATGGGTCTATTGAGGAATATAGGGAAGCAAGAAAGGAGCTTAAGAAGGGGCTGAGAACAGCAAGAAGGGGGCATGAGAAGGCCTTGGTGAGTAGGGTAAAGGAAAACCCCAAGGCATTCTTCAATTATGTGAAGAAAAAGAGGATGACAGGAGTGAAGGTAGGACCAATTAGAGATAAAGGTGGGAAGATGTGCCTGGAGGCTGTGGAAGTGAGCGAGGTCCTCAATGAATACTTCTCTTCGGTATTCACCAATGAGAGGGAACTTGATGATGGTGAGGACAATCTGAGTGAGGTTGATGTTCTGGAGCATGTTGATATTAAGGGAGAGGAGGTGTTGGAGTTGTTAAAATACATTAGGACAGTTAAGTCCCCGGGGCCTGACGGAATATTCCCCAGGCTGCTCCAGGAGGCGAGAGAAGAGATTGCTGAGCCTCTGGCTAGGATCTTTATGTCCTTGTTGTCCACGGGAATGGTACCAGAGGATTGGATGGAGGCGAATGTTGTTCCCTTGTTCAAAAAAGGTAGTAGGGATAGTCCGGGTAATTATAGACCAGTGAGCCTTACGTCTGTGGTGGGAAAGCTGTTGGAAAAGATTCTTAGAGAGAGGATCTATAGGCATTTAGAGAATCATGGTCTGATCAGGGACAGTCAGCATGGCTTTGTGAAGGGCAGATCGTGTCTAACAAGCCTGATAGAGTTCTTTGAGGAGGTGACCAGGCATATAGATGAGGGTAGTGCATTGGATGTGATCTATATGGATTTTAGTAAGGCATTTGACAAGATTTCACCCGGTAGGCTTATTCAGAAAGTTAGAGGACATGGGATCCAGGGAAGTTTGGCCAGGTGGATTCAGAATTGGCTTGCCTGCAGAAGTCAGAGGGTGGTGGTGGAGGGAGTACATTCAGATTGGAGGATTGTGACTAGTGATGTCCCACAAGGATCTGTCCTGGGACCTCTACTTTTCGTGATTTTTATTAATGACCTGGATGTGGGGGTAGAAGGGTGGGTTGGCAAGTTTGCAGATGGCACAAAGGTTGGTGGTGTTGTAGATAGTGTGGAGGATTGTCAAAGATTGCAGAGAGACATTGATAGGATGCAGAAGTGGGCGAGAAGTGGCAGATGGAGTTCAACCCGGAGAAGTGTGAGGTGGTACACTTTGGAAGGACATACTCCAAGGCAGAGTACAAAGTAAATGGTAGGATACATGGTAGTGTGAAGGAGCAGAGGGATCTCGGGGTACATGTCCACAGATTCCTGAAAGTTGCCTCACAGGTGGATAGGGTAGTTAAGAAAGCTTATGGGGTGTTAGCTTTCATAAGTCGAGGGATAGAGTTTAAGAGTCGCGATGTAATGATGCAACTGTATAAAACTCTGGTTAGGCCACAGTTGGAGTACTGTGTCCAGTTCTGGTCACCTCACTATAGGAAGGATGTGGCAGCAGTGGAAAGGGTACAGAGGAGATTTACCAGGATGCTGCCTGGTTTAGAAAGTATGCATTATGATCAGAGATTAAGGGAGCTAGGGCTTTACTCTTTGGAGAGAAGGAGGATGAGAGGAGACATGATAGAGGTGTACAAGATAATAAGAGGAATAGATAGAGTGGATAGCCAGCGCCTCTTCCCCAGGGCACCACTGCTCAATACAAGAGGACATGGCTTAAGGTAAGGGGTGGGAAGTTCAAGGGGAATATTAGAGGAAGGTTTTTTACTCAGAGACTGGTTGGTGCGTGAAATGCACTGCCTGAGTCAGTGGTGGAGGCAGATACACTAGTGAAGTTTAAGAGACAACTAGACAGGTATATGGAGGAATCTAAGGTGGGGGCTTATATGGGAGGCAGGGTTTGAGGGTCGGCACAACATTGAGGGCCAAAGGGCCTGTACTGTGCTGTACTATTCTATGTTCTATGATTGGACACGCTGGAGGCAGGAAGCACGTTCCCGCTGATGGGTGAGTTCAGAACCAGAGGCCACAGTTTAGGAATAAGGAGTAGGCTATTTGGAACGAAGTTGAGGAAAAACTTTTTCACCCTGAGAGTGGTGGATATATGGAATGCTCTGCCCCAGAAGGCTGTGAAGGCCAAGTCTCTGGATACTTTCAAGAAAGAGATGGACAGAGCTCTTAAAGATAGCAGAATCAAAGGTTATGGGGATAAGGCAGGAACTGGACACTGATTGTGGATGATCAGCCATGATCACAGTGAATGGCGGTGCTGGCTTAAAGGGCCGAATGGCCTACACCTGCACCTATTGTCTATTGTCTATAGCAGCATTATTGGACTAATTTCCAGTGACAAACTTGAATATTCAAAGAGAAACAAGAAACCCAACATTGTCAAAAGTCCATGACATCACCATGCAAGGATGGCCAGCTCATGATAATCTGACATTCCCAAAGTTCTCAGTGAGACCAGACCAACTGTCGACATGTCAAAGAACGCTGATGTGTGCATCTCATGTAGTGGTTGCCTCGAAACTGCGCACCAGAGTGTTAGAGAATCTGCGTGAAGGACACCTGGATACAGTCAAGATGAAGAGTGTTGCCTGAAAGTGCGTGTGGTGGCTGGGAATAGATAAACAGATCTTTGGCTTGGCCAAAAGCCATTCAGGATCCCATAACGTTCAAAATGTGCCACCATAGGCACTGTACACACAAGGGACTGGCCATCATCACCATGGCAAAGAGTGCATATTGACATTGCTGGGCCATTCATGGATTTCATGTTTCTGATTGCTGTGGATGCTCACATGAAGTGGCCTGAAATCACACAGTACCCGTGCCCTCACCCCATCCTCCCGCCACTCCACAAGGAATAGGGTTCCCCTTGTCCTCACCTACCACCCCACCAGCCTCCGGTTCCAACATATAATTCTCCGTAACTTCTGCCACCTCCAGTGGGATCCCACCACTAAGCACATCTTTCCCTCCCCCCACTCTGCTTTCCAAAGGGATCGCTCCCTATGCGACTCCCCTGTCCATTCGTCCCCACTGATCTCCCTCCCGGCACTTATCCTTGTAAGCAGAACAAGTGCTACACATCCCCTTACACTTCCTCCCTCACCACCATTCAGTGCCCCAGACAGTCCTTCCAGGTGAGGTGACACTTCACCTGTGAGTCGGCTGGGGTGATATACTGCGTCCGGTGCTCCCGATGCAGCCTTCTATATATTGGCGAGACCCAACGCAGACTGGGAGACCGTTTTGCTGAACATTTATGCTCTGTCCGCTAGAGAAAGCAGGATCTCCCAGTGGCCACACATTTTAATTCCATGTCCCAATCCCATTTTGATATGTCTATCCACGGCCTCCTCTACTGTAAAGATGAAGCCACACTCAGGTTGGAGGAACAACACCTTATATTCTGTCTGGGTAGCCGCCAACCTGACGGCATGAACATTGACTTCTCTGACTTCCGTTAATGCCCTGCCTCCCCCACGTACCCCATCCGTTATTTATTTATTTACTTATTATTATTATTATTATTATTATATATATGTATTCTTTTTCTCTCTCTCCTTTTTCTCCCTCTGTCCCTCTCACTACACTCCTTGCCCATCCTCTGGGCTTCCCCCTCCCCCTTTCTTTCTCCCTGGGCCTCCTGTCCCATGATCCTCTCATATCCCTTTTGCCCATCAACTGTCCAGCTCTTGGCTCCATCCCTCCCGCTCCTGTCTTCTCTTATCATTTTGGATCTCCCCCTCCCTCTTGCACTTTGAAATCTCTTACTAGCTCTTCTTTCAGTTAGTCCTGACGAACGGTCTTGGCTTGAAACTTCGACTGTACCTCTTCCTAGAGATGCCGCCTGGCCTACAGCGTTCACCAGCAACTTTTATGTGTGTTGTCAGAAAAGACTGTTTCCGCTCTGAGGACTATCTTCACCATAAACGGCTTACCAGAACAAACTGCGAGTGAAAACAGACCACAATATATGTCAGAAAAGTTTAGACAATTCAAGAAGAACAAATAGCATCAAACATTTGAAGTCAGCTCCTCACCACCCATCAATGAATGGGTTAGCTGAAAGTGTTATCCAAACCTTCAAGAAGTCTATTAAAGCAATGGTCAAGGGGGACACTTCTCTACAGCACGAGGCAGACAATTTCTTTAATGTGTATTAGAACTCTGGTCATGTGACAACAAATCAAACACTTGCAATGCTGTTCATGAGCAGGAGTCTGAGATCTCGCACAGACTTCCTGAAACCAGATCTACAGA
Source organism: Mobula hypostoma (assembly GCF_963921235.1). Lineage (NCBI taxonomy): Eukaryota > Metazoa > Chordata > Chondrichthyes > Myliobatiformes > Myliobatidae > Mobula > Mobula hypostoma. Next base: position 8,771,735 of record NC_086120.1, read on the forward strand.
AGAAAGTGCAGAATAACCAGTTCAACCAGTTGCCAATTGAATCAGCAAAGAGCTTTGAGTTTGGAGAGGAAGTCCGAGCACATGATTACTGAATGCACAAATGGAGAACTGGGAGGATGACTACAAGAACTGGACCACTGATGTACAAAGTGGATGTTGGAGATCAGACATGGAGATATCAGGTGGGCCAGATACTGGATGCTCAACCAAAGACCACACTGGAGTCAATTGCATCCGACAAGATGGATGCGTTACAGCCACTGGACATACCTCTTAGTGATGGTCATGTCACCAAGAGCAATGTGACACCGGCAACCGAGAATGTTGTCTTTGACACAACACCGACCAAACCTGATGTCACTCCACCAGTCCAGAGGCACAACAAGAATGTTATAATTGACAAGACACTTGCCAAACCGAATGCCACCCATAGGTCCAGAGACCTATCCTGAAAAAAAACAGAGCGACACCCAAAAGACTGTATCTTTAGTGAAGTTAGTTATGGACTGTTATTGTGAGAGCAATAACTCTCATTGTAACTCTCTCTCTCTCTCTCTCTCTCTCTCTCTCTCTCTCAACTTGTCAAAGGCATTCTGACAATCTTAGTACACAACAGCAACTGATTCTCCCTTGTCTATGCTGCAGGTTATTTCTTCAAAGAGTTCCAACAGATTTACCAGGCAATATTTTCCCTTGAGGAAACTGTACTGACTACACCCCATTTTATCATGTGCCTCCAAGTTCTCTGAGAACTCATCCTTAATAATCAACTCCAATATCTTCCCAAACACTGACATCAGACTAACTGGCCTACTGCTTCCTTTCTGCGGCCTCTCTCCCCTTTTGAAGAGTGGAGTGGCATTTGCAATTTTCCAGTCTTCCAGAACCGAGTAATTCTTGAAAGATCATTACAAATGCCTCCACCATCTCTTCATTCACCTCTTTCAGAACCCTGGGTTGCATACCATCTGGTCCAGGTGACGTATCTACCTTCAGACCTTTCAGTTTCGCAAGAATCTCTCCCTAGAAAAAGTATCTTCATAAACATCATGCCCCCTGACACCTGGAATTTCCACCAAACTGCTAGTATCTTCCACAGTGAAGGCTGATGCAAAATATTTATTCAGATTGTCCGCTATTTCCTGATACCCCGTGATTATTTCTTCAGCATCGATTTCCATCAGTCCAATATCCATTCTCACCTCTCTTTTACACTTTATATATCTGAAGAAACTTTTAGTATCCACTTTAGTATTATTGGCTAGCTTACTTTTGTATACCCTCGTTACCTTCCCAATGACTTTTTTAGTTGCCTTCTGTTGTTCTTTAAAAGTTTCCCAGTCTTCTCATTTCCCACTAACTTTTGCTCTGCTATATTCCAAGCTCGAGAGGCTTCGGCGAGGAGGCTGAGAGAGGAGACTACGCCACAGGTGGAGAGGGTGAGATGTGGTGAAGAGATGACCGCTAGGCTGATTCAGTGTGCTGCATGCATGATGTGGGAGGTCAGGGACAGTGATGGTGCCTCTGGCTCCTACACCTGTGGAAAATGTGTCCAGTTTCAGCTTCTGAAGGACCGTGTTGCAGCACTGGAGAGGCAAATGGATGACCTTAAGAGCAACGTTGTCTCCTCTGCCTTCCTTCTAGTCCTTTTGATATAATGTGTATCTTTGGACATGAAGCTCTCAGCTATAATCTTCTTTCACTCATGATTCATCACACCTGCCAATCTGAAACTACATCTATCTTTTTCTGTATACTATGCGCATTAAAATATAACACCTTCAGTACTGTATTCCACCTTTTGTCTGCTTTTTACATTGCAACTCATCCTCTTGAGTGCAATTTTGCCCTATCAACAGCCTCTCCTCACTACACATTGCCTTTGTTTGTAAGCCGACTACCTAATCTTCAGTACTATCATCCACCTTTCCTATGATACTTCTTGCATTGCTCAGGACGCCAGTCACACCATGCTCAACCTGTTGATTGCTAACTTTGTCCGAGGTCTTATCAACATCTGCCTCCACAACTTCTCCACTAACTGTCCTGGCCCTCTGGTTCCCATCCCCCTGCAACTCTAGTTTAAAGGGCACCATGCAGCATTAGCAAATCTTCCTGCTAGGATATTGGTCCCCTTCCAGTTCCAGAACAAACAATCCTTTCTGTACAGGTCCAACCTTATTGAGAGATATCTCGGACCCTGGCACCCGGCAGGCAATATACCATCCGGGAATCTCAATAGAGATAGAGAGAGAAAGAATAAAAGAGCCATTGACTGATATTCTGTACTTCAAGGAATTTGAGTTAATCCTAATTTTACCACAAGAACTTCGATAGGTCTCGAGGAAAGTTTCTGTGTAATTAAATGGGAAGTTACATTGGAGAACGTCATATATTTTAGTAGGCTGTGTAACTATGCTTATAAGCTCAATGAGGAAGGGTGCTTTTTAATTTCTACCTACTCATTGCCTCTGCCTGTTTTCTTTGGCGTGAATGTTAAAGATTATTTACACTGTACAGCCTAAAGGTATTTATGATTTACTGTTTTCCCTCAAGGTTCTTCGTAAAATTATTGATAAAGGGTTTGTCTTTGTTCTCTCTTAAGCTCATGTTTTATCCTTTCTTACCTCTTTCCTTCCTTTATTTTCTGAAGTATGTTTGAAAGAATTAATGGCATGATACAAACTGATTGCGGTTCTGGCCAATGCTGTATGCAATGAGAGGGTATCTGAATCCAGGTGCAAGATTCACATTTGTTGAATATCATTGATTCAGAATGGGAATATTTGAAATATTCTCTTCCTTTTTCAGAATAATTCTTTCCCAGCAGACTAGGTCATATAATGATCATGCATTTTGTACATTTAATGTATTATCAAATTTTTAATAGTTTTATCACTCAAGTAAAGGGATGAGGGATTGATGAGTTATAAATGTTTGAAATGAGATATGACATTCATCACTGACAAAACGCCAAGACTTCCAGGAAGGACAAATGCAGGTGATTCAGAAGATCACCACCTCCTCAGGTCCCCTCTCAAACTGGCATCCTGGTCTGTGTGCATCACCAGTCTTTCAACTGACCTTCTGAAACACCCTTCCCGACGTCATTGTGAGAGCACCTTCCTCAGAAGGATAGCAGTGAGTCCGTCCATGGTTCACCACCACTCCCTTAAGGGATGGGCAATTGATTTTGGCCTGCCAGTGATGCCCAAATCCCTGGAATAAATTTTAAATATTCAAGAGAGACACAGGTTGAAAAATTATGAATTATATTTTAATTTGTTCACAGAAATCATGTCCTAAAACATTGATCCTCTCAAATTGATTTATGGACCAAAGTGATTTTTTCTTGGGATATAAATATTGGGAAATGGGGGAGCTGAGAGGGAATTGATAGACTTGCTGATGGAGGTAGATTTCCAGGTCAGATGGCTGTTTCCCAGTGAGTCATGAAAATGCAAAAAATGACATACAAAGCCTCCAGCCATGCTTACTGCATCTGATTCTCCCAATGTGGCCTCTCCTACATTGGTGAGACCTGGGTGACTACTTTGCTGAGCACTTGTGTTCCATCTGCCATGACCATCTGGAGTACCCAGTTACCAGCCATTTAATTGTCAGGTCTGCTCTTACACTGTCATGTCAGTGCTCAGTCCCATCATCTTCCAGGGTGAGGCTAAACACAAACCAGAGGATCATCACCTTATCACCTTCTATGCCACTTGGGTAGACTACAGCCTAATGACATGAGAACTGAATTCTCTAATCTCCAGTCAACTATTCCTCCTCAGCTTTTTTTTTTCTTTCCTCCTGGTCTACCCATTTTTCCTGCATGCTCTCCAACTCCTATCACCAAATTTTTGTCCCTTCCTCTACCCACTGCATCTTGCCATCACCCACACATTCCTCCCACAGTCTCCCATCCCTCATCATTTCCATTTTCCTCACTTGATTCCATTACCCAACAACCCCTCCTATCAGGGTCTTCAAAAGAACCCTGAAAAGGTAAAAAAAAAGAGATATTTAAGATAGAAATACAGCTGTTTCAAAGATGCATTTAAAAGAATTGCCATTAGGCATCACTGTCCTCCTAAACTCCAGTTGCCTCACATAATGGCACACATTATCTACAACCTCCCAGACAACCTCAACCCAGTGCAATTCGCCTGTGGTGGATGCCATCTCCCTGACTCAATAGTCATATCTGGAACACCTGGACAGTAAAGGCCACCTTGTTCAGTCTATTGTTTATTGACTACAGCCCCAGCTTCAATACTATAATCCCAGGCAAATTCATCATGAAACTCCAAGACCTGGGGGTCAAGACATCTTTCCACAATGGAAGCAGGTGAGTGAATTCACAAAGCAGCTCAACTTTTCATCTCAAGAGTTGTGAGAAATATACCTACTCTTAAAACCTGCCTTTCTCTGCTTTTACATACAAATCAATTTGTAATAACCTTGCTGTTATAACATAACATCCATAACTGCATTAAACTGTGATTCAGTAAATTTTCAAATTAGTATAAGTAGATTACACAATTTAAAAAATTCATTTCTGATATCTGGGCATCACTGGCAGGCCCAGTATCCATTGCTCATCCCATGAGAGATTGGTGATGAACTGTACTCTTGCACTGCTGCTGTCTGGGGGAAGGTGCTCCCACAGTGACGTCAGAGAGAATGTTGCTGAATATAGGTGGTGGACCAGTGACACATTTCTAGGTCTGGATGGTTTGTAAGTTGGAGGAGAGCCTGCAGGTGGCGCTGTTCATCAGCAGCTGCTGCACTTGTCCCTCCAGGTGGTCCAGCTGCTGGTTTGAGAGATGCTTCAGAGGAGGTGGGTGAATAACTGAGTGCATCTTCTAGATTTTCCACACAGCTGCTACCATTGGCATCGGTGGAGGGAATGGATATTTTGGTTAATTTTGGAGGTACTAATCAGGAAGGCTGCTGCAGACAGGATGATGCAGTGCTTCTTGAGAGACCCTGGGACTGCACTCATCCAAATGAGTGGAGAATAGTCCATCAAATTTTGGCTTATGGAATATATGCAATAAAAATATCTTGTGATGCCAGGAGGTGAATCACCCACCACAACATATCCAGACTTTGACCCAGTCCTGGGGCCACGGAATTCAGTTGAATTGCCAACATGATTTTTCAGTCAATGTGAACTTGGCATATTCATGGTGGAGGAATTAGCAATGTTAATATCATTGAATATCAAGGCTAGGTAGTTAGATTCTCTGTTCTTGGAGATAGTCATTGCCTGACATTATGGGTACAAATACCATTTGTCACTTATCGGCCAATGACTGAATGTTGTCGACGTCTGGATGACATACAGGCTGGGATTGAAGCATTAGCTGAGGGGTTACAAGTGGAACTGAACATTCTGCAGATGTCAGTGGACATCCCACTTCTGACATTATGATGGAAGGATGCCAGCGATGAAACGATTGAAAGGAGGACATTGCCCTGAGGAATTTCTGCCATTATGATGAACACAAAATATTCTGCAGATGCTGGAAATCCATCATCCTGTGGTGATGTCCTGATTCTGGGATGCTTGACATTCCTTTCTACAAAGCTTGGCTCCAATTATAGACAAGAGCAGTATAGACAAGATTCCAACTCCATCCTCACCATTCTGTGTATGTCCTGTCCCAAAAGACTCTCTGGAGGTGGGGCACAGTGGTGTACTGGCAGGGTCAAGGATCCCTTGGTGTCCTGAGCATTGAATCCAGGCAGAGAGCAGGCTCATAGCATCAGGTGAAACGTGCACAGGGAGAGCTCCTCCTGATTACAATCTCCTGGCCTCCCTCCATTGATGAATGGATATTCCCCATGTTGAGCAACACAGAAAGTACCGAGAGAAGCACGGACACAAAGTGTTCCTGGGGACTTCAGTGGCCATCACCAAGAGTGGTTTGGTCTCACCATCACAGACTGAGTTGCACAAGTCCTGAAAAACAGAGCTTCCAGACTGAGCCTCCGGTAGGCAGTGAATAAACAGCAGCATGGAGAAACATGTTTGACCTCAACCTCACCAATCCACATATAGCAGATGCTTCTGTCAATGATTGTACTGGTAGAAGTCCTCACCAGATGGATGTAAAGTAGATGGCAGTGAGAAGAAATCATATTCTCCAAATCTCTTCATTTCTTTATTCCTCTGATTTGAATGAAAGGAAATCAAGCTTTGCCAATGGAATGGGTGTGAACTCACTGTCACACAGTTAAACCATCAGGCCTCTTTAACATTTCCTTCCCCAGAAATTCAGTGCATAAATCTGTGGGGTAAATAAACTCTGACAACAAACATGGCACAAATTTTGAAGCAATTCTTGTCCTCACTGCCATAACTCAAAGAAATAATATCCCTTTAAAGGTCAAGTGGTTGACAGATACTCACAATAATATCAGGGAGAACAGAAAATGATATTTGGATAATATGGTAGAAAAGGCAAATGAAAATGTTCTGGGCTGTCCCTCTCCTTAAAATAACAGCTCATTTCCTGCTGGGGACACAGATATTCGTTATCTTCATACACAGGCAGCAGCTGATCAGAACTGCACCAAAACTTATTTTTTAAATGGTGAGGCACTTTTTATTTAGAAATTAAATCATTGAAATGATTTGTATCTCCCACATTAACACACCTCAATAAAATCAACTTTTCCACAGAATTTTTTTCTCTGTGTGTTACATTACAGACCTCCTCCATTCATAACTTATTTCCAATTTGATAAAACTGATCTGTGAGAGTATTAAATGATTGACACAGGCCCTGTACTGAAATGAGTGCAGTTGGCTTTCAAAGTACTCTTTATTCCAAGGATCCAGAGATCTAGTTTAAGTTTTATCAATGTCTGAAATGTAGGCTCTTAATATTCTGCAGTTCATTGATAACGGAATATTATAGTCAAGTAATATTAATGTATTAGTACTACTGAAAATATCAGTCTCTACAGAGTGAAGCAGGAACACTGGAAACAAGCAGTAATATTGTCTAAACAATACCTGAAGTGTTCACTTATATTTACAGTCAGTCTCCATGTTAAACATTTTCCCGCAGTGTTCTCAGTATAAGGGAAAGTTTCAGAATCAGAGTCACATTTAAGATCACCGGCATATGTCGTGAAATGTGGTGTTTTGCAGCAGCACCATGTTGCAATCCATAATAATAAAAATCTATCAATTACAATGAGGTTGAACATATCTACATAAGCACAGTAGCAAAAGTTTGGGAACCCCGGTCAAAATTTCTGTTCCTGTGAATAGCTAAGTGAGTAAAAGATGAACTGATTACAAAAAGGCATGAAGTTAAATATGACACATTACCTTAATATTTTAGGCAAGAAAACTTCTTTATTTTCATCTTTTACAGTTTCAAAGTAACAAAAAAGAAAAAGAACTGAAGCAAAAGTTTGGGCACCCTGCATAGTCAGTGTCTAGTAACACCTCCTTTGGCAAGTATCAGAGCTTGTAAACGCTTTTTGTAGCCAGCTAAGAGTCTTTCAATTCTTGTTTGGGGGATTTTCACCCATTCATCCGTGCAAAAGGCTTCCAGTTCTGTGAGATTCTTGGGCTGTCTTGCATGCACTTATCTTCTGAGGTCTATCCACAGATTCTCAATGATGTTTAGGTCGGGGGACTGTGAGGGCCATGGCTAAATCTTCAGCTTGCACCTCTTGAGGTAGTCCATTGTGGATTTTGAGGTGTGCTTGGGATCATTATCCTGTTGTAGAAGCCATCCTCTTTTCATCTTCAGCTTTTTTACCGATGGTGTAATGTTTGATTCCAGAATTTGCTGGTATTTAATTGAATTCATTCTTTCCTCTATCAGTAAATTTTCCCCGTGCCACTAGCTGCAAAACAAGCCCAAAGCATGATCAGTCCACGCCCATGCTTAACAGTTGGAGAGGCGTTCTTTTCATGAAATTCTACACCCTTTTATCTCCAAACATACCTTTGCTCATTACGGCCAAAAAGTTCTATTCAAAACGTTCAAAGGAGCATCTAAACAAGCCTGATGCATTTTGGCAACAAGTCCTGTGGACTGATGAAGTTAAAATGGAACTTTTAACTTCAGCTTCTACAACAGGATAATTATCCTAAACATACCTCAAAATCCACAATGGACTACCTCAAGAGGTGCAAACTGAAGGTCTTGCCATGGCCCTCATAGTCCCCTGACCTAAACATCATCGAGAATCTGTGGATAGACATCAAAAAGCAGTCCATGCAAGGCAGCCCAAGAATTTCACAGAACTAGAAGCCTTTTGCAAGAAAGAATGAGAGAAAATCCCCTAAACAAGAATTGAAAGACTCTTAGCTGGCTACAGCAAGCATTTACAAGCTGTCACATCAAAGTTGCTGGTGAACGCAGCAGGCCAGGCAGCATCTCTAGGAAGAGGTACAGTCGATGCTTCAGGCCGAGACCCTTCGTCAGGACTAACTGAAAGAAGAGCTAGTAAGAGATTTGAAAGTGGAAGGTGGAGGGGGAGATCCAAAGTGATAGGAGAAGACAGGAGGGGGAGGGATGGAGCCAAGAGCTGGACAGTTGATTGGCAAAAGGGATATGAGAGGATCGTGGGACAGGAGATCTGTGTGCTGCTTGAATTTCCAGCATCTGCAGAATTCCTGTTGTTTGCGTTTACAAGCTGTGATACTTATCAAAGGGGGTGTTACTAAGTACTGCCATACATGATGCCCAAACTTTTGCTTCGGGTCTTTTCCTTGTTTGTTATTTTGAAACTGTAAAAGATGGAAATAAAAAAGTTTTCTTGTTAAAATATTAAAGAAATGTGTCATCTTTAACTTTAACTTTATGCCTTTTGGAAATCAGTTCACCTTTCACTCACTTAGCTATTCACAGTAACAGAAATTTTGACCAGGGGTGCCCAAACTTTTGCATGTCACTGTATTTATTTATTTAAATAAGCAGTGCAAAAAGAGAGGGAAAATATACTGCGGTGGTGATCATGGATTCATTGTCCATTCAGAAATCTGCTGGCAGAAGGGAAGAAGCAGTCCCTGAAACATTGAGTGTGTGTGTTCGGGCTCCTACACCTCCTCCTTGATAGTAGCAATGGGAAGAGGGTATGTACTGGTTGATGGGTCCTTAATGACACATACCATCTGTTTGAGTCATCATCTTTTGAATGAAACTGCTCACTCTTTCCAATGCTGATCTCTCAATGAGGACTGGTGTGTGTTCCCTTGATTTCCCCATCCTAAAGTCCAGAATCAACTCCTTGGTCCTACTGACACTGAGTGCAAAGTTATTGTTGCAATACCTCTCCGTCAGCTTATCTACCTTGCTCCTGTACACCACCTCATCATGATCTTTTCTTTTGTCACCATTAATCCATTAATATTTTCCAAGTTTGTCTCATGAAGAACTGCAAAAACGGCCAGTCTTGCATGTTATTGTCTTCAAATTTAAAGGGAATTTTGTTACAAATCAGAGAGTCACAGTTTACGGGTATTGGATCTGTCAGTGATTCTGATTCTGATCCTGATTGTGATGTGCTGATTACAGCCAAATTGTTGTTTTTATTTTTGCAACACCTGGGAAAGGTTTCACTGCTAACGTAATGGTCTCTCTACAGAAGCAGTGTTTGGGTTATGGTTAGAGATAACGGATGGTTTGGAATGTGAGCAGGGTCTTTTGTTTGGCGACAGATGAAGAGAGAAGGTGCTGGAGAGAACCAGTCAGAGGATAAGACCCAATGGGGAGATCATGATTCGATGGAGCCAGACAGCGAGATTGACTGAGGATCTGTGAATTAAGCTCCAACTGGTGCACATTTGACTGTTTAATTATAATGGGCCATTTTTGATTTTTCTTTCTTTTCTTTACAGAACCTTCAGTCAAGATTCATAAATATACTTACTTTAATCGTATGCAGTGTGCTGTCTGTTGTTTCTTGGGACTGAGTTGTAAAAGGGTTGCAAATTACACAGCATCCACACAAACCGGGGTTTGGAATGGGGGAGCCATCTCAATCTCATGGGTTTGGCAGGACCTGAGTGAGTCTTCCCCAGACTTACGCAGCCAAGGAAACCAGCGGGGTTTCATTTGTGGGGATATCGTCCCGGATAGATTTTGTTGGATACTGTGTGATTGCCCTGAGCATTGATCCAGTGGGTTGTATGATTAAGTCTGTGCTATACTATTGCCCGGTAAAGTGATTAAGATACGTGGTTATGGACGCTGCAGGGGTTGAGTGGTGGTGTGAATCCACTGCGTTACCGGTAACGAATGCGTGTGTATTCGGTGGGTTAGATATTTGTAGTCCCAACTAATTGTTAACTCGGATTTCAAGTACCATTAAAGCTTGAGGAACAATTACAATCATGGAGTGGAGGTTTGACAAAATGGCAGACAAAGATTTTGTTTTCGTTCAAACTAGTGTTGATGTAACGGCAATAGAACTGCCTGGTATTATTGTGACCCCAGTAAGAGAACTCTGCAGTGACGTGAGTGAACTGAAGGCCCAGCAGCGGGAAGGATGAGACCGGACCCCACCCCTGAATATGATACGAACTCGGAGGATGAGAAAATGGGAGTGTGGTAGATGCTAACCTTCGCATACTCCCAATAATTGATGAAGAGATTCCCAAACCTTCTCACGTTGAGGCAAGTGAAATAGGGGGAAACTAGTACTGGACAGGCAGATTTGTGGTTCAAAGATAATGGGAGGCTGGAGTCTAAGGCAACTGGGTATGAGGGTGAGCTCCGCAAAGTGACGAGGGGTTCTGGTTTGTCGAGAGGCCCAAGGAATGGACAGCAAAAGCCTCTCCAGGAGGACATGAAAGAGCTCAATGAGTGTCTGAAGCTGAAGAAGATGATGGGGTAAGGAGTTTCAAAGAGTCAGGAGATCCCCCAGACTGACTGGCGTATGTCACACCCAGGGAACAGAGTGTGGCACCCCGGTGAGCTATGAGTCAGCCTGACATTTACATCTGGGTTGGACTTCATGCTTTGTCTGAAGGGGTGACAAATTATCTCAATGTCATGAGAACTGGAATAATTTTGGTGGGGAGAGAGTACCTGGGAAAGGTTTCACTGCTAATGTAATGGTCTTTCTGTAGAAGCAGTGTTTCGGTTATGGTTAGAGACAGCGGATGCTTTGGAATATGAGCAGGGTCTTTCACTCGGCATGAGATGAAGAGAGAAGACGCTGGAGAGAACCAGTTGTAAGATATGACCCAATGGGGAGATCATGATTCGATGGAGCTGGGCGGCAAGATTGACAGAGGATCGATGAATTGAGCTCCAACTGTACACATTTGACTGTTTAATTATAATGAGCCCTTTTAGTTTTTTCTTGCTTTTCTTTACTGACACTTCAGTTAAGATTCATAAATGTAATTCCTTTAATCGTACGCAGTGTGCTGTCTGTTGTTTCTTGGCACTGAATTGCAACAGGGCAGCAAGTTACACAGCATCCACACAAACCGGCGATTGAGATTGGAGAGCTGTCTCAATCTGTCATGGTCCGGATCGGGGTCCCTTTAAATTTAGCTTGTTTATGTTACGGTCCGGACCGTTGATTCCCTGTTTTCCCGTGTCCCTTGACTTTGGTGATTAGAGGCAATTAACACTCGGCTGAACCGGTAGTTTATAGTCTCCGGCTTTCAACTGTTCGTTGCGGGAGCGTCTGCAAAGTCATGGTGTGCCAATGTCATCTGGCCGGAGCAAGCTTTGTCTCCGCCCGAAGCGAGTGTCGGTAATTTGCCTTTCCTCACTGCAGCAACCCTGTCCAGTTACCTCACCGAAGCGAACCTGCAAAGTTTCCTTATCAAGGTGGGTCCACCAGTTAACTCGCCGGAGGGAATCAAGAGCCGCTGTCTACTGTTTCCGGGCCGAGTCGAGAGCTCGGAACTACCCGGTGGTTCCAAACACCACGTCCTGGCTCCGGCGGCATCCAAGTACCACGTCCACGTCCTGGCTCCAGTGGAATCCAAGTACCATGTCCATGTCCTGGCCCTGGCGGTGTTCAAGTACCATGTCCACATCCTGGCCCTGGTGGCGTCCAAATACCATGTCAAGTCCTGGCCCTGGTGGTCTGTGATTCCTGTCCTATCCCCTTGTATGAATCCCTTCTCTGCACCTCTTGCCTCTAGCCCTTGGCTGCAGCCCCTGCCTGCACTTTGGTCCAGTTCCATCACCGGAGCTAGATAGGTACTGTCTGGTGTTCATTCGTGTTGGTCTTGTCTTGTCTTATCCTCGCATCTGTGGGGTAAGACTGGCCGTCTTGCCATTGCCCCGCGGGGAGTCGTGTCTTATATTGTGTTGTCCTTGCCTCCGTGTTCAGACCGTCTTGCTGTTGCCCCGCGGATGGTCATGAGTCCCAGCCCTAGACTAGTTCCTGAGGATTGGAGGGTGGCTAATGTAACCCCACTTTTTAAAAAAGGAGGGAGAGAGAAACTGGGGAATTACAGACTGGTTAGCCTGACATTGGTGGTGAGGAAAATGCCAGAGTCAGTTATCAAAGATGTGATAACAGCACATTTGGAAAGTGGTGAAATCATTGGACAAAGCATGGATTTGTGAAAGGAAAATCATGTCTGATGAATCTCATAGAATTTTTGAGGATGTAATGAGTAGAGTGGATAGGGGAGAACCAGTGGGTGTGGTATATTTGGATTTTCAAAAGGCTTTTGACAAGGTCCCACACAGGAGATTAGTGTGCAAACTTAAAGCACATGGTATTGGGGGTAAGGTATTGATGCGGATAGAGAATTGGTTGGCAGACAGGAAGCAAAGAGTGGGAATAAATGGGACCTTTTCAGAATGGCAGGCTGTGACTAGTGGGGTACTGCAAGGCTCAATGCTGGGACCCCAGTTGTTTACAATATATATTAATGACTTAGATGAGGGAATTAAATGCAGCATCTCCAAGTTTGCAGATGACACGAAGCTGGGCGGCAGTGTTAGCTGTGAGGAGGATGCTAAGAGGATGCAGGGTGACTTGGATAGGTTAGGTGAGTGGGCAAATTCATGGCAGATGCAATTTAATGTGGATACATGTGAGGTTATCCACTCTGGTGGCAAAAACAGGAAAACAGATTATTATCTGAATGGTGGCCGATTAGGAAAAGGGGAGGTACAGTGAGACCTGGGTGTCATTATACACCAGTCATTGAAAGTGGGCATGCAGGTACAGCAGGCGGTGAAAAAGGCGAATGGTATGCTGGCATTCATAGCAAGAGGATTCGAGAACAGGAGCAGGGAGGCCTTGGTGAGACCACACCTGAAGTATTGTGTGAAGTTTTGGTCCCCTAATCTGAGGAAAGACATCCTTGCCATAGAGGGAGTACAAAGAAGGTTCACCAGATTGATTCCTGTGATGGCAGGACTTTCATATGATTAAAGACTGGATTGACTAGGTTTATACTCGTTGGAATTTAGAAGATTCAGGGGGGATCTTATTGAAACACCCTTGGTCCCAGCCTGGTCGTAGTCCTCTGTCCTTGTCCAGTTCGCTACTCCTGCTCCTGCCTAGTTCTCCTGATATCAAACAATAAACTAAATTTAATTAACCTCACAAGATGTGTCTTGCATTTGGGTCCAGCCTTGCTCCCCATGCCCCTGCTACTGTGACACAATCTCACGGGTTTGGTGGGACCAGAGTGTGTCTTCCATAGACTTGCGCAGCGAAGCAAACCAGCGGGGTTTCATTTTCTTTTTCTAGTTTCCTTACACTTGCTTTTATGTTTGTATAATTTCAAGGACTCTGCAAAGAGTCAAGCTCCATAACGCAGCCGGGCCAGACAACATGCCAGGCTGAGTACTCAGGAAATGGACACACCTGATCACTGACTCCTCACAGACATCTTCAACTCTTCATTTATCCATGCTGTTGTCCCCACATGCTTCAGATCAGCCATCATCGTTCCTGTACCAAAGAACTCTACTCTTTCACACTGAACAATTAGCGCCCGGTGGCAATGACACCAGTTATCCTGAAGTGCTTTGCACAGCTGGTAATGGCACACATCAAAGGCTCCATTGCCGCCACGCTGGACACTCACCAGTATGTTTACTGGTAGAACCGCTCTACAACAGATGCAGTAACATCTGTCATGCTCCTGGCCCTGGTACACCTAGAAAACAAGAAGACTTGTGTCTGAATGCTGTTTCTGGATTTCAGTTCCGCATTCAACACTATTATCCCACAGATATTAGTGAACAAACTCCTACTCATCAGTCTAAATGCACCACTATGCATCTGGGCATTGGACTTCCCAAAAAACCGCCCTCAGATAGTCAGGATGCACAATCGCTCCTCCCTCTCCATTATCCTCAACACAGGTGCCCCCCCAACACCCCCCAGGGCTGTGTGCTGAGCCAACTGCTGTCGAGTCTGCTCACGTATCATCGAATGGCCAAATATCTAAGTAATCACATGGTCAGATTCACTGATGACACAACAGTGGTGAGGCTCATCACCAACAATGATAAGACAACCTGCAGAGAGAAAGTGGAAAAGTTTGAAGCCTGTGCCAGGCAAATAACTTCTTCCTCAAAGTTAACAAGACAAAGGAAATTGTTATTGTCTTCAGGAGAACTAACTCACACCAGTCACAAAACATTGACTGCACAGCAATGGAAACTTCGACCAGTTTCAAATTTCTGGGAGGGTACATTATGCATAACTTTACATGGCTCCCGATCCCACTGACACGATCAGGAAAGCTCACCAACATCTCTACTTCCTCAGGAGGTTGAGGGGAGCTGGACTATGCACATCTTTAGTCATGCCCTTTTGCAGATGCACAGCAGAGAGTATCCTAACAAGATTAATCACTGTACGGTAAGGAAACTGCATGGTGGTAGTCAGGAAGTTCAATACAAGGGGTATGCCCAACACATCATTGGCACCTGCCTATGTGCCATCAAGGACATACATGCAGAAAGGTGCTGGTAAAGAGCCAGAAACATCATGATGGATCCCACCAATCCTGCTCATTGACTGCTTGTCCCACTCCCATCAGGGAGGAAGTTGCGTAGCATCCATGCCAGGACCACTAGACACAAAAACAGTTAAATCCCCAAACACTAAGGATGACCAACACTCTACCCACTAACCCACACCTCCACCACCACTACTTTATCATTTCATGTCAGAGTCACCTTATGGGCATACACTCCTGTGGCTCGTGTCAGTTTATGAACACACAATCAATCTATGTATATAAGCAATGTTATGTATTTACATTTATTGTGTTTTTGTTTATTATTGTGTTCTTTTTCTTCTGGCTTTTTTGTGCCTCTTCCATGCTGAACATCTGATAAAAGAGTTGTAACCATGAATCTGGCAACTTTTTTTCACTCCCCTAGAATCTTCTCGACAATATTATCCCCAGATCTAACCAGAGTTACAAAGGGAGTTGTACTACATTGGAGTTGGATGCTGTCATTTAATGTCAGAGACTGGACAGTACAGAAATATTAGATTATGAGGACACGCAGTCCTCTTTTATTGTCATTTAGCAATGCATTCATTAAAAAATGATACAATTTTCCTCCAGTGTGATATCACAGAAACACAACACAGACCAAGAATGAAAAACTAACAAAAAACACATAATTATAACATATAGTTACAACAGTGCAAGCAATACCATAATTTGATAGAAGAACATACCATGGGCATGGTAAAAAATGTCTCAAAGTCTCTCGAAAGTCCCAACATCTCATGCAGATGGTAGAAGGAAGAAAACTCTCCCTGCCATCAGCTTCCAGCCCAGCAAACTTGCCGATGCAGCATCTTGGAAGCACCCGACCACAGTCCAAATCTCAGTCTGTCTGAAAAATTCGAGCCTCCAACCAGCCCTCCAACACCGAGCACCGAGCACCATCTCTGCCGAGCGCATCGACCCCAGCCCTGGACGTCAGCAGCAGGCAAATCCGAGGATTTGGGGTCTTCCCTTTGGAGATTCTGGATCGCACAGTAGCAGCGGCAGCGAACTAGGCATTTCAGAAGTTTCTCCGGATGCTCCTCAGTGTTTCTCACATCTGTCTCCATCAAATGAGGATTGTGCACGGCCCCTATTTAACAAATATGATATCATTTCACCGGAGAGGCCGCGCGCGCTGCGTAGTGCTGCCATCTTCTCCTCCCTCCACAGTGTGGAGTGAAGAAATTGGGAAATATCAGACAGTTATCAACCTTATTAACTGCACAAAAACAAGAAGGTTTTACTTGGGAGGTGCCAGCGCAAAATTCACTGTCTCATACGCACAGATCATCATAAGAGACTGGATAATAGTGAAGCAGAATGGTTATATGAGAAAGTGAAGCCATTTGGCCTGTTCACCTCAGACCAGCTCGATATTAAAAACATTACATGCCCCAGCCCTCTATCCACAACCCTGCAGTTTCAGATATGTATATGGCTCTCTCTCAATATTACAATTGAATCTCCCTGCACAAACATCTGTGTGATAGAGATCGATCGAACTCAAGTGAACTCACATGTGGCCACACATCACACAAAACTCTTTTGCACTCAAAGCGTTTTGTAACATTCTCTCAAAGGTTAAACATTCAGAATACTCCCAAACACAGTACATTTGTAGAAATATTCTCAGGTCCAAGATGAGATATTTTTATCTACTATCTAGATATTTCCAAGAAAGGATAGTTTGTGACTTGGAAGTGAACTTACAGGTGGCATTTCCTGCTCATTCTGCTCTTGTGTACTTGGTAATACAGCTCAAAGAATTGGAAGGTGGTGTTTGAGTAACCAGGGGAAGTAACAACATGATATTTTACCAGGGGTGTATAGAATGAATGTTGATGTTTGTTTGTTTAAACTTATCACAATTCTGTTGCATAGGCCACAGACTAGAATCCTCTATCCTGGACCAGTCTTTCAAGTTGTCTCCAGATGAAGCCCATACATGAAGATCCCTCCTTTCCCAGGACACTTTTTATCCTCCATTACACTGCTACTTACCCATGTTCTCATTCCTTCCTACTCCAGTGAACCTTCCTCTGAGGATGCTGGTCAGAGCTCTGGTCCCACAGTCTGGTCTGAGCTGATGACAACCCCCACCCCACCCACACACACACAAGCTCACCCATGAACTGATCCCAATCACCCATGGATCTACAGCCACCCTCCTGCACTATTTCCTCAGGCTAACATTTATCTGCACCTTACTACACCCACACTAATCCCATTCAATTACATTTCTTTCCCTTCACATTCTATTCAATTTACGTCAGATTCTTCCACTCACCGACACTCCTGGACCAATTTATAGCAGCAAGTTCATCTACCAACCTGCACCCCTTTGACATGTGCAAGGAAACTGCAGCAGTCAAAGGAATAAAGCAGGGATACAGACCTGGTGGAAGCAGATAGCTTCAGTTGAACTTGGCATCATTATTGGCACATGGGCAAGGTGGCCTATTCCTTTGAGATATAGTTGGATATTCTGCTCTTCAAATTAAGAACTATTCCTCTTTATGTTCCTCTGCCTGCACGATAAACCCACTTGTCTGGTCATGCCTCTGTCCTTAGAGGAAGACTATCATCAATCACTACTCTGAATATCATACAGTTAGAGAGCAGGAAGTCCTCAAGGATCTGCTGACCCACCTGCCTGCACTTCAGTCTGCCTGGTGATCTGCCAGTCTCCCTGCTTCATGAACTCACATTAGCTACACGATGACCAGCTCCTGAAACCTGCTGCACAAGAAACATTCAGCCTTGTGGATGGATTGCTGTTGCTCAAGCTCCAAATCCCAGAGGATATGTTCTTCCAGCTGAAAACACCTCCTGTACCCATCATAGTGCAGAAAACAGGAAAACTCCTGAGGTCCCACATTGTCACAGTTATCCATTCCCATTGCTGTGAGATTCCCAGCCAGATCCTTTTTTATCAGACTGTCTCGATTAACAAGAAAAATCTACACTTGAAACACCAGCCTTATTACATACTTTGTAATGAGCTCTTCAGACTTGTCTGACAAGCCGGAAAGCGTTGGGCGCTGAGGTTTCAAAGAGCAGCTTGTTTGGTCAATTGTTGCTAATCATTTAAAAGTTACTTGTGTTTTTCTTTTTGAGCAACTTACTCTCTGTAATGCAGTCTCTGGGTGTTTAATGTCTAAACTTGCTAAGACTCAGGGATTCCATCTTACTTGTAATATTTAAGGGGAGGCCCAATTAGCACTAGTTGTGGGGTTCTTGTTTTGAGAATATTACATCTCAAGGTGTTGCTCGGCCAAGCCACTGATGTTCTGTTGGAATTCTTATGAATAAACTCTGGTTGTCATCTCTTCATTGGACTCTTTTTCCTCCGCATCTGGGTTCCAACATTGCCAGCACATATTGTGGCGCAACACACACAAATTTCTGGAGGAACTCAGCAGGTCAGGCAGCATCTATATTCATAAAAATATTTGGAAGAATAACCCATGCTGCAATGCCTTGTCATTTTTTTAAAAAGTTGTTAAGTAGTGTTCAGTTAAATTCCTTCAAGCCAATAACACTGTTGCCACTTATGTGGTTTCCGAGGGTGGTTTACTTAGTGCAACAATTCTGAAGCTTTCTCACCAACCTGGTCTCTCACTTTCCCTTCGTGGCAGAAACCTTCACTGTTGTCCTACCCCACCAAGCCCTTACAAGTGGCTGCACCAAGCGTCCAGCTGACTGGGACATTGCGCGACAAAGGTCCATACTTGTCCTTCTCAACACCAGGGACAGAGAAAGCTTTGATAGTGGAACTTGGTGCCCATGTACTTAGAGTTTTCCACAGAGAGTCTAAAGCAACCACACATGAATGTAAACATCAGGAATTCTGCAGATGCTGGAAATTCAAGCAACACATATCAAAGTTGCTGGTGAACACAGCAGGCCAGGCAGCATCTCTAGGAAGAGATACAGTCGACGTTTCAGGCCGAGACCCTTCGTCAGGACTAACTGAAAGAAGAGCTAGCAAGTGATTTGAAAGTGGGAGGGGGAGCGGGAGATCCAAAATGATAGGAGAAGACAGGAGGGGGAGGGATGGAGCCAAGAGCTGGACAGGTGATTGGCAAAGTGGATATGAAAGGATCATGGGACATGAGGCCCAAGGAGAAAGACAAGGGGTGGGGGGGAAACCTAGAGCATGGGCAAGGGGTATAGTGAGAGGGACAGAGG
Source organism: Mobula hypostoma (assembly GCF_963921235.1). Lineage (NCBI taxonomy): Eukaryota > Metazoa > Chordata > Chondrichthyes > Myliobatiformes > Myliobatidae > Mobula > Mobula hypostoma. Next base: position 8,790,912 of record NC_086120.1, read on the forward strand.
GAGTAAATGGAGAGTGAGAGAAAGAATGTGTATATAAAAATAAATAACGGATGGGGTACGAGGGGGGAGGTGGGGTACTAGCAGAAGTTAGAGAAGTCAGTGTTCATGCCATCAGGTTGGAGGCTACCCAGACGGAATATAAGGTGTTGTTCCTCCAACCTGAGTGTGGCTTCATCTTTACAGTAGAGGAGGCCGTGGATAGACATGTCAGAATGGAAATGGGATGTGGAATTAAAATGTGTGGCCACTGGGAGATCCTGCTTTCTCTGGCAGACAGAGGGTAGGTGTTCAGCAAAGCGGTCTCCCAGTCTGCATTGGGTCTCGCCAATATATAGAAAGCCACATTGAGAGCACCGGACGCAGTATATCACCCCAGCCGACTCACAGGTGAAGTGTCGCCTCACCTGGAATGACTGTCTGGGGACCTGAATGGTGGTAAGGGAGGAAGTGTAAGGGGATGTGTAGCACTTGTTCCGCTTACAAGGATAAGTACCAGGAGGGAGATCAGTGGGGAGGGTTGTGGGGGACGAATATATATCACCGCAGCCATTCGTCCCCCCCATCCCTCCTCACTGATCTCCCTCCTGGCCCTTATCCTTGTAAGCGGAACAAGTGCTACACATGCCCTTACACTTCCTCCCTTACCACCATTCAGGGACCCAGACAGTCCTTCCAGGTGAGGCGACACTTCACCTGAGAGTCGGCTGGGGTGATATACTGCATCCGGTGCTCCCAATGTGGCTTTCTATATATTGGCGAGACCCAATGCAGACTGGGAGACCATTTTGCTGAACACCTACACTCTGTCTGCCAGAGAAAGCACGATCTCCCAGTGGCCACACATTTAATTCCACATCCCTTTCCCATTCCGACATGTCTATCCATGGCCTCCTCTACTGTAAAGATGAATTCATACTCAGGTTGGAGGAACAACACCTTATATTCTGTCTGGGTAGCCTCCAACCTGATGGTATGAACATTGACTTCTCTAACTTCCGCTAATGCCCCACCTCCCCCTCGTACCCCATCCGTTATCATTCTTTCTCTCACTCTCCTTTTTCTCCCTTTGTCCCTCTGACTATACTCCTCACCCATCCTCTGGGTTTCCCCCCCACCCCTTGTCTTTCTCCCTGGGCTTCCTGCCCCATGATCATCTCATATCCCCTTTGCCAATCACCTGTCCAGCTCTTGGCTCCATCCCTCCCCCTCCTGTCTTCTCTCTTATATTTTGGATCTCGCCCTCCCCGTTCCACTTTCAAATCTCTTACTAACTCTTCCTTCAGTTAGTCCTGACGAAGGGTCTCGGCCTGAAACGTTGGCTGTACCTCTTCCTAGAGATGCTGCCTGGCCTGCTGCATTCACTAGCAACTTTGATGTGCGTTGCATACATGAATGTGCTTATCAGGGTGAGGATGACATTACATATGTTATTGCCTTGGTTGTCCAAGGACTTGTGCATTGTGATCAGTCTTATTCACTCCACCTTGGAGTCCCAGATGAATCAAAGGATGGTCCAGGTCATTTCAAAACTAGAAGAATGAGGTTTGCATTTCAACAAAGGCTCTATGCAGCAGACAAACAAGAAGGAGAACAGATTCTGTTGTCCCCTGTGTCTTCCACATTCTCAGATATTTCATCTATTCATCTTTTAACAGAGTTGTCACTGGCTTCAATTAGTTGGTCTGGTGAATTATGCAAAACTGTACTCAGAAGCTTCCCTACGGATGGCTAAATCTGTTCTTCTCCAATTGTATGAGGCTTTCCAGATTTATCAATGAGTAATGAAATGTAAAAAGCTCACAAACTATCACTCCTGTAAAGTGTTGGCAGACATGTTTAGAAGTGGTTTTCATTTGTGAAAGTTTACACGATCTGACTGAAAGAAAAATAAGCCATCCTTCAAAACACCCACACAAAAACTGCATTACAGCTAAATGTTGTGAATTCATTCATAGAACCATAGAGACAGACAAAAATCTGCAGCACAATACAGGCCCTTTGGCCCACAAAGCTGTGCTGAACATGCCCTTACCTTGGAAATTACCTAGAGTTATCCATAGCCCTCTACTTTTCTGAGCTCCATGTACCTGCCAAGGCATCTCTTAAAAGACCCTATCATATCCGCCTCCACCATCATCGCTGGCATCCCATTCTATGCGCTCAGCACTCACTGCATAATGACTTACCCATGACATCTCCTCTGTACCTACTTCCAAGCACCTTAAAACTGTGACCTCTCGTGCTAGCCATTTCAGCCCTGGGGAAAAGCCTCTGACTATCCACATGATCAATGCCTCTCATCACCTTATACACCTCTATCGGGTCACCTCTCATCCTACGTTGCTCCAAGGAAAGAAGGCTGAGTTCACTCAACCTATTCTCAAAAGGCACCCTGCCCAATCCAAACAACATCCTTGTAAATCTCCTCTGCTCCCTTTCTATGGTTTCCACATCCTTCCTGTAGTGAGACGATCAGAACTGAGCACAGTACTCCAAGTGGGGTCTGACCAGGGTCCTTACATTACCTCTTGGCTCTTAAACTCAATCACACGACTGTTGAATGCCAATACACCGTATGCTTTCTTAACCACAGAGTCAACCTGCGCAGCAGCTTTGAGTGTCCTTTGGACTCAGTCACCAAGATCCCTCTGATCCTCCACACTGCCAAGAGTTTTACCATTAATACTATATTCTGCCATCATATTTGACCTACCAAAATGAACCACCTCACTCTTATCTTAGTTGAGCTCCATCTGCCACTTCTCAGCCCAGTGTTGCATCGTATTAATGTCTCACTGTAACTTCTGACAGTCCACCACACTATGCACAACACCTCCAAACTTAGTGTAATCAGCAAATTTATTATCCCTTCCTTCCACTTCCTCGTCCAGATCATTTATAAAAATCACGTAGAGTAGGGGTCCTGGAACAGATCCCTGAGGCACATCACTGGTCACCAATCTCCAGGCAGAATATGACCCGTCTACAACCACTCTTTGCCATCTGTGGGAATGCCATTTCTGAATCGACAAAGCAATGCCCCATGCCTGCTTACTTCCTCAATAAGCCTGGCATGGGGTACTTTGTCAAATGCCTTGCTGAAATCCATATACACTACACCTACTGTCCTAACCTCGTCAATGTGTTTAGTCACTTCCTCAAAAAAATTCAATCAGGCTTGTCAGGCTCGACCTGCCTTTCACAAAGCCACACTGACTATTCCTAATCGTATTATGCCTCTCCAAATGTTCATAAATACTGCCTCTCAGGATCTTCTCCATCAACTAACCAACCACTGAAGTAAGACTCACTGGTCTGTAATTTCCTGGGCTATCTCTACTCTCTTTTTGAATAATTACTTTGGTTCTGTCTTTACTAAGGAGGACATAAATAATCTTCCAGAAATAGTAAGGGACAGAGGGTCCAGTGAGATGGAGGAACTGAGTGAAATACATGTAATAGGGAAGTGGTGTTAGGTAAATTGAAGGGATTGAAGGCAGATAAATCCCCAGGGCCAGATGGTCTGCATCCTAGAGTGCTTAAGGAAGTAGCCCAAGAAATAGTGGATGCATTAGTGATAATTTTTCAAAACTCGTTAGATTCTGGACTAGTTCCTGAGGATTGGAGGCTAATGTAACCCCACTTTTTAAAAAAGGAGGGAGAGAGAAACCGGGGAATTATAGGCCGGTTAGCCTAACGTCGGTGGTGGGGAAACTGCTGGAGTCAGTTATCAAGGATGTGATAACAGCACATTTGGAAAGCGGTGAAATGATCGGACAAAGTCAGCATAGATTTGTGAAAGGAAAATCATGTCTGACGAATCTCATAGAATTTTTTTGAGGATGTAACTAGTAGAGTGGATAGGGGAGAACCAGTGGATGTGGTATATTTGGATTTTCAAAAGGCTTTTGACAAGGTCCCACACAGGAGATTAGTGTGCAAACTTAAAGCACACGGTATTGGGGGTAAGGTATTGGTGTGGGTGGAGAATTGGTTAGCAGACAGGAAGCAAAGAGTGGGAATAAACGGGACCTTTTCAGAATGGCAGGCGGTGACTAGTGGGGTACCGCAAGGCTCAGTGCTGGGACCCCAGTTGTTTACAATATATATTAATGACTTGGATGAGGGAATTAAATGCAGCATCTCCAAGTTTGCGGATGACACGAAGCTGGGTGGCAGTGTTAGCAGTGAGGAGGATGCTAAGAGGATGCAGGGTACTTGGATAGGTTGGGTGAGTAGGCAAACTCATGGCAGATGCAATTTAATGTGGATAAATGTGAAGTTATCCACTTTGGTGGCAAAAATAGGAAAACAGATTATTATCTGAATGGTGGCCGATTAGGAAAAGGGGAGGTGCAACGAGACCTGGATGTCATTATACACCAGTCATTGAAAGTGGGCATGCAGGTACAGCAGGCGGTGAAAAAGGCGAACGGTATGCTGGCATTTATAGCAAGAGGATTCAGTACAGGAGCAGGGAGGTACTACTGCAGTTGTACAAGGCCTTGGTGAGACCACACCTGGAGTATTGTGTGCAGTTTTGGTCCCCTAATCTGAGGAAAGACATCTTTGCCATAGAGGGAGTACAAAGAAGGTTCACCAGATTGATTCCTGGGATGGCAGGTCTTTCATATGAAGAAAGACTGGATGAACTGGGCTTGTACTCGTTGGAATTTAGAAGATTGAGGGGGGATCTGATTGAAACGTATAAGATCCTAAAGGGATTGGACAGGCTAGATCGGGAAGATTGTTCCCAATGTTGGGGAGGTCCAGAACGAGGGGTCACAGTTTGAGGATAGAGGGGAAGCCTTTTAGGACCGAGATTAGGAAAAACTTCTTCACACAGAGAGTGGTGAATCTGTGGAATTCTCTCCCACAGCAAACTGTTGAGGCCAGTTCATTGGCTATGTTTAAGAGGGAGTTAGATATGGCCCTTGTGGCTACAGGGGTCAGGGGGTATGGCAGGAAGGCTGGGTTCTGAGTTGGATGATCAGCCATGATCATAATAAATGGCGGTGCAGGCTCGAAGGGCCGAATGGCCTACTCCTGCACCTATTTTCTATGTTTCTATGTTTCTATGTTTCTATGTTTCTATGTTTCTTTCTTGAATATTGGAACAACATCCACAACCCTCCAATCCTCCAGAACCACTCCCATCCCCATTGATGGTGCAAAGATCATCACCAGAGGCTCAGCAATATTTTCCCTTGCCTCCCACAGTAGCCTGGTCTGGTCCCGGTAACTTATTCAACTTGATTCTTTCCGAAAGCTCCAGCACATCTTCTTTCTTAATATCTACATGCTCAAACTTTTCAGTTTCATTTGAAAACTCTATTTAGAAATCAGTTCGGATTGGGTAGATATGCACACCATACTTATGTTATATCAAATGGCCAGACTGATTGATAGCTACAACTCAACTGGCCTTCTAAATTTCAAATAAAGTATCATTGTCTCTGATGAAAGTCAGATATTCAAACCCTGTTTCTCTCTCCAGCGGACACCATCACAATTGTTTCTGCTCTTTCGCTTTTGATCAATATTTAAACGCGGGAAGTTTGAAAGCAAAATTTTCTAGCAGGCCAGCTATAAAGCTCTGGATGCCCTTTTTTGGTATTTAAAAAAAAATGAATACCCCTTTTTTCATGGAGTCTGCCATGCGCCAGTTAGAAGCATAGCATTGTGCATTTCCAGCAGGTCCCTCGGAACCGAGTATCGGAATCCGAGATTTTTATTCGATTGGAAAGAATGGATGGAGCCAGTCAGCTCCTCCAGGTCATTGTTTGGTCCTGACTCTCCCGCTTGCTGTCGTCTGGGGACGGAGGACAGCAAATTCCGGGAGGCTGTGCTGCCTGTGGCCTTTCTGTAGAACATGTCACAACCACGGGCTCTGCCGCAGGGACTGCGCGTCCTCAAAGGCGGGCTGCGGAACAGGTTCGGCAATCGTGCTCGTAAATATGGAAGTTCCCGCTAATTAGAGTTTCATTGTGATGGCAGCTTACTTCGTTCCTCTTGTTCCAGTTCTGTCGAGCCTTGAGAAATACCAGAGCAACGCCAATGGTCCCCACTTCCCATTGTCCAGGTTCCAGGTATTCTCTCCGCAATTGGTCTTTACCGGCCCGGCGCAGTCTGTCAGACAGGTTATTTTCCATCAAAATCAACTTTATTCATAACAAAAAATATTTACAAAAAATAAATGTAATGCCATTTCATTCTTACATTCATGGCCAATGCTTTCAGTTCTGTCCTTTACATTTCTTAAAGCTAATTGGGCTGTTGCCGCTCACGGGCCCCCTCGGTGATACACGGCTACAGTAATTGAGGGGCTTCCTCACCCAGTCCGGGTTCTCCCTCTCCAGTAGCGGGAGGACGCTAAACTGGGGTCATATAGGTTAGAATTCACATTAAAATAAACGTTATTCACACTGAAAAAAACATTTACAAGAATAAACCTTTTAATTCTTACATTCATAGTCAATACTTTCCGCACTGATCTAAATCCCTACAGCTAGAACGAATTCAAACCCTCAACTGCCAAGGTGGGTTTGAACTCCATGACTGAATGACTGAATGATGTGGGAACAGGAAGCCTGCACTGCTCTATCACAAACAAGATAGGATCTGCAGATGCTGGAAATCCAAGCAACACACACGAAATGCTGGAGGAACTCAGCAGGCCAGGCAGCATCTATGGAAAACAGTACTGTCGACGTTTCGGGCCAAGACCCTTCAAAAGCCTGCACTGTCCTGCCCTGTTGTCACTGGAGGTGTGAGGGGCATCTGTGGACCGAAGGAAGGAATCAGGGAAATGAAGGCAGAGTTTGGGAAATGTCAGACAATGAATGACTTTTTCCTTCGGAAATATTTTAACAGTTAGGTCGGTTGCTAACAATGTCGCCGCCTCAACCCGATGGTACGTGACAGTACATGGGAGAATTTCCGATCCCCGCTCTGGTTGGTCAGTGTCAGTCACTCTGATTTGCATTGATTCCCTCCCCGTTGTGAATGGCTCTATAACTGGGCTCCATTGGCACCGGCGGCCAGTCACTCACAGATCCACCGACAGAAAGGAGGCAGGAAGCTGACGGGCAGCAACGATGCGGACGCTGTGCTTTTTCTGGTCTCTGGCAGTGTGGCTGGGTTGTAAGTACAGGCAGTGGTTGCTGAGGTGGGTCTTGGGGCCATATTAAAGAGTCAATGTTAAAGTTGAATTCCTGTCTTTCACAGCTGGAGAGTCCCAGACTCTGACTCAGCCTCCGACCGTGTCGGTGAGTCCAGGAGCCACGGCCACACTGAATTGTGATATCGGATCAAAGGCTAGCTATGAAGTTGGTTGGTACAAGCAGACACCGGGAACAGTTCCACAATGGATCCTGTACTACTATCAATCGAGCAGCCCCGACCTACGGCCCTGGGTTTAGCAGCGACCGTTTCACGTCGACATCCAACAGCGCCGGCACCGTTTACCAGTTAATCATAAAAAACGTGGAGACGAATGACGCTGCCGTCTATTACTGCGCAACGACATTTTCCGCGGGTGGTAGCTACTCGGGGGTGTTCGGCCCAGGGACCAAGCTCTTTGTTACAGGTAAGTGTCCGATAAATACGTCCTGCGGTGACCACGGCAAAAATACCCGTCAATTAACAAGTTATAAGTTATAATTCCATAGCGAATTTTACAATGAAAATGTTAATTTACAATCTAAAACAACAGGAATTCTGCAGATGCTGGAAATACAAGCAACACACATAAAAGTTGCTGGTGAACGCAGCAGGCCAGGCAGCATCTCTAGGAAGAGGTGCAGTCGACGTTTCAGGCCGAGACCCTTCGTCAGGACTAATTGAAGGAAGAATGACGAAGGGATTTGAAAGTTGGAGGGGGAGGGAGAGATCCAAAATGATAGGAGAAGACAGAATACACCCCTTCCCATCCTCAGGGTCCCCCCCGCCCTTGTCTTTCTTCCCGGACCTCCTGTCCCATGATCCTCTCGTATCCCTTTTGCCTATCACCTATCCAGCTCTTGGCTCCATCCCTCCCCCTCCTGTCTTCTCCTATCATTTTGGATCTCCCCCTCCCCCTCCAACTTTCAAATCCCTTGCTCACTCTTCCTTCAGTTAGTCCTGACGAAGAGTCTCGGCCTGAAATGTCGACTGCACCTCTTCCTAGAGATGCTGCCTGGCCAATTTACAATCTAATCGTGTTCGTGTCCAGCGTCAGTTTTACTCGATAGAGTTGGGTTCAGAGAATTGCTTCCGTATTTTAATGAAGCATATCTCTTTTCGGTTGTGTTTTCGGACAAACCATGATTCGGACAAACTTTCTGTTCATTCGTGTTACTTCAGCTCCAGTTTTAATTTGTCTGTTGTTGTGTTGGTTTAATTGGAACGAACGTGAAGGGATCCATCTTCCTAAAGTGTGGCCAAAGTTGTCAGTGGGGACAGGGCTTGACCGGCAAATGAGAGCCTGTAGTTGTGAACACAGCCCAACGACAAGTTTCCATTTATTAATTCGAACATTCCAGCGAAACGTCCTGCCCTCCCAGTGAGGGTGGAACTCTCCTCCAGCACCCATCCCTTAAAAGACCCTGTCCCACTGCCCAGTCCTTGCCTTCTCTCTCCTGCCACCGATTCACGTGAGAGCTGCTCCTTCCCAGGAACCGTTGCTCATCGATCTCGGTCACTACACCGACTATGGCCGGTGCTCCGATTCTGCGGAGAATCCAGCCTCCCGTCCCCCATGTGAGTGGGAACCGAATCGTTCGACATTATCACAGATCACAGAGCGGTCTTACCCTGACCTGCTCCATGGAGCTCAGGACCACGCATTTAGTGCCCTCGCCCACTGGGGCAGAGCAGATTGTAACATATATATTCTCATTAATGATGGGCGGGAGGGCCGGAGGGAAGAGGAGGAATGTGTCACTGATGGCACCGAGAGTGGACACATTAAACTACGCTGGGGCGCTTTGATGCCAGTGTGTCTCTCAACTCCGGGAATGACTCAGAGACTAACAGCCTCACCGGTTGCAGTAGATTTCTAGTTTTTCCGTGTTGACCTTCATGCACCGTCCTCCATGGGCACTGCCTTGTCCCTTGGTGAGACTCTGGGCTCAACTCAGTAAAGCTGAAACCTTTTAATTACGCTTCTGTCAAACCGCGAACTGACGAGAGCTCCTCTGTGACTTGAAACACGTTTTCTCTTGTTCCCGTTGCAGATCGGCAGCTCCCGGACCCTTCAGTGAAACTGCTTGGGCCGTCAGCCGAGGAGATCTCCGCTAAAGGATCGGGCACCTTAGTTTGCCTGGTCAGTAAATTGTCGATCGGTTTCCCTGTCGTCAGCTGGACAGTGAACGACAGTCCGACGAGCAGTGAGGTGCAAACCAGCGGGGTGACTCAGAACGCGGACAAAACCTTCAGTCTCAGCAGCTACCTGACGGTGCCCGGCGCAGACTGGAGCAGTGGGAAGAGGTACTCCTGCTCAGTTCAACAAGGAGCAGCCTCGACAATATCCGCCACAGTCACACAATCCAGCTGTTAAACAGAGCGCGGCTTCGGCCTTGTTTGTTCCCGATTAACGGGAGATCATGGCCTTGTATCTTTCACCTCTACCTCGCTCACTCGCTCTTCACTGTACTTCCCTTCTGTTCCGCTCTCTGTAGTTTCCACTGTGGTGTTGGAATATTTGTACCCGAGGCTGATTTTGATCTTGTTCCGACTGAGAGGGTACACAGTGTTAAAGCGGACAGTTGCTTGACTTCTGGACATTTCAGGCGGTATTTGGTTTTCTCTTGCATCGGTGTTGGATTAGTTTGAATGATTAATAAATGTTTTGTGATTCGTCATCATGATCAGACTGACCGACGGTTATTAATTACCAATAAATATGATCAGTGCAGGAACGACTCCCAAGTGTGCGTTTAATCATCTTTCTTGGTTTTCCAATTCTGACATTGAGTGGGAAGAGGGAAGAGGGTGGGGATTCGTCTCTCGGCTCTGGTTCGTGACCTGGCTTGGTGAACTTTAGGAAATCGGTGCGGCAGCCTAGGACACCGAATATCAGCAAAGAAGGAAAGGAAGTTCCATTGCTGAGAATCGGGGACAGGGTGGTGGGTTGACTGTAAGGCTGTGGTGTAAAAGAAAAACGAAACAGTTGGATTTGGGAAGGTTAATAAAGGAAATGAACATAATCGTGGTTGCAAATTTCTAGGCTCCTGGGCAGCGTTGCCAGAGAGAGGAATAAATTGTAGTTACGTTCTGAGCTAATGAGGTTTCGCCAGAAGTGACCAATATTGACACAAACTAGAAAGTCTGGCTATCTGAAATGGTTGGGTCACAAGGGATGAAAATTGCCCAGTCAGAAGTTTAAACCTGTTCCTCGACTACCTATTGGGTGACAGGGTGCGGATGCAAGAGTCCAGAGACAGAATAGTTGGATTTGTTTCACATTAGTTCCTGATCCCACTTCTCCTACTGTCTCAGCCGCACTCTCGTCCTCTCTCTTCTCCTTCCTACCCCCAACAAATGCTTCCTAGGCTGAACTCTCAACCTCTCTCCATTTACAGCACGACTGCATTTATTTCCCGAACCCCATTCCTACTTTCATCCATCCTTACCCTCCCCACCAGCTCGCTATTTTAAAGGAGATTAATATTTTCTTGATTAGAAAACGTGTCAAAGGTTACAGGGAGAAGGCAGAAGAATGGGTATGAGAGGGATAACAAATCAGGAACAATGGAATAGAGCTACCGACTCAATGAGCCCAATGGCCGGTTTCTGCTCCTCTGTCCCGTGGTCCTATGGTGGAATTTATGAAAACAAATCATGAGGCCAGTCAGCACATTGGGACCATCTAAGCTCCCAAAAGAGCAACCCAATTAGTGTCCGTTTGTTCTCAAACATGCCATCAAGTCCTGGTAACACTAAAATCAATGGATATCATGAGGAAAGAAAAACAGTGACTGGAAGCATATATCACCGGAATAAGATGTTGTGGTTATTCTACATCAAACATCCCAGTCCCAGGATATCAATGCAGCATTTCCTGATGCTGTACATTCCACCTGCTGCTTCATCAATAACCATTGGAGACATAGTCATTGAATTAGATCATTTGGCCCATCAAGTCTGTCCTGCCATTGTCGATTAATTATACTTCTCAACGCCATTTGTCTGTCTTCTCCCTGTACACTCCCACGCACTTATGCATCAAGAGTCTATCAATCTCTGCTTTAAATATACCAGTTAACATGGACTCCACAGTGTCTCGGGTAATGAACTTCACATATTCACCATTCTCTGGCTAAACAAATTCCTCAACTCTGTTTTGAAGTGACATCCTTGTAATCTGAGGCTCTGCTCTCTGGTCCTAGATTCTCCCACTATTGGAAACATCCTCCTCACGTCCACTCTACTAGGTTTTTCAATATTCAACAGGTTTCAATGAGATTTCAAACACCCCCACCCCGATTCCTCAAAGCTCCAGCAAGTACAGGTCCAGACCCATCAAATTCAACTCGTATTTTAACCCTATCATTCGAGAAATCATTCTCGTGAACTTCCTTTCCAATGCCAGCACAGAATTTTCAAGATAAGGGACTCGAAACTTCTCATAATATTCCACATGCAGTATGAGAAATGCATTGTAAAGCCCCAGCATTAAAACCTACAACTTAATCTTTTGGGATTCCTGCTCTGAGACACCTAGGTCTCTGCATGTCTAATTTCTGAAATTGTTCCCTGTTAAGAAAATAGTCCACAGAAGCGTATGAACACATACATCCCTAAACTGTATTCTATCTGCCACATCTTTGCCAATTTTCCTCATCTGTCCAAGTCCTTCTCCATACTATATGCATCCTCAACACCACCTGCCCCTCCACCTATCTTTGTATCATCCACAAACTTTGCTACAAAGTTATTGATTTGATCATCTAAATCATTGACATATAACATGAACAGATGTGGTCCCAACACTGACTCCTGCAGAACACCACTAGTCACCAGCAGTCAACCACTAAAGGTCCCCTTTATTCTCCCTCTTTGTCACCTGCCAGTCAACCAATCTTCTGTCCATGCTAGTATCTGTCCTGTAAGACTATGGGATCTTATCTTGTGGAATTGTTAATTAGGGAAACACCTAATGAGGCCATTCAGCCCATTGAGTCCCTACAACCTCCCAATAGGTTAACCCCATTGATGCCAGTTCCATTTTACTCCCACATGCCATCAAACATCATTTGATTCTTTGGTTGCATCATTGCAATGAGGTGCAATTTACAGTACCATATCTTCACTGTACAAGGAAAACAGAACATCATTGGGAAACTCAATGGTCACAGAGAGAACATACAAATTTCACATGGACAAGCTCAGAACCAAATCCAGGTTGCTGAAGCTGTGAGATATCAGCACTGTCTGACATGTCTCTCAGGTTACAAAGAACACATAGAAACCTAGAAAATAGGTGCAGGAGAAGGCCATTCGGCACGTTGAGCCTGCACTGCCATTCAGAATGATCATAGCTGATCATCCAACTCAGAACCCTGTACCTGCCTTCTCTTCATACCCGCTGATCCTTTTAACCACAAGGGCCATATCTAACTCCCTCTTAAATATAGCCAATGAACTGGCCTCAACTGTTTCCTGTGGCAGAGAATTCCACAGATTCACCACTCTCTGTGTGAAGAAGTTTTTCCTCATCTTGGCACTAAAAGGCTTCCCCTTTATCCTTAAACTGTGGCCCCTTGTTCTGGACTTGACCAACATCGGGAAAAATCTTCCTGCATCTAGCCTGTATAATCCCTTTAGAATTTTATACATTTCAATAAGATTCCCCTTCAATCTTCTAAATTCCAGAGAGTATAAGCCTAGTCGATACAGACTTTCATCATATGAAAGTCCTGCCATCCCAGGAATCAATCTGGTGAACCTTCTTTGTACTCCCTCTATGGCAAGGATGTCTTTCCTCAGATTAGGGGACCAAAACTGCACACAATACTCCAGGTGTGGTCTTACCAAGGCCTTGTACAACTGCTTAGAACCTTCCTGTTCCTGTACACGAATCCTCTTGCTATGAATGCCAGCATACCATTCGCCTTTTTCACCGCCTGCTGTACCTGCATGCCCACTTTCAATGACTGGTGCACAATGACACCCAGGTCTCGTTGCACCTCCCCTTTTCCTAATCGGCCACCATTCAGATAATAATCTGTTTTCCTGTTCTTGCCACCAAAGAAGATAACCTCACATTTATCCACATTAAATTGCATCTGCCATGACTTTGCCCACTAACCTAACCTATCCAAGTCACCCTGCATCCTCTTAGCATCCTCCTCACAGCTAACACTGCCGCCCAGCTTCGTGTCATCTGCAAACTTGGAAATGCTGCATTTAATTCCCTCGTCTAAGTCATTAATATATATTGTAAACAACTGGGGTCCCAGCACTGAGCCTTGCGGTACCCCACTAGTCACTGCCTGCCATTCTGAAAAGGTCCCGTTTATTCCCACTCTTTGCTTCCTGTCTGCCAACCAATTCTTCATCCACATCAATACCTTACCCACAATACTGTGTGCTTTAAGTTTGCACACTAATCTCCTGTGTGGGACCTTGTCAAAAGCCTTTTGAAAATCCAAATATACCACATCCACTGGTTCTCCCCTATCCACTCTACTAGTTACATCCTCAGAAAATTCTATGAGATTTGTCAGACATGATTTTCCTTTCACAAATCAATGCTGACTTTGTCTGATGATTTCACCGCTTTCCAAATGTGCTGTTATCACATCTTTGATAACTGACTCTAGCATTTTCCCTACCACCGAAGTCAGGCTTACCGGTCTGTAATTCCCTAGCTCCTCTCTCACTCCTTTTTTAAAAAGCGGGGTTACATTAGCAACCCTCCAATCCTCAGGAACTATTCCAGAATCTGAAGAGTTTTGAAAAATTATCACTAATGCATCCACTATTTCTTGTGCTCCTTCATTAAGCACTCTGGGATGCAGACCATCTGGCCCTGGGGATTTATCTGCCTTCAATCCCTTCAATTTACCTAACACCACTTCCCTACTAACATGTATTTCCCTCAGTTCCTCCATCTCACTAGACCCTTGGTCCCCTACTATTTCCGGAAGATTATTTATGTCCTCCTTAGTGAAGACAGAACCAAAGTAGTTATTCAATTGCTCTGCAATGTCCTTGTTCCCCATGATCAATTCACCTGTTTCTGACTGTAAGGGACCTACATTTGTCTGAACCAATCTTTTTCTTTTCACATATCTGTAAAAGCTTTTACAGTCAGTTATATGTTCCATGCCAGTTTTCTCTCATAATCTTTTTTCCCTTTCTTAATTAAGCCCTTTGTCCTCCTCTGCTGGACTCTGAATTTCTCCCAGTCCTCAGGTGTGCTGCTTTTTCTGGCTAATTTGTCTGTTTCTTCTTTGGAATTGATACTATCCTTAATTTCCCTTGTGAGCTATGGGTGCACTACCTTCCCTGGTTTATTCTTTTGAGAAACTGAGATGAAGAATTGTTGTAGTTCATCCATGTGATCTTTAAATGTTTGCCATTGTATATCCATCGTCAATCCTTTAAGTGTCATTTGCCAGTCAATCTTAACTAATTCACGTCTCATACCCTTCTTTAAGTTCAGAACCTTTGTTTCTGAATTAACTATGTCACTCTCCATCTTAATGAAGAATTCCGCCATATCATGGTCACTCTTACCCAAGGGGCCTCGCATGACAAGATTGCTAACTAACCCCTCCTCATTACTCAATACCCAGTCTAGAATGGCCTGCTGTCTCGCTGGTTCCTCGACATGTTGGTTCAGAAAACTATCCCGCATACATTTCAAGAAATCCTCTTCCTCAGCATCCTTACCAATTTGGTTCACCCAATCTAAATGTAGATTGAAGTCACCCATTACAACTGCTGTTCCTTTATTGCACGCATTTCTAATTTCCTGTTTAATGCCAACCCCAAACTCACTACTACTGTTGGGTGGCCTGTATGCAACTCCAGCAGCGTCTTCTGCCCCTTAGTGTTATGCAGCTCGACCCATATCAATTCCACATCCTCCAGGCTAATATCCTTCCTTTCTGTTGTGTTAATCTCCTCTCTAAACAGCAATGCTACCTGACCTCCTTTTCTTTCATGTCTATCTCTCCTGAATACTGAATATCCCTGAATGATGAGCTCCCATCCTTGGTCACCCTGGAGCCATGTCTCTGTGATCCCAACTATATCATATTCATTAATAACTATCTGCACATTCAATTCATGCACCTTGTTACGAATGCTCTTTGCATTGACACACAAAGCCTTCAGGCTTGTTTTTACAACACTCTTAGCCCTTATACAATTATGTTGAAATGTGGCCCTTTTTGATTTTTGCCCTGGATTTGCTTGCCTGCCACTTTTACTTTTCACCTTACTACTTTTTGCTTCTACCCTCATTTTACACCCCTCAGTCTCTCTGCACTTGTTCCCATCCCCCTGCCACATTAGTTTAAATCCTCCTGAACAACAGTTGCAAACGCTTCCCCTAAGACATTGGTTCCAGTCCAGCCCAGGTGCAGACCGTCCTGTTTGTACCGGTCCCACCTCCTCCAGAACTGGTCCAATGCCCCTGAAATTTGAATCCCTCCCCCTTGCACCATTTTTCAAGCCATGTATTAATCTGATATATCCTCCTATTTCTACTCTGACTAGCACGTGGCACCGGTAGTAAGTAATCCAGAGATTATTACCTTTGTGGTCCCACTTTTTAGTTTATCTCCTAACTCCCTATATTCACCGTGTAGGACCTCATCCCATTTTTCACCCATATCGTTTTTTACCTGTGTGCACCACGACAACTGGCTGTTCACCCTCCCACTCCAGAATGTCCTGCAGCTGCTTGGAGACATCCTTGACCCTTGCACCAGGGAGGCAACATACCCTCCTGGAGTCTCATTTCCGGCCACAGAAATGCCTATCTATTCCCCTTACCATTGAATCCCCTATCACTATAGCTCTCCCACTCCCTTTCCTTCCCTCCTGTGCCGCAGAGCCACCCATGGTGCCATGAACACGGCTGCTTCTGGTTCCCCCTGATGAGACATCTCCCCAAACAGTATCCAAAACGGTATATCTGTCTAGGACGGAGATGACCTCAGGGGACTCCTGCACTTCCTGCCTACTGCTACACTGTCGAGTGGCCACCCATTCCCTTTCTGCCTGTGTAGCCTTTACCTGTGGTGTGGCCAACTCACTGAATGTGCTATTCACGACTTTCTTATCATCACGGATGCTCCAGTATGAATCCAATCGCAGCTCCATCCACTGGCGGTCTGCCAGAAGCTGCAGCTGGACACATTTCCTGCACACATAGTCGTCAGGGACACTGGAAGTATCCCTGATTTCCCACATGCTGCAGGATGAACAAACCACTGGGCCGATCTCAGTTGTCATGACCTACCCAATATGCTGCAGACTCGCCGCCTTTCTTGCTTCAAATAAAATACCGCTGCAGGCCGTTCTCCTATTAAAGGAACTTACCCGGCCTTACCTCACTTGCAGTGAAGCTCGTCCTCAGCCTCTGTTCGCCGAAGCCTCTCGAGGCAAAGCCTACCTACTCTGTCTCCTACTACTCCGTCACTCGCTACAACATTGCCTGCTCCGTCAAACTGCTCTCATTTAAATACTCCCGCTGCCTCACCGGCTGACTTACACACGCTTGCACAGTCCTGCCCCATTCAACCGCTGAAGAAAATGGATGCTTCTACCTGAGCATCCTCTGTCTGTACTCCTAATGCATGGCCCACTGCTTCTGTAGGAAGTAAATGCGAATAAGGCGGAACTTGGTCAGCTCTGGGACTGGTTGAGTTCAGTTTTACTCTGTTCTATTTTGCCAAAAGCAGTTGCAGTCCAAACTATGAGCTGATCAATTGTGGAATAATGATTGGAGAGTCAGTGAGGCAGAGGAATAACAGCAGATTTATTCTGCCCCTCTCTGGAAAAAACTGCTGAAGGACAGATTACACAGCTGATTATAATATCAATGACACTACAGGTAGTGAAATCCAGCATGTTACAGTGTCTGAGCCTGGATGGAATCCGTCCGGATGAGTGAGGATCGAGATTCACTGCAAGGTTTCTTCAGCAGCATCATTAACACAAATGACTTGCACCATCACAAAGGTCAAGAGAGACCAGCACTTGGGAACAAGATGAGCTGGATTCCACTTCCTCACCCCAGTGTCACTCATTATCCTGAATAGTTTCTTTGTTGTCTCTGCTATGGATACTTGAACCTCCAGCCCAATGTCACTGCCGAAGTACTGTACATACATGATACAAATTTTGGACAGTTGAGAAGGCAGCCCATCAGGAATGTCTTCTCCTAATGAAGAACGGCAACAAATTTTGTCCTCAACAGCAATATATACATCACTTTCATTGATACAAATGAGATGTCCCATCAGGATCCATTCATAGATTGTCCATCTATACTTGCCCTAATTTGATACCCTGTGTCTAATTTTAAATTCTCATTATTTGTGTCATGTGCCTCTGTCTCTATTTCTCTGTCTCCTTTTTTAGCTTTCTACTTGTAAGTCTTCAGTACATTTTCCATGCCCCCAACTGTCTTGTTGTCAAGACATCCAAATTTTCATAATTTTCACACAAATCTCTTGTCATTCTCTTCATCCCCTTGCCTCTGTATTTTTTTTTATATAGGTCCTATGCTTTGATATCCCAAATGCTCCTTCTGAAGCTTGGTACACATTTAGACTGACTACAGTTCTACTTGATTCCAAAAAGTAAAATTCTGAAGACCAGTTCCTGGTGGAGTCTACAATTTGATTTTAGCCCCTTGATTTCTTTCTTTTGGAGGGAAGTTTTAAACTGGATCGGAAAAAGCTGCAGAAATTTGTAAACTTAGCCAGCTCCATCATGGGCACCAGCCTCGCCAGCATCCAGGACATCTTCAAAAGGCGAAAGCTATTTTGTGCTGCAAGGATATTCATGATGTCAGAGACTGGTGGAGCATAATGAAATAATTAACTCCAGTGGGGCAATTGTCCTAAATGAAGCTCCAGCATTCTGCATCATTGACATTCGTTAATGATCACCCACTGGATAATGCAAACCAAGGTCATAAATCTGTGAATCCATAGTATCTCAAGTGGAGAAGAAATGGAGATAATTAGATTCTGTGAAAATAGGAAAGAAACAGAAATAATACATATCTGTCTCCGCTACCAACTCTGGCAGTACATTCTTGGCATTCACCATTCTTTCTGGAAGCATATGCTCTGCAAATCTCCATTCAACTGAGCCCCCTCAACTTAAATGAATGTCCTCAAGTATCAGACACTTTTAACATGTGAAAATATACCAGACTTATCCAATCACCCCTTTTCCCACCTGCCCTCAACTTTATGCAGCATCCTGGTAAACTCTTTTGTATCCTCTCTAAAGCCTCCCCATCCATCTCATATTGCAATGACCAGAACTGAATGCAATAAATAGGGCAATGGATTCAAGGGAGATGTATGTCATTCATGATAGCCATCAATAAATGGATAGATTTACATAACAAAATATGTCTCTGCAATAATCGTTCAATGAGATGTACAGACCAAAAAGGTCCGTGTCGTGCTACCTGTTCTAAAATGGATCAATTGATCTTCCCCGGAGATTACAGTACAGTAACTACAACCAGTGTCCCTGCTTCAGATTACAAGTTAAAGGTCAGCCAGCAGGTCCACACTCCTGCTCTCTGTCAGTGACCCTGACTGCTGGCTGTGTGAGGAGGGCAGCACTGGGTCAAATGGGTTCACTTGCTCTTGTCTGCCACACTCACTGTCTGGATTCCCATGGGAAGAAGGGTCTCTGGGTCAGTGAGAGTGATGCTCCTGATGCTCTCAGAGAAAGAGGGAGAATTGCAGCACACAAAGATTAATGCTGAGTGTTTTAACTTTGGGCAGAGGTGGAAAATTCCCTTATTCTATTCAGCTACTTCCTGTTGGCCCTTATTAGAATTAAGAGTTAATCCTGGCCTTGTCTGAAAAATGACAGTGTCGAGGCCAGGTTTTGGAAACCATAGCGTACCCATGTTCATAGATGAAATGTTCGAACAAAACAAAGTCACCTGGTAAAGGGCAGCCACACTTCCTGTACCCAACACCAAGGGTAGAATTCTTTCATTGAGAGCATTTAATCTCGTTTGATCAACATCCAGGAAGTAATGTTGATGCATGAAGTATTTCAGAGCATTGAATTTTGACCCATTCCAGGCATTCAACTCATGAAGGTTTGCTTGATGTGCAACAAACACGGCTGAGAATGGGTTAACTGTTTAATGAACCATGTTTACCATGGGCACTCACAGGATATTCTCTTAGAAAAGTTTCTCGGTCTGGTTTCTTATGATTAATGCTGTGCCTCGACGGATGGTGCAGGACCAATTGATGTTTCTCATATGTATCAACAATTTGAATCATAACATACAAGACATGATTAATAGTAAACAATGAAGAAGATCATTCATAATTACAGGGGCAGCTTGATCAGCTGGGGAAGTGAGATGAAGAATGTAAAATAGAGTTTCATTTGGATAACATGACCGAGAGGTAACGTTGCAGCTAAATAGAACCCTGGTCAGACCCCACTTGGAGTATTCTGCTCAATTCTGATCACCTCACTACAGGAAGGACTTGGAAACCATAGAAAGGGTGCAGAGGAGATTTACAAGGATGTTGCCTGGATTGGGGAGTATGCCTTATGAGAATAGGTTGAGTGAACTCAGCCTTTTCTCCTTGGAGTGACGGAGCATGAGAGGTGACCTGATAGAGGCGTTCAAGATAATGAGATTTTTTGATCGTGTGGATAGTCAGAGCCTTTTCCCCAGGGCTGAAATGGCTAGCATGAGAGGGCATAGTTTTAAGGTGCATGGAAATAGGTAAAGGGGAGATGTCAGGGGTATGTTTTTCACGCAGAGAGTGGTGAATACGTAGAATGGGCTGCTGGCAGAGGTGGTGGATGGGGAAACAATAGGGTCTTTTAAGAGACTCCTGGATGACTACATGGAGGTTTCACAAAATAGAGGGCTGTAGGTAAAGCCTAGGTATTTCTAAGGTAGGGACATGTTCGGCACAACTTTGTGGGCTAAAGCACCTGAATTGTGCTGTAGGTTTTTTGTGTTTCTATGTTTCTAAGTGCAAGGCATTGCATTTTGCAAGATCAAGTCTAGGTCAAACTTTCACATGAACATGGAGTGATGGTGAAGAGAGGTACCTTGGAGTGCAAGTACAAGCTTAACTGAAAGTGGAGTCACAGGTAGACTGTGTGGTAAAGAAAGCTTTTGGCACATTGGACTTCATCAGTCACAGCAATGAGTATAACAGTTGGGAGGCCATGGTGCTGTTGTACAGGATGCTGCAATGGTCACACTTGGTGCATTATGTTCAATGCTGTTTGCCCTGCTGTTGGAGAGATATTATTAAACTGGAAAGAATGCAGTTACTGCATGATTTACAAGTTGCCAGGACTTAAGGGACTGAGTTATAGGCAGAGGTTAGTCAGGTTAGAACTGATCACAGAGAGGTGTATATGACCATGAAGGGCATAGATGGGATGAACACACTCTGTATTTTTCCATGTTTTGGGGAATTAAACACAAGAGTACATAGATTTAAGTTGAGGGGGAACACCTTACATTACCAAGGTAGGGCCCATCACCAACAGTGCTGAGACAGCCTACAGAGAGGAACTGGAAGAGGTCAAGACTGTTGCCAGGTAAATAACCTCTTCCCAGATGTCAGCAAGACAAAGAAGATGATCAATTTCAGCAGAAATCGTACATCTCATTGACATCAGCAGCAGAGCAGTGGAAACTTCAAGCAGTTTCAAACTCCTGGGAGACCACGTCACACACTTGGTCCAAGAACACATCCTACACAGTCACAACAGCTCATACACACCTCTACTTTCTGAAGAGGCAAATGAGAGATGAACTTTGCACATCCATACTCACGTCATCTACAGCATACCCACCATCAAGGACATATATACAGAAAGGTGCCAGAAAAGTGCCAGTAAAATCACTAAGGATCCCAGCCACTCTCCCCATGGGCAGTTTGTCCCACTCCCATTAGGGAGGAGCTACATGACATCCATACCAATACCACCAGACTCAGAAGCCGTCACTTTCCCCAAGCAGTAAGATGGATCATGGTTAAAGCATCGGTCTAGTGATCTGAAGGCCACTAGTTCAAGCCTCAGCAGAGGCAGCATGTTGTGTCCTTGAGCAAGGCACTTAACCACACATTGCTCTGTGATGACACCGGTGAAAAGCTGTATCAGCCCTAATGTCCTTTCCTTGCATAGTATCGGTGGCGTGGAGAGGGGAGACTTGCAGCATGGGCAACTGCTGATCTCCGATACAACCCTCCCAGGCCTCTGCCCTGGAAACCTTCCAAGGCACAAATCCATGGTCTCACAACACTAACGGATGCCTATAAAAAGGGTGGATCAACCCCTCTACCCACTAACTCCACCACTACTTTATATTTTTCTTGTCTGTTGCCTTATGTACAGCCTGGCATCACTTTATTGACATGCATTCAATCAATGTATAGAAGCTATCTTATGTATTTATATTAATTGTGTTTTTAAATTATTATTACTGTGTTATTTATCTTTTGTGGGGCCTTTGTGCTGCATCAGATCCCGAGTAACAATTCTTGTGTTTTCCTTTATACTCGTGTACAGGAAATGATATTAAACAATCTTGAATCATGAATCTTTAAACTTGAGAGATAACTTACTTTACACAACAAAGTATAGCATCTTTGTGAAATGCACTGCCAGAGGAAGGGGTTGAGACATGTATACTGACAAATTTTAAAGGACAGTTGGACAGGTACATGGATTGGAAATGTTTAGAATGCCATGGGCCAAACAATGGCAAATGGGACTAACTTGGATGGAGATTTTGGTTGGCATGGACCAGTTAGGACAAAGAGGCTGGTACATGTTGTATAACTCGGTGAACTTTATATATCCAGGATACCTCATCTTCAACATTTTGATGTCTTCCAACTGCCGGGTCCCATCTAGCAGTTTTGAATTCATGGCCTTACCATTCACACGATACTGAAGTAACCATATACAGTACGCAACAGGGCAACAAAAGCAGATCAGATGTTCCTGTGGTGAGTAACTCACCTCCTAACTCATCAAATCCTGTCCAGCACTGACAGGGCTCAAGTTAGTAGGGTAATGGAATGCTCTCCGGTTGTCTGTATAAGGACAGCTTCAACAACACTCCAGAAGCTCAAAACGATATGTATTCATATGTGCCCAGCTATGCCTGTCTTATTGTTGGTTGTGTGGATCGGTCCTCAGTCCAAAACTTCTCATCCATACTTCCCCAACTTTTACCATTACATTGACAAATGCATCAATACCATATGCTGATTTTCAATAGAACTTGTCAATTTCACCATTTTTCCTACATCTAATGATCTGTTATCATCTGGCAGCATTTCTGGTGTAAGAAAGTAATAACTAAGGTCAGACACTGATCTACAATTTGCTGAGTCACAGATTTATTTCCCCTGGAGGCCTCTGTAAAATCATTCTGTAACAAGGAACTAATTCTAAATGCTGCAGTCCCCTCTTTTGTTTTTCCATGGGAACTGATTAACACTTGCACTGAAAACTCCTTGTATGTTTTTTGTGTCTGTTTATTTGGAAACTTAACAGTCATGTGTTGTTGCTCAGCTTGTGATACAAAATTATCTGCACTAGTAAACTTCATTGAAATATTAGAGTCTCTTGAATGACACACATTTATAGGACCTTGTTTGGTGACAGAAATGTTAGGGATAGATCTGTAAAAGCAACCTGTCAGAAGGAAACATTACAACAATGACAAAGGATCCCAGTCACCATTTCCCACCAAACATTCTTTCTATTTTTGTTTCCATTGCATCTCAAAATTCTCCACAAGGTTCACTGCCTGAATGTCTTTGTCCATGAGAATTCCTTTCCTAGTCTTCTCTTCTTCATGTAACTTTCCAATACATATCTGAAATACTCTGAAGGTCCCATTGCACACTTTGATTAAACTATGGAGGAGATGAAGCTTTCAAGAAGCTGCTGGGAGAATGGCAGGTCTCTGGCTATGTTCCAGGAAAAGAAAGAACCATTGAAGTTTCATCATTAGTGACTGTGAATCACTCTCCATAAGTAGCATAACAGCCTGCCTGAAGTCAGAAAACATGAAAAGGACCTGAATGAAACTCTTCATATAGTAGGTATTGCCAACATCAGGAAGTCCTATGTTTCTTGCATTGATCTTTTAGGAAGTCCAGAGTACAAAGCTTCCAATGTAGTATTATGTGATATTCACACATTCTGACAGAGTAGCTGATTTGTTTTACCTCATTTGGAATTGAAAAATCCTTTAATGCTTGTATGACAGATTCATATAGGTCAGGGAAGGCTGAAAAGTAGAAGATCATGCAGTGCACAAGTTCAGATGTTTATTCTCAACAGCATATAGCAGAGTTGGACTCTTCTTTGGAAGGTGTTCTCACTAATTTGCGAATGTGGAATGCTCTTCACATACTTGTAGAATGCCTTGGGGTTTTCCTTAATCCTGTCTGCCAAGGCCTTCTCATGGCCCCTTCTGACTCTCCTAATTTCTTTCTTAAGCTCCTTCCTGCTCACCTTATAATCTTCTAGATCTCTATCATTACCTAGTTTCTTGAACCTTTCATAAGCTCTTCTTTTCTTTTTGACTAGATTTACAACAGCCTTTGTACACCATGGTTCCTGTACCCTACCATCCCTTCCCTGTCTCATTGGAACATACAGTGACATGCAAAAGTTTGAGCACCTCGGTCAAAATTTCTGTTACTGCGAATAGCTAAGCGAGTAAAAGATGACCTGATTTCCAAAAGGCATAAAGTTAAAGATGACCCATTTCTTTAATACTTTAAGCAAGATTACTTTTTTATTTCCATCTTTTACAGTTTCAAAATAACAAAAAAGCAAAAGTTTGGGCACCTTGCATGGTCAGTACATCGTAACATCCCCTTTGGCAAGTATCACAGTTTGTAATCATTTTCTGCAGCCAGCTAAGAGTCATTCAATTCTTGTTTGGGGGATTTTCACCCATTCTTCCTTGCAAAAGGCTTCTACTTCTGTGAGATTCTTGGGCCGTCTTGCATGCACTGCTCGTTTGAGGACTATCCACAGATTTTCAATGATGTTTAGGTCGGGGGACTGTGAGGGCCATGGCATAACCTTCAGCTTGCACCTCTTGAGGTAGTCCATCGTGGATTTGGAGGTGTGTTTAGGATCATTATCCTGTTGTAGAAGCCATCTTCTTTTCATCTCCAGCTTTTTTATAGACGGTGTGATGTTTGCTTCCACAATTTGCTGGTATTTAATTGAATTCATTCTTCCCTCTACCAGTGCAATGTTCCCCGTGCCACTGGCTGCAACACAACCCCAAAGCATGATCGATCCACCCCCGTGCTTAACAGTTGGAGAGCTGTTCTTTTCATGAAATTCTACACCCTTTTTCCTCCAAACATACCTTGCTCATTGCAGCCAAAAAGTTCTATTTTAACTTCATCAGTCCCTGGGACTTGTTTCCAAAATGTATCAGGCTTTTTTAGATGTTCCTTTGCAAACTTCTGAGGCCATATTTTGTGGTGAGGACGCAGGAAAGGTTTTCTTCTGATGACTCTTTCATGAAGGTCATATTTGTGCAGCTGTCGCTGCACAGTAGAACAGTGCACCAGCATTCCAGAACCTGCAAAATCTTCCTGAAGGTTTTTTGCGGTCAAATGGGGGTTTGTATTGCCTTTCCAGCAACCCTATGAGCAGTTCCCTCAGAAAGCTTTCTTGGTCTTCCAGACATCAACTTGACCTCCACCGTTCCTGTTAACTGCCATTTCTTAACTATATTATGAACTGAGGAAATGGCTACTGTACCTGAAAATGCGTTGCTGTCTTCCTATAGCCTTCTCCTGCTTTGTGGGCATCACTTATTTTAACTTTCAGAGTGCTTGGCAGCTGCTTAGAGGAGCCCATGGCTACTGATTGTTGGGACAAAGTTTGAGGAATCAGGGTATTTATAAAGCGTTGAAATTTGCATCACCTGGCCTTTCCTAATGATGATTGTGAACAAGCCATAGCCATAACAAGCGAATTAAGGTCTGAGACCCTGGTAAAAGTTATCTGAGAGTTTAAATCTCTTGGGGTGGACAAACTTTTGCGTGGTGCTCCTTTCCTTTTTTACACCCCAAAATTGTACAAAACAAAAATAAGACATTGATCTTGCTTAAAATGTTGAAAGGAATGTTTCATCTTTAACTTTATAACTTTTGGAGATTAGTTCATCTTCTACTCACTTAACTATTCACAGTAACAGAAATTTTGACCGGGGTGCCCAAAGATTTGCATGCCACTGTACCTACACAGAACTCCACACAAAGATCCCCTGAACATTTGCCACATTTCTTCCATACATTTCCCTGAGAACATCTGTTCCCAACTTATGCTTCCAAGTTCCTGCCTGATAGCCTCATATTTCCACTTACTGCAATTAAAGGCTTTCCTAACTTGTCTGTTCCTATCCCTCTCCAATGCTATGGTAAATGAGATAGAATTGTGATCACTATCTCCAAAATGCACTCCCACTGAGAGATCTGACACATGACCAGGTTCAATTCCCAATACCAGATCAAGTACAGCCTCTCCTCTTGTAGGCATACTTACATATTGTGTCAAGAAACCTTTCTGAACACACCTAAACACCCCACCTCATTTCAACACCACGCTCCAGGGATATGCCAATCGATATTAGGGAAATTAAAATCTTCCACTACGACAACCCTATCGTTATTAAGCCTTTCCATAATCTGTCCCCTATCTGCTCCTCGATGTCCCTGTTACTATAGAGTTATTGACCCCTTCCTGACTTCCACCTACAGAGACTTCATAGACAACTTCTCCATGTCTTCCCCCTTTTCTGCAGCTGTGACTCTATCTCTGATCAACAGTGTCATTTCCCCAACTCTTTTGCCTCCCTCCCTGTCCTTTCTGAAACATCTAAAGCCTGGCACTCGAAGTAACCATTCCTGCCCCTGTGCCATCTAAACCTCTGTAATGGCCACAGCATCATATCTCCAAGTACTGATCCACACTCTAAGCTCATTCGCTTTGTTCATAATACTCCTTGCCTTAAAATAGACACATCTCAAACCACCTGCCTGTGCACATCCCTTCCCCATCACCTGCCTGTCCTCCCTCTTGCACTGTCTCCAAGCTTTCTCTATTTATGAGCCAACTTCCTCTTCCTCTGTCTATTCAGTTTTGTTCCCACACCCCAGCAATTCCAGTTTAAATTCTCCCCTATGGACTTTGCAAACCTCCCTGCCAGGATAATGGTCCCCCTCAGATTCAAGTGCAACCCACCCTCTTTGTACAGGTCACTTCTGCCCCAAAAGAGGTCCCAGTGATACAGAAATCTGAATCCCTGCTCCCTACTCCAGTCCCTCAGCCATGCATTTACCCTCCACCTCACCTTATTCCTATAGTCACTGTCACGAGCACAGGCAGTAACCCTGAGATGACTACCTTTGTTGTCCTGCTTCTCAACTTCCTTCCTAACCTCCTGTAGTCTGCTTTCAGGACCTCCTCCCTTTTCCTGCCTATGTCATTGGTTCCAATATGTCCCACAACCTCTGGCTCTTCACCTTCCCACTTCAGGATATCATGAATGCGATCAGAAATATTCCGGACCGTGGCACCTGGGAGGCAAACTACCATTCGTACTTCTTTCCTGCATCCACAGAATCACCTGTCTGACCCCTAACCATAGAGTCCCCGATCACAGCTGCCATCTTCTTCCTTTCCCTACTCTTCTGAGCCACAGGGCCAGACTCTGTGCCAGAGGCACGGCCACAGTTGTTTCCCCCAGGTAGGCCGTTCCCCCCAATTGTACTCAAACAGGAGTACTTATTGTTAAGGGTTACTGGCACAGGGGTGCTCTCTAGCCACTGACTCCTGTACTTCCCTCTCCTGACTGTTACCCACTTATCTGTGTCCCCAGGCCCCAGTGTGACAAGCTGCCTCTATCACCTCCTCACTCTCCCTGACCAGACAAAGGTCATCGAACTGCATCTCCAGTTCCCTATATTGGTCCTTATGGAGCTGCAGTTCGACACACCCGGCATAGATGTGGCCGTCCTGTAGACTGGTGTCTCCCAGACTCCCCACATCTGACACCGAGCACAGAACACCAGCCTCACACACATACTTCCTGTCTGTAACCTGCACAGAAATCTACCTTGCCTTGACCCGTTATTGCCGAAGCCCCATTGAGCCAAAGCCTTTTCTACTCTGTATTTCTCTACTCTGACACCCTCATGAAAAAGCTGTCTCCTTTTATACTCTTCTCACTATTCTCACTGGCTGATGTCCACACGCTTGCGCAGTCACGCCCCGATTGTCACGTCACACCTTTCTTCTTCCAGAAATATGGTTGTCAATTCTCATGGCCATGTCCATCAATTCCTCCAAATACTCTTCCTGGTCCCTGGTTGCAAGAACTTCTTAATGCTGGTCATTTAATCCCTGTCTGAATAGAGCAATCAAAATCTCATTGTCCCAACCACTCTCTGCCACTAGGATACGGATATCAATGGAATAGTCGGCAATGGATCACACACCCTGATGCAGCTGGAGGAGTCTGCTGGGTGTCTCTGAGCCCCCGGCAGGTTGACAAAGGCCCCCGCACTCTTAGAAAGAAAGTTATATCAGATCACACAGGAGCATCTTTCTGCCATAAAGTTATTGAGCATGAAAGGGTCCGAGAGAAGGGAAATTATCTTGGCCACCTTGCTCCTGTCTGAGAGAACCTTTCACATTGTAATTCAAAGACAAGAGAGCATTGATTTAAGAACCCACTGTAAGAATAAGGGTCCCTATTTTATTGCTCCAGAGCCGGCAGGTTAATTGACTGTCCACGGAGGTTCTGGAAAAGCATAGCAGTGCACACAGTGAATGAACAAAAGCAGAGTCTTTTAAAATGTTGATGCAAGTATTTCACGAAGAAGCTGCTCATGTCATCCAACTGCTGATCCTTGGCAGGCCAGTGACATGCGAAGTTAATCAATCTCTGCTGGTTCATCTCACACACACAACTGACTACAAAGTCTATTTATTTTTGTTTATTTAGACATACCACATGGAATTGGCCCTCCCAGACGTTCACTCCACACCACCCAGCAACTATTGATTTAAACCCAACCTGAATTAACCGTGAACAAAATCATCTGCAGCCCCAGCAGGAAATGAGCTGTTATTTTAAGGCGAGGGGCTGGCCAGAACTTAGCCAAGACGTTACTATCTGCCTTTTATATGACAATACCCAAATATCATAGTTTCTGTTCTACCCTTTTTTACTTTAAGAATCGATCAGGCACTGGTTGTTTGAAGGGACATAATCTTTGATGCTATCCTTGAATTGTGACATTCAGAACAAGAATTGCTTCAGAAATTCTGTCATGTTGGTTGTCTGAGTAACTTTACCTCTCAGGTTTATTCACTGAATTTGGAAGGAAATGTTAATCAGAGCTGATGGGTTTAATTGGGTGGTGGTGAATTCACTCCCATTACATTTTCTGAGCCTGTTTCCCTTTCTATTGCAATCAAAAGAACAGAGAAATGAAGCAATGCTGTGTTTTCTCCATGCCGAGACCTCATCAGTGTTGGGTTTGGCTGGTGCTGCTCCCAGAACCCCTGCTGTGCTCATCATTCAACTGGAGTAGATGCCCTGGCTTGACAGTGAAGGAGGTTCAGGGATATGCTGGGCTGTGAGGTTACAGCTTATAGTGGTGGACAATTCTGCTGATGCTGATAGTCCAGAGAGCCTCAGAGATGCCCAGTACTGAGCTGTCAGCTGTTCTGGATTTATTCTCTGTAACATGTCTGTTATGCCATACAACATCATACAATAGAGGGAGTCCTCGATGTAGAAATGGGATTTGTCCCCATAAGGATGCTCCAAAGGCTACTTCTACCCATGCAATCATAGACAGACCATCTGTCACGGGTGGATTGGTGAGACTGATTTCAAAATGTTTCTCCCTGCTACTGTTCACTCTCTACCTGACACAGGCTCAGTCTGCAAGCTCGGTGCTTCAGAACTCTGCCAACTTCGCAGCAGAATGGCCAATTTCACTTTTAACCCCTCAGCTAATGCTGAAGACCCAGCCGGTAGGCCACCTAGTCCTTGACAACATTCAGTAATATGCTGATAAGTGACAAGAGATATTTACAACCTATTGTGTCAGGCAATGACAATCCCCAGGAACACAGAATCTCAGCACAGAGCCTTGACATTCAATGACAGTGACATTGCTGAATCCTCCACTATCAATAACCTGAGGGTAAAAATTGTCCAGAAGCTCAAATGTTCCAGCCAGATAAATAGCTCAGACCCAGGATTAGGTCAGAGGCTGTTATATGGTGATGGGTGGATCACATTCTCATAACTCTCGGTCTTTCAACTATCCATACAACACATCCAGGCATAATATGTTCAAATGTGCCATAGTGAGCACGGTTTCCTCAAAGGAAAATTTTGTCTAACAATTCTGCTGAAACTCTTTGAAGAAATAACAATCAGGATAGACAACGGAGAATCAGTGGATATTGTGTATTTGGATTTTCAGAAGGCATTCAACAAGGTGCGCGCGTGAGGCTGCTTAACAAGTTCAGAGTCCATGGTATTACAGGAATGATACTAGCATGGATAAAGCAGTGACTGATTGGCAGCAGGCAAAAAGTGGGAATAAAGGGAGCCATTTCTGGTTGGCTGCCAGTGACGACGTGTGCTCTACAGGGGGTGTGTTGGCACTGCTTCTTTTCTGTTATATAACAGTAACTTGGATGACAGAATTGTTGGCTTTGTGGCAAGGTTTATGGACAATACAAAGATCGGGTGAGCGGCAGGTAGGTTTGAGGAAGTAGAGGGGCTAGAGAAGGACTTAGACAGATTAGGAGGATGGGTAAAGAAGTGGCAGATGGAATACAGTTTTGGGAAGTGTATAGTCAAACACTTTGTTAGAGGAAGTAAAAGTTTAGACAGTTTTTATAAATGGAGAGAAGATGCAAAAATATGAGATGCAAAGGGGCTTGGGACTCCTTGTGCAGGATTCTCTGCAGGTTAATTTGCAGGTTGAGTCAATGGAGAAGAAGGCTAATGAGATGTTAGCATTCATTTCAAGAGGATGAGAATATAAAAGCAATGATATAATGTTAAGGCTTTATAAAGCACTGGTAAGACTTCATTTGGAGTATTGCAAGCAGTTTTGGGCCGCTTATCTAAGAAAGGATATGCTGAAACTAGAGCAGGTTCGACGTACGTTCATGAAAGTGTTTCTAGGATTGAAAAATGTGTCATACGAAGAGTGTTTGATGGCTCTGGACCTGTACTCGCAGGAATTCAAAAGAATGAGGGTTGACCTCATTGAAACCTATCAGATGTTGAAAGGGTTTAATAGAGTGGATGAGGAGAGGATGTTTCGCATGATGGAGGGCCTAAGACCAGAGGACACATCCTCAGAATAGAGGAGCATTCTGTTAGAATGCACATGAGGAGGAACTTGTAGCTAGAGAGTGGTGAATCTATGGAATTCGTTGCCACAGGTGGCTGCAGAGGCCAAGTCATTGGGTATATTTTAAGGCAGAGATTGATAGATTCTTGTAGAGTCTGGGCATGACGGGATATGAGAGAAGGCAGGAGATTGGGGCTGAGAGGGATAATGGATCAGCCATGACGAAATGGCGGAGCAGACTTAATGGGCCAAATGGCCTAAATCAGTTCCTATATCTATGGTCTTATTATATCTAATCATGGAGTATTCTTCACTGACTGGGTTGACAACAGTCCGAATAACTCAAAAGAAGTTCAGTGTCATCTTGGACAAAGTAGCCCTATTGATCACACCTCCCAGAATAACTCCTCTTAACATTCACTCATTCCACTACTGTCACAGTGGCTGCAGGGTGGGAAATCTGAAGTTATATACTCAATTCCTCTGACTGTACCTCCCAAACAGTGGCCAAGGTCTCCAGGAAGGGCAAGTGTAGGCGATGTAGAAGATTACCAGCTCCTCAGGCACCCTCTCAAACTGGCATCCTGGCCTGAATGTATCGCCAGTCTTTCAATTTACCTGATGGAACATCCTCCCCAACGTCACTGTGAGAGCACCTTCCTCAGAAGGTTGGCAGCGAGTCCAGTCCATGGTTCACCACCACTCCATGAGGGATGGGTAATTGATATTGGCCTTGACAGTGATGCCCAAATCCCAGGAATGTATTTTAAATATTCAAGAAATCTGCATAGACCTAAGATGATAACTTACTGAATCATATTTTCATTTGTTCACAGATTTTCTGTCCTAAAACTTTGATCTTCTCATACTGAAAACTTGATGATTTTTTCTTGGAATATAAATATTGAGAATGGAGGGAGCTAAGTGGGAATTGATAGACTTGCTGACGGGGGTAGCTTTCAAGATCAGGCGTCTGGTTCCTGGTGAAACATGCAAATGCAAAACTAGATGCAAAGCCTCCGGCCTAGATTATTGCATCTGGTTCTCCCAATGTAGCTTCCCCAGCATTGGTGAAGCATGGCACTTTCTTGAGCATCTGTGTTCTGTCTGCCATGACTATCTGTGGCACCCAGTTGTTATCCATTTAATTTTCAAACCTGTTCTGACACTGACGTGTCTGTGCTCAGCCTCGTCCTCTTCCATGGCAAAGATAAACACAAAATAGTGGACCATCACCTTCTATGCCACCTGGATAGACTACAGCCTAATGGCATGAGAACTGAATTCTCTAATTTCCAGTCAACTGTTCCTCCTCTCTTCCTTTTTTTCCCTCTCCTGGTCTAGCCATTTTTCCTAAGCTCTCCCTATCTTCTAACACTCAATTTCTGTACCTTACTCTACCTACAACATCTGCCCATGACCCATACACTTGATCCACTACGTCTCCCCTCCCTCACCATTCCCATCTGCCCTCCCCATCTTCCTCACTTGTTTCCATTACCCAACTTCCCATCCTATCAGATTCCATCATCTTCAGCCCTTGTTTCCTCTGTCTATCACCTCCTATCTTTGTCATCATTTCCACCTTCCCTTTCTCCATCTATCTGTCACCCCCCACCCTTAACATTGATCCATTTCTCACTTGCTACCTCTGGTTCCACCCTTTCCCTTCACCATTTTATACTGGATATCTGCCCTCTTGTCACTCAGTCTAGATGAAAGGACCATACCCAATACATCTATTGTCCATTTCCCTCCACAGATGCTGCCTTACCTGCTGTATTCCCCCAACATCTTGCTTTTTTAATATTTGTTTTTTTCTGCTCAGGACAAGACAACTCACTCATCCCAGAAATTTACCTCCAGCTTTCTCCATGCTTGCCAATCCAGTGCCCCATGCACTGTCCTTCCTTCCTTGTGTCGGGCAGAATTTCCCTTCCAGAACTCCAGAAATCTTTTTGTAGTGGATCCAGCCAAACATTTCACTCACTTTGCTTGACAATGGGCACAGGTCTCAATCAAGCACCCAGATAAAATGAGCAGGTATCTCATAGGAGAAAATGCTCACCTGCAGTGCAACACTCACAAATTGCTGGAGGAACTCGGCACATCAGGCAGTGTCTAAGGAAATGAAAGAACAGTCAACATTTGTTACAAGCACTGTGGAACCTGTATCTAGTTTGAGTCAATCCTGTCAAATGTGGTCCAGCCACTTTATCCCATCCACACTTATTCTGTAATCCAGTGGAGTATCATTGTCCACCTGGGGGTTCTTGGTCTTGGTAATGTACAATTGGACAAACTTATACCTTATTCTTCCATTTAGAACAAATACCACCAAATTGAATGAGAGACCTCGCTTGACTTTGTCTGCTGACATGATACTGCAAAAGTTTCTGCTCTGCATTTAATACAGAAATCCCCACCAGACCTGATATCAAAATCGTTCACTGTAGTATTGTCAAACGTTGTCTGTAGACCACGATTCCTATTGATTGAAAGGGGGACTTGTTCAATTCAGACTGGAGAATACTTCCTAAATAGATACCATTTTATTCACTCTAATTCAATGCTGGTGGATTCAATAACACAGATGAACCACACAATAAAAATACCACACCACTTCTTAAGTACCTTTGCCTCACTTTAAGCTTTGTGGTCTGTGCCAAAGTCCCTTGGCTGACACATCACACACTGATCCTTTCTCCAACATGGCAGTCATCCAGACTTCAACATTTTGAGAGGCTGGTCAGGGCGCTCAATAACTTCATCATCCCAGTCAACCTCAGCCCACTGCAATTCGTCCATGGTGGACATCATCTCCCTGACTCTACAGCCAACTCTGCAGCATCTGGACAGTAAAGACAGCTATGTTAGTCCATTGTTTATTGACTACAGCCCCGGCTTCAATATTGTCATCCCAGGCAAATTCATCTCAAAAATCCAAGACCTCCTTTTTCAACAGGAAGTTTGACTTCCTGACCAAGAGATCCCAATCCGTAAAGCTAGACAGCACCACCACTGCCAAGAGTATTTTCCACACTGGTGTTCCACAAGATTTTGTAGTCAGGCACTACTCTACTCCCTGTCCAAAGTTCAAAGTTCAAAGTAAATTATTTATCAAAGTATATATGACATATTCAACCTGGAAATGATATTCATCTGCAGTCAATACTGCACAGTCCAACTTTGCTCCAAAACATTGGTGGGCCATAACTCAAAGAACAATGAGCCGGAATACAAGAAGATGACAGAGAGCTCAGTAACATGGTGTTATGACAACACCCTTTCTCTCAATGTCAACCAAGCAAATGATCCAGTCAGTTACTTCAGGAATTGACGAGATCATTGGCATATGATCCTGTCCATATCAATAGTACTGAGACAGTTGCACATACATCTCAGCACATCAAGAAAACCATCCTCTCCTCCATGGACTCTGTCTATATTTCTTGCTGCCTCATTAAAGCAACCAGCATAATCAAAGACCCTTTCCTCCTTGGACATTATCTCTTAACTCCTTTCTCATCAGGCTAATCAGAAAAAGTTTGAAAGCATGTACCAGCAGGCTCGAGAATATCTTCTACTTGCTTTTATAAAACTATTGAAGGATCCTCTAGTACGATAAGAAAGATCCTTGACTTTGCAATCCACCTCATTCTGATCTTGCGCTTACTGTCTACCTGCTCTGCATTTTCTCTACGGTTGCTACACTTTACTCTGAATTCCATTATTGTATTTCCTTGTACTACTTCAATGTGCTGTACAATGGTACCTCTGTGCATGTGACAATAGTAAACCAATTCCAGTTCAAAATCCAATTCAGGAAGCGGTTGAACTTTTGATCTCATCAGTTCGGGGATAGAAGATGTCTGATCTTAAAACCTGCCTCCTTCCATTTTTTCATACAAACCAATCTGCAAGAATCTGGCTCTTATGACGAACATCTATAACTGAATTAAACTGTGATTCAGTAAATGTACGAATGGGTGTACATTGATTTCTCAATTTTAAAAATCCATTGCTAGAATCTGGGCATCACTGGCAGGCCCAGTATCCTTTGCTCATCCTGTGAACGATGGTGGTGAACTGTACAGTTATACTGTTGCTGAACTGGGGAAGGTATTCTGACAGTGATATCAGAGAGAATATTCCTGACCTTCAGTGGTGGATCAGTGATGCATTTCCAGGTCTTGATGGTTTGCAAGTTGGAGGAGCTATCGCAGCTGGTGGTGCTTGTCTGCATCTACTTCATCCTCTAAACCAGTGACTCCCAATGGGGGCAGTTATGCGTCCTAAGGGGGCATTAGGAGAAAAAGAAGTATACCGGGATGCATTCAAGATCCTTGGGGGCGGGGGGGGGGGGAGGGAGGCAAGCGGCACCCTTTCATGGCACTATAATTATGAGACCTTATGTGATTGGTCAATTGCGCTAACTTGAATAGTATAATTGCTTGCCAACACTACCTCCATCCTGCCTACCATTCAGATTCTAATCTGATTCCTTGTTAATGTAATTTTCACTTTTCTGATCATCTTCATCTTCACCTCTTCACTCCTTTGTGTGCAACTACCATCATTCTACCCATGCCAACTCACTGCCATCATCAACATGCGAGAGGCATTCCCAGTTTGTGTTAATTTGTTATTTTAATTTAACCCTGTTTATGATGGATAAATATGTACCGCATGATCTCTACAAGTCTGAAGGCAATGAAGCCTTCAATTCTAATCCTGCTGAGAAACAGAAACAACAGAAAGTGCAAGAATGCAATGTTACATACCTGGAGTCTGGTTTAATTTCATTCCCATCAGATCAGCAATGCTTCATGTGTCTATTTGTAATACTGTGGTATCTAATGAAACCATGAAACTATCGAGTTTGCAGGAATACTTCCATAAACGACGTCATAAAAAAGCTAATTATGGTATTACCCAGTTCCACAAAGTGAAAGAAGTGTTTGGCTGGAGTCATCTGTCAGGAAATTTAAAGATGACCTTAATAGTGGTCTGGTGGCTTCTTCCAGTATTTCTAAAATGATAGCAAAATGTGAAAAATCTCATCCTATCAGTGAAAATTTAATAATGCCTGCTGTATCAGAAGTGCTCACCACTGATCTCAAAATAGACAGCAGTATTTTAAAATCTATTCCTCTGAGTAATAATTCTGTAGCTAGTTGTGTTGACGAAATGAGTGAAGACATTGATATCGTCTATGCACAGTGCTATAAGAAACTGAATTTGGGATACAACTGGATGAGCCAACTGTGCAAAACAACGAGACATTGCTAATGGCATATTTACGGTCTATCAAAAATGGAAAAGTTTATGAAGAGATTCTCTATTGTGAAAAGATAAAAACAAAAAACAACAGAAAATCAATCTATGATGAGACCAAAATGTATACTGAGGATAAAGGTATTCTAGTTAGGACCATGATTTCTTGTGCATCAGATGGAGCACCATATATGACAGATGGCTGTCAAAAGGCTGCTGCTTAAAATGTTTCTTCAACCTTTTGGACACTGTGGTCGAATTTTTGCTCAAAGTTGACAAGAACTTAGAACAAGATTAAACTTCTACATGGAGATGTGGCATACCTAGGCAATCTGTATGACAAAATGAGCCTTCTAAATATGAAACTGCAAACTGCAAAGCGAGAATATTAAATTAATCCAGGCAATAAATACTGAGCTACTTTTATCGGAAAATTGGAAATATACATGTACGCAAAACACTGGAAGAAGAACATTTACACAATTTCCCTGCATGGATAGTATGGCACTCTCTTTCACAGACAATGATTCAAAAGAGTACTGCTTATACCTGCAGTCACTGAAGAAGGATGTTCAGAATGGATTCAAGGATTTGAACAATCTTTAAATTCCAGACTGGGTCATTAACCCATTTCTTTGCATGGTGGATGAACAGGAAGAGAGCTTGCAAAAAGAAATGAACAAAATTCACAATGATGAAGAAGCAAAAATAATTTTTTAAAATGTTGGCTTTTGTTATATGTGGTTACACTGTCATACGAAGTTCCCTGGTCTTTGGAGAAGAACCGAACTGCTCTTCATTGCACCTCCATCCTCCTACCTTGTTAAAAGTGGTTTCAGTGCAGTGAACCACATACTCACAAAAAGAAAACTGAAACTGCTTGGACGTTGTTATATGTGGGGATGTAAAGCTTTAGCTATCACAACTTGAAACATATATTTCAACTCTTGCTAAAAACCATCAAGCTCAAGGATCACATTGATATCGAAGCTGTTGTACAGTGCACAGGTACTGTGTAAGCTAGTTTTAAAGAAAAATAAGAATTTAAAGCAGAATCAATTTTCCCATGTCAGCATGTGATAGACATGTTTTTAAACCATGGAGGTGACAGAAAGTACATTGTGCCTAAGAGCAGTGTTGGCAAGTATGAAGATGCTTAAAGGGGGGCATTGGGCTAAAAATGATTGCAAAACACTGCTCTAGGTGGTCTAGCTGGTGTTTGAGAGGTGAGTGAATAACTGAGGTACACCTTGTACTGCTACTCTGCTACTCTGGGAAGAGGTGGAGGGAATGAATACTTCAGTTAATTTTGAGGTACTAGTCACTAGTCATACAGGGTGATGTAGAGATTCTTGAGAATCGTTGGGATTGCACTCATCCAAGTAAGCGGAAAATATTCCATCAAACCTCTACCTACTGAATATAAAAAAATGTAAATATCTTGTGATGGCAAGAGGTGAGTTACCCATTACAGAATATCCAGCCTTTGAGCCAATCCTGGGACAATGGTATTTATTTCAATAGTCCACATAATTTTCCAGTCAACGTGAACTCTTGGGATATTTATGGTAGAGGATTTAGCAATGTTAATGTTATTGAATGTCAATCCTAGGGAGTTAGATTCTCTGTTCTTGGAGATAGTCATTGCCTGACACTATGGGTGCAAATATCAGTTGTCACTGATCAGCCCATGACTGAATGTTGTCGACGTCTGGATGGTATACAGGCTGGGACTGAAGCATTAGCTGAGGGGTTACAAGTGGAACTCAACATTCTGCAAATGTCTGTGAACACCCCACTGCTGACTTTATGATGGGAGGAAGGTCACTGATGAAGCAGTTGGGATGAGTATACTTCCCAGAGGAACTTCTGCAATGATGATAAACCCAAGAGATGCTGCAGATGTTGGAAGTCCATCATCCTGCAGAGATGTCCTGGTTCTGGGTTGCTTGATATTACATTGTGCAAAGCGTGGCTCCAGAAATACACAGGAGCAGGAGAGACAAAATGGCAATTTCACCCTCACCATCCTGGGTGTGTCTTGTCCTAAAATACTCTTTAGAGGTGGGGGCACAGTTGTGTACCAGCAGGGGAGAGGAGCCCTTGGTGCCTAGAGCATTGAATCAAGACCCACTGAAGTCTCATAACATCAAGAGAAACATGGACACGGAGACCTCCTCCTGATTACTATCTCCAGGCCTCCCTCCACGGATGAATCAATGTTCCCTAGGTTGAGCAACACAGAATAAGTACTAATAGAAGCAAGTACACAGAATGTTTACTGGGACTTCTATGGTGGTCACCAAGAGTGGTTGGGTTGCACCAACACACACTGAGTTGGCCAAGTCCTGAAGGACAGAGCTTCGAGTGAGAGCCTGCAGCAGGCAATGAATGAACAACAGCAGAGAGAAACATACTTGACCTCAACCTCACCAATCCACATATGGAAGATTCTTCTGTCAATGATCGTACTGATAGATGTGATCAATAGGTTGTTGGAAAGTAGAGAGCAGTTAATGGAAGCCATATTCTACAACTCTCTTCATTTCTATACTGGGGGTTTACTGACCGTCGCACAGTTAAACTATCGACCTCACTAACATTTTCTGCCCCTGGAATTCAGTGAATAAATCTGGTGAGTGGAGTTAATCTGACAACCAATATGGCACAATTTCTAAAGGAATTCTTGTTTTCACTGCCATTACTCAAGGGGAGAACCAGAGATAATGTCTCTTTAAAGGTCAAGTGCTTCACAGATACTTAAAATAATATCAGGTAGAACAGAAACTGTG
This sequence comes from Mobula hypostoma, assembly GCF_963921235.1. Taxonomy (NCBI): domain Eukaryota; kingdom Metazoa; phylum Chordata; class Chondrichthyes; order Myliobatiformes; family Myliobatidae; genus Mobula; species Mobula hypostoma. The sequence goes on from NC_086120.1 coordinate 8,829,613, forward strand.
ATATTTGGCAGAAATGGCAAATGTAAGCATTCTGGGCTGTCCCTCTCCTTAAAATAACAGCTCATATCCTGCTGTGGCCACAGATGTTTGTTGTTTTCATACCCAGGCAGCAGCTGCTCTAAACTGCACCAAAGCTGTTATTTTTTTTTTATTGGGAAGCAATTTTTATTTATAGAATTGTTCTTTAAAATAGGTTGTTTCTCCCACATTAACAATAATATCCAATTTCCCATGGAATACTTTCTCACTGTGTTCAATTCCAGGCCTCCTCCATTCCCAGTGTAAACTGCTGCAGGACAAACTCACAGCAGCCTTGCCTCACCCAGTCAAACTTTTTATATTGAAATGAGTGCAGCTGGCTTTCAAAGTAGTATTTTCATTCCAAGGATCAGAAAATCCTGGTTAAGTTTTATCAATGACTAGAATTTCGGGTCTTAATATTCTACAGTCCGTTGATAACAAGTTGATAACAAACTGTCAGATTGTATTAGTGCTGTTGTACTCCTAAAATATCAGACTCTATAGAGTGAAGTAGGATAATTTCTGGTTGAAACACTGGAAACAAACAGTAATATTGTCTAAACAATAACTGAAGTGTTTACTTATATTTACAGCAAGTTTCCATGTTAAACATTTTTTGGCAGTACTTTCTATGAGGGGAATGTTTCAGAATCAGAATCATATTTAATATCACTGGCATACGTTATGAAATTGGGTGTTTTGCAGCAACACTACATTACAATCCATAATAATTTAATAAATGATAAATTTCAATAAGGGGCACATATGTTTTCCCACCTGCTATGGGTGGTGTGTATGTGTATTTCTCCCTCAATCTTGGGTCATCTACCAGAGGCCTGGGGGCTTGAAGGTTTGGCACAGTATCCTTGCCGTCCCCAGTCGTGCACTCTTCTGGACAGACATATCAGATGTTACTCTTGGCATTGGTTGGAGCCACTCTCCCAGTCCAGTGTCACAGCTCCAAGTGCACCTATCACCAGTGGAATTACTCTGGCTTTAATCTTCCATGTTCTTTGTATCTGCTCTTTCAAGCCCTGGTATTTCTCCAGCTTCTCATATTCTTTCTTTCTAATTTTACTATCAATTGGGAGTGCCACATCTATTAGCATTGCTTTCTTCTGTTCCTTGTCCTGCACTACTATGTCTGGTTGCTTGGCCAGTTCCTGCTGATCAGTCTATAAGTCCTACAGGATCTTAGCACTGTCATTCTCCACTATCTTCTCAGGTGTTCCTCATTTGATATTGCGCGTGTCCAATCTATTCTCAGTGCAGATGTTCCTGTACACAATTCCTGCAACTTGACTGTGTATGCTGTCCCTGTCTGCATCTTACACTCTGCTACTATGTGCTGGATTGTTTCAGAGGATTCCTTCCACAGTCTGCATCTTGAGTCTTGTTTGGTTTATCGACCCCTGCTTCTATTGCTCTTGTGTTCAGTGTCTGTTCTTGTGTAGACATGAGCAGCACCTCTGTGCTGTTCCTCAGCCCTGCCATCTCCAGCCATTGGTAGAACTTTCTTTTGTCAGTTACCACTGATATCTGGAGATGGTACGTCCTGTGCAGCGACTTGTCCTGCCATGGCCTCTGGTCCTCTGGTTCTTCTTCACCCATGTCCCCAGCCTGCTGCCTGAGGTATTCTCTAAGCAGGTCATCCTTAAGGGCCATCCTCCTGACATACTCACTGATGTTTCATATTTCTTCCAGGATTGAAGCCTTGACACTTCCAAGATCTCATCCTCCTTTATTTCAGCAGGTGTGCCGGTGCTCAATATTGGACTTTTGGTGAAAGCCTCCATGTATTGTTAGTTGTTTCTTGGTCTTGATGTCAGCGGCTTCCAGCTTGTTCCTTGGCCAGCACATTATTGCTGCTGGGTATCTGATAACTGGCAGGGCAAATGTGTTGATGACTCTGATTGTGTTCTTCCCAATCAGCTGGCTCTGTTGGAACTGTCTCACTCTTTGGAGGGACTTGGATATTTCAGCCTTCCTTGAATCCTCATTGTGACTTCCATGTGTCTGCAGGATATCCAGATAGTTGTAGCTGTCCTGAACATCTGATCTGTTGCCTTCAGGTAACTCAATTCCTTCGGTATTGCTGAGTTTCCCTCTTTTCACCACCATCCAGCTGCACTTTTCCAGTTCAAATGACATCCCAATGTCTCTGCCGTACACCCTTGTCAGGTGGATTAGTAAGTCAATGTCTCTTTCATTTCTGGCCTACAGCTTGAGGTCATCCACCTACAGGTGGAGGCTGACGGTCACTCCACTCTTCAACCTGTTCCCATACCTACACGGAACCCTCAAACTCCCAGGCCTCAAGATTGAGGGAAATATACACAAGTACACCACCCATTAGGGGACAGGAAGAATTATTAAGATTAAATTAAACAAGTAGTGAAAAAGAGAAGGAAAAATACTGTCACACTATTCATGGATTCATTGTCCATTCAAAAATATGATAGCGGAGGGGAAGAAACTGTTCCTGAAACATTGGGTGTGTGTCTTCAGGCTCCTGTACCTCCTCCTTGATGGCAGCATTAGGTAGAGGGCACGTCCTGAATGATGGGACCTGAATGTTGGATACTGTCTGTTTGAGTCATCGCCTTTTGAATGAAACTGCACACACTTTCCAATGCTGATCCCTCAATGAGGACTGGTGTGTGTTCCTTCAAATTCCTCTTCCTGAAGTTCACAACCAGTTCATTGTTCCTACTGATGTTAAGTGCAAGGTTGTTGTTGCAATACAATTCAACCAGCTGATCTATCTCACTCCTGTACACCTCCTCATCACCATCATTTGTTTTGTCACCATCAATGTTTTCGACAGTTTATCTCATGAAGAACTGCTAATAATGTCCTACCTTGCATGTTATTGTCCTCAGATTTTAAATGATTTTATTTTACAAAACAGAGTCACAAGGGAAGGGTATTGGATCTGTCAGTGATAATAAACCTGATTCTGATTCTGACTGAGCTGTGTTAATTGGAGCCCAAATTATTGCTTTTATTCTCTTTTTCTAGTGTTAGTTTTGCTTACACTTGCTTTCATGTTTGTATAATCACAAGGACTCCGAAGAGATTCAAACCCCTTAAGGCAGCCGGGCCAGACAACATCCCAGGCTGAAGACTCATGAAATGTACACACCAGCTCACTGACCTCTTCACGGACATCTACAACACTTCACTCATCCAGGCTGCTGCCCCATATGCTTCAGATCAGCCACCTTCATTCCTGTACAAAAGTACTCGACACTCTCAGAACTAAACGACCATCGACCGGTGTCACTGACACCAATTATCATGAAGTGTTTTAACAGCTGGTAATGGCACACGTTAACAGCTCATTGCTGCCACACTGGACACTCACAAATATGTTTACTGAATGACGAATGCAATAGCATCTGTCATGCACCTGGCCCTGGTACACCGAGAAAACAGGAACACTTGTGTCAGAACAAGAGAAAATCTGCAGATGCTGGAAATCCAGGCAACACACATAAAATGCTGGAGCAACTCAGCACGCCAGGCAGCAGCTATCGAAAAGAGTACAGTCGACGTTTCAGACCAAGACCCTCCAGCAGGACTGTCAGAATGCTGTTTCTGGATTGCAGTTCAGCATTCAACACTACTGTCCCACAGACCTTGGTGAAAAAACTCCTACCCCACAGCCTAAATCCACCACCGTGCAACTGGTTGTTGAACTTCCGAACAAACAGACCTCAGATAGTCAGGATGCACAACTGTTCCTCCCTCTCCATGATCCTTAACACAGGTGCCCCCACCCCCAGGGCTCTGCGCTGACCCCATTGTTAAACACTCTGCTCTCACATCACTTCACAGCCAAATATTAAGTAATCACATTGTCAGGTTTCCCAATGACACAACAGTGGTGGGGCTCATCACGAACAATGATAATACAGCCTTCAGAGAGGAGGTGGAAGAGTTTGATGCCTGGTTCCAGGCAACTAACTTGTTCCTCAATGTCAGCAAGACAAGGAAGATTGTTATTGATGTCAGGAGAACTCACACCACACACATCACATTGGCCACACATCATGCATCATCTCTCATCATCCCAGAAGACATCCTACACACTTGGGAAAACTCACCTACACTTCTACTTCCGAGGAGGCTGAAGTGAGCTGGACTGTGCACATCTTTACTCATGTCCTTCTGCAGATGTGCAATACAGAGCATCCTAACAAGCTTTCTCATTGCATGGTAAGGAAACTGCTCTGTGCTGGACAGGAAGTTCAATACCATGGGTATGCCCAATGCATCAGTGGCACAAGTTGACCCACCATCAAGTACGCATAAGCAGAATGGTGCCAGTAATGTCATGAAGGATCCCACCAACCCTGCACATTGACTGTCCCACTCCCAGCTGGGAGGATGCTGCGTGGCATCCACACCAGGACCACTAGATTCAAAAACAGTTAATTTCCCTAAGTACAAAGGATGACTAACTCCTACACCCATGAACGCACACCTCCACACCTCAACATGATCATTTCCTGTCAGAACAAAGGGACAACATTCGCCTCCCTCCAATCCTCCGGTACCATTCCCGTGGACAACGAGGACATAAAGATCCTAGCCAGAGGCTCAGCAATCTCTTCTCTCGCCTCGTGGAGCAGCCTGGGGAATATTCCATCAGACCCGGGGACTTATCTGTCCTAATGTATTTTAACAACTCCAACACCTCCTCTCCCTTAATATCAACATGCTCCAGAACATCAACCTCACTCATATTGTCCTCACCATCATCAAGTTCCCTCTCATTGGTGAATACCGAAGAGAAGTATTCATTGAGGACCTCGCTCACTTCCACAGCCTCCAGGCACATCTTCCCACCTTTATCTCTAATCGGTCCTACCTTCACTCCTGTCATCCTTTTTTTCTTCACATAATTGAAGAATGCCTTGGGGTTTTCCTTTACCCTACTTGCCAAGGCCTTCTCATGCCCCCTTCTTGCTCTTCTCAGCCCCTTCTTAAGCTCCTTTCTTGCTTCCCTATATTCCTGAATAGACCCATCTGATCCTTGCTTCCTAAACCTCATGTATGCTGCCTTCTTCCACTTGACTAGATTTTCCACCTCACTTGTCACCAATGGTTCCTTCACCCTACCATTCTTTATCTTCCTCACCGGGACAAATCTATCCCTAACATCCCGCAAGAGATCTCTAAACATCGACCACATGTCCATAGTACATTTCCCAGCAAAAACATCATCCCAATTCACACCTGCAAGTTCTAGCCTTATAGTCTCATAATTTGCCTTTCCCCAATTAAAAATTTTCCTGTCCTCTCTGATTCTATCCTTTTCCATGATAATGCCAGGGAGCGGTGGTCACTGCCCCCAGATGCTCACCCACTGAGAGATCTGTGACCTGACGCAGTTCATTACCTAGTACTAGATCTAGTATGGCATTCTTCCTGGTAGGCCTGTCCACATACTGTGACAGAAATCCGTCCTGGACACAGTTAACAAACTCTGCCCCATCTAAACCCTTAGAACTAATCAGGTGCCAAATAATATTAGGGAAGTTAAAATCACCCATGATAACAACCCTGTTATTTTTGCACCTTTCCATGATGAACGTCTGATAAAACAGCTGTAACCATCAATGTGGCAACTCCTTTTGACTCCTGAAGAACTTTCTGGACAATATCACCTCCAGATCTAACCAGAGTTACAAAAGGGAATTGTACTATATTGGAGATGGATACTGTCATTTCATCTCAGTGACTAGACAGTACAGAAACAAGACATCAGTCAATTATCAACTTCATGAACTGCCTAAAACAAGAAGGTTTTACCTGGGAGGTGCCAGAACTAAATTCACCGTCTCAGACTCACAGGTCATCATAAGAGGGTAAATAATGGTGAATCAGAATGTTTCCCTCAGAAATTGAGGCCATTTGGCCTGTTCACCTCAGACCAGCTGGATATTAAAAACATTACGTGCACCAGCCTTTCTCCCCACAGTCCAGCAGTTTCAGATACGTAACTGGCTCCAGTTTCAAAATAACAATTGAATCTCCCTGCACTAATAACTTGGCTGTGAGATGGACATAGATAAAACTCAAGTGAACTGACAGGTGGCCACACATCACACAACATTTTTTGAACTCAAACCCATTACTTTTTCCCAAAGGCTAAACATTCAGGAAACTCCTTATCACAGTACATTGATAGAATTTTTTCTGTGGTCCAAGACTAGATATTCTTACTTATTTGTGAGATATCCGCAGGAGGAGAAGATGGCAGCGTGTTGCAAGTGCGCAGCTCTCTGGTGAAAAATGATGTCGTATCTGTTAAATAGGGGCTGTGGACAATTCTGATTTGATGGAGAATGGACACGAAAGAACAGAGGAACATCTGGAGAAATTTCTGAAATGCCCGTCTGCTGCTGTCGTTACAGTGTGTGGTTGGGAATCTTTTGGAGGGTAGGCCTCAAAATCCCCAGTCTTGCCTGCTTTTGGCAACCAAGAAGGAGGTCGAATCGTTCAGCAGAGATGCCGCTCAGTACCCGGTGTCGGAGAGCTGATCAGAGCTCGAAGTTTTCGGATGACCAGAGTCGGATTGTGGTCGGCATGGAAGGGAGAGTTTTTCTTCCTTCTCCCGTCTGCATGAGATGCTGGACATTTGAGAAACTTTAAACTTTACTGTGCTCACGGACTATCTTCATCAACTTATGGTATTGTTACACTGTTTGTAACTATATTTATAATTATGTGGTTTTGTCAGTTTTTTCCGTCTTGGTTTGTCCTGTGCTTTGTGATATCACACCGGAGGAAATAATGTATCATTTCTTAATGCATGCATTACTAAATGACAGTAAAAGGGGACTACGTGTCTTCATAATCTAATATTTCCAATTTGTAACTTGGAAGTGAACTTGCAGGGGACACCTCCTGCTTTTTCTCACCTTGTGTACTTGCAGGTGAGCTGAAAGATTTGGAAGGAGTTCTTAGAGTAACATGGGGTTGTAGATTAATTTTAAGTGCTTTAGAAATTAAAGACATATTTCTAAAGCACTTAAAATTAATTTACAACCTAATAAATTAACTGTGCTCTTTGGAATAGTTCCTCAAAATATTCATGGTACTTCTGTGTCTGACCAACATGTTATTGCATTTGTTACATTGTTAGCTAGGAGGGCCATTTTGTTGAAGTGGAAAGATACATCAGCTCCCACTTTGTCACAATGGCTCTCTCAAGTGATGCTATGTCTTAGTTTGGAGAAAATTAGAAGCCGAACCTTTGAACCTTTATTTGATGTTGAGAAAAGATGGGGCTCATTTGCTCGTTATTATCATTTGAATTAATTGATATAATTTTTCCACGATCTAATTGTAAATTATTTTAGTATATTTTCTTTTCTTGCTGAAGTTTGATGTTTATTTTTAGAAGCTTTTTGTATGACGCATGACTCCAGGGTTGTACACCTAATGGGTTCTCTTTTTTTCTCACTTTATGCTTAGTAGGTTTTTTTTGTTGTCTCAAAAATTTTTTTCAATCTTTAAGATAATGTTTTTTTTTGAGGCATTGTAACTGTCATTACTTCGATGTACTCATGTTATTTTTCCTGTATATAACAATAAAAAGGATTTGAATAGAAAGATAGATTAACATGGGGAAGTAACAGCAGGACATTTTATAAGTGGACCACACTGAATTCATTGTACACCTCTGGTAGATAGAATGAAATGTTGATGTTTGTTTGTTTAAGCCTATCACCTTCCTGGAGCATTGGCCACCGGTCAGAGTCCTCTGTCCTGGCCCATTCTTTCAAGTTGTTCACAGGTGTAGCCCATCTTCAAAGACCCATCCTCTCTCAGGGAGGAGCTCTTTGAAGCTTCTGTTAACATTTCTGTAGCTCTTGGTTTCTACAGGATGCATTACTTGACCCATGTCGAACACTCCTCCTCTTTCAGCTGGGTTTGGGACCATCCATGGTGGGGTAAATCAATGTCGATGGCAGTGGAAATTGGGCGGCATTCTCCTGGATAGTTTTGAGCTTCTGAAAAATTTTTGGAGCTGTACTCTTCTTCAAAAGTGGAGAGTGTTCCATTGTGTGCTTGTCTTAGATGTTATAAATAGTGGCAAAGTATCATGGTGGTATGGCACTGAATGCCAGGGGTAGGTAGCTTGACACAACTTCTTGAACATGACGACAGTCCAGCATATCTGTCATATGAATACTACTTAACCCTTATGAGCCCATTCCTGAATGTTATCCAGGTCTTGCTGGATGTAGTTATGAACTGGTGTTTGGCCTGTAATCTTCTCTGCAATTCAAGTGTTTTTTGACATTACCTGCATCTACCAACTCCTCACGAATGATGTTCAAGATTCACACCATTTCGTAAGTGGAATGTCTCCCCTCAGGATTTTTCTAAATGTCCTACCTCATCAGTTTAAGGCCATCCCTCGACCAGAGAGATATCCTTCAAATCCCTCCACCAGAAAAATATCTTTAATATCTACTCTCTATCTTCCTCATTATCTCATATATCTCTATCAACTCACACACTGACTACTCCAAGTTCCCAAGATACAAACTCAGTCGATCCAGTCTCTGGTTATACCTGAAAATTCAATCAATTATTGAGATAAGCTTTCGCACAAATATAGCTATTCTGACTATGCCCCGATTAATCTCAGCCTTTCCATGCATAACTATATCCTATCCTTGGGAATTTTACTATACTTCCCTTCCACTGATTTAAAACACATGGCCCGACATTGCCTAGTTTATATCTGCTGCCCTTTTGAATAATGGGACCACCTTTGCTATTCTCCAGTCATCTTCTATCTCACCCGCGGCAAATAAAGTGCAAAAGTCTCCATCTATGAGATGTGGACGGAAATTGCAGCAGCCAAAATAATATAGCAGGGATATAGACCTTGTGGAAGCAGATTGGTTTAGTTTAATTTGACTTCATTATTGGCACATGGGCCAAGTGACCAAATCCTTTGATGAAATGTTTGATATTCTGCTCCACAAATTAAGAACCATTCCTCTTCCTGTTCCTCTGCCTGCACAATGACCCCACTTGTCTGGCCATGCCTCTGTCCCTAGAGGAAGACTATCCCCAATCAGTACTCCGAATATCATACAGTTAGAGAGCAGGGAGTCCTCACGGCTCTGCTGACCTATCTCCCTGCACCAGTCTGCCTGGTGATCTCCTCGTCTCCCTGATACATGCACTCACTTTAGCTGCAGGATGACCAGCTCCTGAAGCCTACTGCACATGAAACATTCAGCCTTGTGGATGGACTTTTATTGCCCAAGCTCCAAACTCAGAGGATGTGCTCCTTCAGCTGAAAATACTTCCGGTACCTATCATTGTACGGAAAACAGGAAACCTCCTGAGTTTCCATATTGTCCAGGGTGTCCATTCCCATTGCTCTAAGATTCCCTGCCAAAGCTGTCTCTATCAGACTGCCTCTATTAACAAGGAAAATCTACACTTGAAATGCCATCACTATAATATGACTTTGTAAAGAGGTGTTTTGGTCATGTCTGGCAAGCTGGAGAAAATTGGGCTCTGAGATTTTTAAGAGCACCATAATTGGTTAATTTTTTGTTAATTGTTTTCCTTGCTTTTGTTTTGAATGACTCACTCTTTATCATGCAGACTCTGGGTGTTTTATGTTTAAACTTGTTAAACTTATCTTGAGGATTCCATGTTATATGTAATATTTAAGTGGCGACACAATTAGTGCTAACAGCAGGGTCCGAGTTTTGAGAATGTTTATTCATTGATTTCTAATTAAATGTGGTATTATGAATATATGGTGTTTCTTAAACCCAGCAGATAGAGAATTCTCATTTTTTCTTTCATGTTCATCACACGTATTCCAGAATTGACTATTTTTTATGAAGAACCAAATGATTCGATTAGTTTGATCTTGTGAATATAAAGAGATTGCAATTTCTGACCATGCTCCTGTGCTTTTATCTGTAAATCTTTCAGGTTTTCCTGAGACAAACGGATTCTGGCATTGTAATTTAACTTTGTTATCTGAGAAGGATTTTTGAAAGTTCTTGGAGAGGCAAATTATTCTCTTGTTTGAAGAGAATACGGTGGAGGAGATTTCTAGTCTTGTCATACGGGATGCCTTTAAAGTATATATTAGAGGACAAATCATTTTTTTATATTGCAAGTGTTAAGAAAAAAGCAAAAATGAGAGAATTAATTTAGCCAATCAGCTGAAACAATTAGATGAAGAATATGCTCTGTCTTCAGATGCTGTTTTGTATAAAAGACGGGTTGAAATTAAAACTAAATTTGATTTTTATTAACATATCCTATTGAAACTCAACTCCTAAAGGATAAAAGTCAATTTTATATACATGGAGATAAAACAGTTAAATTATTGGCTAACCGAATTAAAACTTCTAGTGCTAAATGACAGATTAAAGAAGTTCATAAAGCTAACAGTATTAGGATAACTGATCATTTAGAAATAAATGATACTTTTAGAGAATTTTATTCCAAACTTTATAGTTCTGATCCTCTTAAAGATAATACTGTAATAGATAATTTTTTAGACTAATTAAATATCCCCACACTTACTGCTGATAACCGAAAACAATTGGATCTATGTATTTCTCATGAAGAAATAGCCGAGGCTGTATGCTCTCTGCATTCAGGGAAAGATTCTGGTCCTGATTGATTTTCTGGAGAACTTTATAAGGTTTTTCTTCTTTGTTTCTACCTCATTTATGTTCAGTTTTTTCAGATTCTTGTAAGTCAGGTAGGTTGCCACAATCTTTTTCATGAAGCTTCTATTTAGCTTATCCTTAAAAAAAATAAGAACCCAACTGAATGTTCTTCATATAGACCAATTTCCGTACTTAATGTTGATGACGAAATCCTCTCTAGAGTTCTGGCCCGTAGGGTGGAAAATATCTTACCATCTATCATTTCTGACGATCAGACTGGTTTTATTGAAAATCGATATTCTCACTTCCTCGGTTATTAAATGTTATATATTCTCCTTTTAAGGAGATATTGGAGTGCGTGATATCCTTAGACTCTGAGAAGGCTTTTGATCGGGTTGAATGGTATTATTAAATTTTGGTCCAACTTTATTCAATGGATTAAATTACTGTACTTACCTCCTTTTGCTCGCGTTCTTATTAATTCTCAGAATACTAAACCATTTAAACTTCAACGTGGAACCAGACAACGTTGCCCTTTGAGTCCTTTGCTATTTGACCTGGCCTTAGAACCTAATGATATCACTGTTATTTTACGGAAGGGTACTATCCACAAAGTTTCACTTTATGCGGATGACTTACTGCTTTACATTTCTAATGTCGAAACTTCATTACCTTCCGTGCTTTCTTTACTCTCTTATTTAAGTTGGTTTTCTGGATATAAATTGAACCTACACAAGAGTGAACTTTTTCCTTTGAATAATTTGGTATCAACTGATATTAACCTTCCATTTCAAATTGTAAGAAACCAATTCACTTATTTGTGTGTAACATTTACTAAGAATTATAAATACCAATTTAAAGAAAATTTTCTTACTTTATTAAATTATATAAAAAGAACATTATCAAATTGGTTGCCCCTTTCATTAACATTGATTGGTCGAATTAATTCTATTAAAGTGAATGTTTTACCTAAACTACATACCTCTTTCAGGCTTTACCTGTTTTTATTCCTAAATCCTTTCTTGACCCTCTGGACTCTATTTTATCCTCCTATATATGGAAAAAGTAAACATCTTCAATTGAATAAAGTCCATCTCCAGAAAGTTAAAAAGAATGGAGATTTCGCTTTACCAAATTTTAGGTTTTATTACTGGGCAGCTAATATACAGAATCTCACGTTTTGGTTACACTATATTAATCATGAGGACTGTCCTGGATGAGTTTCTTTAGAAGCTAACCCAGTTAGTAAATTTTCTATTATATCTCTTTTGGGATTTTCACTTCCTTTATCCTTAAGTAAGATAACTGAAAATGTGGTAGTCAAACATACTTTGAGGATTTGGAGACAATTTAGAAAACACTTTGGTTCATTGAGATTCTCCCTTTCTCATCCCTTTTTTTAAAATTATCTTTTTAAGCCTTCTATGACTGATGTAGTTTTTAAACAATGGGAAGGATTGGGCATTACATGTTTCCAAGATCTGCTTGTGGAGGAAGTCTTTCTTCTTTCAAACAATTGTCAACTAAATATAGTTGACCAAACACCCATATTTTCGGTACTTACAATTTAGAGATTTTCTGCAATCTCAATTATATACATTTCCTAATAGTCCTGATAAGAACGTATTGGATGAAATTCTTTAAATGAAATCATTTTATAATGGTTCAATATCCAATATTTATGGTACGTTGTTGGGAATGAGAAATGATTCTTTAGACAAAATCAAAAATCTTTGGGAACAAGGTTTACAGACTTCAATTTCTGAAGAAACTTGGAATGAAATTTTTAAATTGGTTAATACTTCATCTTTATGTGTTCGTCATTCCCTCCTGCAATTTGAAGTGGTTCATAAGGCTTATATGACCAAGGATATGTTATCTCATTTTTATATGGATACATCTCCCTTATGTGATTGGTGTAAGAATGGAGAAGCTTCATTTATTCATCTGCTTTGGACATGCCCAAGACTTGAAAAATATTGGAAGGAATTATTACAAACTTTTTCTGTACTCATAAAGTAAATGTTAAGCCTAATCCTTTGACTGCCCTATTTGGTATTGTTGGAAGGAAAGATATCATCTTGAAGACATCTGATTTGCACATTCTGGCTTTTATCTCTCTTATGGCTAGGAGGGCGCTTTTGTTTAAATGGAAGGATGTTGTTCCGTCCAACCATGCTCAGTGGTTACGGGATGTTATGGCATGCCTAAATTTAGAAAAGATTTGTTGTTCAATTTCTGAATCTAACCAAGATTTTCAAAATTTGTGGGGGCCATTTTTAAATTATTCTCATAATCTTTGACTTCTCGTTAAAGTACACAAGTTGGATAATAGCACATTTTATTCTCTGATAAGGTTTTTTTTTTCTTTTTTTTTTCCGAAACAGCTTCGACTTTGGTAGTGGGCATAGATTTTTTTATATAAAACTGTTTATATTCCAATGTACAAATTATTCTAATCTATATGAATATAGGGTAAGGAGTTCGTTAATGTGATTCTATATACTGTACCTGGTATCATTATATTTTTTCTTTTGTTTTATAATATGTATTCCCTTGGACTCTGTATTCTTCTATATAGAAATCAATAAAAATACTGAAAAAGAAAAATGAGAGAATGTTATGTCTCGCAATATTGCTGCTGGAATTCTTAAGAATAAACCCTGGTTGTCATCTTGACTTTGGACTCTGTCTTTCCTCCGTACTAGAGTTCCGACATTGTCAGCACACATTCTGACTGACTTTATGACCTGAATTACTCAACAGACATTTAATTTTCTGGTTGTTGTAAGATGATAAATGCATGTATAAACTCACTGGTACAGTGTCAGCTGGGCTCACTTTCCTCCAGGAGCATTGTTCCAGATCCTGGGACTCTGGTCAACCTCAGATATTCCACATTCTTGGAATGTGGCTGTCACTGGCAAAGCTGATATTTGTTGCCCATCTCATGGTACCATGTGAAGAGAATGATTAAAAGCCTCCTAAACAATGGGCTATGCTGCCAGGCCACTGCAAAGGACTTGGTCTGTGAGTGGAGATGGGCATGGTCAGTGAAGATGGGACCCAAAGCATTTTTGTTCCAAAATAAACTTCATTTATAATAAAATTTTTACAAGAATAAATGGTGCAATGCATTTTTATTCTTTAAATAGGCATTATGTAGCGTTCATATAAATTCCTTAAAGCCAATAACTCTGTTGTTACTTATGTAGTCTCTGATGGATGCTACACTCAGGAATAACTCAGGAACTTCATCACCAAACCCAGCCACTCCCTGTCCCGTAGCAGAAAAACCTTCCATGTTGTCCTTCCCCACCAAGCCCTTACAAGTGGCTGCACCAAGCTCCAGTTGACTGGGACATTCAACGTCAATAAGGCCAGACCAATCCATCTCAACATCCAAGACAGATAGAACCTCAGTAATGGTACTTGGGGTCCACGGGCTTAGGCTCCATGCACAGTCTGAAGCAACAGCACATGGGGATATTGTGAATATTTTTGCCTTGGTTGTCCAAGGACTTGTGCATTATAACCAGTCTTATTTGCTCCTTCTTAAATTCCCAGATGACCTGGAGGACAATCTGGGTCATTTCCAAACTAGAGGAGCAGAGCGGGGGGGATGAGCCACATCTGCACCAAGTGCAGCAGCCCTGAGAACTCCTCACACCAAATGGCTAGTTCCTCTCACTTAATGATAGGAGCATCTTCCCCACAGTCCTGCTTTACCCTCCCAATCTGCTCCAGTCAATTCTTATTTCACCCTTTGGCCCCTCAGCATGAGATCCCCAGCACCCTCACATAAGCCAACCCGATGATGAAGGACACATTGGATCAGTTGGGCCACTTGCCATACAGCATGGCCTCGCTCTTTGGCAACTGGCTCTGTGAGCATTTTGCGTTGGCAGCCTGACTGCTTAGCCATGCCAATCAATTTGTGAACCAACTTCACATCCGAGTAGAAGAGGGTAAATCCATCCATGCACAGGGAACATTTCACTTGGGTCCCTCCATTGTCTGTCAAGGTCACACATTTTATCCTCTTGTCTTTCTAATGGCTTTGGCAAAGGTCCTATACAGCACACAAACAAGAAAAGGGAACAAGTTCCATTGTATAATGTGCCTTCCACATGCTCAGATATTTCACCTATTCATCTTTAAACAGACTTGTCACTGAGTGCCATCGCTTTAATTATTTGGTCTGGTGATGTATACAAAACTGCCCTTAGAATCTCCCTTACAGCCAGCAAAATGAATTCTCCAATGCATGGGGCTTTCCAGATATATCAATGAGCAATGACTGAAAGAAAAAGAAGCAATCCTTCAAAAGACTCACCCAGAAAAAAACAGCCTTACAGCAAAATATTGTGAATTCACTCATCAGAATACTCTGTTTAGAAATCAGTTCCCATTGCGCAGATATGTCCACCAGAACTACATTTTAAATGGTCAGTCTGATATGGTAGTTGACAATCCCAACTGACCAATGAAATATAAAACAAGACATTATTGTCTCTGATGAAAGTCGGATATTTAAACCCTGTTTCTCTCGCCAATGGAAACCCAGAATTGTTGAGTGTCTCTACTTTAATTTCAGTTTTACAGCTGCTGCAGTATTTTGCCTTTGGGCATACTTTAAAAGTGGAGAGTTTGAAAGTAAAATCTTCTAGCAGTTAGGCTGTAGTGTTCTGGGTGCCCTTCTTCATAGAGTCTGACATGCAGCAGCTAGAAGCTTGGAATTGTGCATTTCCAAACATTGTGACTTCCGGTAAGATGGCAACACGTTCGAACTCAGCAGCCAACCAAAGGTGCACTTTTATTTTTAAAATGTGTGTTGTTTTACTGATCGTAAAACTATACTGCTCTCCAACAACTATGGCTGCCGCCCGTCTATCTTATTAGTTCATTGTTAGGACCCGCAGGCCAGGGTGTCAAAGGAGCCGACGCTCAAAATGGAGAAAGAGAAGCTGCCAGATGGGCTGGAGAATGTTCGGAGGAGCTGACCTGGGCCAAGACCATGTTGTTGCCTGCTACTTGAAGCATTCAGAGTTGGGTGCGAAACCAGCGTGCAGTGTAACCGTGAGTGACTATCTGGAACTTTTCTCCTACGATCGAAGATGCTGTTGGCCGTCGATAATGTAAGATGCTGCAGGCCACAAGGCAGCAGCGTTGCCTCGGTTGTAGCAAGGACTGGGCCGCCAGGGGGCTTGCATGCTGCTGCAGTCCAGGTGAGACGACGCTGAAGGTGGTGCAGCGTGGAGTCCGTGTTCTGTTAAGAGCTGCCTTCTACCGTTGGTGCTGCCCTCCAGTGTTCGATCGGTGGAATGACAGGCTGTATTGCCGGCAGGTTTACCATCAATGGACTGTACGTGTGTTTTCTTACGTAAGGATGTGTGTGTGTCTCTCTCTCTCGCTAATTTGAATGTACTGTATACTATGCACCTTGGCCCCAGATGAACGCTGTCTCGTTGGACTGTCTCCGCCTATGGTTTGACTGGTAATTAAACTTGATTCCTTTTGGTTTAACTTGAGAAGGCCCCATCAGTTCCGGGAATTATGATCGATTTGAAGGAATGGATGGAGTCAGTCAGCTCCTCCAGCGTCATTGTATGGTCCTGACTCTCCCGCTTGCAGCTGTCTAACACACCCGTGATGGAGGACGGCAAGTTCTGGGAGGTTGTGCTTGTGGCCTTTCTGTCGCATCGTGTCACAACCACGGATTCTGCCGCTGGGCGGGGTCTGCGTGTTCTCGCAGGCGGGTCCGGACCAGGTTCGGCAATCATGCTCGCGAAATTGCAGGTTCCAGCTAATTCGTGTTTCCTTGTGGTGTTTTACTCTTTTCCTCTCGTTCCAGTCTTCCGACACTTGACCAACAGCAGAGCAACACCATGTCCCCTACTTACCGATGTTCAGGTTCCGGGAAAAAAAGATAACCGAGTAGCCTGACGCTGCTCAGAAGCGGTATTTATTTCGTATTAAGTTGCTGCGGCCAAGCCGATGTATCGACATTACCTTTAGTTAGACAGTTGCAGTTAATGGCCCTCCTGGTCTAGCGTTAATTTATTTATTTTTATTTCGGCACAGTTTCTACTGAAGTCAATTGGGCCATAGTGGCACATTCAGTCATATAGATCATTTTATATCGAAATAAACTTTATTAATATTGAAAAAAGTATTTACAAAAATAACTGCAAAGCAATTTGTTTAATAACCGTTATTGCCAGTTCCGTTAATTACGTTCCGCAAACCAATAGGGCTGTTGCTGCTCATGTGTCCCCCGCTCCGTCCCGACCCCTCAGTGAAACACTCCAACAATAAATGAGGAGATTCCTCACCCATTCCGGCTTCTCTCTCTCCCTCTCCAGTAGCGGGAGAACGCTAAACTGTGGCGGTACAGGTTTGTTTTATATTAACATAAACTTTATTCATAATGAAAAAAATATTTACAAGAATACACGTTTAATTGCTTCTAATTTTTACATTCATGGTAAATACTTTCCGGTAAATGGACTTTTCTCACTGTTACCATCAGGTAGGAGGTACAGAGGCCTGAGGCGAACACTCAGCGATTCAGGAACAGCTTCTTCCCCTCTGCCATCCGATTCCTAAATGGACATTGAATCTTTGGACACTACCTCACTTTTTTAACATATAGTATTTTTGTTTTTGCACGTGTTTTAATCTATTCAACATACGTAATTGATTTACTTGTTTATTATAATTTTATTTTTTCTCTCTGCTAGATTATGTATTGCATTGCACTGCTGCTGCTAAGTTAACAAATTTCACGTTACATGCCGGTGATAATAAACCTGATTCTGATTCTGATCTAAATCCCCACATTTCGAACCTCAAACTGTCAGAGTGGGTTTGAACTCCATGGCTGAAAGACTGTTGTGGGAACAGGAAGTCTGCACTGTCCTGTTGTCCCTGTCCCTGTTGTCACTGGAGGTGTGACGGACATCTCTGGACCAAAGGAAGGAATCAGGGAAATGAAGGCAGAAGTGGAAAATGTCCGACAATGAACGACCTTTTCATTTGCGACACACGTCAAAGTTGTTGGTGAACGCAGCAGGCCAGGCAGCATCTCTAGGAAGAGGTACAGTCGATGTTTCAGGCCGAGACCCTTCGTCAGGACCCTTCATCGAGACCCTTCGAAGGGTCTCGGCCTGAAACGTCGACTGTACCTCTTCCTAGAGATGCTGCCTGGCCTGCTGCGTTCACCAGCAACTTTGATGTGTGTTGCTTGAATTTCCAGCATCCGCAGAATTCCTGTTGTTTTCATTCGCGAGTTGTTTGAAACAGATCAGTCAGATGCTGCCGGTGTCGCTGCATTAACCCGGCGACGTGTGGCGGCGAATGGGAGGGTTTCAGATCCCCGCTCTGATTGGTCAGTGTGAGTCGCCCTGCTTTGCATGGATTTCTCCCCGGTGTGATTGGCTCTATAACTGGGTTCCGCCGGCAGCGGTGGCCAATCAGTCACAGATCCACCGGCAGAAGGGAGGCAGGAAGCTGACGGGCAACAACAATGCGGGTGCTGTGTTTTTTTCTGGTCTCTGGCAATGTGGCTGGGCTGTAAGTACAGGCAGCAAATCTGCACCGCTAACGATTGCTAAGGTGGGTCTTGGGGTCAGATTGAAGAGTCGATGTTAAAGTTGAATTCCTGTCTTTCACAGCTGGGGAGTCCCAAACCCTGACTCAGACTCCGACCGTGTCTGCGAGACCGGGAGCCACGGCCACGCTGAATTGTAACATCGGAACAAAGGATAGCTATGTTGTTGGCTGGTACAAGCAGACACCGGGAACAGTTCCACAGTGGATCCTATACTACTATCATTCCTGGAGTAGTCCAAGCTACGGGCCTGGGTTTAGCAGCGACCGTTTCACGTCGACAGCCAACAGCGCCGGCACTGTTTACCAGTTGATCGTAAAAAATGTGGAGATGAATGACGCCGCCATCTATTACTGCGGAAAGTGGTTTTCAACGGGCAGTGGCTACTTGTCATAGTGAGAGAGGGTAAAACAAAAACTGGGGTCAGCAAACATGATACACTTCACATCTTTGCAACGGATGAAACCACTCTCATCATTCACTCTTCATAAGGTTACTTTAATTTTACCCATTATACGCTATTTTTCCAATGCCATTCTTGCCATATTTGGAATGTTTCCGAATCCCGTCACCCACTGTCGAGTGTTTGATGTCGTTTAATGTCAGTCTGGAGATACGGCTGTGAGTTCACCCCCTCCGGTCCCTCACAGACCGGGACAGTCGGAATCCGTGAAGTCTGGTTTCATGCTGAAACGGGAACCTCTGACCGTGTTTTCTGCCTGATTGCAGTGTCCTGGGTAATTCCTGATGCCCGGAATCCCACACTGTGTGGGTGTTCGGTCCAGGGACCAAGCTCTTTGTTACAGGTAAGTGTCCGATAAATATCTCCTGCGGTGACCACCGGATAAATACGATCACCCAGCAATTCATAACTTCTACGTTATAATAACCTAGCTAATTTTACAGTGGAAATGTGGACTTACAATCTAATCGCGTTCGTGTCCAGCATCAGTTTTACTCGATGGAGTTGTGTTTGGTGAATTGTTTTCAGCTTTTAATGAAACATTTCTCTTTTCGGTGTGTTTTCGGACGAACCATGATTTAACACTTTCTGTTCATTGGTGTTATTTCTGCTGTCGTGTTAGTTTGTCAGTTTTTAGCAACACACATCAAAATTGCTGGTGAACGCAGCAGGCCAGGCAGCATCTCTAGGAAGAGGTACAGTCGACGTTTCAGGCCGAGACCCTGACGTCGACTGTACCTCTTCCTAGAGATGCTGCCTGGCCTGCTGCGTTCACCAGCAAATTTGATGTGTGTTGCTTGAATTTCCAGCATCTGCAGAATTCCTGTTGTTTGTCAGTTTTTATGGTGGTTTTACTGGAAGGAACGTGAAGGGATCCAGTGAAGGAACACAGTGGGGTGTGAGGTGTCAGTGGGGTCAGGACATTCCGCTGTGGTTGTCAACACAGTAGAATGACACGTTTCAAGTTATTATTTAGAACTCCCCAACGAAACAACTCTCGGACTTTCACTGGACTTCCAGTGAGGGTGGAACTCTCGTCTTTCACCATCGGATAACAGACCCTCTCCCACTGCCCAGTCCTTGCCTCCTCTCTCCTGCCACCTATTCCCTTGAGCGATATTCCATTCCGGGAACCACTGTTCGGCGATCCCCGTCTCTACACCGACTGTGGCCAGAGCTCCGATTCTGGGGAGAAGCCAACCTCCCGTCCCTCACGGAGAGTGGGAGCCGAATCACTCGACATCACAGATCAGAGAGCGACCTACCCCGCCCCGCTCCATGGAGCTTAGGACCCCGCAATCGGAGCCCTCGCCCACTGGGGCAGAGCAGATTGTGAGATGTTTAACCTCCCAACAGCAGCGGGATCATTAGTGATGGGTGAGTGGGGCGGAGGCAAGAGGAGGAACGTGTCACTGATGGCCCAGAGAGTGGACACTTTAAACTACTCTGGGGGTGGGGGCGCTTTGATGCCAGTGTGTCTCTCGATTCCATGAATGACTCCTCGCCAACCGACCTCACCGGTTGGAGTTGATTTCTAGTTTCCCGGGTTGACCAAGATGTACTGTCCTCCATGGGCACTGCACTGTCTCTCAGTGAAACTCCGGGCCCCTCTCAATGAAGCTGAAACCTTTTACTCGCGATTCTGTCAAACTGTGAAATGACGAGAGTTATGGCGCGACTTGAAAAACGTTTTCTCTCGTTTATGTTCCAGCTCAGCAGCTCCCGGACCCTTCAGTGAAACTACTTGGGCCATCAGCGGAGGAGATCTCCGCTAAAGGATCGGGCACCTTAGTTTGCCTGGTCAGTAAATTGTCGATCGGCTTCCCTGTCGTCAGCTGGACAGTGAACGACAGTCCGACGAGCAGTGAGGTGCAAACCAGCGGGGTGACTCAGAACGCGGACAAAACCTTCAGTCTCAGCAGCTACCTGACGGTGCCCGGCGCAGACTGGAGCAGTGGGAAGAGGTACTCCTGCTCAGTTCAACAAGGAGCAGCCTCGACAACATCCGCAACAGTCACACAATCCAGCTGTTAAACAGAGCGCGGCTTCGGCCTTGTTTGTTCCCGATTAACGGGAGATCATGGCCTTGTATCTTTCACCTCTACCTCTCTCACTCGCTCTTCACTGTACTTCCCTTCTGTTCCGCTCTCTGTAGTTTCCACTGTGGTGTTGGAATATTTGTACCCGAGGCTGATTATGTTCTTTTTCCTACTGAGAGGCTACAAGGTGTTAAAGCGGACAGGTACTTGTCTTCTGGAAATTTCAGGCGGTGAATGGTTTTCTCTGAAATTAGGTTTGGATTAATTAGAATTATTAATTAATGTTTTAGTGATTCGTCGTCAAGAGCAGACTGACAGACAGTAACGGTGACGAACTACCAATAAAGATGATCAGTGCAGGAATGATTTCCGTGTGTGTGTTTCGACATCTTTCGTGTTTTTCCTATTCTGATACCGAGTGGGAGGAGGGAAGAGAGAGGAGACTCGGCTCCCTCTGGTTTGTGAAGTTCAGGAAATCTCTCCGGGAGCCTTGGACACCGAATATCAGCAACGAATGACGGGAAGTTCCATTGCGGAGATACTGGAAAGAATCGGGTCAGGGTGGTGGGTTGACTGTTCGGCTGCGATGTAAAATGAGAACAAAGCAGTTGGTTTTGGGAAGCTTAGTAAAGGAAATGAACATGAACGTGGCTGCTAATATTCAGGTTCTGTGGCAGCATTGGTGGAGAGAGGAATAAATTGTATTTACGCTCTGGGCTGATAAGTTTTCTCCAGAAATTAACAATGCTGACACAAACTAGAAAATCTGGGTACCTGAAATGGTTGGGTCACAAGGGATGTAAACTTCCCAGTAATAAGTTGAAATACTGTTCCTCACTATCTTTTGGGTGATGGTATGCAGTTACAGGAGTCCAGAGACAGAGTGGTTCAGGATTTACTTCACGTTAACTGCTGGTCCCCTTTCCACTACTCTCCCAGCCATACTTTCGCCCTCTCTCCCTTCTCCTTCCCACTCCGATCAATGCTTCCTAGGCTGAACCCTCACCCTCTCTCGATCTGCAGCGCCACTGCTTCATTTCCCGAACCCTGTTCTGATTTTGGTCCTTCCCCTCCCTCCCCAGCAACTCGCTCAGAGCCCTCCACTGCTGACCTCCCCCTCACCCCCTTGCCGTTACTTCGATGGACGGGGTAGTCACCATTGGGCGATTCAGTCCGGGGTTTCAAACAATGGCTGCCTCCCTGCTGCTGTTCATTTTGAGGAGCATGAGAGTGGTGGCAGAGGGAGGAAGAGTGTGTGTCTGTTCTGAGAAAGAGAAATCATGAGAGAGGGAAGGAGAGATGGGATGGATACAGAAAGAGGGAGTGACAGAGAAACAGCCAATAGCGAAGGTGAGATGAGAGAGAAAAACGCCCAGGAGTCAGAACGGCGGGAAGGGAGTGGGGTGGGATGGGTGAAAAAGGGAGAGGTAAAGAGAGAACCAGCAATCCTGGTACAGCTGGCAGTTTGATCCGTGCTGTTTGCACATGCATAGAAAGGTAGATTGGAGGGGAACTCCCAGGTTCAATTTCCAACAGCACAGGCACTGCGGCACTGAGTTCCTGAGAAAGAAAGCACACTCACTAAAACACCACCCTGCAATGGGCAAAACGCACCATTCCCATCACACAAAGAATCCTCACACCGACATGTTCCCAAGCTGCACTCCCCGAGAGGGAACAGTCTCAGAAAACAAAGACGTCCCTTTCGAACAATGATGAGGAGGAATTTCTTCAGCGAGAGGGTGGTGAGTCTGTGGAATTCATTGCGACAGTTGGCTGTGCTGGCCAAGTTATTAAGTACACCTAAAATGGAGATTGACAATTTCTTGTTCAGTAAACGCGTCAACGTGTACGTGTAGACGGCAGAAAAATGGGAATGAGAGGGATAATAAATCAGCCATGACGGATAGGATGAAACATAGGAGAAGAATTAGGCCACTTGACCCATTGAGCCTGGTTTGTCGTGTTTAGTTTATTATCCTTTCCGACCCCATTGATTCATTATCCTCCTGAACCCCATTCTCCTGCTTTCTCCCCATATGCTTTGACACCATTACTAATCAAGAACCTATCAACCTCTGCTTTAAATAAACCCATTGAGATGGATTCCACAGCTGAATGTGACAAAATCTTCAACAGATCCATCACCCTCTGGCTAAAGAACTTCCTTTTCATCTCTGTTCTAAAGGGACATCCTCATATTCTGAGGCTCTGCTCCTTAGTCCTATATTCCCCAAATATTGGAAACATCCTCTCCACATCAACTTCACTTGGCTTTTCAATATCCAATAGCATTCAATTTGATCCCCTCCTCATTCTTCTGAACTCCAGTGAGTATAGGTCTAGAGTCATCAAACGCTCATCATACGTTAACCTTTTCATTCCAGCGATCACTCTTGTGAACCTCCTCTACATTGCCAGTACATCCTTTTCCAGTTAGGGGGACCAAAACTGCTCACAGCACTCTTTGTGAGGTTTGACTAATACCTTGTAAAGCCTCAACATTACATCTTTATGTTTATATTATTGTCCCCTCAAAACTAATGCTGAAGTTGCATTGAGCTTCCTTACTCCTGACTTAACCTGCAAATTAATTGTTAGGGAATTTTGTACCCGGACTATCAACTCGCTTTGCACCTCTGATTTCTGAACATTTTCTCCTGCTGAGAAAATATTCCACACCTTTATTCCTTCTCCTAACGTGCATGGCCAAACACCTCCCTATGTCTTCCATCTCCCACTTCTTTGTCCATTTTCCAAATTTGCCAATGTTCTTCTCCATACTCCCTTCATCCTCAACACAAGCTGCCTCTCTACCTACTTTTGTATTGTCCACAAACTTGCCCAATAAAGCTATCAATTTCCTCATCTAAATCATTGATATAGAAATGGAAAAGAAGCTGTCCCAACACTGACCCCAGCAGAGCAACACCAGTCATGGAATTCAACGACTGAAAGCCCTCTTTATTCTCACACTTTGCTTCCTGCCTGTCAGCCAACCTTCTATCCATCTGCTCTTATCATAGGCTCTGAAAATCCAAGTAAAAACAGGAACTGACTCTCCTTTGTCAATCCTGCTGTTATTTCCTCAAAGAATTCCAACTGATTTTTCAAGCAAGATTTCCTATTGAGGAAACCATGCTGATTTTGG
Organism: Mobula hypostoma; assembly: GCF_963921235.1. Classification (NCBI taxonomy): domain Eukaryota; kingdom Metazoa; phylum Chordata; class Chondrichthyes; order Myliobatiformes; family Myliobatidae; genus Mobula; species Mobula hypostoma. The sequence continues at coordinate 8,853,578 of NC_086120.1, forward strand.
CCTGTTTTTTATGTGTCTCCATGTGCCCCAAAACCTCACCCTGAAGAATGGAATCTAATATTTTGCCAGCCAGCAAAGGCAGACAAACTGGCTTATAATTTCTTGTCTTTTGCATCCCTCTCTTCTTAAAGAGTGGAGTGACATCTGTAACTTTCCAGTCCTCCAAAACCATCCCAGAATCTAATGATTCTTGAAAAATGACTGCTAATACTTCCACAATCTTTAAGCCACCTCTTTCAGAACCATGGGGTGCAGTCCATTGGGATCAAGTGGCTTATCTACCTGTCCAGGTAGATTATCTGAATTCAGCATTCTGTGTTTCTGTTGAAAGGACCACTGCTGAGATCACATCTGGGATACTACAAAAACATCTGTATTCCTTCTGCCACTGGCAAGCCTACCATTCTGCCACTCTGTATTTTCATCCAAGTCATTTGCAGTTCGTCATAAAAAAACAGAGGTTCCAGCACTGATACCTGCGGAACACCAATAGCCATAGCCTTCCAATCTAGATACAGCCCCTCCATGATTACACACTATCTTTTATGGAAAACTAATTTTAAATCCAGTCCACAAAGTCATCATGGATCCAATGTGAATTGATCTTCTGCATCAGGCTACCCTGAAGGAGCTTATCAAAAGAATTCCTCAAATTTACGTAGACAACTTTTACTGCTCTACCCTCATCAATCATCTTCGTCACCTCCCCAAACACCTCAATCTGTTCTGTAAGGCATGATCTGCCTTGCACACAGCCATCCCGACTATCACTAATAAGCCCATACTTTTCCAAATGCAGCTAAATCCAATGCCTAAGATTCCTCTCTTGGAAGGAGGAGCCCTGCTTTTTCTCTCCAATCTCCCCTTTCACTGGATTCTGTACTCTGATGTGCAGATCATCTTGTAAGGGAAGATGAGGCCTGTGTCCACTGGAGTTTTGAAGACTGAGAGGGAACTTGATTGGATCATCATCTCCTGGTCGATCTTGGCAGGGTGGCTATGGACAGGATGTCTCCTTTTGAAGAAGCCTCCAGAACGAGATGCTAATTTTTAAAAGACCGGGGCTGATCACTTAGGACAGATGTGAAGATAAGTTTGTTTCCCTCTCAGAGGGTCATAAACCTTTGAATCATTTCTCAAGGGGCTTTGGAAGCAAAACCATTTGATACTTTCAAATTCAGAAGAGGGTGAAAGGTTACTTGGAACAAAGAGTATTGGAACTTTAAGGTTTCAAGAAGATCAACCATAATGTGGTTCAATATCAGAGCAGGTTCAAGGGGCTGTGCAATCTATTTAATCGAAATGAATGTTCATGTAGAAATTTACCTTAATGAATTCATGACACATCACTGAAGATTGTGCATGACTGAGCAATACTGGATCTCACTTTGAAATAGCTTCACACAGCCATTCCTTGCACAATTCTACCCAGTGTTCAGTTGGTAGCCAAATACCCACTCAGTTCTGATTGGCAGGGGTTCGTGGAATCTTCCTGCTCAATACAAGGAAGGACTCAGATTACTCCATCTTAGTGGAGTTGTCAGGAGCTGGCCAAGTGTTTGAACACCCACAAAACTGACTCCAATTTAAACAGAGTCCTTGTCTGGAAGAAGTGTTTTCCTTCCGGAGTGCTCCCTTGTTCATTGTGTTGAGTCAGATCCAGGTTCAATTTCCCATATCACAGGCACTGTAGCCCAGGTTTCTTGGAAAAAAAACACATTCACCAAATATCGGCAATGCAATGGCCATGACCCACCACTCCCACCTGAGAAATCTCACACCAACCTGTTCCCAGTTAGTGATATCTCAGTGATTTCTACAGGAGGAAGATAAATCTCATTTGTTGTAATGTTATACCAAATACTAGAGCAGAAACTGTGCAATTGTTCCTTTAGCAAAACACATAATGAGGCCATTCAGAACATTGGGTCCTTAGAAGCACCCAATGGAGTAACCCCATTGATGCCATCTCCATTTTACTCATTCACACCATCAAGTACAGTTTGATTCTATTCGTTCTTCATTGCACTAAGGAGAAATTTCCAATCCCATATCTGCACCATGCAAGGAAAATGGAGCATCACTGGGAAACACAAATGGTCACAGAGAGAACATACAAATTTCACATGGATAAGCTCAGGATCAAATCCAGGTCACTGAAGCTGTGAGATATCAGCAGTGCATGACACCCCACACATGCAACCTTAGCGTACTTGTACCTATCTTCCAAATGCATAGCCCACTGCATCTGTAGGAAGTAGATGGGAATACGGGGGAACCTGTGCAGCCCTGGGACTGGTGAGTTCTGTTACCCTGACCAGTTTCTTTGTCATCTCTGGTACAGATACTGGAAATTCTAGCCCAATATCACTGTACAAGTATATACATTGTACAAATTCTGGAGGGTTGGAATTCTGGAGTTCTGTTACCCTGACCAGTTTCTTTGTCATCTCTGGTACAGATACATTGTAATACAAGTATATGCATTGTACAAATTCTGGAGGGTTGGAATTCTGGAGTTCTGTTATCCTGACCAGTTTCTTTGTCATCTCTGGTACAGATACTGGAAATTCTAGCCCAATATCACTGTACAAGTATATACATTGTACAAATTCTGGAGGGTTGGAAAGGCAGCTTTGACTGAGCTGGTCTGACACAAGTAACTTCCTCAAACCTCCAACCCCGCCAGTAGCCTCAAAATTCTCATTGTCCCTTTCTGGCTGTGTTGACATTATGCTTATTTGGCACACATTAGGCTAATGCACAGTGAGGGCGCTTTTGTTTGTACTTGTCCCTCTCGGACAGTGGCATTTGGTGATGCGTCATGTGTGTTGCTGCTTCCAGTTTCAAGAATGGCCCCGATTGATGATTGGGGTGTCTTAAAAAACTGCCTGTTTCTAGTGGCATGTGCTCTCCACTGACTCAGCAGTAGAGTTAATTTTGGGAGAAGGGGAAGAGTGGAACCTATTGAAATAATTAACTCCAATGGGGGCAATTCTCCAAAATGAAGCTCCAGCACACTGTATCATTGATATTCATTAATGATCACCCACCAGATAATATAAACCCAGGTCATAAATCTGTGAATCCATAGTGCGTCAAGTAGAACAGAAATGGAGAAATTTGGATTTCTGTGATGATAGGAAAGGAACAGAGAATAGTACAGAACAGGAACTGGCCTTTTGAGCTACAAGGTTAATAAATGCTTTAATAATCAATTCCTTTCTGCCTACACAATGTTCATCTGTCTTCCTTTTCTGAACATTCAGGTGCCTACCTCAGAATGTCTGAAATGCCTTTTATCATATTAATATCCACTACCAATTATATCAGTGCATTCTAGGCACTCACCACTCTCTGTGTAAACATGTACACTGCAAATTTCCTTTGAAATTCCCCCTCTCACCATTAATTCATGCCATCTCATATCAGACACTTTTATCATGGGAGAAATATGCCAGATTGAACCAAACCCTCCCAATAACACCTGCCTTCAACTTTGGATAGCATCCTGGTAAACCTCTTCTGCACCCTCTCTAAAGCCTCCCCATCATTCCCATAATGGGATGACCAGATCTCAATGCAATAAATGAGGCAATGGATCCAAGGGAGAAATATGTCATTGATCACAGCATCAATATGTAGATAGATTTAATATAATAGAATGTGTCTTTACATAATCATTTATTGAAATGTACAGAACAACAAAGTCCACATCATGCTGCCTATTCCAGAATTGATCTATTGTTCTTCCGAGGAAAATGCAGTTACTACAACCAATGTCCCTGCTCAGCATTACAAGTTAAACCTCAGCCAGGATGTCCACACTCCTGCTCACTATCAGTGACCCTGATTGCTGGCTGTTTGAAAAGGGTAGCACTGTGTGAGATGGATTAACTTGCCCTTGTCTGCCCACTCTCACTGTCTGGATTCCCATGGGAAGAGTTGTCACTGGGTTAGATGCTCCTGATGACCTCAGAGAAAGAGGAAATTTGAACCACCCAAACACATGTGTAAATTGTGGATATGCAGTTATTCTTCTCAGTGACAACTGATATAGAATTGTTATCTGAAGCTACTTTCTGTGTGCCCTTATTCATTAAACCCGGGCATGTCTAAGGAAGGACACACAGATGCGACCAGGTTTTGATTTCAGGATCTCCAGGACTGAAAACAACAGCATGGCCATGTCCATAGATGAAATGTGGGAACTAAACAAGGTCATCATGTGAAGGGCAGCTACCCTTCCTGTTCCCAATCACAAGGATAATATTCTTTCTTTGAGAGAGTTTGATCCAAAGTTTCATCAACATTCAAGAAGTACTGTACAATGGGTGAACTATTTCACAGAGTTGAATTCTGACCCATTCCTGCCATTGCGGAAGTGAAAATTTGCTTGACGTGTAACAAACACAACTGAGAATGAGATAACTGTATGATGATCCATATTTACCATCGTCATACACAGGATATGTAAACCCTTCCTTCATTAAATAGGTACTAATTGAAATATGCTCAAAATTCATGAGTTTGTCAATTTCAAATCAAGCATGTTCCTCACTTGTGTAATCTTTCCTGTCCCGGCTCACTAGAATCTAAAGCAAGTCTGAGTTTGCAGGTTTTCTGTCTTAGATAAGTAATTTATTGACTTTACTGAACCCATATTTCCACTGCAACTTGTGTGAATTGTAACGTGGTCAGTACAGACGAGGTAGGCTGGGAGCATTAAGAGTTTGGTGGAAGGATGATCATACTCAAATGTGAAATCCCCACTGGAGTGGCCGCTAATGACATCACCTCCCTTGTTGCTGAAAGTAGAGAAATCCGGCTGTGTGGGTTTGTTTCCTGGAGCTCTGTCTCCTGAGAAATGCACTGTCACATTTCTGATATAGAGATGGGCCCAAGAGACTGTTACCGATTATCTATCAATCTGTTTATTTGTTTGTTCATTTTGTTACTTACATATCTATCTATATATCTGGTTGTTTATATATGTACCAGTATTGCAGAGGAGTGAAGGGAATTACAGAGGCATGAGAGAGGAAATGACCAAAACTGATAGGAACAGAACACTGGCAGAGATGACGGCAAAGTAATAATGGATGGACTTTCTGAGAGCAATTTGGAAAGTGCAGGAAAAATACATCCCAAAGAGGAAGAAGTACTCTAAAGTTAGGATGACAGAACCGTGGCTGACAAAAGAAGTCAAAGACAACATAAAAGCCAAACTGAGGGCATATCATTGAGCAAACGTTAGTGGGAAGTTCGAGAATTGGGAAGCTTTTTAAAACCAACAGAAGGCAACTAAAAAGTCACAAAGAAAGAAAAAATGGAATACGAAAGTAAGCTCACAAATTAATATTAAAGAGTATATCAAAAGTTTCTTTTGATATGTCAAATGCAGGGGAAAGACAAGAGAAGATAGTGGACTGCTGAAAAATGATGCAGGAGAGGTAGTAATGAGGGTGAAGGAAATGGCAGATGAACTGATTGTGTATTTTGTATCAGTGTTCACTGCAGAAGACACCAGCAGTATGCTGGAACTTCGTGTTAGTTATGCAGCAGAAGTGTATGAAGTTGCGATATCTAGGGAGAAGATTCTTGGGAAACTGAAAAGTCTGAAGGTAGGTAAGTCACCTGGACCAGATAGTATCTGTCCCAGGGTTCTGAAAGATGTAGCTGAAGATGTTGTAGAGACGTTAGTAGTAATCTTTCTAGAATCAATTCATTCTGGTATGGTACCAGAGGAATGGAAAATGTCATTCCACTCTTCAAGAAGGGAGAGAGGCAAAAGGAAATTATTGACTGGTTAGTCTGACCTCATTGATTGGGAAGATGTAGGAGTTGATTGTTAAAGAAGTGGTTTTGGGTTACTTGGAGGCATGTGATGAAGTATGCTTTAATCAGCATGGTTTCCATAAGGGAAAACCTGGCCTGACAGTACTGTTGGGATTCTTTGAAGAAAGAACACACAAATCAGACAAAGGAGAATCAGATGTTGTGCACTTGGATTTTCAGAAGACCTTTGACAAGGTGCAGCACATGAGGCTACTTAACAATTTAAGAGCTATGGTATGACAGGAAAGATATTAACATGGATGGAGCATTGGCTGATTAGCAGGAGGGAAAACTGAAAGGGAGCCTTTTCTGGTTGGCTGCTTGTGAATCGTGCTGTTCCACAGAGGTCTCTGTTAGGACGGCTTATTTTTACATTATATGCCAATGACTTGGATGCTGGAATTGATGGTTTTGTGGCCAGGTTTGTGGACAATATGAAGATAGGTGCAGGGCACATCATTCTGAGCAAGTAGAAAGCATACAGAAGGACTTAGATAAATTAGGAGAATGAGCAAAGTGGCAAATGTAGTACAGTGTCAGGAAGTGTCTGGTCATGCACTTTGGTAGAAGAAATCAAAAGGTAGACTATTTTCTAAATGGAGAGGAATTTTAAAAATCTGAGGTGAAAAACGACTTGGGAGTCTTTCTGCAAGATTCCCTGATGGTTAATTTGCAAGTTCAGTTGGCAGTGAAGAAGGCAAATGTGATGTTAGCATTCATTTTGAGAGGGTTACAATACAAAAACAAGGATGTTATGCTCAGGCTTTATAGAGCACAGGGGAGTATTCTGAGCAGTTTTGGGCCCCTTATCTGAGAACGGATATGCTGACATTGGAGAGGGTACAAAGGAGGTTCACAAAAACGATTCCAGGATTGAAAAGCTTATCATATGAGGAGCATTTTATGCTCTAGGCCTCTACTCACTGGAATTCAGAAGAATGAGGGGTGACTTTGTTGAAAGCTATTGAATGTTGAAAGGCCTCAACAAAGTGGATGTGGAGAGGATGTTCCCTATGGTGGGGGAGTACAAGACCAGAGGACATAGCCTCAAAATACAGGCACCCTTTTAGAATGGAGATGAGGAGGAATTTCTTCAGCCAGTGAGTGATGAATCTGTGGAATTCATTGCCACAGGTGAGTGTGGATGCCAAGTCCGTGGAGGGAGGAGAAGGTGGTGGCGCGACACAGCGCGCGCTTCCGTTCTGCATGAATATCGTATGTATAACTAGGGGACTGTGCACAAACCGGATTTGATGGAGACAGCCGTGAGAAGCAGGGAGGAACATCTGGAGTAACTTCTGAAATGCCTGCTTCACTGCCGCTGCTGCTGTATGATCGAGAATCTCTGGAGACGAAGTCCCCAAATCCTCGGCTTCTGTTGATGGGGCCCGGGTTGAAGCACTCGGCAGAGATGGTGCTTGGCGTTCGGTGTCAGAGATCTGGTCAGAGGCTCGGAGTTTTCGGACGGACTCAGAGTCGGACTGTGGTCGGATGCTTCCAGTATGCTGCATCGGCAAGTTGGCGGCGCCGGAGGTTTACCGTCTGCGTGAGTGATGGGACTTCCGAGAGACTTTGAGACTTTTACTGTGCCATGGTCTGTTCTTATCAAGTTACGGTATTGCTTTGCACTGTTGTAACTATATGTTATAATGATGTGGTTTTTGTTAGTTTTTAAGTCGATTTGTCATGTGTTTCCATGATATCATTCTGGAAAGGCATTGTATCATTTCTTCATGCATGCATTACTAAATGACAATAAAAGAGGACTGTGTGTCCTCATAATCTAATCTAATCTAATATTTAAGGCAGAGGTTGATTAGATTCTTGATCAGTCACGGCATGAAAGGATACAAAGAGAAGGCGGGATTGGAGCTGAGAAGGGAAATGGATCCATCATGATGAAATGGTGGAGCAGAATAGTTGAGCCAAATGGCCTTATTCTGATTCTGTATCTTATGGTCTTATTAGGGGAATGGCTGGAGAATGAATAAGGTAGAAATGAATTGGATTCTTAGGACTTCCAGTCGTCAACTTGAGAGGACAGAAAGATGAAGAATATGTCCATATTCCAACAGTCTACCATCCAAGGCCGTAGCACAGATAAGATGACAGAGTCTTTACCTTATGAATTTGGAATCTCTCAGCCAGTCTGATGTCCAAAAAATTTTCTGATGATCCAGATTCTTGCAAGGCTCTCACAGAATGTTGATGTCTCCCCCAAGATAATAGGAGTAGTATATCCACTCCAGAACTTGACAAAACGGGAGAGAGTCTTGAGACTAACCTTAAAAGTTTTCCACTCACTGGACAGTCCTTGGAGTTTTCCCAACAACCTGGGGCAGGTGACTCGGAAGTGGCCAGTTGTACCACAGTACTAGCAATACCTCTGCCTCATACGTCCCTCTCGCTCTACTGGGGAGACCCGGGTTGTTCCAGGTTACATGGGATTTTCCAGAAATGTCTGTAGGGTCTGCTTTGGCTACTAGATTGAGGAACCGGAGTAGGCATTGGGCATTTCTGAGAAACAGCCTTCTGGGTGAACTTGCCACATCTCTCCGGCCTTCTTTCAGGAATATGATTGTCAATTCTTATGGTCACGTCTTAAATACCTCCAATTGCACTGCCTGATCCTTGGATGCAAAAACGCCTCTAAACTGGTCATTTAATCCCTGTCTAAACGTTATCCCACATGCGTTCTGCCATGTGGGTACAAAAATCAATGCAATAGTCGGCCATGTATCACGCTCCCTGATGTAGCTGTGGGCATCTGCTGGCTCCCTCTGAGGCCCCAGCAGGATGACAGAATATTCTCCTCATCATTCTTACAAATAGTTTTATATCAGAATACACAGCAGCATCCTTCTCCCATAAAGCTGTTGCCCATGAAAGGGCTCTGCCTGAGAGGAGGGAAATTATATAGGCCTCCTGATACCTGTCCGAAGGGAACCCCGCAAGTTCTAACTCAACGACTATGGAGAATTGATTTTAGAACTCGCGGAAAGATTCAGTGTCCCTATTGTATCGCTCCAGGGCAGCAGATTAATTGACTGTCTATGGTAGTTCTGGGAACATTTAGCAGGACACACAGGCGAGTGATTGAAACCAGAATCCTTCTGCAATGATGCGAGTATTTATTGGAGATGCTGCTCATGACATCAAACTCCACTGTGTCCATGACTGGCTGAGCCCTGCTGTCATAATATTCAGACGAGCGGATCCGGGTACAGAGTAAATTCAGGACTCTGCAGACAGAGGAAATTAATGATGAAGATTTATTTGGAGAATAATGTAAAGACTAATCAAACCAACAGCTCACTTACTCAGGACTAAAGCTCACAGAATGAAAATCCAGGACTCAGCGATGAGTGCTGGTCCAGAATAAACTTCAATGGAATATAATACGCAAGCAACCCTTCAGGGTCAAAATCAAAATCAAAAAAAGGACCAAGAATAAGAAGCACAGGAAACCATATTCACATGACAGGCATCCCACAAAAAAAGTGTCTGCTTAATGATAAAAGTAGTCATTAAAATAAATCCAACAACATCAAATAAATGACATTCAGATGCATCAAGACCTGCTGCTACCCGACGCCCCTCGCTGGTCCGAAGGGTTCATCACACACATGCACACACACACAAACCTGTCTACCTAGTTTATTTATTTGTATTTATTTAGAGCTACAGCGTGGAAAAGGCCCTTCCAGCTCTTCAACCCACGTAGCCCAGCAACCCCTGATTTAACCCTAACCTAATCATGAGACAATTTACAATGACCAGTTAACCTACTAATCTAAGAAGCATGAAGGCACACAGTCAATGATTCAGGAACATCTTTTTTCCCTCTGCCATCTGATTCCTAATTTGACATTGAACCCTTGGATACTACCTCACTTTTTTAATATTTCTGTTTTTGCACGTTTTTTAATCTATTCAATATATGTATGTAACGCGCTGTCAGGTTTCACTGTCAAGGCTAATGTCATGGCTTCTATGTAATGTTCCACTGCTGAGGTAATGGTTTCTCTGTAACAGCAATATTTGGGTTATGACTGGAGATAATGGGGCTTTGGAATCCAATGGGAGAAATGTTGTTCTTTCTTGTGTGTCTGCGAGCCGGGTTTCTCGCGGTCTTTTCATCGGGGAGCGACGGAGAGATAGAGGACTGAATGGTGAGAGTCGGAAGACCGCTGGTCAGAGAGGAATGATGAGCGTGGGTGCAAAGGCAGGCTATGCTTGGAGGTCAATGGGAACAAATGAACGAATAGTGACCTCCAACAATGCACAATAGACTGTTTCATGAGAATGGACCCATTTTGTTTTTTTGTTTCTTTACTAACCATAGAGTCAAATTAAGCATGACAAAGGTCAATTGCTTAATCACATATTGTGTACTGTTTTATATTTTGCAGTGCGGATTTGTAAGCTGACAACACATCACGTAGCATCCACACAAACGAGATTTCTCAGTTTGACAGAGCCAGAAGTTGTTTCCCCCAAGACAGACACATGCTGGCCAAGCCTGAGGGTTAGGTATATACTGTAATTGATTTACTTGTTAATTTATTATTATTATTATTATTTTATTTATTTAGTTTTCTCTTCTAGTTTATGTATTGCATTGAACTACTGCTGGTAATAAGTCAGCCATAATGCAATGGCGGAGTAGATGAGCTGAATGACCTGTTTCTGCTCCTATGTGTTGTGGTCTTATGGTGCAATTTATTAAAATGCATAATGAGGCCATTCAGTCCATTGGGTCCATGCAAGGTCCCAACAGAGCAACCCCATTGATACCTGTTCTGTTATCCTCAATCATGCCATCAAATTCTGGTACCACGGAAATCAATGGGGTATCATGAGTAAAGCACACCAGTGACTGGAATCATATCTCACCTGTGTAAAATTTTGTGGTTGTTGTACTTCAAACGTCCCAGTCCCATGATATCACTGCAGCAGTTCCTCATGGACTACATTCAACCCAAGCATGTTTGCTGCTTCATCAGGAATCTTCCTTCCACTACAAGACCTACATAAGACCATAAAACATAGGAGAAGAATTAGGCCATTTGACCCATCGAGTCTGCTTTGTCATGTTTAATTTATTATCCTTTTCAACCTCATTGATTCATGGTTGATTCATTATCCTTCTGAAACCCATTCTCTGGCTTTCTCTCCATATGCTTTGTTACTATTACTAATCAAGAACCTATCAATCTCTGCTTTAAATAAACCCATTGAGATGGCCTCCACAGCTGCCTGTGGCAAAAACCTCAACAGATTCATCACCCTCTGGCTAATGAACTTCCTTTTCATCTCTTTTCAAAAGGGACATCCTCGTATTCTGAGGCTGTGTTCCCTCATCCTGTATTCTCCAAATATTGGAAACATCCTCTCCACATCCACTCCACTTGGCTTTTCAATATTCAATAGGATTCAATTAGATCCCCTCCTCATTCTTCTGAACTCCCGTGAGTACAGGTCCAGAGATATCAAACACACATCAAATGTTAACCTTTTCATTCCAGCGATTACGCTTGTGAACCTCCTCTATGAAGCCAGTATATCCTTTTCCAGATAAGGGGACCAAAACTACTCACAATACTCCTTGTGCAGTCTGACTAATACCTTGTAGAACCTCAACATTACATCCCTGTTTTTATATTATAGTTCCTTCAAAACTAATGCCAAAGTTGCATTTACCTTCCTTACTACCGACTCAAGCTACAAATTAATCTTTAAAGATTTCTGTACTAAGCTATCAACTCTCTTTGCTCCTCTGATTTCCGAACATTTTCCCCTGTTAAGAAAGTGGTCTCCACTCTTATTCCTTCTCCCAAAGTGCACGGGAAACACCTCCCTGTGTCTTCCATCTCCCACTTCTTTACACATTTTCCTAATTTGTCAATGTCCTCCTCAACACAAGCTGCCCCTTCACCAATCTTTGTTTAGTCCAAAAACTTGCCCAATAAAGCTATCAATTTCATCATCTAAATCATTGATTTATAGATGGAAAAGAAACGGCCCCAACACTGACCCCAGCACAACAACACCAAGCATGGCAGTGAACTACTAAAAGCCCTCTTTATTCCCACACTTTGTTTCCTACCCTGTCAGCCAATCTTCTATCCATGTGCTCTTATCATTGGCTCTGAAAATCCATGTAAAAAACAGGAACTGACTCTCCTTTGTCAATCCTGCTGTTATTTCCTCAAAGAATTCCAACTGGTTTTTCAGGCAAGATTTCCCATTGAGCTTCATGCTGATTTTGGCCTGTTTTTCATGTGTCTCCAAGTACCCCAAAACCTCACCCTGAAGAATGGACTCCAGTATCTCGCCAACCACCAAAGGCAGACAATCTGGCTGATAATTTCCTGTCTTTTGCATCCCTCTCTTCTTAAAGAGTGGAGTGATATTTGTAATTTTACAGACCTCCAAAACCAATCCAGATTCTGTTCTTTCTTCATTGCATTAAGGGGAAATTACAGATTTCACATGGACAAACTCAGGATCAAATCCAGGTCTCTGAAGCTGTGAGATATCAGCAGTGCATGACACCCCACACATGCTACCTAAGCGTACTTGTACCTATCGTCCAAATGCATGGCCCGCTGCTTCTGTAGGAAGTAGATGGGAATAAGGGGGAACCTGTGCAGCCCTGGGACTGGTGAGTTCTGTTACACTCTGCATTGTTTTGCCAAAACCAGCTACAGTCCAAACCAGTGGGCTGATCAATTGTGGGATAACAATTGGAGAGTCAGTGAGGGGAGAGGAATGATTGCAGATTTTTTCCACCCCACTCTGCAGTAAACTGCTGAAGATCAGATTTCACAGCTGATTATTACATAGAGGACTGCTCAGGTAGTGAATTCCCGCATGGTTTCAGTGGTCTGAACCTGGCTGGAATCAGTCTGGATGAGTGGGATCGCGTTTCACTGCAAGGCTCCTTCAGAAGCATCATTAAAACAAATGACCAGCACATGGGGACAAGACAAGCTGGATTCCACATCCCCATCCCACACCCCGGCCCGACTTACTCCAATGTTATTCATTACCCTGACCAGTTTCTTTGTCATCTCTGGTACAGATACTGGAAATTCTAGCCCAATATCACTGTACAAATGTATACATTATAGATATTCTGGAGGGTTCGAAAGGCAGCTGTGACTGAGCTGGTCTAACACAAGTAACTTCCTCAAACCCCCAACCCCACCAGTAGCCCCAAAATTCTCATTGTCCCTTTCTGGCTGTGCTGACATTATGCTTATCGGGTGCACGTTAGGCTATTGCACCGTGAGGGCACTTTTGTTCATACTTGACCCTCCAGGACAGTGGCATTCGATGATGCGTCATGTGTGTTCTTCCTTCCAGTTTCAGGAATGACTCGATTGATGATTGGGGTGTCTTAAAAAAGTGCCTGTTTGTAGTGGCATGTGCTCTCTGCTGACTCAGCAGTAGAGTTAATTTTGGGATATGGGGAAAAGTACTGGCTCCTGGAAAATAGTTAGTTTTTGAATGATTTTGTTGTGCATTGTCATTCTAATCTCATTGTGATACATGTATTTGTAGACATTTGAGATTGTGAAGAAGGATATGAAATCCTGTGTTTTGATTTTGCGTAATTGCTCAGGCTCATGGTAACAACACCACCTACAACCACGCCCCCTCCCCACCCACCACCCACCGCCACCACTACCTTCCTTTTCACTGAGAATAAAGAGCTCCTTATTTAAAGGCTTATTTTGGTTCAGGTGAAGAGGAAGGTGCAGTAAGGTTTATGACTTTAGACTGATGTTTAGGAGCTGTAGACCTAAAGTTCTGATAGTATATAATCGTGTTTTCACTGATGTCATTTTGGTTAATTTGCCATTTTTTGTACCATCTATTTTTACACTTTTTCTAAATGCTTCCCTCTGACACACAATAAACACCTTGGCACTGAATGTGCGATTGCGGCCTGCCATCTGATCTTTAAATTCAAAAGGGTCACTAGACCCTGACCATAACCTACTGTGCGACACTTTACATCATGTATCTCTATCTTTATCACTCTGTTTCTTCCTTTAACTTTCCATTCTGTATGTCTCTGCTACATTTTCCCTGTCTCCAAGGCATCCAAATCATTATAATTCTCACACAAATCTCATGTCTTTCTCTTCATTACCTTGTCTCTGTATCTTCTTTTATATAATTCTCATACTTCGATATCCCAAATGTTCCTTCTGAAGCTTGGTATGTGTTTAGACTGACTGCAACTCGAACTCATTTACACAGAGGAAAATTAGAAAGGCCAGTTCCTGTATTTGGTTCTGATGGAGTTCACGGTTTGGTTTTTGCCCCTTGATTTCTTTCTTTTGGAGGGAAGTTTATTTAAAGGATTAAAGTGGCAGATTATAAAGCTATCTTTAGCTCCAAGAACATTCAGGATGTCAGCGACTGGTGGAACCTCATGAAATAATTAACTCCAGTGGGGCAATTCTCCTGAATGAAGCTCCAGCACACTGCATCATTGACATTCATTAATGATCACCCACCGGATATTGCAAACACAGGTCATAAATCTGTGAATCCATAGTGCCTCAAAGAGAACAGAAATGGAAAAATTTAGATTCCTGTGATGATCAGAAAGGAACAGGGAATAATACAGAACAGGAGCTGGCCTTTTGAGCCACAAGGTTAATTAATGCTTTGATAAACAATTCCTTTCTGCTACACAATATTCATCTGTCTTCCTTCTCTGAACATTCAGGTGCCTATCTAAGAGCGTCAGAAATGCCTTTTATTATCTTAACATACACTAGCAACTCTGACAGTGCATTCTGGGCACTCACCACTCTTTGTATAAATATGTACCCTGCAAATCTCCTTTGAATTTACCCCTCTTACCATAAATGCATGCCATCTAGTGTCAGATACTTTTATAATGGGAATAATACACCAGATTTATCTAAACCCTCCCTATAGCGCCTGCCTTCAACTTTGGAGAGCATCCTCATAAACCTCTTCTGCACCCTCTCTAAAGCCTCCACATCGTTCCCATAATGGGATGACCAGATCTCAATGCAATAAATGAGGTAACGGATCCAAGGGAGCTGTATGTCATTGATCCCAGTGTCAATATGTAGATAGATTTAATATAATAGAATGTGTCTTCACATAATCATTTATTGAGATGTAGAGAACAACAAGGTCCATGTCATGCAGCCTATTCCAGAATTGATCAATTGTTCTTCCAAGGAGAATTCAGTTACTATAACCAATGTCCCAGCTTAGCATTACAAGTTAAACCTCAGCCATGATGTCCACACTCCTGCTCACTATCAGTGACCCTGATTGCTGGCTGTTTGAAGAGGGCAACACTGGGTGAGATGGATTCACTTGCCCTTGTCTGCTCACACTCACTGTTCGGATTCCCATGGGAAGAGTCGTCACAGGGTTAGATGCACATATGCCCTCAGTGAAAGAGAAAAATTGAACCACAAAAACACATTTGTAAATTGTGGATATGCAGTTATGCCCCAGTGACAACCCATATAGAATTGTTATCTGAAGTTGCTTTCTGTATACCCTTATTCGTTAAACTTGGGCATGTCTGACAAATGACAGAGATGTGACCAGGTTTTCATTCCTGGATCTCGGGTCTGAAAATGACAGCATGGCCATGTCCACATGTGAAATGTGGGAACCAAACAAGGTCACCATGTGAAGGGTAGCCACCCTTCCTGTTCCCAACCACAAAGATAGGATTTTTACTTTGAGAGATTTTGATCTAAAGTTTCATCAACATCCACGAAGCACTGTACAATGGGTGAACTATTTCACAGTATAGAAGTTTCACCCATTCTGGTCATTGAGGAAGTAAAAAATTGCTTGATGTGTAACAAACACAACTGATAATGGGATAACTGTATGATGATCCATATTTACCATGGTCGTACACAGGATATGCAAAACCTTCCTTCATTAAATATGTAGTTATTGAAATATGCTCACAATTCATGAGTTTGTTAATTTCAAATCGAGCTTGATCCTCACTTGTGTAATCTTTCCTGTCCTGGCTCACTAGAATCTAAAGCAAAACTGAACTGGCAGATTTTCTGTCTAAGATAAGCAATTTATTAACTTTACCGAACCCATATTTCCACTGCTACTTGTGTGAATTGTAACGTGGTCAGTACAGATGTGGTAGAGTGGGAGCATTAAGAGTTTAGTGGAAGGATGATGATACCCAAATGTGAATTCCCCACTGGAGTGGCCAGTACTGACATCACTTCCCTCGTTGCTGAAAGTAAAGAAATCTGGTTGTGTGGGTTTGTTTCCTGGAGCTCTGTCTCCTGAGAAATGCACCGTCGCCTTTGTGATAGAGAGGTCAGCCAACAGCAGTGTTACCCATAACCTGTCTATCAATCTATTTATTTGTTCATTTAGTTACCTACTTACTTATCCATCCGCTTATTCATTTATCTACCACTATTACAGTGGAGTGAAGGGAATTACAGAGGCATAAGAGAGGAGCTGGGCAATACTGATATGAGAAGAACACTAGCAGAGCAGCAATGGCTGGACTTTCTGGGAGGAATTTGGAAGGTGCAGGAAAAATACATCCTAAAGAGGAACAAGTATTCTGAAGGCAGGATGACACAACCGTGGCTGACAAAAGAAGTCAAAGCCAACGAAACAGCCAAACTGAGGGCATATAGTAGAGCAAACGTCAGTGGGAAGGTAGAGGATTGCAAAGTTTTTTAAGACCAACAGAAGGCAACTAAACAGTCAGAAAGAAAGAAAGAAAAATGGAATACAAAAGCAAGCTAGCCTATAATGTTAAAGAGTATATCCAAAGTTTTTTTCGATACAGAAAGTGGAAGAGAAAGGCAAGAGAAGGTATTGGACTGCTGAAAAATGATGCTGGAGAGGTAGTTATGAGGGACAAGGAAATGGTAGATGAACTGAATAAGTATTTTGCACCAGTCTTCACTGTGGAAGACCAGCACTGTGCAGGAACTTCATCTGATTCATGCGGCAGAAGTGTGTAAAGTTGCCATATCTAGGGAGAAGATTATTGGGAAACTGAAAGGTCTGAAGGTAGATAACCCATCTGGACATGATAGTATACACTCCAGAGTTCTGAAAGAGGTAGCTGTGGATATTGTAGAGGCATCAGTAATAATATTTCAAGAATCAATTGATTCTGGTATGATACCAGAGGAATAGAAAATTGCAAATGTCATTCCACTCTTCAAGAAGGGAGAGAAGCAAAAGAAAAAAAAATGTATTGGCTGGTTAGTTTGACCTCAGTGGTTAGGAGGATATTGGAGTCGACTGTTAAATAAATGGTTTTGGGGTACTTGGAGGCATGTGAAAAATATGCCTTAATCAGCATGGCTTCCTTAAGGAAAAACCTGGCCTGACAATACTGTTGGAATTCTTTGAAGAAAGAACAAGCAAATTAGACAAAAGAAAATAAGATGTTGTTCACTTGGATTTTCAGAAGGTGTTACAATGGGGTGCTGGAAACAGACCCAAATGCAAGACACAGACACTGAAGCACAAGGAACAGGACTTGAGTAGGGACGTGACAGGAGAGACAAGGAACAGGGACAAGAATGCAGGGTTGGGCTAGGGAAAGCGAGACCAGGACTAGGAACCATGCACTAGGTGACAAGTCTTGGACTCCGAGCCCGAGATTGGGCAAAGACCCAGAACTTGGGTCTTGCCTCGGGCTCAGACCCCGGAACCAGGCAAGGACATGACATGGCTTCAGGACAGGACATGGCTGGGGTCTAGAGACCTGAGCCTGGAGACAAGACAAGGCTCGAACTCCGAGCCTGAGACTGGACAAGGACCCAGAACCTGGGTCTTCCCTCGGGCTCAGACCCCAGAATCAGACAAGGACATAACATGACTTGAGGCTGGGGTCTTGAGTCTTGAGCTTGGCTTGGGATCCTCAAAGCTTGGGGTCTCAGGTCTTGAGCTTGGCTTGGGACCCTCAAGGCTTGGGGTCTTGGGTCTTGAGCTTGGCTTGGGATCCTCAAGGCTTTGGGTCTTGGAGCAGCTTGGGTTCTTGGAGAGGCTTGGGATCCTCGAGGCTTGGGTTCTTGGAGTGGCTTAGGATCCTCGAGGCTTGGGTTCTTGGAGCTTGGCTTGAGATCCTCGAGGCTTGGGGTCTTGGAGCTTGGCTTGAGATCCTCGAGGCTTGGGGTCTTGGAGCATGGCTTGAGATCCTCGAGGCTTGGGGTCTTGGAGCTGGATCTTTGCTTGGGATCCTTGAAGTTTGGGGTCTTCGTCTTGAAATGCGGAGGCTGATAACTCGGGGACTGGAGCTGAGAGGCAGACTGGGAACTGAACATCAACATAGAGCTGGGACTTATCCTTCGACAAGCCAGGAACCATCTTTAAGACAACACAAACATAAGACAGGACAGAACATAGACATAGAGCTGGGACTTAACCTACGACAAGCCGGGACTCAACTTCATCTCCACACTAAGGTGGGACAGGTCTCTCTCTCAGGTAACAAGAGAACAGCCAGACTTACCCAACAGAGGCAAGGACAAGACAAGACAGATCCCCCTGCAGGGCAACAGCAAAACAGCCTGACTTACCCCACAGAGGCGAGGACAAGACAAGACAGATCCCCCTGCAGGGTAATGGCAAAAGAGCCTGGCTTACTCCGCAGAGACAAGGACAAGAAGATACAAACACCAAAGAATGACAGACAGTTCCATCTCTGCTCCGGGGAAGCTCTGAGTGTCAGTTCAGCCAGCAACCTCAAATGGATATGGAAAGAGCCAGCTCCCTACCTAGCTTGGAGTGTCTGGCAGCCACTCTGCTGGCAAGGGAAACAGCCAAATCCATACAGCAAAGACCACTCCAACGAGTGGCGACAAGGCTCCATGAAGCAGTGGTCCTCCAACCAGGCCTAGAGATCACAAATAGTTTCTCTAGCCTTCCATCAACAGGTTGCTCCAAGGGGGACTAACAAGACAAACCAGCAGCCCACACTCATTCCCAAGGCTACTTATATTGCAAGCCCAAAGGTGGCAATCAGGTGCCTTTGATTTAGTCAAACAAGGGATAGCTGGAAGACCCGGAGTCCTGAGTCCATGGACCGGACCGTGAACCTGATTGCTGACGTCATGGACCGGACCATGACAGAAGGTCCTTGACAGGTGCCACACATGAGGCTGCTTAACAAGTTAAGAGCTATAGTTTGCCAGGGAAGATACTAGCATGGATGGAGCATTGGCAGATTGGCAGGAAGCAAAGATGGGGAATAAAGGGAGCCTTTTCTGGTTGGCTGCTTGTAACTCATGCTGTTCCACAGGGGTCTGTGTTGGGACCGCTTCTTTTTACTTTGTATGCCAATGACTTGGATGCTGGAATTGATGGTCTTGTGATCAGATTTGTGTACAATATGAAGGTAGGTGGAGGGCAGGTAGTTTTGAACAAGTAGAGAGCCTACGGATGGACTTAGACTGATTAGGGGAATGGGCAAAGTGGCAGATGGAGTACAGTGTCAGGAAGTGTCTGGTCATCCAAGGTAGACTATTTCCTAAATGCAGAGAAATTTAAAAAAGCTGAGGTGCAAAAGGATTTGAGAGTCTTTCTACAGGATTCCCCCAAGGTCAATTTGCAAATTGAGTCAGCGATGAAGAAGGCAAATGCACTGCTGAGGCTTTACAAAGCCCAGGTGAGTTTTGTGAGCAGTTTTGGGCCCCTTATCTGAGAAAGGATGTGCTGGCATTGGAGAAGGTTCAAAGGAGGTTGACATGAATGATTTCAGGATTGAAAAGCTTATCATATGAGGAGCATTTTAGGCTCTGGGCCTCTACTCACTAGAATTCAGAAGAAAAATTTGAAAGCTATTGAATGTTGAAAGGCCTCGATAGAGTGGATGTGGAGTGGATGTTCCCTATGGTGGGGGAAGTACAAGAACAGAGGACACAACCTCAAAATTGAGGCACCCTTTTAGGATGGAGATGAGGAGGAATTTCTTCAGCCACAGGTGAATGTGGAGGCTAAATCAGTGGGTATATTTAAGGCAGAGGTTGATTAGATTCTTGAACAGTTGAAGCATGAAAAGATACAAAGAGATGACAGGAGATTGGAGCTGAGAAAGAAAATGGATCCATCATGATGAAATGGTGGAGCAGAATTGATGGGCCAAGGCCTTATTCTGCTTCTATATCTTATGGTCTTATTAGGGGACGGTCTGGTGAATGAATAAAATGGAAATGAACTGGATCCTCATGACTTCCAATAGTCAACTTGAGAGGACAGTGGAAGAGGGTACAGGGTAAACTCAGGACTCAGCAGATAGAAGAAATTTATGATGAAGATTTATTTGGAGAATAATATAAAGGATAATAAGAGCTCACTTACTCAGGGATAGAGCTCACAGAACAAAAATCCAGGACTGAGCGATGAGCGCTAGTCCAGAATAATGGATTCTGGACTAGTTCCTGAGGATTGGAGGGTGGCTAATGTAACCCCACTTTTTAAAAAAGGAGGGAGAGAGAAACCGGGGAATTATAGGCCGGTTAGCCTAACGTCGGTGGTGGGGAAACTGCTGGAGTCAGTTATCAAGGATGTGATAACAGCACATTTGGAAAGCGGTGAAATGATCGGACAAAGTCAGCATGGATTTGTGAAAGGAAAATCATGTCTGACGAATCTCATAGAATTTTTTGAGGATGTAACTAGTAGAGTGGATAGGGGAGAACCAGTGGATGTGGTATATTTGGATTTTCAAAAGGCTTTTGACAAGGTCCCACATAGGAGATTAGTGTGCAAACTTAAAGCACACGGTATTGGGGGTAAGGTATTGGTGTGGGTGGAGAATTGGTTAGCAGACAGGAAGCAAAGAGTGGGAATAAACGGGAAAGACATCTTTGCCATAGAGGGAGTACAAAGAAGGTTCACCAGATTGATTCCTGGGATGGCAGGTCTTTCATATGAAGAAAGACTGGATGAACTGGGCTTGTACTCGTTGGAATTTAGAAGATTGAGGGGGGATCTGATTGAAACGTATAAGATCCTAAAGGGATTGGACAGGCTAGATGCAGGAAGATTGTTCCCGATGTTGGGGAGGTCTAGAACGAGGGGTCACAGTTTGAGGATAGAGGGGAAGCCTTTTAGGACCGAGGTTAGGAAAAACTTCTTCACACAGAGAGTGGTGAATCTGTGGAATTCTCTGCCACAGCAAACTGTTGAGGCCAGTTCATTAGCTATGTTTAAAAGGAAGTTAGATATGGCCCTTGTGGCTACAGGGGTCAGGGGGTATGGAGGGAAGGCTGGGTTCTGAGTTGGATGATCAGCCATGATCATAATAAATGGCGGTGCAGGCTCGAAGGGCCGAATGGCCTACTCCTGCACCTATTTTCTATGTTTCTATGTTTCTATAAAACCCAAGAAACCTATGCGGTCAAAATCAAAAACTAATTGCCCAAGAACAACAAGCACAGCTAACCAATTTCACATGACAACCATCCTGAAAATGACAATCAGCTCTTTGATAAAATTAGTCATTAAAATAACTCCAATAAACTGAAATAAATGACATTCACATGCATCGAGACCTGCCGCTACCCGACGACCCTCGATGGTCCGAAGGGTTCATCTCGCACATGCACACCCACACAAACCTGTCTACTTAGTTTATTTATTTGTATTTATTTAGAGATACAGAGTGGAAAAGGCCCCTCCAGCTCTTCGACCCACGTAGCCCAGCAACCCCTGATTTATGCCTTACGTTATCATGGGACTATTTACAATGACCAGTTAAACTTCTAAAAGAGCGAGAAACTAGCCTGGCCAAACAAGTTGTATTACAGTTATGGCAGGGGTCACATACACTAGACCAAATGTCTCCAAGCACCCAAAAGCTCATCCTTAAGTATGGACTGTAATATCTTGCCAACCACTAGAATATAATGTAATTTCCTTTCTTTTTGCCACTCGCTTCTTAAGGAATGGACTGGCATTTGTAATTTTCAGTCCACCAAAACCATTGCAGAATCTAATGAATCTTGAAAGATAACTACAAATTCCAACACAATCTTATCATCTACCTTTTCAGAACCCTGGGACGTAGTCCATCTAATCCAGGTGGTTGATGTTTCAGGACCAAGTAGCTTATCTCAATTCAGCATTCTGTCTTTCTGTTCAAAGAAGCTCTGCTGAGATCACATCTAGTGCACTGCAAACACTTTGTGTATTCCTTTTACCATCTGCAAGCTGACTAATCAGCCACTCTGTATTTTCATCCAAGTCATTTACTGAACATTGTAAACAACAGAGGTGCAAGCACTGATCCCTGTGGAACACCACTGGATTTATCCTGAAATCTGCATATTGCCCTTCCATCACAGGGAGCAATAGGGATGCAAGAGATGCAACAAAAAACAAATGACAGGGTTTATGTAGACAAAAAGGCTCTGGTAACATTCATTGCCAGAGTGATTAATAATACAGCTGAGGTATAGTCAAGAAGAGACAAAGTTCAGCTGGTGGTCAACGCAGCAGTGAACCATTTGGGGTCAGTAGGACAGACTTGGGAAGAAGTGAGGGAGAACCTCATTAATCAGTCAAGCCAGGAAGTGTCATGGGTTGTTAATACTGACTTTGCAATGCAATGCAAGGGGCTTACTGGCCAATAGCCAGAAATTCAAGCACTTTTTAAAGAAATGGTTGTAAAACCGGATGTAGTGTGTATTCAGGAAACTTAGGTGAAACCAACTTTAGACTTTGTGGTATATGGGTATACAATGATAAGGAAAGATAGAAATCTAGGGGGAGAAGGGGGTTGTGCTATGTTAATCAAGCAAGGTATACCATATAGGGTACTGGAAAAAGGAGATGATCAGGAATACATAGTAGTGGAAGTGTGGGAGAGAGGGCAGGCAGTGGTTATAATTAACTACTACAATCCATGTAAAAGGTTGGATTTGGACAGCCTATTAAGGATACAAGGACAAATCAGACATAAAGCAGTGTGGTGTGCAGATTTCAATGTTCAAGCACAATATGGGGGATACAATTACAGAATCAAATGGAAAGGTAATTGAAGATTTGATGGAAGAAAGGGATCTGGTGTGTATGAATGATAGTAGAGGAACAAGGATAAATATAACAACAGGAACTGAGTCAGTATTAGATATTATATTAGTTTGTAATACCTTGGCTGGCATTAGTAACTAGGGAGTTTGGACTGCTTCAACAGTAGGAAGTGAACACTACCCTGTTTTATGTTCAGTGGGTGAAAGAGTTGAAGTAAGACCAGGTGGTGGAATCCCAAAGTGGGTGTTTGGAAAAGCAGATTGGGGTAAGTTCCAGAAGTTGAATGAAGAAACATTGACAAAGATGGACATTTTTGAAAATATAGATGACTTAAACAGTCAGGTGACTTCAGCAATTATTATGGCAGCAGAAGGAGCTATACCCAGGAGTAAATACAGGATGAATAGAAAACTGGTACCATGGTGTGCAGGGGAATGTTGTCAGGCTGTAAAAAACAGAAATAGAGCATCCAAGCTAGTTAAAAGAACCCATAATATGCAGTATTTGATTCAATGTAGGAAGGCACAGACAGTGGTGAGAACTATATGTGAAGCTCAAAGGGCAAGTTGGAGGAGTCTTTGAAACAAAATAGGAAGTACAACACCTGTGGGAAAGGTATGGAGAATGATTAAGAGGATGGGGCGGGGGAGATAGAAGGGAATGGGAATATCCAGTAATGATACCTGAGGAGGAAATAGCAGTCTCCAGTAGGGATGAGGCAGAGATCATGGTCAAGTTGTTTCTACAGATACACAGTTCATAAAATTTGTCTGAAGAAGGGGGAAGGAGAAGGGAAAGAACAATGAGTCAACACCAAGGTGTGTTAAACAAGAGGGAAGGAACAGATGATGTAATTGATGATCCAGTTACGTTGGCAGAAATGGTGAGAGCAATAAAGAGATCAAGAACAAACTCCCCATGGAAAGATCTGATATGCTATGTTATGTGAGAAAAGTCTAGGAGAAGGAGCGCTCTTGAAGTTGCCGCATTTTTATAACAGGGTGTGGGAGGAGGGAAGATTACCAAGTGCATGGAAAGAAGCAGTAGTAATTCCAATAAGGAAACTTGACAAGGATCCGTCAAAACCCACTAGCTACAGACCAATAGCATTAACATCAAATATATGTAAGATAATGGAAAGGATGATAACAGAAAAGTTATAGTATGAACTTGAGAAGAGGGCAATGCTGGCAAGTTATAAGAGTGGTTTTGGGAAGGGAAGGAATTCCATGGACTCAGTGATAAGGTTAGAGACTGAAATAAGAAAGGCCCAGGCAAAATAAGAGTCAGTAGTTACAGTGTTTTTTGACATTGAAAAAGCCTATGATATGATGTGCAAGGGAGGATTGTTAATTAAACTGCACAAGATGGATGTTGGTGGGAGAGTTTTTAATTGGATGAAAGATTTTTTGTTTGGTGGAAAAGTTCTAGTTCGGATTGGATCAGAATTATCAAAACAGTGCATAGTGGGAAATGGCACACCTCAAGGTAGTGTGATTAGCCCGTTACTTTTCATCATTATGATCAATGATGTCTTCACAAAGAGGTAGTTACCCCGCTTGAGGTGGGAAACATGGAATACTGGGTGGATCTTCAGTGATGGTGGCCGATGCATCTGTAAGACACCTTGTTGACAGCCTTTTCCACCACAAACGGTCCCACATAGCGTTTTGCCAATTTCCAGTTCTCGTCTTTCAGGGGAAGATCCGTTGATGCCAGCCAGACCTCCTCTCCTGGCGTGAATGGTCTTACCTGGTCGACGGAGCCGATCAGCCTGCCGGGAATGTTGTTCCTGGCCGCGCAGCAGAGAAGCCCTGGATCGTCTCCAGGTGCGCTGGTAGCGCTGAATCAGCTGTTCAGCAGCAGGAACTCCTAAGTCGATCTTCTGATCAGGGAAGAGCGGGGGCTGGAATCCCTCATAGCATTCAAAGGGAAACATACCGATGGAGGACGACTGGAGGTTATTGTGGGTGATCTCCGCTCAAACCAATTGGAAGCTCCAGGACGTGGAGTTGGAAGAGGAAAGTCAGTGCAGGGTTGTCTCCAACTCCTGGTTGACTCTCTCAGTCTGGCCATTAGATTGGGGGTGGAGGCCAGACGAGAGACTGGCCGTGGCTGCTGCAAGAGACCATAAAGCCTCCAAAAGCGGGAAGTGAACCGTGGTCCACGATCAGACACTATGTCTTGGGGAAAGCCATGGAACCTGAACACGTGTTGAACCATGCGTGTGGCAGTCTCCCGAGCCGATGGGAGCCTGGGCAGGGCAATGAAGTGGGCAGCCTTGGAAAATCCATCCACAACGACCAAAATGGTGATGTTTCCATTAGACGGGGGAAGACCAGTGATGAAATCTACTGAGAGGTGGGACCAGGGGCGGTGGGGCACAGGAAATGGATATAACAGACCCGCAGGACGCTGGCGTGATAATTTGTTCCGAGCGCAGATGGGACAGGCAGGTATAAAGTCGTGGACATCCTGGGACATAGATGGCCACCAAAATTTCCTCTTGATAAACTCCCGAGTCCGTTAAATTCCCGCATGTCAAGCCAGACGGAAGGAGTGACCCCATTCTAACACTTTGGAACGCACCGCACCGGGGACAAACAGCCGGTTGGGAGGAAACCCATCCGGGCCTGTATCTAATTGTTGGGCGGCCCTCACCTCTGCTTCTGTTCCCCAGATCACCGGAGCAGCGATACACGAGCGAGGAAGAATGGGCTTTGGATCGGCATTGTTCTCAGATCCGTCAGACTGCCGGGAGAAAGCGTCGGCCTTTGTATACTTGCTGCCGGGCCGATAAGTGAGGATGAAATTGAACAGTGTGATCTGTCAGACCAGGAATGGATGCTCTGCCCCTCCAGCCAGTGTCACCATTCATCGAAGGCCTCCTTGACAGCCAGACGCCCCATGTTCCCAACATCGTAATTGCCCTCTGCCGGAGTCAAGCGACGGGAAAGAAAGGCACAAGGGTGCAGCCGGCTATCTGCAAACGAGCGCTGAGAGAGCACAGCTCCAATGCCTACACCGGATGCATCCACATCGACAATGGATGCCTGACATGGGTCTGGGTGTTGCTGCAGCGGGGCAGTGGGGAAACGTCGCTTTAGCTCTAAAAATGCTTGGTCGACATCGTCAGTCCAGTGGAATCCTGCCGAGGTCTTATTGGTCAGTGCATTATTTGGAGCCGCGATAGAGCCGACATTCCGGGTGAAGCGGCGATGAAGGTTCGCAAACCTCCTAAAGTGCCGTAGCTGTTTGACTGTGGACTGTTTGGGCCACTCTGCAACTGCCTGAACTATACTAGGGTCCATTTGAACACTGTTTGGGGTAAGTATGTAGGCCAAAAACGACACCTGCTCTTAATGGAGTTCACATTTTTCAAGCTTGGCGTACAGGTTATTTTCAAGAAGGTATCTGAGAGTACTCTCTGGACATGCTGGACGTGCTCCTGATAAGAGCGGGAATAGATAAGGATGTCATCTAAATACATAAACACAAACTGTTTCACCATGTCCCTGAGTACATCGTTAACCAAGGCCTGGAATACAGTGGGGGTGTTGGCCAGACAAAAAGGGCATCACCAGGTATTCATAGTGGCCATTGGAGGTGCTGAAAGCCGCTTTCCACTCATCGCCTTCTCCTATGCGAATTAGGTTATAAGCATTGCGCAGATCAAGTTTTGGAATATATGATTGCTCCCTGTAGATGTTCAAACGCAGACCCCAGGAATG
Source organism: Mobula hypostoma (assembly GCF_963921235.1). Classification (NCBI taxonomy): domain Eukaryota; kingdom Metazoa; phylum Chordata; class Chondrichthyes; order Myliobatiformes; family Myliobatidae; genus Mobula; species Mobula hypostoma. The sequence continues at coordinate 8,880,205 of NC_086120.1, forward strand.
GAAGAGGTTAGCGGTCCTTCACATTGATGTTGTTCAGGGGCCGATAACCGAATGGAGCTTGAACTGCTCCCAGACAGGTAGACAGACATGTCGGTCCCCACTCTTGCAGCATATTCACAGACCGATCGATCCGAGGGATATGTCGGGATAACCAGGGGAGTCCAAGTACCAGTGGCAGTTCAGGTGAATCAACCGGATAGAAAGATATTTCTTCATGACGGTTGCCTTCGAGCACCCGTTCGATGGGTTGGTTGGAAAGGTGGATCTGGCCGGTTCCGAGAGGTCGACCGTCCAGTGCCTTGACCTTGATCTTTTTTCTTAATTTCCGAGTTGCAACTTCCCATCCTTGAGCAAGAAAGATATCCATCAGGTTCCGGGCCGCACCAAAGTCAATAAACGACTTAAGTTCATGGGACTGGGACCTCCATGACAAGGAAGCTGCAAGCATTACAGAAGTAGGGGAAGCTAACTGAAGAGAGAACCGACCCGTCAGGATTCCCTTCCCTGCTGACGGGTATTCTGTTTTACTGGACACTTGGAAAATGTCGCCCGGCAGTGTCCTGGATCACCACAATAGAGGCAGGAACCTGTTCTCCGGCACCACTCTCGTTCCACCTGAGACAGGCCCATGCGTCCCACTTGCATAGGCTCCTCCGTGGGCTGGGTGATGGGTGGTGAGGGAGGGGGAGAGGGCGAGGAAAGACGATGATCAGGCAGCGGATAGAAAGTCTGAAACTTTCTTTCTCTGCACCACTCATTACTTGGTCGTCAACTCGAATAGCCAGATTAATCAGCTCATCCACACTATCTTCCTCTTCCCGGACAACAATCTCATTCCGAATCCTTGCGTTCAGTTCACGCAGGAAGGCAGTGATGAGAGATCTCTCATTTTATCCCGTCTCTACTGCAAGGGTACGGAATTTAACTGCACAGGCTCTCACTGTTCCTCTGCCTTGGCGCAGATCCAAGAGTCTGTGGGCAGCCTCCTGACCGCGTACTGTAAGATCAAAAACCCTCCTTAACTCCGCCACAAAATGTCGGAACGACTGGGCTGCGGGGTATCCTTGCTCCCGTAAAGCGTTGAACAGACTGAATGGAGACCCAAGAAGATTGACGATGTACGCCAATTTTCGCACATCATCACCAAAATGAGCAGGCTGGGTTTGGAATGTGAGCTCGCATTGGGTAATAAAATTCCTACACCATCGGGATCCCCAGAATATCTGCCTGGTGGTGGAATACTCGGTTCCTGTAAGGTCGTGGGAGTCGGCTCCAGTCCAGGCGCGGGAGGGAAGCAAAAGTAGCAGATATTGTCGGGGCAGCAGAAAAGGAGGACCTGCCAGATGCTAGGACTGGGACTGAGGCGACCTGAAGCTGCCGAATTGGGTTGGCAAGAACGTTCATGGCTGTCAGCTGATGCTGGCTGTTCACAGTAAGTTCGTGGACTGCGGCCATGAGTGCGGAAATCGCAGACACTTGAGCCCGATTGTCTGTGGTGAGCTGTTGGACAGCTACGGATAGGGACCATACCTGTTCCACCAAGTGAGACTGGGTTTGTCGGCACAAGGTTATCTGCCTCATTACTTCCGTAACTTCACTGAGAACAGATTCCATTGCGTGTAGCTTGTCTTCTACCTGACCAATCAATCTCACGACAAAGGTCAGCTGCTCTCTCTCTGCTGGGTCCACCTTTGTGTTTTCGAGACTTGCTGTTACCAGCTTCGAGTGTGGCCTAAGCGCGGAGCGAGAGAGACTGAAGCAGGTCAGTCGTTCACAGACGTTAATGCGAAGTATTAAAGGTTAAATAAAACAATAAATGCTGGACCAAACGGGGCCGTTAACTAAAACTCTCAAATGGAGAACGCAGCCTGCACTGCGACTGAAAAGAATATCTAAAATTTAAAAAGGATACCGCTGGTCTTCAGAGTCATTTGACTCGAAAGTCCAATTTCTCTGGGAAGGCCGAACGCAAACAGGCAGCGAAGCATTGCTGTGCTCTGTACAAGTCTTGACAAGAACTACGTCGACGTGTATGGAGTTAAGTACCATCATGATTAAATAATAATTAGCTGACAGGTGAAAATTCACCAGCACAATTGCCGTATCTACTGCGCTGCCGAATCCGTGGTTGTGACACCTTTTCAACCATGGTTCTGACATTTGAGAACTTCTTATGCGAGACACATCTATCCTCCGCCTTGTGAACTATTCCCAGGAGCTACAGTCACCTCTGCTCTGCTGTCATCCACTCCAGTACCCTTCTCCAATACACCTGGGCACATCTCCTTTCTCATGCCTCTATTATTCTCTTCATTCCATTGTGATAGTGATGCTTTTGACTTAAGCTTCTCCCTCTCATATTGCAGTGTGAATTCAATCAAGTTATGATCACTGTCTCCTCAGGGGTCCCTTACCTTAGGCTTCCTACTAAATCTGGATTATTACACAACACCCCATCTGAGAAGCACAACTCCTCCAAAAAGGCATTCTCATAGGCATTCAATAAATTCTCTCTCTTGACTGGCAGAGAAAATCCAAGTTCCTGAAACGCGGCTCGACCAGCCGATCTTTACTACGGCCATGGATGGTAGCTCATTGGAAACTGGACACATCTTTTATCTTCCATCGCTCTCAAGTTTATTATTGGAATTCACGAAAAGACGAGTAATTCCCATCTTATTTATTCTCGAGACATTCCCCTAATCCTTGGTTATCTGTGGTTCCACCTTCATAATCGTTGGTGTTACTGGTTTTCTGGCACAATTCAGAGTTGGTCGAGCTTAAGCTGGGGTAAGTCTGTTCCTGGAGGTACCCAGACGCCTTCCCAAGATTCTGGAACGCCTGCCCGAGTTTCTAAGATGCCTGACCGAGTTCACGAGCGCCCCGCTGTGAACCATGTCAAGTAGTCAGTCGAGTTGCTCTCTGACACCTCAAGACCGGATGTGAACTCAACAGAGCCGTCTGGAGTGCCTTCAGAGTATTCGGACTTGTTGCAGGTGTTTAACAAGAAAAGAGCAACTAGGATTCCCCACATGGGGACTATTTGCATCCTTAACTTACTATCTGGTATGTGTCTTTCCCTGGATTTATCCAGTCCCGAGAAGTAAGCCATTTGCAAGATTTGATTTTTGTGCGTGGGGGTTTATGTTCTCTTGTTGCCGTTAGTATGATTTGTTCATTTTTTGTAAATGGGGGGGAGAGGCATTGATGTTTTTGTTTGAACGGTCCCAATGTTTTCTTTGTTTCACGGCTGCCTAGCGAAGACAAATCTCTGTGTTGTATTCTGCATACGTGCTTTGATAATAAATGTCGCTCGAACCTTGAACGCCACCTAGTGGACACACAGCGTCCTTACAGATGAAATCTGTAATGTGAGTCTATTTCATTCAGCGCAATGACTCCCCTTACAACTTACTATTGACTGATAAATTATGCATACGCTTTGATTTGTTGATCTCTCTGCAAGTTCAATATACACGTTAAGTTCTCCGACTGTTTCTTCCTGCCATTACCTCCAGCTGAACTTTTTTTGTGTGTTTTCCCCCTTGCCGTCAGTTATAGTTTTGTATTGCTATGTGCTCTTGTTTGTTTTCGTTCCCCATGTGTTCCTGACCCGCTCCTGCTCTACTGCGGCCCCTGTATTACTGAGTACGCCGCCTCTCGCCTGTTTCTCATTATTACCTCTTTTTTTCGCAGCCACTTCTGTCTCATTGTGCTCCACCTGCCATCTGCCTCTCAGTTTATTGCTCAGTGTATTTCAGTCCTGTATTTTCATCTGTTTGTTGCTCGACTGTACCAGTGAGTTTTCCTAAGCCTTCCCAGCATTCGTATCTGAACACTGTCTATCCGAATATCGACTCTGCCTGTTTCACGATTCTGGTTTTTGAATTTCCCTGGAATTTTTGATCTCTGCCTGAACTTTGACGCAGACTTTGTTGCCCCTCTGGATTTGCTACTCAGTAAATATCACAGTGCGCACAGTCCTTGGTCTACGATTGGTTCTCTGCTTCAGCGCCCTGACAACACAATCTGGCTAAGAATGGATCCAGCGGACCCCGGTCGTCTGAGAGCTGTCCCGGTACAACAGGGGCTGATGCCGGGGAGACAACAGAACCAGCTGGACTCGATGTTCAGGTCAGTGGAGTCGCTTTCTGCCAATGTAGCCGATCTTATGGCCCAGACTCAGTCACTCCATCAACATTCTGCGACTGCATCTTCCGCCCCGCCCTCCGCGTTCCCGCTTGCTCCTCCCGTCCAAGAGCCCCGTCTGCCTCCTCCAGAAATGTACTCAGGTGAGCCAGGTACCTGACACTCTTTTCTTTCCCAGTACACTCTCAGTTTTGAATTACAACCAACAACCTTTCCGACTAATCGAGCCAAGGTGGCCTATGTCATCACTCATCTGTCCGGTTGGGCGAGAGAATGGGGAACAGCCGTCCGAGAGGCAGGCTCACCTTTCTGCATCAGTTTTCAGTTATTTTCTGAGGAGATGAGAAAAGTGTTTGATCCCTCCAAACATGAGAGAGAGGATGCCCCGTGAAATCCTGCTCATGCTCCAGGAGCGCAGATCTGTGACAGATTACGCCAGAGAGTTCCGGACCCTGGCCAATTCCAGCGGCTGGAACCCGGGGGCACATTATGACACCTTCCTGAATGGCCTCTCCGATGACGCCAAAGATGAGCTGCTCACCCAGGACCTTCCTGCCACCTCTGAAGCCCTGGTGAATTTGGCCATCCGTATTGATATTCGCGTTCAGCAACACCACAGAAGGAGGGGATCCAGAGGGTCCCTGGGGACGCTGGGTGAGTTACAAGCTCCTAGTCAGTCTACATTGCCCTGCCATTTTCCCCCATCTGCAATTCCGGCTCCTTGCATCCATTTATTGATTACCGGGGACTGAACGAAGTCACTGTTAAAAACCATTGCCCTCTTCCGCTCTTGACCTCGGCATTTGAACTACTGCAAGGAGTCTCAGTTTTCACCAAGCTTGATCACTGTAACGCCACCCATATGGTCCACATCCGCGAAGGGGACGAGGGGAAGATGGCCTTCAACACCGCCTCAGGCCATTCCGAGTATCTGGTCATGCTATTCGGTCTCACGAATGCCCCCTCCGACTTCCAAGGCCTGGTAAATGGCGTTCTCAGGGACAGGCTGAAACAATTTATTTTTGTGTATCTCAACGACATTTCGATTTTTTCTAAGTCCCTTGCTGAACACACAGGTCACGTCCATGGAGTTCTCCAGCGCCTTCTGAAGAAACAGCTCTTAGTGAAATCTGAAAAATGTGAGTTTCATCGCAATACTGTCTCCTCCCTGGGGTATGTAATTTCAGGCAGTTCCATTCAGATGGACCAACAGAAAGTCAAGGCGGTGACAGAGTGGTCCCAACCTTCAATCCGTCAGGAGAGGCAATGTTTCTTGGGCTTTGATAACTTCTATCGCCACTTCATTAGAAATGACAGTACACTGGCTGCACCACTCACTGCTCTTCCCTCATCGGCTGTCAGATTCTCCTGGTCCCCGGCTGCTGAAAAAGCATTCTCTGACCTGAAGGAACGTTTCATCTCTGTCCCCATCCTGATTCAACCCGACACCGACCGGCAGTACATAGTGAAGGTGGATGTGTCTGACATCGCCATAAGAGCTGTTGTATCTCAGCGCTCGGCCAAGGATGAGAAGGTACATCCCTGTGCCGCCTTCTCTCGCCGCCTCACTCCCACAGAGCGGCATTACGATGTCGGAAACCCAGAGCTGCTGGCTGTGAAGCTAGCTCTGGAGGAGTGGAGACATTGGCTGGAGGGAGCAAAGGTGCCATTCTTAGTCCGGACTGATCATCAGAATCTGAAATATATCCGTACTGCTAAGCTTCTCAATTCTTGTCAAGCTCGTTGGTCTCTGTTTTTCTCAAGATTCAATTTTACTCTGTCCTTCCACCCCGGTTCCAAGAATGGAAAACCTGACGCACAACCAGCGAAGCTAACGTAAAAATAACATGACGATGGTCTGAATGCGGCAAGTTGACTAATTTCATAGTGCTCATAAGGACTGGAAATCCCACAGTGACAGCATTGAACGGTATAGTAATGCTAACAATGTGGATGAGGTAAAGAATGTCTCCAGATTTCTTAACTTAATGTGTGCTACAACGTCCAGTCTCTTACTCAACTTAGTAACTCCTGAAAAGCCAGCCAGTAAGACAGTCAACAAAATTGCTGCATTTTGCAAAATCACATGCGCCCAAATCCGCTGGTAACAGCTGGGAGATTTGAATTTCACAAAAGCAACCTGTCAGAGGTTGAAAGAATTTCTGAATGCATTGCACAACTGCACAGACTGTCTCAGTACTGTGACTTTAGACATGGACTTTCTGATGTATTAAAGGACAGTCTTGTAAGTAGCGTGCATAGACAGAGTACACAAAAGAGGCTACTGTCAGAAAGAGACCTCAACTTACAATAGGCATTATATTCTATCAAGAAGGCAAATGGAAAGATGGTCATCATTGTTGGAGGGATTGAAATTAAGAGCAGGGAGGTTATGCTGCAACTGTACAGGGTACTGGTGAGGCTGCATGTGGGGTACAGCGTGGAGTTCTGGTCTCCTTACTTGAGGAAGGATGCACTGGGATTGGAAGCAATGCATAGTTGGTTCACGAGGTTGATTCCATGGATGAGGGGATTAACTATGAGGAGAGATTGAGTCACCTGGGACTGTACTCAGTGGAACTCAGAAAGTCGAGAAAAGATCTCATAGGAGAATATAAAATTTTGAAAGGGCTAGATAAGATAGTGGCAAGAAAGTTGCTTCCACTGGTGGGTGAGAGTAGAGCTAGGAGACCTAGGCTCAGGATTTGAGGGGAGTAAATTTATGACAGAGATTAGGAAGAACTGCTTTTCCCAAAGAGTGCTGAATCTATGAAATTCTCTATCCAATGAGGCAGTGTAGGCTACCTCAGTAAGATGAGGTTAGATAGCTTTTTGCATAGTAGGGGAATTAAGGGTTTGGGGTAAATGGCATATAAGTGGAGATAAGTCCATGGTCAGGTCAGCCTTGATTTTGATTGAATGGTGGAGCAGGCTTGATGGGCCAGATGGCCTGAACATAAGAGCATAAGAACTATGGAGCAGGCCATCCGGCCCATCGAGGTTGCCCTGCCATTCAATAAGATCATAACTAATCTGTCCTTAAACTTTGCTCCATCTCCCTGCCTTTTCCCACAACCCTTAATTCCCCTACTATGTAAAAATCTATCCGACTGTATCTTAAATATATTTAGTGAAGATGCCTCAACTGCTTCCCTGGGCGGAGAATTCCACGGATTCACCACCCTCCTGCAAAAACAGTTTCTCCTCATCTCCGTACTAAATCATCTTCCCTGAATCTTGAGGCAATGTCCCCTAACTCTAGTCTCACTGACCAACTTTCCTACTTCTACCTTTTCTATCCTTTTCAAAATTTTGTATGTTTCCATAAGATCCCCTCTCATTCTTCTGAATTCCAGAGAGTATCGTCCCAGGCGACTCAATCTCTCCTCACAGGTTAACTCCTTCATCACTGGAATCAACCTAGTGAACCTACTCTGCACTGCCTCCAAAGCCAGTATATCCTTCCTCAAGTATGGAGACCAGAACTGCACATGGTACCCCAGGTGTGGCCTCACCAGAACCCTGTATAGTTGCAGCATGATGTCCCTGCTCTTGAATTCAATCCCTCCAACAATGAAGGCCAACATTCGATTTGCCTTCTTAATAACTTGTTGTACCTGCAAGCCAACTTTTTGTGTTTCATGCACAAGCACTCCCAAGTCCCTCTGCACAACAGCATGCTGCAATCTTTCACCATTTAAATAATAATCTGATCTTCTATTATTCCTTCCAAAGTGGATGATATTGCATTTCGCAACTTTGTATTCCATCTGCCAGACCTTGGCACACTCATTTAACATATCTATATCCCTCTGCAGACTCTCCACATCCTCTGTACAATTTGCTTTTCCACTCAGTTTAGTGTCATCAGCAAATTTTGCTACACTACACTCAGTCATCTCTTCCAAATCATCAATGTAAATGGTAAACAGCTTCAAGGCCAGAATCGACCCCTGCGGCACCCCACTCACCACTGACTGCCAACTGGAGAAACACCCATTTATACAAACTCTCTGCTTTCTATTGGTTAACCAATCCAATACTCCTGCTCCTATTTCTTCGGTTCTTCTGAATTAACAACACAGAGCCTGACAAAGGTGAGCTGTCATACCTAGAACAGCAACACTCACAAAATGTTGTGTTCCACCAGCACTTTGTGTGTGTTGCTTGAATTTCCAGCAGCTGCAAATTTCCTCGTGTTTGCATCTTTAAATTCCTAGAACAGTATGGCATTACTAAAGCCTTCTGTCTGATTGCAATTGCTTCAAGATCACTGAAACTTGCAGAATGCAACTTTGCAAAGATCAACTGAAAAGCTCTTAGTCTAGAATGAGGAGTAAAGAAATTGCACTACTCCCTCTACAGACAAATGTTATATTCTACTGACAGACCACTATCCCTTTTGTACATTTTCAATCCCAGAAAGGGGATCCCAATAATGTCTGCTACCCAATTGCAATAGACACTTTTCCTAAGAGCCCACTATTATGACATAGTGTTCACGGCTACCAAAGAACACAGCACTGCTGACAGCTTGATACACATTCTACTGTTGACTTCTGAAGTAGAAAAGTCTTCCTTCTGTGACCCAGCAGAAGAGTCCACACAGAATTGATGGACCAGCTGCCAGTAACAAATTCTAAAATGCATGGAGAAACGAGGAATGACCCAACATTGTGAAAGGTCATTGACATCACCAGGCAAAGATGGCCAGGTTATGGTGATCCCATTGTTTGCAGAATTCTTAGTCACATGAGACCAACTGGCTGTATGTCAAAGAATGCTGTTGTGTGGATCTCATGTTGTGCTTCCCTCTAAACTGCACACCAGAGTGTTAGAAATCTGCAAGAAAGACACTTCGGTACAGTCAAAATGAAGAGTCTGACCTGGAACAACATGTGGTCACCAGGAATCGATAGACATATTGAAATCTTGACCAAAAGCTTTTTGTAATGCAACAACTTTCAAGATACACCAATATCTGAACCCCTATCTATCTCTATTTATCACCTCCTAGACTCTGTCCCACCTTTCTTCATATTGCTATATATTGATAATATTTCCTGTTCACTCTCTGTCATGATATCTGTTCTCAGTACAAAACATCAACATACACTTTCTGCCTCCAAAGGTTCTGTTTGACCTGCTGCGTTCTTGCAGTATTCTTGTTTTGTTCCCTTAAGTGATATGTTTTATGTGTTCACAGTGAAACTGGCAAAAATATCATTGCTTTAGCAAATCTATTGTTTGCATATCCCCTGCTAAATTTCCCTTTGTTGCCCTTAAGGGGCTTAAGCCCTTTGTTCAGATCCATTGACTTAGGACTGCCAGTTAACTTAATGCTGATCATCTGCTTAATGCTCACAGTGTGGTAACTTCAGGTCTCAGATAATTTTTAGACCTGACAAGTTCTGCTCATGTACACTTCTGTTTTTAACATTGAATCAAGGTCAGCAGCTTGGTTTGATTGTAATATTGGAGTTAGGATGTGCTGTGTAACAAGGTCATGAATTGTGGTGGACATGTAAAGTTTTGCTGCTGATGATACCCAATGAATCAAGCGCTATTTTTGAGATGCTAAATCTATTTTGAAACTAACCTGTAGGAAGTACATGGGAACAAGGGGGAACTTGGGCAGCCTTGGAACTGGTGAGTTCTGGTTTACTCTGCACTATTTTGTCAAAAGCCTCTGCAGTCCAGACTGGTGGGCTGATGACTTATGGGATAATAGAAACATAGAAACATAGAAAATAGGTGCAGGAGTAGGCCATTCGGCCCTTCGAGCCTGCACCACCATTTATTATGATCATGGCTGATCATCCAACTCAGAACCCCGCCCCAGCCTTCCCTCCATACCCCCTGACCCCTGTAGCCACAAGGGCCATATCTAACTCCCTCTTAAACATAGCCAATGAACTGGCCTCAACAGTTTCCTGTGGCAGAGAATTCCACAGATTCACCACTCTCTGTGTGAAGAAGTTTTTTCCTAATCTCGGTCCTAAAAGGCTTCCCCTCTATCCTCAAACTGTGACCCCTCGTTCTGGACTTCCCCAACATCCGGAACAATCTTCCTGCATCTAGCCTGTCCAATCCCTTTAGGATCTTATACGTTTCAATGAAATCCCCCCTCAATCTTCTAAATTCCAATGAGTACAAGCCCAGTTCATCCAGTCTTTCTTCATATGAAAGTCCTGCCATCCCAGGAATCAATCTGGTGAACCTTCTTTGTACTCCCTCTATGGCAACGATGTCTTTCCTCAGATTAGGGGACCAAAACTGCACACAATACTCCAGGTGTGGTCTCACCAAGGCCTTGTACAACTGCAGTAGTACCTCCCTGCTCCTGTACTCGAATCCTCTCGCTATAAATGCCAGCATACCATTCGCCTTTTTCACCGCCTGCTGTACTTGCATGCCCACTTTCAATGACTGGTGTATAATGACACCCAGGTCTCGTTGCACCTCCCCTTTTCCTAATCGGCCACCATTCAGATAATAATCTGTTTTCCTATTTTTGCCACCAAAGTGGATAACTTCACATTTATCCACATTAAATTGCATCTGCCATGAGTTTGCCCACTCACCCAACCTATCCAAGTCACCCTGCATCCTCTTAGCATCCTCCTCACTGCTAACACTGCCACACAGCTTCGTGTCATCCGCAAACTTGGAGATGCTGCATTTAATTCCCTCATCCAAGTCATTAATATATATTGTAAACAACTGGGGTCCCAGCACTGAGCCTTGCGGTACCCCACTAGTCACCGCCTGCCATTCTGAAAAGGTCCCGTTTATTCCCACTCTTTGCTTCCTGTCTGCTAACCAATTCTCCACCCACACCAATACCTTACCCCCAATAACGTGTGCTTTAAGTTTGCACACTAATCTCCTGTGTGGGACCTTGTCAGAAGCCTTTTGAAAATCCAAATATACCACATCCACTGGTTCTCCCCTATCCACTCGACTAGTTACATCCTCAAAAAATTCTATGAGATTCGTCAGACATGATTTTCCTTTCACAAATCCATGCTGACTTTGTCCGATCATTTCACCGCTTTCCAAATGTGCTGTTATCACATCCTTGATAACTGACTCCAGCAGTTTCCCCACCACCGACGTTAGGCTAACCGGTCTATAATTCCCCGGTTTCTCTCTCCCTCCTTTTTTAAAAAGTGGGGTTACATTAGCCACCCTCCAATCCTCAGGAACTAGTCCAGAACCTAACGAGTTTTGAAAAATTATCACTAATGCATCCACTATTTCTTGGGCTACTTCCTTAAGCACTCTAGGATGCAGACCATCTGGCCCTGGGGATTTATCTGCCTTCAATCCCTTCAATTTACCTAACACCACTTCCCTACTGACATGTATTTCACTCAGTTCCTCCATCTCACTGGACCCTCTGTCCCTTACTATTTCTGGAAGATTATTTATGTGCTCCTTAGTGAAGACAGAACCAAAGTAATTATTCAATTGGTCTGCCATGTCCTTGCTCCCCATAATCAATTCACCTGTTTCTGTCTGCAGGGGACCTACATTTGTCTTTACCAGTCTTTTCCTTTTTACATATCTATAAAAACTTTTACAGTCCGTTTTTATGTTCCCCGCCAGTTTTCTCTCATAATCTTTTTTCCCCTTCCTAATTAAGCCCTTTGTCCTCCTCTGCTGAACTCTGAATTTCTCCCAGTCCTCAGGTGAGCCACTTTCTCTGGCTAATTTGTATGCTACTTCTTTGGAATTGATACTATCCCTAATTTCTCTTGTCAGCCACGGGTGCACTACCTTCCTTGATTTATTCTTTTGCCAAACTGGGATGAACAAATGTTGTAGTTCATCCATGCAACCTTTAAATGCTTGCCATTGCATATCCACCGTCAATCCTTTAAGTGTCATTTGCCAGTCTATCTTAGCTAAATGATTGGGTGTCAGGAGAGAGAGGAATGACAGCAGATTTATTCCACCCAATTCTCCAGCAAACTGCTAAAAGACAGATTTCACAGCTGATTAGAACATCAGAAACTGTGCAGGTAGTGAAATCCAGTGGTCTGCACCTGGCTGTCAGCAACATGGATGAGAAGGGATTGAGGTGGAAGAGCTTGAGGTCTGGTGTCAGGCAAGTTTTTTTTTTACACAAAGCATGGCATTGATGTGAAGTGAGCTGCCAGAGGAAGGGGTTGAGACATGTACAATAACAACTTTTAACATACAGTTGGGCAGGTACATGGAATGGAAATGTTTCGAATATACTGGGCTAAACGATGGCAAATGGGACCCATGAAGACTTGGGTGGAGATCTTGATGGGTATGCACCAGTTTGGCCAAAGAAGCTGTTACTGTGTAGTGTCACTCTATGAACTTTATGTGTTCAGGATATGTCAACACCAACATTTTGCTATCTTACAATTGATTGGTCCCAAATGGTATTTTTCTACCATGAGTGTTACAATTCACCGGATACTGAAGCAGGCATATACACAACATGGCTACAAAAGCAGATCAGAGGTTGGAATCCTGTATCGAGTAACTCACTTCATAACTCACTGAATCCTGTCCACCAGCTTCAAGCCTCAAGTCAGTAGTGCAGTGGAATGCTGTCTAGTTGCCTGGATGAGAACAGCTTCAACAACACACAAGAAGCTCAAAAGCATAACTACTTACATGGGCGCAGTTATCCCAGTCTTTTTGTTGGCAATGTGGAACAATCCTCATTCCAAAACTACTCAGGAACCACTCCCCAACTTTTTCCATTACATTGACAAATGCAACAGTGCTGTATTCTGATTTCATGCAGAACTTGTCAATTTCACCACTTTTGCCACATATTTCTACACTGTCCTTAAGCGATGATGAAATTTATTATCATCCAACAACATTTCTTGTGAAAGAAAGTAGTTAATGAGCTCAACACTGATCTACATTTTGCTGAGTCATACATTTTGCCCCAGAAAAGTACTGTAAGGAATACTGTGGCAAGGAACTAAGTCTTAGTACTGCAGTCTCCTCCATTGCTTTTCCATGGGAACTGATTATTGCAAATGGTACCCCTTGCACTGAATGCTTTTGACATTTTGTTTGTGGCTGTTTACTTGAAGACTTAACAGTCATGTGTTTTTGCTCAGCTTGTGATGCTGAGTTATCTGTACTAGTGATCTTCATTGAAATACTCAGGTCACTTGAATGATCACACATTTTTAGAAACTTATGAAGTGTGGTGGTAGATATGATAAAGCATTCTCGTCACCATCTTCCCACCAAACATTCTTTCTATTAATATTTCCTTTGGATCTCGATCTTCTCTGCAAGGTTCACTGGCTGAATGTCTTTGTCCATGAGAATTCCTTTACTAGTCTTCGCTTCTTCATGTAGCTTTCCAATAGATAACTGAAATACTCTGTACAGTCCTGTTGCACCTCCTGATTAAACCATGGAGGAGACGAAGCTTTCAACAAGCTGCTGGGAGAGCTGGCAGGTCACTCCCTATGTTCCAGGAAAGCAAATAACCATTGAAGTTTCATCATTAATGACTGAATCACTCTCCTTCAGTAGCATAACAGCATACCTGAAGTCAGATGCCATGAAAAGGACCTGAATGACACTGTTCATGAAGCAGATATTGCCAAGATCTGCCAGTCCTGTCTTTCCTGTATCTTATCTTGTAGCAAGTCTTGGTGCAAAGGTTCCACTGCATTTTTGTGACATTCAGACATTCTGACTGAGCAGCTGCTTTCGCTTTTCTTCACTTGGAATTGGGAAATCCTTTATTACTTCTTTGACAGATTCATAAAGATCAGAGGAGCATGAAAACCAGAAGATCATGCTTTGTACAAGTTCAGATAATTACAGCTGACAGCTTATAGCAAATTAGGACTTTTCTTTGGAGAGTGACATTATTAAGCTGGGAATGTGAGGAAGAGCCATATGAAATGCTTTGATGAATGCTGGAAACAATGGCATGCATTTCAGCGCAGCAACCCACTCCTGCTCTTACAACTGGGAAAAAACAGCATTGAGAACACCTGTTCTGTTATTGAAAGCGTAACTTCAATCAAAATGCTGAACTTTTTCACAACAGCCAAAACTTTCAGTAAACCAATAATTCAACTATCTATTGTTACGTAACCGGCAACAATGAATATTAATCGAGACAGGTTTTATGAAAGCAACCAAACATTTATTAAACACGTATAAACGATAAGGAGGAAAAACAAAGGGAAACTTTAACCGGAGGTTAACAGGTACGCAGTTGTTCACCAGCTCACCACTCGGCTCTGGTTCTTAAAGCGCTAAATGCTGAAATCAGTTCTTAAAGCGATACAGTCAGATATAGTTCTTAAAGTGATAACTTCGAAATTCCAACAGTTTTACACATTCAATTCGGAGAGACTTCTCTGGAGAACGATTTCTTCACCGACGCACCTTTACTGCCGGTTCTGTCCACAGGATTCCCGATGCCAAAAATAAACAGTTTAAATCAACTGACCTTAAATTGTTTAGAGAGAGAGAGCCTTTGTGCATGAACTCATTGCACTATTGCAAGAGTTATCTCAATGCAGGTTCTCTTCAGCGAAGACTCAATAAGGTCGATCCTTTTATTAAACTGCCAACCGATGCCAACTTCTCTCGATCCTTCACTTCGATAAATTCTTCACTCTCCCTTCAATAACTGTCAGAATTGAGTAAATTGGCACTTCCAGCCACAAATTTCCAGCTCAAATACAATATCTTGTAAGAGAACGCACGTACCTTTTAAAAACGAAACTGCGTCACAGAAACAAACACGCAACAGAAACGGAGGCACAACACGTTCTACCTGGAAATCTACAAACTCAAAAACCCACTGCATCACCTGAGTCGACCCTTATATAGTCACGGGGCACATGTCATCACGTGACCTCACATCGGCGGGAAAATCACAAAAAGTGACCCCCAAAAGACCATTACAGCATTCTCACAAAAAAAAACAGATCTCCTTGAGCATATAACACCTCCCTCCAAAAAAAATTTTTGGTCTCTTGAAGAACAAAAATTTAACAATTTATACAAAAAAATAAAGGTGTAAAATTTACAAAATACACAATATATACAATCTTATCTCTCAGTCCTTTACAAACTAATGTACAGTAGGAGTGTTACAAATGATAAAATATCACTCCAAACAAAAACAAATTTTCATTGTATATTTAACATCTAGACAGTCAGTAATCACATTGTCTTTACCCTTGATATGAGTGATCAAAATATTGTGCTCCTGTAACATTAAACTGGATTATTAAATTGGAGTTTAATTTCCTTAACCCTTTTCCTTAACAGTCACAGTAGCAACCTCTCTCTCATAATACGGTTTTATCATGTTTATGTGACACAACTGTGTTGCCTTTCTCCTTTCTGGGGTTTTTACCACATAATCCACCTCATTTACTTTAGATTTAATCTCATAAGGACCATGGAATTTGGCTTGTAATGGGTTCGTTTGCACTAGGAAAAGAACCAACACCTTATCTCCGGGCTTAAATGACCTAATCCTAGCTTCCTTATCATACCACGTCTTCATCTTCTCTTGAGCTAACTTTAAATTTTCCTTAGCCAAACTACAAGCTTTGTACAATCTCTCTTTAAATTTCAAAACATAATCTAACAAACTAGTGTGTACTTCTTTATTAATCCACTGTTCCTTCAACAAAGCCAAAGGTCCTCGAACTCTATGTCCAAACACAAGTTCAAAAGGACTAAAACCTAATGATTCCTGTACTGCCTCCCTGACTGCAAAAAGTACTAAATGTATACCTTCATCCCAATCCTTTTCATTTTCTACACAATATGTCCTAATCATAGTTTTTAGTTTAGAATGAAATCTCTCCAAGGCTCCTTGTGATTCTGGATGATAGACTGAGGAAATAATCTGCTTTGCTCCCAGTTTATAAACTATCTGCTGAAACAACCCAGACGTAAAATTACTTCCTTGATCTGATTGTATTTCCTTAGGCAACCCAAAATAAGTGAAGAATTTTATAAGCGCCTTTGTCACAGTTTTGGCTGTTATATTCCTAAGAGGTACTGCCTCTGGAAACCTAGGTGCTGTGCACATAATAGTTAAAAAATATTGATGTCCAGTTTTAGTTTTTGGCAAAGGACCTACACAGTCTACAATGATTTTTGAAAATGGTTCACCAAATACAGGAATTGGTTGTAGTGGGGCCACTGGAGTAACCTGATTAGGTTTACCAACAATTTGACATGTATGACACATTCTACAAAATGTTACCACATCTTGTCTTAAACTAGGCCAATAAAAATGTTTAGAAACTTTGTTCATACTTTTCTTTACCCCTAAATGACCACCCAAAGGAATACTATGAGCCGTAGTCAAAATCTCATTTCGGTAAATTTTAGGAAAAACAACCTGATGATTAACTTCCCATTCCTCACTAGCCGGAATTGTAGGCGATCTCCACTTTCTCATTAATACCCACTTTTCAAAATAATATCCAACTGGTACTTTTCCAATTTCACTATCTGGAAGAGCTTGTTCTTTTAACTTAACTATCTCAGGATCCCTGCCCTACTCTGTTGTCATCTCCTTCCGAGATAAAGACAAATCTTCCTGATCAGACTTACTAAAATCCTGATCAAATAAGGTAGGTAAGGAAGTTTCTGATACATCCTCAAAATTCAAATCTTGATTTGAACTGTCATGGGTAACAACCACATCCTTTACATCAGTCTTTTTAGCCATAGCTCTTGTTACAACACAGGAAGAATCTGCGTTAGAATCCCTCAGAATTTGAATTTATTGTCAAATGCACTTCAGGAAAAACTTATCCACCTGCTAAATCATTCCCTAACAAAAGAGAAACATCCTTCACAGGTAAATTGGATTGTAGTCCTACTTTAACAACCCCTGTAACTAATCCTGACCTTAAATTTACTCTATGTAAATGTACTGGCATAAGGGCACTCCCTACTCCTCTTATATAATTTACCTCAGCAATGTCAGACTCATCACTAAACCTGAACACACTATCTAATATTAGTGATTGTGAAGCTCCAGTATCTCTAAGTATCCTTTTCGGTACTGCATTGGATCCTTTTTTCAAGGATACAAATCCTTCTGTTATAAAAGCCTCATATCCCTTCTTAACTTGGTCAACTCTGAGGTTTTACAGGTTTTCCAATATGCTGCACACAAGCATCTGGGGCCACTTCTTTCTCTTTCCGTTTCAATCGGAAGCAATTAGCCACTACATGTCCAGGTTTCTTACAATAATTACAAATAATACCAAAATGTCTTTCCTTCATATGTCTCCCTTCATCCTTACTTTTCTCACTAACTTCAAATTTAATGTCTGATTTACCTTGACCCTCTGTGCTAGTTTTCCTTTTAAAAAATTTACCTGGAGAAAATTTATTCTTGTGAATTAAAACATACTCATCAGCCAATTTAGCAATCTTCTGCAATGTAGCAGTGTCCCGTTCATTTAAGTATGTTCTCACTTAAACAGGAATGCTTCTTTTAAAGTCCTCCTGCAAAATCAGCTTTTTCAATTTATTATACTCCCCATTCACATTTTTAGAGGAAACCGATCTCTCAAAACACACAGATTCCTCATAGGCAAATTCCACATAAGTTTTCTCTACCGATTTCTTCAAACTTCTAAATCTTTCTCAATACGCTTCCGGAACCATCTCGTATGCTTTTAATATATTCTCTTTAACAATATCATAATCCAGTGCTTGCTCAGCAATTAAAGCTGTATAAACTTGTTGTGCCTTGCCTTTAATTACATTTTGTGACATCACTAGCCATTGGTCCTTCGGCCACTTTAAACTCAGAGCAACTGTTTCGAAATGCTGAAAATATGCATCCACATCAGCTTCATTAAATGGAGGATCCAAAGCAGCCTCACGACTAGCAATAAATTGTTTTGTAGAACCAGAAGACTGATTCCCAGACCTAATTTTCTCCATCTCTAGCTCAAATTTCCTCTGGTTTTCAGCTTCTTTTTCTCTCATTTCCACTTTAAATCTTTCAAACTTTAACTGTTCAAGATGCAACTGCATTTCCAGATTACTCATTGGAAACTTCTCTAACACCTCCTCCTCAAAATATTCTAAATTAATATAATGTTCAGCAATTTTCCTTTGTATGAAAGCCTTAGTAGAATTTCTAATAATTCCTTTAATATCCAACTTCTTAGCAATCTCCAATATCACAGGTTTTCTCACATTCTCTAAACATTCCGAGTCAGGTGTCTTCAAAAACTCGTCAATATCCATTGTTGCCGAATGCACACACACACACACACACACCAATCAAACTAAAAAAAATCAGGTATTCCCTTTCCAAATCAAAATGGCAATCACCAGCACTTAAACTCAAAATCGGAACGTATCACGGCCGAGCCCCCACAAAATTATGTTACGTAACGGGCAACAATGAATATTAATCAAGACAGGTTTTATGAAAACAACCAAACATTTATTGAACACGTATAAACGATAAGGAGGAAAAACAAAGGAAAACTTTAACCGGAGGTTAACAGGTACGCAGTTGTTCACCAGCTCGCCACTCGGCTCTGGTTCTTAAAGTGTTAAATGCTGAAAACAGTTCTTAAAGCGATACAGTCAGATACAGTTCTTAAAGCGATAACTTCGAAAGTCCAACAGTATTACACATTCAATTGGGAGAGACTTCTCTGGAGAACGATTTCTTCATCGATGCACCTTTACTGCCGGTACTGTCCACAGGATTCCCAATGCAGAAAATAAACAATCTAAATCAACTGACCTTAAATTGTTTGGAGAGAGAGAGCCTTTGTGCATGAACTCACTGCGCTATTGCAAGAGTTATCTCAATGCAGGTTCTCTTCAACGAAGACTTAATAAGGTCGATCCTTTTATTAAACTGCCAACTGATGCCGACTTCCCTCGATCCTTCACTTCGATAAATTCTTCACTCTCCCTTCAATAACTGTCGGAATTGAGTAAATTGGCACTTCCTGCCACAAATTTCCAGCTCAAGTACAATATCTTGTAGGAGAACGCACCTTCCTTTTAAGAATGAAACTGCGTCACAAAAACAAACACGCAACAGAAACGGAGGCACAACACGTTCTACCTGGAAATCTACAAACTCAAAAACCCACTGCGTCACCTGAGTCGACCCTTATATAGTCACGGGGGCGGGGGGCACATGTCAACACGTGACCTCACATTGGCGGGAAAATCACATCAGGTGACCTCCAAAAGACCATTACAGCATTCTCACAAAAAAAAGATCTCCTTGAGCATGTAACACTATTTCATTGGGTAGTGTCATTGAAAGCCAATCGATCATATTGGTCAAAGCTGTTGTCATCTCGACATCCATGATGCAATCATTCTTCAGCAACCTTTGACCCCATCCATGATTTCCAAAAGCACATACTGAACCACAGTGGCCAATGCATTTGATGACCCATCGAATACACAGACTCCTTTTGGAATTGTGTATCACTCAACAGAATGAACTTTGTAGATAACTCAGATATTGCAATGTACTGTTTATCATAGAGAGGTTCTTTTGCAGCTTCTAACCTCCCTCCCGTACGTAGGGCGTGCCCTTTTCTCACTGATACCATCAGGTAGGAGGGACAGAAGCCTGAATGCACACACTCAGCAATTCAGGAACAGCTTCTTCCCCTCTGCCATCCGATTCTGAAATGGATTTGAACATGTGAACTCTACCTCACTTTTTTTAATGTATATTATTTCTGTTTTGCGTGATTTTAATCTATTCAATATACGTATACTGTAATTGATTTACTAATTTGTTTATGATTATTGATATTATTATTATTTTATTTATTTTTCTTCTATATTATGTATTGTATTGAACTGCTGCTGCTGAGTTAACAAATTTCATAACACATGCTGGTGATAATAAACCTGATTCTGATTCTGACATCTTACAAGAACATGCTTTACAGAAGTTGAATGGCAAAACAGCACCACAACTGAAAAAAATCTTGTCCATATCTTTTTAATCCTTTCTTCAACCAATGTTTTTTATACTTCAATTATATCAAGGTTCCCACACAATAAAACTTCACTTCCATGAAAAGTTACAAGTTGAAATCATCCTTCAAATAGTTATTTCACAGACATAGAGAGGGAAGACAGTGCCACCAACCACAAGGCAGTAACTCCATAACAACCAGAATATTCCTCCTCAGTTTGCCTCTCATGAGTGGACAAGGCATAGAGCCTTCTCAGGGAAGGATACAAACGAGATGGTAAACTGATGGTGCAATCAGTGTCGCTTTGTGGTGAATCCTTGTTGCTCTGTTCTTCTTGAACACCTGCAACAAATCTGAACACTCTGAAGGGATTCCAGAAAACTGCAGTGAGTTCACATTTAGTCTTGAGGAGACAGGGAGTGACTCGATTGACGACTTGACATGATTCACAGCAGGTCGCTCATTAACTTGGGCAGGCATCTTGGAAAATTGAGTCGGCATATCAGAAACTTGGGAAGGTGTCTCGGTACCTCCAGCAAGGCATCTGTCCTGGCTTAAGCTCAACCAACCCCGAATGCTGCCAGAAAACCAGTAACTTCAAGGATCATGATGGTGTAACCACAGATAACCAAGGATTAAGGGAATGTCTGGAGAATGAATACAATAGAAATTAATCATCTTTTCATGATTTCCAATAGTCAACTTGAGAGCGATGGAAGATAAAGGATTTATCCCGCTTCCAAAGCTACTATCCACGGCCATAGTAGACATCGGCTGGTCGAGCCGTGCCTCAGGATTGGGATTTTTTTTTGCCAGTCCAACATCCAAAAAAATTCCCGCCGATCCAGATGCAACCAAGGCTCGCACAGAATGTGGTGTTTCCCCAAGATATTTATGGATGGTAAAACCACTCCAGAAAGGAAACCATAGAAAGGGTGCAGAGGAGATTTGCAAGGATGTTGCCTGGATTGGGGAGCATGCCTTATGAAAACAGGTTGAGTGAATTCGGCCTTCTCACCTTGGAGCGACGGAGGATGAGAGCTGACCTGATAGAGTTGTATAATGGATCCTGACCCGGATCTGGGCCATACCCTCCAAATATCCGGACCTGCCTCTTGTTTTTTTTGCACTACCCTACTTTCCCTTTTCTATTTTCTGTTTATGATTTATAATTTAAGTTTTTAATATTTTCTATCGATTTGTGCTCCAGGGAGCACGAAGAGCAGAAACAAATATTGTTGTGATGATTGTACGCTCCAGTGTCAATTGTTTGGTGACAATGAAGTATAACTAACGGAGGACTGTGTGTCTCGCAAGACGATCCAGGTATTCCCTAACCGGAAACCTTGGATGAATTATGAGGTCAAGTCCCTTTTAAAGGCTAGAGCTGCGGCTTTTAGGTCCAGGGATACCAGTCGCTACACGGAATCCAGGCGTGAACTCCGGAAAGCCATTAAGGGCGCCAAGAGGCAATATCAAGCCAAGTTGAAAGCCCAAGCTCACCAAAGGGATGCCAGTATACTATGGCAGGGTCTAAATGGGATCACTGGGTGCAAAGAAAAGGCTGGGAATATCAATAACTGTGGTGCTTCTCTTCCTGACGAATTTAACATATTCTATGCAAGATTCGAACAGAAGAGGAGCATCCCGCTCCCTGCGGATGAACCGGACCTGGTAGCATCGAGATTCATCATCACCAAGGAGGACATTAGAAGGGCCTTCCTGAAGATAAATCCAAGGAAAGCGATGGGCCCAGATGGCGTCCCGGGACGGGTTCTCCGGGCCTGTGCAAGCGAGCTAGCTGGAGTGTTTGCTGATATCTTCAACTGCTCCTTGCTTCAGTCTAAGATCCCCTTGTGTTTTAAGAAGGCAACAATAATCCCAGTGCCGAAGAAGGGCAAGGTGGCATGCTTGAATGACTATCGATCTGTGGCTCTGACATCAATTGCTATGAAGTGCTTCAAGCGATTGGTTATGGCACACATCAACCTCAGCCTACCGGTCAACCTCGACGCTTTGCAATTCACCTACAGGAACAACAGGTCAACGGCCCTACATTCTTCCTTAGAACACCTGGAGAATAGAGATGCATACATAAGGCTCCTTTTCATTGACTACAGTTCTGCCTTTAATACCATCATTTCAAATAAAC